>NC_053489.1:66029837-66672337 GCF_905171775.1 Rana temporaria | reverse complement strand
TAAGAACAGATGAGGAGGGGGGCAATTTTGTAAATATGTTGTTTTGCCCTTCATTGTCACGAGAACCACAAAGTGTCAGAACGTTTTGGCATTTTTATAAATCATGGATGGCAGCAGAGTGAATTGTATGTGTCGTATCATTTTTTGTCAGTAAAAGCGGAGTTGTCCTTTAAATTAAAGTCTCTCTATATCTGCCTGGAAATAAACTTTCAGTACATATCTGCTAAATGCTATGAAACCCACATTTGGTCTCCACCTCACAACACTTCTTCTCCATTTGCGCCTTAAACTCTTCCTCCTTGTCTCGCATTTCATGTGTTAGTAATTCCATCTTGCCCTTGTAGTCCTGAATGAAACATGTAATTAAAGAATAAATCTGCTATAATCGTAAATGCAAGAAGTTATTCAACTTTATATAACCAATCAACCAATTACCCAACACTTCCTTTCTTTGCAAATGTAGAGAATGAAGATCATATGTTTCTGTTTGTGTGGCCAAATCATTTTATACCTTTAAATAGAGTAAGGAAGATTCCCCCCCCCCCCCCTTCAGGTTATTTTTTTTTACTATCCGTGTCCCACTAGGAAGATTCCCCTTCACTTTTTATCCTGGATATGCAACAGAAAATAGGCATAAACTCTAAAGTGAATTAGACCTACTAAGGAAGCTAACATAGGACAATGCTAACATTTTGGATTTTTTATCACTTTCTCTTTCAAGGACAATGATTACCTGGACAAATAGGCGTGATTCTTCCCACCGGGGACAAAGACAGCTATACAAACTGGACAGGGGGGTCTAACCCTTTCCTATAGCATTCAAAACTAAAAAAAATGCTTAAACGTACACTTAAATATGCTAATTATATGTAAAAATATTACAATAATCTGACACCATGAAAAAAGTCTGTACCATCACCCTGGCTATCAATAGGGCATAAACATTCCAAAACCATTAATCATGGGAGTAGAGTTTTTTCTAGTCTGGTCAGGTTTGATATGCTGTTGGAAAATTTGCCATACACTGGCTGAACCATGAATGGTACTCAGTATTGCGTAACATACAGGGAGTAAATTTACAAGTAAACTTTTAGGAACATTGGTGCACATAGAATATGGTGCAACTGTGCATTGTAACCAATCAGCTTGTAGGTTGTATTGTCAAAGCTTAAATGAATGCGCTGAAGTTAGAAGTTGATTGGTTACTATACACAGCTGCACCATATTCTGTGTGCACCAGTTTTAGTAAATCTCCCCCATTGTGCCAATTGTCAGATTTGTACATGTGCCCATACACATGCATGTTTATGTGCACAGAAACCTAACCAGGAGACTAGCTTCACAGTGTGTGTGCAGACATGCATGTAGGAGGGCCTCTGGCTTCTAGGTTGTTAAGCCAGTTGCCAGGTATGGGACCCCACTGTCTCTATATACACTTGAGTCGGTCTAGGTCAGGTCAGGAGTCACAATTCACACTTTTCCCAATGCCCACAAAGCCTCAACTTCCCAGTGATTTCAGGTTTAGTCCATAGGAAATCCCACCCAACACCTGGGGCCCAGATGGTGGGGGTGTGTGCCTGGGAAACCTTCTTGGCCACCGCTGGACCTTCCGTCACTAAACCACCACTCACACCCAACTCGAACCAGCTGATGGATCTCTCCTTCCCCAAGGAATAGGCTGTGCCTCTGCATCTCAAAAAGATCTTTTGACCATTCCAGCATATTTAACAGCAGCAACACTCAACAGTCCTGGCTGCTGCAAGATTGTTACCTAGCCAAGTGTAGCACCCTCCTAGAGGGGTGCTAGGATCTGTTAGATTTTGTGCTTGCTCACTGTGTTCAGTGGAGCTGGGTGTGTTTTTATTAGTTTTGTTAACCAGTGTGGCAGTAATTATTGAGTTAGGTAAATTAAGTTGTGCTTACTGTAACCAGTGCAGTTAATTAATCAGGCCAGTTCAGTGTTCTAAGCTGCCGCCACTCTGATACCACCCTCTGCTTTCCAGAGAGCTGTGAGAATTCTCTGCAAGAATGATGAATGCAGCTCTGCCCAATCCCAGGGAGCAGGGCCCTGAAGGCTGCTGGGAAACTGAATAAATACTGTAAGAGACTGAGTTTCTGGGTCTTTTCCTGCAGAGGATCAGTCCAGCCTGGGGGGCTACAGCCTCTCTCCAGGACAGGCAAATCACACTGTCTCTTGGTGCCAAACTCACCTAAGTCTCACACGGGGGTGGGTAACTCCTCCCACTTTGAGTTCTATTCTGGGCATGTTGCTTGAGCACGTAACTCAGTTGCATGTGCGGCCAACGCCTTTAGCAAACAACCTGACCTTAACCCCTTCTTCACAAGCACAGTCCAACACTTTGACAAATTTCAGACTCTCAATGGCGATATAAAGTCTTAGGCCCCATACACACGATAGAATCCATCCGCTGAAAAATCCCAGCGAATGGGTTTCAGCGGATAGATCCTATGGTGTGTACACTCCAGCGGATCTGTTTCCGCGGATATTTATCCCCTGGGATGGATTTCCAGCAGATAAATATTTGATGACATGCTATCAAATCTATCCGCTGGAATCCATCCCAACGGATGGATCCGCTGGTCTGTATAGACTCACCGGATCCATCCGTCTGAAGGGATCCCCCGCATGCGTCGTAATGATTCGACGCATGCGTGGAATTCCTTATATGACAGCGTCGCGCACGTCATAATCGCGGCGATGGCGCGACAAGTCATCGCCAGAGGATTTCGGCGCGGATTTCAATGCGATGGTGAGTACACTCCATCGCATGGAAATCCGCACAAATCCTCGAGAGAATTTATCCGCAGAAACGGTCCGCTGGACCGTATTCACGGATAAATCCTCTCGTGTGTATGGGGCCTTAGTGTCGTTGCCAGAGGTAACAGCCAATCCCGGACGAACTCCCACGTGTAGCTCCGAAGGAGCTGCTGGTTTGTTTTGGGTGGCATGTTACCTCTATTACTTCGCCGTCTAGGGTATACGATGAGAGTTGAGAAGAACTGCAATGTCCACACTTTGGGTGTCTTTGTCTGTGCTTTATTGCCCAACGGGGTAAAAAAATAAAAGTAATAGTTGAAGAGGTAGAAGGGGCAATAGGTAGTAGGTTCAGGTTTATAACTTTGTTCGGAAACAATCCTGCTTCCAGCAATGTAACTTTCATCGCCACTCTAGCCAGAGTGGGTATTGTGCATCTGGATAGGCCTCTCTCGGCAGCCTAGCAGTCAGAGTGTCACACGGAAACTTTAGCAAAGTCTCTGCCACAGACCTTCCCAAAGGTGGAGATGTATTCGGTCTAGAATCCTTCTCAACACAGGATTAAGCACCCGGATCTCTCCTGAATAAACTTGTAAACTCAGAACTGACGGGCGACCATCACTCAGCCTTTCAGTAATCGTTCGTCCTTCGATGAAGTTCAAGGCCTTTCCTGAGATACCAGCCTCGTGCTCGGTGCTTTCCAAGACAGGTTCTTCATCGGGTGGCTTCCTCCCTCAGGATGGACAGTACAGGACCACTCCATGAACATAGACCCAGTCTGGCTACCAGGCCTACATAGTAGATCACAACTCTGGACCAACATGGTACCGGAGCCCAGAACACCCGAACATGCACCCCCGGCCATGAGGGCCACACACGAGGGGTGGTGGGACGACAGAACAGCGATCGTCGACCCAGAACTAATGACGTCTATCCCTTAAGTGCTCTCCCCCAGCATGCACAGCGAGGCGATCAACCCCCACTGATTGGCTGCCGAGGAAAAACACTCAATACACCCTGACTCGACTGCTGCCACCCTTGGCCTGGGATGGTACCAACACCCCAGACAGCAATAGCGGTCACTCAAAATACAGCCATGGCAACAGAGGCCCAAATTTGGTAAAACAATACAGTCAGAGGTATTTAAGTCTCTGACCACCCTCTAAATTTAAGGCAGCGCCAGCTATGAAAGTAGCAGGCCGCTACATTGGCTTTTGGAATTTGCGAATGCAGCAATTTAGAAATCAGATGAAAGGTTTAGCACTGGGAAACACTTTTTGATAGATAAAAATTGCATTTTCTATACAACTATATAGATCAGACCAAAATGAGGGAAAAATGAAGAGGAATGAGGGACAGAGGGACATTGCTTTAAATCAGAGACAGTCACTCAAAATCAGGGACAGTTGGGAGCTATGAAACAATAAGTTCAAAAATATGGCAGAATGTACCAAAAATACAGTTGTTACACTTAATTAACTGTTCTCAATTGGCTTCTCTTTTCTCTTAAATATAGAGGGCCAGATTCCCAAATGAGATACGACGGCGTATCTCCTGATACGCCGTCGTATCACTGTTTCTGTCTATGCGACTGATTCATAGAATCAGTTACGCATAGATAGCCATAAGATCCGACAGGACAGGCTACCCCTTCAATGGACGGTATTTGTGGAGATTTCCATAATCTTGTAATGGATAGTCTAGCTGATAGGAGAATATTAGTCACAACCACTCTGTATGAGAAATGGACTGAGTCTATCGTCAAATTCAACAATGCCAAAGCAGGAGCAGGGGCTATCAATGTTTGGGAGATATCCGTAAGTATACGGAATATCGTCTTCCAGTAGGGTTGTATGAGAGGGCAAGTCCAGAGGATATGTAGAAGATCCCCTCTGTCTGTATTGCATCTCCAACAGGAGTCCAGCATAGAGGTGCTGAACGCCGATATTCTCGTGAGTGATATTTTTTGTGCGAGTTCCCAAAAGGCAGAGTTTCTGGTGGACTTGTATATGGAGCGGAAGGCTATCTGCCACTGTGACTCGGAAAAGGTGTGCCCCAGATCCGAGTCGCAGTGGAAGTGCGGTTTTGTCTTGGAGAAAGTTCTCTTCTGCTGAAAAACATTGTAAAAGAGGGAAATTCCCTTAATATGTGGCCTAGGATTGGTCAGAAATATCCATACCCCAGGAGGGATAGTGTAAGTTGGGTTAGTCATTTGGGTAAAGCAGTGTTTTATTCTAAGGTAGTTGAAGAGTTCTGTACATTGGAGGCTAAACTTCTCTTGTAGTTGCGAAAATGATAGCAGTGACCCGTCTTGGAGAATGTCTCCAAGGAATACTATTCCCTGAGATTTCCAATTTTGCGAGGGAAAGGTCCAACGTAAAGTGTTGTAGAGAGAGGGAGAGGTGGAGAAAATGTGAAATCATATGCGTTGCCCAGGTTCACTATTTTATGCCAGGCGTTGGCAGCTGCCTTCATCGTAGGGGGAAGTGATTCAGAGACAGGGATTCCAAGCGTAGTCCCCAGCAAACTAGCTTTTTAAATTATGATGTTGAAGTATGGCTGTCTCCAAGTGACCCCAAAGGGTCTCGAAGTTGAGTCAACACCGATGCCCAATAATAGTCTTTGAAATCTATAGATCCGACCCCACCCGCTAGTTTATGCTTGGTGAGCATGTGTTTGGCGCATTGAGGTTTTTTCCCCTGCCAAAGGAGTCTGTTGAGTAATGTTTGGAGTGATCTAAAGTAGGATTTTGGTATGGGGATAGTGCGAAAGAGATAAAGTATTTGGGGCAGGTACATCATTTTAAAAGCAGCTAACCTCCCTGACCAAGATAATTAGTGTTTAGCTAAACTTTGTATTTCTATTTGGAGCTTGGTAAGGAAGGGCTTGAAGTTGCTCGTGTATAAAATTTTCATTGTCCTCGTCAGCTTGATCCCTAGGTACGATATGTCGTGATCTGCCCAAACGAAGGGGCATTGATTTTGTAATAGGTTTTTGGAGGTGGCATCTAGTCCTAAGTCTAAAACATAAGATTTACTAGTGTTTACTTTATAGTAAGAGACTTTGCTAAACCATTGTAGAGTGTTGTGGGCCTCTACCAGGGAGGATGTGGGATTTGTTAGCATGAGAATAACGTCGTCCGCAAATAAACTAATCTTGTGATTTTGGGAGCCAATCTTAAAGCCAGTTATTTTGGGGTTCTGCCGAATGTGTTCTTCTAGGGGTTCAATCAATAGGTTGAAAATTAACGGGGAAAGTGGGCAACCTTGTCTCGTACCGTTGGTTATATCCCTGGTTTAGGAAGAGTAATAATTACTGCTTGTAGGGTTTCGCTTGGGAACGTAGAGGAGGAGACGATATTATTGAAAAGGGAAGTCAGGTGAGGGGCTAGAAGATTATCGTATTGCTTATAATATTCCCCTGTAAGGCCGTCAGGGCCCGGTGATTTACCCTTTGGGAGTGAAGCTATAGTTGCCAATACTTCGTTGTCTGTGAATGGGTCATTTAATCTGGACAACTGATCGGTCGTTAATTCCGGTAGTGCTGCCTGGTTAAGAAACGTATTAATGTCATCAGGGGTTGGTTTATGAGTGTCAGGGTCTCGTTGTAAATTGTAAAGGTCACTGTAGTAGTCGCTAAAGGCGTCCGCTATTTTCTGAGGGTCTCTGAGTTCCGCCTTTGTGTGAGGGTGGTATAAGTAGTCTATTTTATTTTTCGTTCTGCGACCCTTAATATGTCGAGCAAGAGCCTTGCCCGCTTTATTTGACGTGGAGTAAAAGACGGCTTTCAGTTTTCTCTGGATATGTTCGAACAGGGGCGGACTGACCATTGAGTCACTTGGGCACTGCCCGAGGGCCCTATGCCACTAGGGGGCCCCATCAGGGTTGCCAGGCTCAGTAAAACAAGGAACAGTATGTAAAAATCTATGTTTTTTTTTTAGATCTGTCCCTGATATGTCTGAAACTGAGATGCTTTTGATGTGAAAATCCCGAGATTTTATCTGCCCCGCCTCTGCACTGCCTCCTGGCGTGATGGCCATCTGTAAGCCCAGGGGCCCCATAATCTTCTATTGCCCGGGGGCCCCATGAGTTGTCAGTCCGCCCCTGTGTTCGAATGATTGTAGGAGAAGTAGTCTCAGTTCTTGTCTCAGGGATAAGATTTGTGCCGAGCGTGATGACAGAGTGTTTTTTTTGTTTTGTGTTTCTAGCTCATCTATTCATGAGGTGAGTGTGTCTATTCGCATTAGCCTCTTCCTTTTGTGTTGGGAGCTGATTTTTATCAATACCCCTCTGATAAATGCTTTTTGTGCATTCCACACCGCGCCCGGGTCAGACACTGAGCCTACATTGTTGTCAAAGTATTCCGTTAGTCGGTCCCTAAGTTCTGGAGTGTAGGAGGGGTGTTGCAGGATGTAATTGTTTGCCCTCCATAGATAGAATTGTTTTTTTTTCGGGAGATCTGCCAGAGAGATTGTAATGGGGGCATGATTCGACCAGGACGTGGTGTGGATTTCTGCTGCACAAATGTCTTGGAGTAACCACTTGTCTGTCAAGAATAAATCTATGCGTGAATATGTTCCATGGAAGGGAGATAAATAGGAGTAGTCCCTCTCCGTTCCATGCAAGCATCTCCATACGTCGAATAAGTCATGTTTGCTCATGAATGCCTTCAGAGGGGACTCTCTACGTTTAGTTGCTGAGGTGGAGTCTAAATGGACCTCCAGAACAAGATTGAAGTCGCCACAGAGAAGCAGACGACCTTGTCTTAGGGGATGCACAATTGACATTAATTTACGAAAAAAATCTCATCTGATTAGCATTCAGAGCATATGCGTTAACCAAAGTAAATTCAACATTGTTAATGGTACAAATAACAATGATAAATGATATTACGGACTGTTTCATCTGGAATGAGATGGAGTCCTTAATTGCAATCAGAACACCTCTCTTTTTAGATGTGAAAGGTGCCGAGAAGATCTGAGTGAAGTGTCTATGTTTGCATACAGGAGCCGCTGTAGAGATAAAGTGAGTCTCTTAAACACACAAGATATCACACTTTAGGTCCATGGCCGTCTTCCATAATGAGTGTCTTTTAGGTGGATGGTTGAGTCCATTGGCATTGATGGATAGTATGTTAAGTGGCATTGTTAGTAGAGTGCGCCCAATAGATGGGCCAGTCACTTACGGTTAGATGAAGGCTCCGGACACTTACTGCTCAGGACTTGGGAGTTACTGGCGCGCGATGAGAACGGAGGGCTCTGGAACGTTACAGGTATATGTTTCTCGCAAGGTGTATCTGTAAAAGGGCAGAGTTAGTCTGAGGGATTATAGCGAGCTACAGTCAAATCGGAATATGCCGATTATTCGAACCAGGTGGGGTATCCACCAACGAGAGCAACCGGTGGGATAGAGGGTGGATAATACCCAACTAAGCCACTATGAGGGGATCAAAGTCAAATCAGAGCAAAACGATACCAACAGAAACAAAAACAAAGATAGCAATGGAAAAGAAAGGCTAGTAGCCGAGGGAGTAAATTCTACGTAGATGTAGAGGCCCGGTGATTGTGAAAGCTGAACACCATTTCAGGTGGACTTCTTCTCAGGAGTGCGCCGCGGCGGGCGTGGCCCCCTTTGCACCAAAGGGGCTTCTGGAGGTTGTGGCGGGTCTGGAATAATCCCCCAGGAATGAAGTAGTTGGAGCCCATTTTCTAGGGTATGGATCACTTGTGATGCTCCATTTTTAGTAATGAGTAAGGATGCTGGGTAGCGCCATTTGAATTGGATCTTGTGGTTATGTAACCCTTTGGTGACCGGATTGAGTTGCCTCCTCAATTGTAAGGTGTATTTGGATAAATCAGTGTATAAGGAAACTCCTTCATAGGGCCCAGGGAGTGCTGGATTATTCCTGGCTGTCATGAGGAGTCTTTCTTTGATGTGAAAAAATGAACTCTCATTAGGACATCTTTGGGGACTGAGGCAACAAGGTGCGATGGCTTTGCGATCCTATGTATACGGTCCACAATCAAGTCCCTAGGTGATGCGTCAGGGAGAATTGTATGCATTAACTCCTTAGCGTATCTGGGAAGGTCAATTGGCAGGATCGATTCAGGGATTCCTCTCAGCTTTACATTATTTCTCCTGGACCTGTCCTCTAAGTCTGCTAACTTGCCCCTCAGCCAGGATTGTTCATCTTTTACATCATGTAATGAGTCTATAAGGTCATTCACAGTCGAGGTGCATTCCTCCATACTGTCTTCCAGATGTGACACCCTGTTATCAATAACATGCATATCAGCAGTCATTTTAGTGAACAAGGAGGACAAGTCTGTCATCAGTGATCCCTGTAATGATAGCAGCATGTCTTTTAGAGTTGTGTCTAGTACCGGTAGCCCTGATGTGGGGAAAGATGCCATTGAGGATTGCAGGGCTTGGTTTGATTTCAGGGGACTGAAGGCCTGGGTCTCGAGGAGCGCTGGCTGGTTATCCAGCCGCATGCAGGCTTTAGCCGGGCTGCCCGTAATGGGATTATCACCCGGTCTGGCCGTGGGGGATAGCGGAGGGTTCTGTGCGGTATTCTGCTCCGGATGCTCGTCAGGGAGATTCGTGTAGGCTGCTGGAGCCGCCGCGGCCATATTGGGTCTGACTGACCTTGTGCTGCGGCTTGGTAAAGAAGGCCGTCAGCTTTTGTGGCTGTAGATCCATCATCCTCTTCCGCGACATGGTTCTCCGGGATGTCTGGGCAATGCGGTAGGAGGATGGCTCTTGATAGCGCTGGGAATAGGGCCTGTGATGCTTCTCTTTCCCCCTCGAGCCGACGAGCACACTGTCTAAGCAGCCATCACCGGCGCTGGCAGACCACGCCCCCCAATTTCATAGATATTTGTTCCTGAGGCTGACCCTTGATTAGAAAGATGTTCCCAGCTTCCTGAAAAGCTAAATAGGAATCTGTTCTACACAGTTACTTGAAAAACTACACCAATACAATATATTACTATTCCTTTGTGAGAATCCCATAAATGCATAATTTTTTTATCATCACTAACAATCCATTTCACATACTCCCACTCAGGCTGATTAGAATAATTTGTTTGTAGAACACACAATGGTAAAGGTCAGCTCTGCACAAATACTTCCACTGGCTATCAACACACACAATTTTTCCTCCACATTCCAGACACAAGGGTACCTAATGTTCAGAAACGGTACTGGTTAATAAACTTTCAAAGAATTATATTTAAAAATACAGAACAACATCATGTACTGTAAAATTAAATTCCCATGATATAAACTGGGAAGTTAAACATATCATTGAAAAATATGCAGAACCAGAAGTTATCATAAGTGAAAACAAAAAAAAACAAAAACATTGATATAGGCAGCTGAATTTATATGCAAAACTTTACATTTATTTCTGTAAAAGTCAAGCTTTTGCTCACCCTCCAGCACCCAATTCCTCCCTATACTTCCTTATGGTCAGTAAATCTGCCTATGACCCTATAGCTGATCATTTGCGCCCCTGAGTTGAAAATAATGAGTCTCTTTGAAAAGAAAAACATTCCCTTCTTATACCATATTTTCAAGAGCTGCAACAAAAAGGTAATATGTGTAGTGGTATACAATCCTCTTATATGTAGGAAAAACGTCACAAAAAGTAAAAGGCTGTATTGCCAGGCATAAATAATCTATACGGGACAAAAATACTTTAAATTGCCACTTATAAAAGATACTTTGTGGAAATGGGACATACGGTTTCACAACTCAGATTTAGGCCGGGTTCACACTGGTACGAGAAACGCTCCGACATTAGGAACTAATGTCACGTGACGTATGAAAATCAATGTTTTCCTATGAGAGCCGTCTTAACTGGTCTGACAGAAGTCGGTCCGACTTTGAAAAAAGTTCCTGCACTACTTTGGTCCGACTTTGATCCTACTTCAGCCCATTGAATATCATTGAAGTCGGATCAAAGTAGGATACTTGTCCTAACCATCCGACTTGTGGCATCCGACATTGTGATTACAGCAGCAGTAAAAGGAATTTATCTCACACTGGGATTGTTTTGATTGGTCAAAAAACAAGTCAGACTATTACAAAGTCGGATCAAAGTAGTATCCTGTTCATGAAAGTCGGTTGGATGTCGGACCAATGTAGGACTGATGTAGGACTTATGTCGCAGAGCAAAGTAGGATGAAAGTTGCATGCCTGTCCTGTTGTATCAGTGTGAACCCAGCCTCAAGGTCATTGATGCAATCCCACATAATAGACGTGGAGGTATTCATGAACTTAGTTTACAGAAATTGGAAGTTCAGTGGATACGTCGTTTAGATACCTTACAACTGAGGGTCTTGTACTCTTTGATCTGCATCTTTTTTTGTAGTGGGATTATTTTTTTTCTATTTTCCTTTTTCAAATTTTATTTTGATAGATAGGGTGATTCTCTTTATTAAAAAGAAAAAAACTGTTTTTTTTTGTGTAGCAAGGTCTCTGACCTTGTCCAGTCTAATGAGGACCTCCAAGGCCAAAGATAGTTGTCATCCTTCAATATGTGGTGGGCTGTGAGGCATAGTGGGTGCAAAGATGGTGAAAGTCATTGGGCGCCAGACACTTCTTGGATGTAAAAGAGGTTTTATTTCTTTTGACAGTCCTTTTTGTATTTTGGGGGAAAGAGGGTTAGGGCCAGGACACCCTTAAGTAGTTATAGATTTAATTGGCAGACTCCAAGACTTCAATAGGAAGACAGCCGTGCAGGAAAAGGCTCCAGCAAGGCACCACATCTGCGCATGCTGGAATGCCGCTCCACTCCTCTCATATAACCTGCTATAAAGCCAACCATTGCCTCGGGCGACCCCCCACCTCCACCTCACAGCGGGACCATTATGGATCGGTTTGTGGAGTGCACCCACAACTGATCTGCCTTCTCTTCACTGCAATCAGTGGAAGACACGGCTGCCGCCGCAGCTAAGATGGAGCCCGCTCTCAGCACTGAAGAAAGGCTGCAGTCTCCCTCACTGCACACGACCCTGCCTCTCTGGCGGCCCTCCTAGCACCTACCCTGGCAGCTACTGTGGACTCTGCAGTACAGAGGGGCCTGGAGCAATTACACCTGGACCTCCAATCTCGGGCACAATGGATCACACAGGCTGAGGAACGAATCTCCTCTCTAGAGGATGAAGCTGCAGCCAGCTCTGCTACCCTGGCCCGCATGTCTAATTCACACAAAGATCTATGGGAAAAGCAGGATGATCTTGAGAATCACTCTCTGCTACCCAGCTCCCTGACATCTGCACCAGGCTTATACCTGAACAACTAGGCCTACGCACACCATATCAGCCAACATACTGATCATCGCACAAAACCCTGGGCTGTCATTGTGCGTTATCTTAATTATGCTGATAAGAATGCCATCCTGCAAAAATTCTGACGCTCTCAAGCCCTTACTATTGATGGCGCTGCTGCTCTTTGCAGATTATTCGATGGAGGTGATGAAACAGCGTAAAGCCTTCTCCGCGGTTAGCTCAACCTTATATCACAAACATGTCAACTGTACTCTGGCCTATCCAGCCATTTTGCATATTACTTTCCCAACCAGGACACATCTCACTTATACTTTGCCGGAGGAAGCAGAGCACTACGTCAATAGCGCTTCTGATATGGATACAACTGATCCTCCTATAAACAATGCCGAAAATTCCTTTGCATTGCCGCGACATCAACGCAGCCCCTATAAGCCTCCATACAAATGGGGTCACTTCACCAAACAAGGCAGGCAACCAGAGGTCCGCTGATACTCTAGCACTACTCTGGTCTCTACAATCCTTTTGGGTATTTTTTTTAGTTATTTTAATTATTTTCTCTCTGCGGCTCCCCAGTTGTTGTATTGGTCCACATTGATTGTATATTTTTACATACCGTAATTTACATTGCATGTTCCTTGCTTAGCGCTTAACAAAGGGCACCTCTCATAGGCCAGCTTTTTACTCCCTCTTTAGTTTGAACCATGGACCTCAATCACACCATCCTGCTTCCTTACTATGCAATGTGTAATTGGTAGCACTTTATTCAATAAAATGTGGTGTTTGGTGCACTTTAGATGTGATCACTCTCCATCATATTACATAGAGTTGGGCGAACAGTTCGAGCCAAGCTAAGGTTGGTCCGAACATAGCCTGTTCGCCCGTTTGGCGAACAGCCGGGGGGGGGAGGGAGGGGTAGTGTTCGCCTGCCAAGTGCCCCACAATGCGCTGCACAGTGCATTCTAGGGCCCAAATTGGGTGAAACAATGCACCTGACCGGTGATCAGAGCACAGTCAGAGCTATGATTGGACAAAGTCATGATGACTTTTCCCAATCATGGATCAGTGCTCATAGTCCCACCCCACATTATAAAAGGTTTCTTCCCACAGGAACCTTTTGCAGTGTGTTGTTAGAGTGGAGATAGATGGAGCAGGGCTCTGTTTGCTACTAGCAAGTTAGTGTGTTATTGTGACTCTGAGTGTAGAGTGTTAGTGTAGTGTGAGTATAGTGTAGTGTAGTGCAGGGGTAGCCTGTCCATTAAGGGTGCATGGGCGCCGCCCGCCCATCAATGCGTCTGGCCACTTGCAGGAATCCAGATGCATGGATTCTAATGGGGGGAGGGTGGGGGATTGAAGCACTTGATTGGAGCCAGGAGCCAATTAAGTAAATTTATCCTATAAGTGCCCCATCATTGATATTCGTGGGCGCAATAGTGCCCCATCATTAGTGTCAGTGGCAGGAAAGATGCCCCACTAATGATGTCAGTGGAAGGAATAGTGCCCCATAATTAGTGTCATTGGCAGGAATGATGTCCCACTGTTGATGTCAGTGGAAGGAATAGTGCCATATATCAGTGGAAAGAATAGTGCCCCATCATTGATATTTGTGGGAGCAATAGTGCCCCATCATTAGTGTCAATGGCATGAAAGATGCCCCACTAATGATGTCAGTGGAAGGAATAGCGCCCAATCATTAGTGTCATTGGCAGGAATGATGCCCCACTGTTGATGTCAGTGGAAGCAATAGTGCCTCATATCAGTGGGAGGAATAGTGACCCAAGGGTCTGGAAAAAGTCTAGCAAAGGGCAGCATCTGGCCCTCAGGCCACAGTTTGAAGATCACTGTTCTAGGCTACTGCACTTTATATATCACACTGTCTATTATAGGGCATTAATACATGATATACTGCTTTATTTTATACACATGACTCCTAACCCCACTGCAAGTCTACAGGACAGGGCCAATCTAACTGAAAGCAATCAACCCTCTGCACCTATTATTATGAAACACCCACTGCGCTGCTAGTAGCCAGGGGCCACATGATATGTGCCTAGGCCTTACATCTCATCTGGAAGCTCTGAAGCATTGTTTTTTTTTTTTTTGTATCCATGGCAAGGAAGAGGTACTTTTTTACTCAAAACAAATATGATTTTTTAATGGTGACATGTTCCATATTGATTTATGTGATCTGTGAATTTGAATGACAGGTCAGCTTTAAATAATCTCATAGAAGTACTGTGATTATGTCCTTTTTTTCCATATGAAAATCTTTATGGATGCTAAACATGCAGAAGACCCAGTACAATAACAAACTGACTAGGGAGATACCTCACTTTGGTTTCAGACCACAGTTATGTTTCATTGAAATAGATAAGTGGATAATGTCAGATCTATTTGACTTGTTTATTTAGCTAATTGCTCTCTGGATAACAAGGCACTTCCCTCAGCATAGGATATAAATTTGTTCTAAACAAAAATGTTCTTAGTATTGATGCATCTTATGGTGAGCCCCATTAAAACATTCCAAATGTTCTAATTAAACACAGGATCTGAGTATGTATTTCCATGTACTCATAGCATGACAATATAAGAATTATCTCCATACACAACAAAGCTGATGAGTTCTTGCTCTTTGCAGCTCAGCCAGACCTTGCACCTTGTTAATTTGAAATGGCAGGATAACAGACATTTCTGTCCAAGTTACAAGCCTCATTAAAACATGTATTTCCATATTTAACCAAGTGAAATATAAAACAAAACATGTATTCATCACATACCCAAAGAAGTAACACATAATGACCATTTCCTTAGCCGACAATAATGCGTCACACTTGACTTGCTGAACTTTTTTTTTCTGTTGGAGGCAGATTTTACTTTACAACACAAAATCTCAGTTGCACGACCTAATCTGATGTCATATAACCCTCCTACAACACAGGAAAGACCATGAGCTATTGGTTTGGGAGGCAAACACAACCAACTAGCCCATGGTAGGGACAGTTTTCTGTGAGCTAAAAGTGCACCACACAAAGTGTGCTGCAGTGTAGCAATGATTGTTGGCCATGATAAAAGTTGGGTGTTGTCTTACAAAACGTGTATTATTGTAACTCATGTCTGGATCTGGGGGGTGATGGGGAGGGCTGTGCCCCCTCAGATTACAATTGTGCCCCCCCTCTGCCCTGCTGACCCCTTGTACACTGCCCCAGGGCCGTCTTTAATATGGTTTGGGCCCTGGGCAAACATTTTTTTTGGGCCCCGCTCCAGCTTATTTTGGACCTGGCTGGTTCACATGTATGTGTTTTGGCGGACCTCATTTGTGCAGGCACAGCAACCCATTGATTTGAATGGGCTGCCGTGCCTTTGTTTCCTGCAGAAAAAAGGTGCATTCAGCATTTTAAAAATACAGTTGCCTTGAAATCCATTCTGCTTTTGCACCATGCTACTTACCTGCAGTTCTGCACTGTGTTTTTAAAAGCGTGACCTAAACAAGTTTGACAGTGCGGGAACTGCAGATAAGTCACAGCAGACAGCAGAATGGACAGACAGTGCTGTATTTTAGTGCTTGATGGGCATAGGTGTGCCATGTGCGTCGCCTATTACATGAGGCATGCGCTTTTCTTTGCAGGAAATGCAGGCATGGCGGCCCATTCAAATGAATGGGCTGCTGTGCCTGCGCAAATGTAGGCCACCAAAACACATACATGTGAACCAGCCAGGCCCAAAATAAGCCCATCAAGCAGTTAAATACAGACAGTAATGCCATGTGCTCTGAGGCCTTACTCAGCCTGGACTGCAGGTCTGGTCTGTGATTTAAAGAGTTCCTCTATTTTACACATGGCATGGGGTCCCATGGTGCTAAAGCAGAATGGACAGAAGGTGCTGTGACCCCATGCCATGTGTAAAATAGAGGAACTTTTTAAAACACTGACCAGACCTGCAGTTAATCATCAAATATTATAAAGACTTTGGGCACACTCTACAGAAAACTTATATTTACAATATAGATTAGCAAACAGTGACATACCTTGAGGAGCAGGACATGAAGAAGTCAGCCTCAGGAAGAGCAAACTGGGGATGTTATAAAATCACATTCTAATTCACTTTTATATACAAGCAGCACCCAGTGGCAGAAAGGGAGAAGTGCACGTCTAAAGGGAAGCCAGGGGTGCTGTACATCTTAAAACACTGGGAAGGGAAGCAGATGTGGCACTGGCTGCGTGCCGCTGATGATTTTCAGCCTGATTTGTGGGCAGCACAGGGGCTTAACGGGTGGCTCTGCTTTGGGCCCCCAACAGTGACAGGGCCCTGGGCAGCTGCCCCTGTTTGCCCTAGGGTAAAGACGGCCCTGCCCTGCCCTACTGACACCCTGTACAATGCCCTGCTGACCCACTGTACACTGCTGACACCCTATACACCTTCCTGCTGGCCCCCTGTACACCACCCTGCTGACCTTCTATCCTCGGCATCCTTGACATTTTTTACTGCACCCCCACATCAGGCAGGCTAGATCTGGACCTGCTTTCCTTTATACTATAACAGTGGATTGTAAGGGATACATTGGAAAAGGGGCCATTAACATTCAACAACATGCTAGTTGTTAAACCTGCACTGTAAGCATGTTAAATGAGCCACCTGACATACTTTCAAATCTTTGTAATCCACTTTGAATGGTTTTATTAATATAAGCAATATTTCAAAGCTTTTGTTTTTTGGAAGATAGTAGACATAGATATTTTATGGATCAGAATAAAAGCCCTCTCTCCCACTTCTCCTCTAAGGCCCCATACACACGGGAGGATTTATCCGCGGATACGGTCCAGCGGACCGTTTCCGCGGATAAATCCTCTCGAGGATTTCAGCAAATTTTAATGCGATGGTGTGTACTCACAACCGAAATCCTCTGGCGATGACGTGTCGTGCCGTCGCCGCGACGTGCGCGACGCTGTCATATAAGGAATTCCACGCATGCGTCGAATCATTACGACGCATGCGGGGGATCCCTTCGGACGGATGGATCCGGTGAGTCTATACAGACCAGCGGATCCATCCGTTGGGATGGACTCCAGCAGATTGATATGTTCTGCATGCCAGCGAATATTCGATCTGCTGGAATCCATCCCAGGGGAGATATATCCGCGGAAACAGATCCGCTGGCGTGTACACACCATAGGATCTATCCGCTGAAACCCATTTGCTGGGATTTATCTGCGGATGGATTCTATGGTGTGTACGGGGCCTAAGAAGTTCATGCCCAATTGACTGTCCCATCTGGCAGACAATGGAAGTCTCCACTTGAAAGTTCCCCAACTGGGAGCCTGTAAAATAAAGATTTACATGGGTTGGTTTTTATTGGATAATAAGGAATTCTTCAAAGGATGCCAGTATTCAAAGTGATGGCTTTTTGAAGTTAGGGATTGAACAATATTTAACAGTTGTACGCGGCAGGCAGGTTGGCATGGCTGCACATTTCCCCGTCATTGTACATCGGGCGCTTTAAGAAGCTATAGGGGGCGTGAGCCTGTGGTGCAACGCCGGAGCTGATGTACGTGGTTGGCGGCCGTGATGTCCACCGGCCACCCGCAATCGCTCCTCAGAGAGCCAGAACGGGGATCTGTTAATGTAAACAGACAGATCCCCATTCTGACAGAAGAGTAGAGAGAGATCTGCTGTTCCTAGTGATCAGGAACAGCGATCTCTCTCCTCTAGTCGGTAAACCCCCTCCCCCCACAGTTATAAACACCTCCCTAGGGAACACGTAACCCCTTGATTGCCCCCCTAGTGGATTGTAGGGGGCGATCCCCTTCCTTGCCAGTGACATTTATACAGTAATCAGTGGCTATTTTTAGCTCTGATCGCTGTATAAATGTTAATGGTCCCAAAAAAGTGTCAAAAGTTTTCGATCTGTCCGCTCCACTGTCGCAGTCCTGCTAAAAATCACAGCTCACCACCATTAGCTAGTAAAAAAGAAATAAATAATAAAAATGCCATAAATCTATCCGCTATTTTGTAGACTCTATATACGCTTATTGCGATTTTTTTTTTACCAAAGAAATTGTTATTTTTTTTTTTATTGGGATATTTAGTATAGAAAAAAGTAAAAAAATATATATATTTTTTAAAGTTGTCACTCTTTCTTTATTTATAGCGCAAAAAAAACCTGCAGAGGTGATCAAATACCACCAATTTTGTTTGGGTACAACATCGCACGACGTGCAATTGTCAGTTAAAGCAACGCAGTGCTGTATCGCAAAAAATGGCCTGGTCATTAAGGGGGCAAATCCTTTTGGTCCTTAAGTGGTTAAAATGGTATCCAATGCCCCTTCCCAAAACATTTGTTGCTGCCTCCAGTTTTACAATGATCTGCGCCGTTCCTTGAACTTCCTGCCTGTAGAGGAACTCGCCTCAGGTCCTGTATTAGCGCACACATGCACAGGTGTCTCATTAGCAACTGGCTTGCTAAAAGAGACAAACAGGCTGGGGAGGACAGAGCAGAAGGAAAGGGACAATTGTAAAGAAGAAAAACAATTATCTAATGTAAGTGTGGACCCTCTCTTCAGAAAAACAAAGGCTTAATATCACTTTAGGATTTGTCTTTCGAAGAGCCAGCTATGGGGGCTCACCAAAATCAGTGCAGTAGAGACATAAAGAAAAATTCACAGAGCCCTATAGCACCATAATGTTATTGGAGCCATTATCAGTGACAGAGTTCTTTGTATACATCCCATACATTTTGTTTGCCAGAGTTGGGTGGCTGATAATGCACTCTTTTTCAAACCCCCTTAAAAACTACGGTCAGTAGTGGACAACCTATAAGGCAACTATTTATACCCTTTGCCATGGTAGCGGGCAATATAATTAAATAATTTTAGCCTGACAGTTTATGTTAGCTACTCCACAGTCTACAGTTGTATGTAGAGCTCCTTAGTGAGTCTGAGTCGGTATCCTTTTTGTGAGTTACTGCTGTGGTAGTATTTGAGCTCCTTCTTGGTGATCATCAGCTGAAACAAAGCTGATTTGGGCTGGTGGATTAATATGCGAACAGTGCACAGAAACTTTGGCATTTCTCAGTCTTATAGCAGCTGCACAGGCAGATCCAAAAAATGTAAACAAAACTTTTAATGTAATAAAAGACCGGAAAGAGGTGAGGTGTTAAAGAGAGGAAGAAGTGCTGTTCGTGACTCACTGAGTAGGCAAGGAGCTGCCGAGTCGAGTGCATGCTGAAAGCTGTTATATCCTGACCCAAATTGCTGGACTGAACGAGGCTTTATCTATCAGCACTGTCGGCCGCTCCAGTACCTGTCTGAATATTTAGCCTGTGACTCAAGTTGCTGCTGCCCAGGCCTGCTGGAGGAGTCACATAGGTATCATTATTCCTGCCAGACACTTAAAGGTCAACAAAGGGGGCCCCTACAAAGTCTCAGCCATTTGCTGCAGGACTCGATTTCCGGAGAGAGAGAAAGAGAGAGCGCGATGAGAGGGTCTCAGACCCACAGTGAAGCTGAAATACTCACTTACAAGAAGCTTGAGGGTTTAAACTACCACACACTATTGCTCTAGTGGTTTGCTGCTGCTGAACTAGACCCAACGAGGCCCAATTACTTATCGTTTTCACCCATCTACTGAAGTTGTTCTTTAAGGATCCTTGTATAATATTCTGCTCAAGTCACTGGGTGCAGTACTGCAACTATTCACATTATAGGAATACCTCATTCCCACATGCCAACATCTTCAAGAGACCTAACTAAGCTGGCAGAAGACTTACACTAAGGACTGTATCCAGATAACTTTATTCTGAGAGCAGATTTGTATTTGTAATAATAAAAATAATAAAAAATGGGAATCCCACCTAACAAAGATATAAAGAGGTGTAGTACTCACCCTGTATATAAGGGGTGGGGGGGGGGGGTGTAATCAAGATTAACTATAGCCAGAAGACAAAACAACAAACAAAGAGACTGTACACTCCCAACTGAGTTAACTACATATTTATTACATAACACTATACAAGTTGTGATAGCAAAAAGAGGAATCCCCTACAATCCCCATAACCTCCCAAAGAAGCCCCACCTAGACTCACCCCAAAAATCTCACCCTGCATACTGGGATACAATAACGCCACCTCTCGTAAGCCAAGAAAAGGGTAGGGGATGCAGTCCCAGTAAGGAGCTGAGCCCACCCTCTCGAAAACAACCCCCCCTTACTCAAAAAATGGCTCTAAACCGATCATTATGGACCCACTCACAAGGGGTACAGTGCTCCATCTTAAAGCCACAATAGGCATATGAGGCTACGCCTCATTATGGAGCTAGGGTGCAACAGCAATGGCGGAATACACAACCTGCTGAACCTGTTGAGACACCCGCACAGTCATAGGTCAGTCATTCAATGCAAAGCAGTGGTAGTCAGTGGCTTGAATAAACGCCCTGATATCCAAATAGGCTCTAAAGATCCTCCGATGTGCAACTAATTAGCACTGGTATGTTGGTAATACAGGTATATGAATGAAAAGTCCCGACTGCTGATACCTAATGCAAACTGTCCACATGGGGATGTAGAAGGAGAGACAGCAAGGGTGCAGTGGTATGTGAACTATAAGGATAAACTTCTATAAATTGGATCGCTGTACACAACACTGAAGAAACTGTCGCACACACACGATAGAGACACGTATCAGGACAAGGAGATTCTATTAGCATGCAGGTAATCTCAACCTGTCACAAGTGTAGCTTTACACATCATAGCTCCAGTGTGGTGGTGTCAGGTGTAGTTACAGACCTCCGTTTACGATGCCCCACACATAGATGGATATGCAGAGTGAGATTTTTGGGGTGAGTCTAGCTGGGACTTCTTTGGGAGCTTATGGGGATTCCTCTTTTTGCTAGCGCAATTTGTATAGTGTTATATAATAAATCTGTAATTAACTCAGTTGGGAGTTTACAGTCTCTTTGTTGTTTTTGTTTTTTGGCTACAGATTTGTATTTGGCCTTAAATCCACAACCACAGAACTAAACTCAGTCCCTCGTCATGAGAGCTCTCGAATGACCTTGTCTATATACTGTTTGATATTTTTTTGGTGTCACTGTTGCAGCTCAACATTTGAGGAGAGCTACAGTTTAGGCTTTTGGAAGCCCCGGATATGTTAGAATTTTAAAATCACAAGTAACTCTGTGGATCGGGTTGTGTTTCATTGTTTTCAGATGCTTATCAGGGGTAAAAAAAGCTTGAGTCCAAAGTTCAGTTCATACTTTTCCTGATGGCCCTCCAAACTGCAGTCTGGCCATGAAGACTGCAGTCTGGCCATGAATAGAACACTGTCCATAAAATAACCTTCACCAAAACTGATCCTGGAAAAACTGCACAAACTGCAAACTTTTTTAACAGTCTTACCTGTGTGACACTTTGTAGTTTCTCCTCTAGGCCATTTATAGTCTTCTTCAGACTGCAGTTTTCATCTAAACACACACAGAAGTTTATAATGATTCTAAGCCAATTTAAACAAAAACATGTACTGCATCTCAGCAAATGCAATCAATTAGACTATTGGCCACAAATAACAAGTTTAATCTGCTGGCATTTTGTGCTGATTAAAAACAAAGGCAAGACATGCTGTGAATGTCTATAAATGTTCATGAAATAAACGGAAACAGAACATTTAGCAGGATACCGCACATTCCCTTAGCAAACCAATCTATACAGTACAGGCATGGCAAATACCTTTGCACACTGAGCAAACATAACTTAAAGTGGGGTTCTAAGTTAAAGTGGTTGTAAACCCTTATGCCGCATACACACGACCGTTTTTCGTGACGTGAAAAATGTCTTTTTTTTTTTATGTCATTATAAACGATCGTGTGTGGGCTCCAGAGGATTTTTCAATGACGTGAAAAATGGTCATTAAAAAATTAGAACATGCTCTATTTTTTCACGTCGTTTTTCACGTTGTCGTTTTTCACGTCGTGAAAAACGGTCGTGTGTAGGCTTTAATGATGTGAAAAAAACGCGCACGCTCAGAAGCAAGTTATGAGACTCGTTCTAGTAAAACTAGCGTTCGTAATGGAGATAGCACATTCGGCACGCTGTAACAGACTGAAAAGCACGAAGACTGAAAAGCGCAAATCGTCTCTCACCAAACTTTTACTATCACTTATGCCGCGCACACACGATCGGTCCATCCGATGAAAACGGTCTGATGGATTTTTCCATCGGTTAACCGATGAAGCTGACTGATGGTCAGTCGTGCCTACACACCGATCGTGTCAGAACGCGGTCACGTAAACCACGTACGACGGCACTATAAAGGGGAAGTTCAAATCCAATGACGCCACCCTTGGGGCTGCTTTTGTGTTTTTAAAAGACGTTTTGCGCTTTTCTGTCTGTTACAGCGTGATGAATGTGCTATCTCCATAACGAACGCTAATTTTACCAGAACGAGCGCTCCCATCCCCTAATTTAGTCTGAGCATGCGTGGATTTTTAACCGGATGGACGTGCCTACAAACGATATTTTTTTCTCTATCGGTTAGGTATCCATCGGTTAAATTTAAAACAAGATTGAGTTTTTTTAACCGATGGATAAATAACCGATGGGGCCTACACACGATCGGTTTGGTTTGATGAAAACGGTCCATCAGATCGTTCTCATCGGTTTGACCGATCGTGTGTACGCGGCAAAAATCAGCAAAAGCAGCCCCAAGGGTGGCGCCATCCGAATGGTACTTCCGATTTATAGTGCCGTTGTACGTGTTGTACGTCACCGCGCTTTTCGTGAGCATTTTTTTTCATGATCGTGTGTAGGCAAGGCAGGCTTGACAAGAATCGTGTTGAAAAAAACAACGTTTTTTCTAGACCATTAAAAATGGTCGTGTGTACGCGGCATTACATATACCCAGTAAAGTGTCTGGCCTCAGGTGATACACAGAGATAAAACAAATCCTCCTACATAGGTTGTATCTCTTTATTTGCAATCTTCTCTTCTCTGTAGCCATTCAAAGTTCAGAATTTATAAACTTGTCTGAGCTGCCAGAAAAAAAGGGAACAGAGAGCTGAAATTATTTTGATAAACTATTGTTGGAACAAATATCTAATGCTAGGCCCAATTTAGGGTTTAGGGTTTAATAGTTTCTCAAAACAGTTGCATTCAAGGCATGGTGTTAACAATAACTGTCACAGTTGCTTGTGCTCTCAACAGGACTGTGAAGCCACAATGGCTGGTATCATAACTGACCATATATGCTGCATCATGCAACTGCAGATCCAACAGAGGCTTCCTTGGCTGTAAAGGAGAGGAGGGTTTAGTACCACTTCAAATGTGGGCAGAAATAAGATCTGATTGCACTTTTCGGGTTTCAGGAATAGCTGTGCCACTACTGGAGAACACTTTTGTGGGTGCTGAATACATTTTGGATACTATATTCTGCTATGACTGAGATGCAAATTACTACATACTTACAGGCAAGGTCCCCATGGCCTTTTGATGCTTTTGATGGTTTGATTACTTGAAAAATAAAGTAGTATTAAACCCCCCACTATTTTAACAGTACAGTATCATATATTGTGTAGCACCCAACTAGTTTAGAGTAGGCTGCTTGGAAAATGTAGTTTTGTTCCCCTGTAAACAGTGGAGCAAGAATTGATTGCGCAGGTCTGCTCAGCGTTTCACAGGCTGCTGTTCTGCTACTCCCCCTGTCTTCTAGAGTTTCTAGAAGCAAATCGGGAGGGAGAGCAGGACAGCAGCCTGATAAATTAATAGAACTCCAACCAATCCCTGGGGCATAAGTAGTCTGAGGCCTGTGCCGCAGGGGCAGTTTTCCTGAATCCAGTTCTGCAGGAGGAGACCCCTGTGCTGGGGCTCTCCCCCTTGGGGTAGAAGTCTGGGAGGAAGCCAGCCAAAAGACACTGAGGTCCCAGCTAAGCTTAGCTGGGGGCGTAATCGCAAGTCCTAGTCCAAAGATCCAGTTGGGTCATGAAGAAGCTCATGGGATAAACCCGGGAGGAAGTTGTAGGAGAAAGCCCAAGCTGTCTAGAGTGTGAGTATACATCTCCCTCTCTGGGAAGGGCCTGGCGGATATCGGCAGGAGGCAACTGATGATCCCATGGCTAAGTGAGTACAAGATCCCAGTGCTGCAAAGTGTTAGAGTGCATAGCTTTAAACTCTGGAAGGAGTACAGGTCACAGTCAGCCTAGAGATCCAGTGGTCAAGTGAAGCCAGAAGGGTATACAGTGTGGCCAACAGCTGGACAGCACAGCCAGAATTTAAGAAGTCCTCACTTTGTTCCAATTACAGTTCACCAGGGTATCCCATGCTCCCTATACCCCATCCAAGTCCCTATTTCAATAATAAAAAAAAAGAACCCCTTGATTGTGTTCTGAGCCAGTGAAGAATGAAGAAAATACTGTGTGTTGGCTTTGTGTGCTACAAAGGGGTAAATAGGACCAAATTCACCAGCGGCTTTTTAGGGGGTGCACTACAATAAGAAGCTTATAACACAATAAATGTTTATAAGTGATGTATCTAGTCACTTACTAGTTAAAAAAATAAATAATTAAACCCCTGTCTCCTTTTTTTCCAGAATTGCTTCCCTGAGTTTCTGGCTAGGAGGAAGGTGCATTGCAAATGTAATAAAGACACACGACTTTTACTACATGTCCCATGATTCTTAGAGCCATTGATGCAAAAAGCATGTGTGCTCACAACTGGCAATCACTAAGCTGGGGAGTAAGTCAACAGCAAGTTGAGCCACAGGAGCGGGTTTATAAGGATGGCTCCAGGGGACCCTGAAAAGAGAATGGGGCCACCCTAACAACAGAAAGAGAGGATATGGATATTTTTCATTGGAGTTTCAAAGAGATGTCAGGCAGAAAACAATACAGACACCAAGCCAAGCAAGTACAGACCTAGGCTAACTCTGTAATTTTCTTACTGAGGGTTTCTTAACCCCCCTGACGGTAAACACGAGCGTGACTCGGGGTTGGTTTTACATGTTAGGATCGGCAAACCCGAGTCACGCTCGGGCTGGACAGGCTTACCTTTCGCTGGATCCACAGGCTTGGTTTACTTACCTTGTCCCTGGATCCAGCGATGCCACCCGCTGTGTGAGCGAGCGGGACCTCCTCGCTCGATTCACAGTCCCCGTGTGACGCCGATCTCCGTTCCCTGCGACGTTACGACGCACGGGGACGGAGAACGGCGCCAAATTCAAAAAAGTAAACAAACACATTACATACAGTATACTGTAATCTTATAGATTACAGTACTGTATGTAAAAAATACACACCCCCCTTGTCCCTAGTGGTCTGCCCAGTGTCCTACATGTACTTTTATATAATAAAAAATGTCATTTCTGCCTAAAAACTGTAGATTGTCCAAAAGTGTCCCTTTATGTCAAAAATGGTTTTAGATCAGCTAGAAAACAGCGATAATAAATTATAATCACTTGCAGAAATGTGCGATAGCGATTTGCGGGGAAATTCGTCATAAAAAAAAAAAAAATAATGACAGCGACAATTCTGCAACTGCAAATTTCAGTGATTTTGAGTTGATTACATTATTGAATAATTTTTATTATAATTATATTATTATTTGTTATAATTATTTATAATTATTTATTATATTATAATTTATAATTTTGTTTTAAAAAAAAAAATTATACCCGGGATGCCTACAAGACTCTTGCTTGGTCAGATTTAAGTGAGTTATTTCTAAAAATTACAGGCCTACAGTATAAAACGCCAATTTCCTTGCAAAATAAATGTACCGCTTTTGGTACGTAATTCCAGACAGAATCATACCGCCAGGGAGGTTAACAGTTGAATAAAGATTGATACATGGCTTACCTTTCATGTTACATTGTGCTTCCATTGTCTCCTGCAGCCCTTTTATCATGTTCCGTAATACGGCACACTCTGCACATTAATAAGCAGAAACAAATAGATGAATGGGTGCCTTTCACATAAACACAATGAACAAATTAGCTAGTTTTATGGTGTAACACAAAAGCATAATCTTGTTTTTATGTAAATGAATGTAAAATGAATTCAGCTTCAGACAAATCTCGCATATCTAAACATAGAAAAATACTGTATTGCTGTATTAAAGTGATTCTCTACTTTTGGTTTAGGGCCCTTTATCACCATGCATTGTGGTACCGTGTGTTAAGGTGTGCTGCAGTAACTCACTTTGAATATAACTTTCATGCACACAAATTGTACCTGACCTTTATTTTTCGTATAATGCTGGATGGCTGCTTTGCCCCCTACTGAAATAATGTGTTAGGGTGTCATTCAAAGGGAATGACGCTGCAGTGCCTTATTAACACAAAAAACTCACTTTTTACCATACATTTCCTCAAATAATAATTTGCGCGTGGGCCCTAAGATTTATCTATTGCCCTCTTGCATTTATAAATAGGAAAAAGATCAGAGTTTGAGTTTATGATCCCCTTATGGCTTAGCTGATAAACATCCAGAGAAGTTTAATCTATCTCACTTGAGATAATTACAGCCTCTAAGCAGGCGATTGCTCAAGCTTGGAAAAAAAACTGTAGTTGCTTAGTTGAGACCAAAAACCATATTACATATACGCTGAGATAGAAGCTACACTGCAGGACAACGTTTTGAAATATCTGAAAACGTGGCATCCATGGGTCTCTCACGTTCACCTCAGAAATTTTGAGGACTCTTTGCTTGATAATGAAGTAAAAAAAATGAAATCCAACCTGGGGTGTATAATAAATATTCCAAGCCTCTGATACGTCTATACAAGATGGGATACCTCCCAATAGACACTGGGTAACATGTAAAAAAGAGAAGGATGAGACAGAGGTCTCAAATAATGTCTTTGAGGGAGAATCAGCAACAGGGTCAAATGGAATGGTAACAAAAACTTTATTGATGAATACACATACAGTTTAATAAATAAAGGTCCAGAGAGAAGGGGGAAGCGAATGCAGATTCAGGCTAGGTTCACACTGCTGCGATTTTACCGCGATTTCGCGGCTGCGGGTTTGCAGCGATTTTGCCGCGATTTCGGCCGCGATTTAAGAGACATCTGTGCAGGGTTCAATGTAAATCGCGACCCGAAATCGCAAAAAGTAGTACAGGAACTACTTTTTGAAATCGGTGCAGCGCCGCACCGATTAGGACGGTGCCATTGCCGACAATTGCCGACAAATGCCGCCGATTTGAGATGCGATTTGACATGTGAAATCGCATCTCAAATCGTAACAAATTGTACCCAGTGTGAACCTGGGCTCAAACACACATGTTGAGTATGTACAGCCGATCAGTTCAAGGAAGGTATCCAGGAAGTGCTTAATAGATTGCTGGATGTCTCCAAATGCAATGGAACAAAATTGATCGATCTCAGATTAATAAAAATCAAACAAAAATAGTCCTTAAGCGCATCCTGTGCAAAGTAAGCTCAAACAGGTCCGTTCATAAAGGCATATGGCTGCCATGAACATACAGGGAATAGAAATCACTGTCTCTGCCAAACTTGAAGCGCTTATCAAACCTCAATATGGAAATATTATGAAGTGATTTTGCTGCTTGGAAGGTGATAGATTTCCCTTGAACTTGTTAGATTGCAGGTTCAGCTTGAAACAGCATAAACACAATGGGTAGTCTCAGTGTTAAATGCAGGTTGGAGAGGAGGGGGGGTACAATCAACTGGTGATTAGTTCAAAAGGAATATGTCTCCTATGTAATGTCACAGGATTCTTCCCACATGTAGATCCTGAGATCCAATGATGTATAGAGGGTTCTTACCCTTGCTGAAGTCTGCCACAGTTCTCTCCATAGGATGTCTGGAAGCCCATTCCCCCCTAACTTTAGCGTAGTGCCCATACTGAAAGTAAGGGGGCGCTACATAAAATATATTGAACAAGAAAAGTTTTAGTTATTCCAGGATTCAGATTTTCCTGCTCTCACTTACCCTAGTTGGGGCTGTAAGGTAGGACAATCTGTTGGGTAGTCCTGTCTACTATATGTCCCACAGTGTTAGCTGCAACTTTAGGAGTCATTGAGAATAAATGGCTGCCCTGCCCTGGTGAAAGGGTACCATGTAAAGTAGGTGACTGATATATATATATAGCTTGTTGGGAAGCTAGCAAACAATAAGAACCATTACTGGAGAAGTGGTCATCTGCATTGTCTGTGTTGGACCGTCAGGACTCAGGATATAGTTGCAAGGCTTTTACTGTCATGTTTCCCCCTTGAGAGTGCAAGAGGACTTTGCGGTTAGGGATTACTCACATTCCCTTGTTTGGGGATGCTGTATTCTGGGACACCCTTCATCTGGGTATGGGGCTCTCCTCCTAACTCTACTCTAAATGAACTCTGCTGTAACCTTGTGTGCTGTTGCCCCTCGAGGGAGGCTGATCTGTGCTTCACATTATTGATTCAGTAAACCTTAGCCCCAAAGAAAGAATAGGAAGAGGAGCGGGCTGGGGATTTCAAATCCACAGACCACTACACTGGCTGTGTGGGCACTTACATCTCATCACCCACAGAGGTAAGTACAGTGGGGACGAGGTCACAGGGGGTGGATAGGGGGTTACATTTTTTTTGAAAAGGTAAACTAACCCTTTCCATAAACTATCTAGAATATATGTTATAGACCAGGGTTCAATTGAACTCTAGGGTTGATCCAGAGGGTTCTTTGAGCAATTTCTGCTTCTCAGACAAGTTCCCACTGACACCATTGATCTTTTTAGTTATTTGTAAGTGTGGATACTTTCCTATGACCGCAAGTGTAAGGAACATTCTTCCCACTGACCATCACACTAATGTACCATGAGGTGTAGATATAGTAGTTTTTAGCAGGGGTTCTTTGAGATCTGTATTGGAAAGGTCCTTATAGATTCTCATCCTATTGGTGCTGCAGGTCATATATTTGCTATATCTACAGTATCACCTACTGGCTGAAGGGCTTAGACACAACCTATTCTTGTTGGAAGGGATGGCCACTTTATACGATTTATTTAGTCAAATTGCACTGTGGTGGAAATAGTGCATTGCCAGTATACGTGTTTGCAAGTTTAGATGGCTTGAAAGCACTTATGCCTTGTACACACAAGCAGAATTTCCGACAGAAAAAGTCAGACGGGAGCTTTTCTTCGGATATTCCGTCTGTGTGTATGACCCATCAGACTTTTTCTATCGGATATTCAGACGGATTAGATAGAGAACATGTTCTCAATTTTTTCCGTTGGAAAAAAATTTGAGCGGAAATTCCGATCGTCTGTATGCTTTTCTGATGGAATAAACACCACACATGCCCGGAAACAATTCGACACATGCTCGGAAGTATAGAACTTCATTTTCTCGGCTCGTCATAGTGTTTTACGTCACCGCGTTCTTGACGGTCAGAATTTAGTTTGACCGTGTGTATGCATGACAGCTTGAGCTGTTTAGTCCGACTGAAAAAACGTGTACAAGGCATAAGGCTCCTTGCACAAAGGGTCATTTAGAACAGCGGTTGCCAACCAGTGATCCATGGACCACTGATGGTCCAGAAGAAAATGTTGGTGGTCCCCAGGGGTTCTGCTGCAAATCATCAATGTGGCAGATCTATATCGCCCCAATGTTGTTCTCAGTGTGCATTGACAGTCAATACTGTCAGCGCGCATTGACATCCGATACCTCCTCTGTAGTTCCAGCTCCTGTGAACTCAGAGGGAGGTGCCAGGAGTAGTGCAAGAGAGCGGGAGGTGAAGAAGGAGGGGACTTGTGCTGATCACAGACTTTGGGAGGGAGCACAGAGCTCGAGCACATGGATGGATAAAGAGGTGAGATCCAATGATGAGTCTGTGTAAGGTCACAGTGTGATGCAGAGTGTGTGGGGGGGGGGGGGCAAAGAACTGAAGCGTAGTGTGCATAAGGCAGCAGTGTGATTCAGGGGGAGGGGGCAGAGAGCCGGAGCATTGTGTGTATAAGACAGCAGTGTGATCCTAGGGGAGGGGGGCAGAGAGCCAGAGCATTGTGTTTATAAGGCATGTAAAATTCCTCAGTGGTCCACGGGATTCAAAATTTTAAATTTAGTGGTCCACTAGGTTTGCGATCACTGGTCTAGTAGCAATGTTTCCCTCCTGGCATTTTAGTGCATCCATGAGAGACAGAGGCAGTCCGTACTGAAGGCAGCTTGTCAAAGGCTATGGCAGACTGTGGCAGGACAAGGCTTAATGCCCTATGGAGTGGTACTGGCATTTTGAGCCCTGCGCGTTCAGAGACGATGGTCTAACCTTCATGTCATCATCGGTGGTCTTCCTCTTTAAGTATGACAGAGCCCTTTTCTGACAACACTGAGCGAATAAAAAACAACCGAATGGCATCTATTTCATACCTTCTGCAGAGCTCTGTTCTTTTGCCTGGCTTATTTTCCACAATCTATTTAATCGCTCCAGCTGAATCTCGAGTAGGTTATTCTTTCCATTAACCTCTGCAAATTTCTGTATGGATACAAACAATGCAATTGTACAAAACACGCTAAACACAGTGGGTAATTATTTTACGAAATAACAGCTTGTTTTATATAGTCATTTGTATGTTCTGATAGATAATGCCACTTAGTGCTCACAGGACATTAATATGTGTATTACAAAACACAGCTGCATCATATTCCATTAAACAGCTGCAGAAGTTTCTCACTTTGAACTTGATTCTGTTATTTCCCTCAGCTGAATTAAAGGGCCACAAAAATGTGTATGAAGCCCGCAGTCCCTTTTCAAATTTTCTCACTATTTCTGATACATTCTTCCTCATATGCTCTATATCTGCCCTTGCTTTCCCTAAATTGCACTTCTTGGTCAACCGGAACCAGATTTTTGGGTTTGCAGGCCCCAGGCACCTCAACACCAAACTGTAGGATCGGTCTGGAAGAACCAAGATCCAACCTTCACCCATCATGGCGGGCAAAGTCTAAGCAGATTCTCAGGGACTTAATCTCCTTTTCTTGAGGTCCCTTGCCTTGGACCTGTAGAGCATCCTACTGGAAACCCCTTGGTCAGTTATTACTGCACAGGGTTCCACATATGCAGGTTACAGTGTTGAATGAACGCATTACAGACAATCCCTGCTTGTTTGTTCCAATCTCATCATAAGAGGGATGAGCACCATCTATCTTAGCCATTCAGAATCTGGCAGCATTATTCAGAGAGTTACACGTAAGTTACCATCACTTTCAGACATTGGCGAAAAAGCTGAGGTACTTATGGGCGAGGTTGTATAGAAGAGGATGTCCTGTTTGTTTCTGCCAGTGTCCATTCACCTATAGGTGGCTCATAACCCAGGTAGTCATGATTTATAACCTGCTCTGTGTCCTGTGATGTAAGAAAAATAAATAAGTTGTCTCCTAGGGTGGCAGAACTGTTAGGGGCAGCTCAGATCCAGTTTTCTTTTGCTGCCAGGGCAGTTGTTTCATTTTTTGCACAAAAAAAAAATATTTTTAACTTTCTGCTATAAAATACCATATATACTCGAGTATAAGCCGACCCAAATATAAGCTGAGGCACCTAATTTTACTACAAAAAAATGGGAAAACGTATTGACTTGAGTATAAGCCTAGGGTGGCAAATGCAGCAGCTACTGGTAAACAATGCCCACCTGCAGCCTCACTGTGCCCATCTGCAGCCTCACTGTGCCCATTTTCAGCCTAACTGTGCCCATCTGCAGCCTCACTGTCAGGGCCGGTGATACCACTAGGCAAACTAGGCAGCCGCCTAGGGCACACTGCTGCCTAGGAGTGCCCGGCCACTGGTGTTCCTACTCTCTTCTCTCTGTAGCAAGCAACTAAGTCTCAGCATCAGCAGGCAGCCGCCGCTTCATGCGCCGTTCGCACATAGTGTCAGAGGCGCAGTGGCGGCAGAGGACTGTGTCTGCGTCCCAACTCCTGAATGAATGGAAGCAAGCAAACATTCATTGATGGGCACTAGTAAGCTACATTGATGGACGCTGGTGAGGCTGCATTTGATGGGTGCTGGTGAGGCTACATTTGATGGGCGCTGGCAAGGCTGCATTTGATGGGCACTTCATTAAAAAGGTGGGGTATGCATGGGCAGGACAAAGAGGGTGGAGCAAGGGGGGTGCGGCAAATATCCTTGCACCAGCCCTGCTCACTGTGCCCATCTGCAGCCTCACTGTGTCCATTTGCATCCTCACTCGTCCCTTCTGTGCCCATCTGCTGTCTCACCTTGTTTACGGTCTCCCGCTGTGTCAGGCAACTGTTCGGCAGCTGTCCACTGTAAAAAATGGCGCCTGTAAAACACATGAAAACCGCCTCCAATGCCTCCCCAGTGTGAAAGCCTGAGTGCTTTCACACTGGGGCAGTGCGCTTGCAGGACAGGGAAACAATTATTGGAAACAGCATCCTTAGGGCGGTGTAGGAGCCCTGAATACAGAACTCCCAAAATGCCCCTGCCCATTGGAATGAATGGGCAGCCATTCCGAAGCAGCTAAAAAGGGCGCTATTAACCCCTTTTTTGGCTGCTAGCGGGGGGTTAAAATTGTCTCGCTAGCAGCTGAAAAGTGCAGCTTAAACAGTGGTAAAGCGCCGCAAAAACTAGCGGCGCTTTACCGTTAAGGGATCCGCCGACCCAGTGTGAAAGCAGCCTAAAGCTGGCTATACGAAGATTATCAGCACATTGTGCAGCTAGTAGAAGGAAGAAATTTACCATCCTTATCTTTTGAATTTTCTCATCACTGCAGCCAAAAACCCCACTAAAGATTAGGAAAATCAAATGAACGCTGTTGGGGGCTCGTTCACACTAGCAGTTGAGGTGTGGTAAACGCCATGGTGAGCTGTGTTTTTACTCCCCCCCCTCCCCCCCCACACACTTTTTCCCCAGAGGCAGGGGCCAGGGGTGTACACAAGCCGCAGCCCCAATGTTTCACTTCACCACCACAACAGTAAGGTTCTCCTCTGTTGCTTTTGGTGGGAGAAGCGCTGGCTGAGCGAGACATATTCAAGTGAATGGGGTCGCTCTACATGCACCCTGCAATGCATGCAGCTGTGGTCTGCTAATGAGGGGTTAAGTGATACTATGCCTCCTCACCTCCTGTCGAATGCTCTCTGAAGAGCGACTTGAATGCAGATCGTGTGAACAGGCACAAGCCCTTAACTACTTGACCTCTGGAAGATTTACCCCCATTATGACCAGGCCATTTTTTGCTATACGGCACTGCGTTACTTTAACTGACAATTGCGCGGTCATGCGGCACTGTACCCAAATAAAATGTATGTCCTTTTTTCCCACAAATAGAGATTTTTTTTGGTGGTATTTGATCACCACTGCATTTTTTATTTTTTGTGCTATAAACTTAAAAAGACCGACATTTTTGAAAAACAAAATGAAATATTTTTTACTTTCTGCTATAAAACATATCCAATAAAAAAATCGAATTTCTTCATCCATTTAGGCCAATATGTATTCTGCTACATATTGGTAAAAAATCCCAATAAGCGTATATTGATTGGTTTGCGCAAAAGTTATACCTTCTACAAACTATGGGATAGATTTATTGAATTTTTATTTATTTTTTTAATAGTAATGGCGGCCATCAGCAACTTATAGCGGGACTTCAATATTGTGGTGGACAAATTGGACACTTACTGACACTTTTGACACTTTTTGGGAACCAGTGACACTAATACAGTAATCAGTGCTAAAAAATATGCACTGTCACTGTACTAATGACACTGGGCCAGATTCTCAGCAGAGTTACGACGATGTATCTCAGGAAACACCGTCGTATCTCTGTTTTTTGGCCCGGGTATCTATGCGAGTGATTCCTAGAATAATTTTCACATAGATACGGCCAAGATCCGACAGGTGTAAGTGACTTACACTGTCGGATCTTAAATGTAATTCGCCGCCGGCCGCTAGGTGAAGTTTACGTTCAGGTCTTATTTGTTTATGCAAATGAGCCCGATACGCCGATTCCCGAACGAATTTGCGTGTCGCGTAGCCGTCGCTTACGTCGTTTGCGTAAGGTTACCCCTGCTATATGAGGGGTAACCTTACGCCAGTCCGCCGTATGCCATGTTAAGTATGGCGTTGGGTCCGCGTCGTCTTTTCCCGTCGGGTACGTCGTTTACCTAAGTCGTTCTTGAATACGACTTTACGTCAATGACGCACACGTCGGCGTCATTGGCGTTTTCCGTTGAGAACTGGAGCATGCGCACTGTGCTATTTTAATTCTAATAAAAATTATTCAATAATGTAATCAAATCAAAATCACTGAAATTTTCACAGTTGCAAAATTGTCGCTGTCATAATTTTTTTTTTTATGACGAATTTCCCCACAAATCGCTATCGCACAATTCTGCAAGCGATTATAATTTATTATCGCTGTTTTCTAGCTGATCTAAAACCATTTTTTACATAAAGGGACACTTTTGGTTGCTATGGACAATCTACAGTTTGCAGGGAGAAAGAAAGGTTTTTATTATATAAAAGTACATGTAGGACACTGGGCAGACCACTAGGGACAAGGGGGGGGGGGGTGTATTTTTTACATACAGTACTGTAATCTATAAGATTACAGTATACTGTATGTAATGTGTTTGTTTACTTTTTTGAATTTGGCGCCGATCTCCGCTCCTGTGCGTCGTAACGTCGCAGGGAACGGAGATCGGCGGCACAGGAGGACGCTGTGTGAATCGAGTGAGGTCCCGCTCGCTCACACAGCGCGGTGACATCGCTGGATCCAGGAGAAGGTAAGCCAGCGCACGCTGCAGGCTCTGCATATCTACCCCGAGCGTGACTCGGGGTTACCGATTATAGCAGAAAAAACCTACCCCGAGTCACGCTCGGGAATACCGCCAGGGGGGTTAAGTCTATGGAACCAAAAAACAAAAAAAGTCCCTGGCCCTTTCCATAAAATGCACACATGTTAAATGGACTTTAGTGTGTTTCTGCAAAAGTGAAAACGTGCTAAAAATGCATAGGTGTGAACCAGGCCTTAAGCAGGCCATAACACGGTCGAATTTCGAACAAATTTTCTATTTAAAATCAGATTTTTTTTTTTTTTTTTTTGTGATCCGATGATGCCACCATTGATTTTCGAAATTCGGCCGACCAAGCCTTCATGTTGCTACAGAAAATAATTTTCGTGGCCGGGAATATTCTTTTATCTCCAGGAAATTTTCTTTTCTGGCACATGCGCATTTTTTTTTCTATTACATTTCTCGCACGATTCTCCCATCATTGATTAGAAAATCGTTAGTTTTTCAAAAAATTTCCAACATGCTTTAGGCATGGTTCACATGAGCATACTACAGCTGTGCAAGGGCTGTGTTTACCTGCACAGAGATGTACAGGTGTTCTATGCATTCCCGTGCAGGCAGTCCTATTCATGTCATTTGGGAGGCAATGGCTGCATGGACACAATTTGACATCTGTGTGGACACAAGGCTTTAAATGAAAACAAACAGTGTGCATTTGAAGCTGCACACTCACAACCACATAGATGTCAGATTGGAAGTAGTGGCTGTGTCCATGCCGCCATTGTCTCCCAATTGACATGAATGGGACTGCCTGCATGAGAATGCACAAAACACCTGTGCATCCCTGTATGGGTAAGCGTAGGTGAACACACTAGTACGCTCGTGTGAACAAGGCCTTAGAACTCCTGATAAAGTTTTTACCCCTTTTTTGTGCCTTCCTGTTCTGGCGCGCTGCCCATTTCAACTCACAGGGACAAGAAATTAGGGAAAATCCCCTCAAATGGAGTCTCAGACACAAAACAAATCCTGACAAAATGCTAACTCATCTCCTCCTTATCCAAAATGTAAATTATTGTCAAGCTTTTGACCCCTTTCACACTGAGTTATTTTTCAGGCATTTTTGTGCTAGAAATAGCTTCTGAATATCGCCTGAAAACCGCCTCCCATTCATTTCAGTGTGCCTTTTTACACTGGGGCGGTGCACTTGCAGGACATTAGGAAAAGTCCTGCAAGCAGCATCTTTGGGGTGGTTTAGGAGGGCTGTATAAAGCACTGCCAAAACGCCCTGCCATTTAAGCCCTTCTTTGGGCTTAAAAGCGCTCCGCTAGTGGCCGAAAACCAGCACAAAAGCGATGTTAAAAAAGCGGTAAAGCGCCGCTAAAACAATCGCCGCTTAACCGCTAATGGCAGGCACCTTAATGCTGCGTAAGAATTGTTCCTATTATCTCTTTTCTCATAAGTGGCAACAGATATGGCACAATTTTTGAATTAGCAGGGACAAATCTTAGGCCCAGTCACAGATTTACCTTCTCGATCTGTGAATGTTCTTCCAGAAGTTTATCGAGATTGACAGAAGAGTGTCTCTTCTTTTCTTGATTCATGTTTTCATTCATGATATGGTGGTCTCAGAATCTACGCTCTGTCAGAGATTTTGGGACCCTTCCAGAAGTCAGTTGGCGTCAGTATGAAGTGCACACACAGTCACACACTGCAGGCCGAAACATGTGACACAGTTATAAAGTCAGTCCAGTGCAGGCCTGTAATGAATTCCCCTCAACTTACATGCTTCTTGTCAAAACATTACTAATAAAATGGAGCCTTCATTTTCATCAAAGCAATGTCATTTCTTATCCTGTCATGACAAGAACATTTGTAGCCAGTATTTGTACGGATAATAAATATTAAATATGGTAATAAATAAATATTAAAAAGGTGTGAGTGGGGGGAAACATATTGCAGTGCACCCATCTGTTGTGTTTACCTCAGACAGTACATTGGTTTTTACCTCAGATATTACATAACTATGGCTCCATTTACACCAGCGCAACTCCAAAGTTGTACACCAGTGCGACTTTGGAGTGCAACTTTGAGGCGACTTAGATCCAACTTTGCATTTAAAATAAGGTGACCAGATTTTTAAAATGAAATCCGGGGACATATTTTTTCTTTCCTAGTAATGGCAACAATCAGCGACTCTCTGCCCGTCGCCGCCCGCCTCACATCCTCTTGGTCGTTTTTTGTGATGAAATAAAACGACGTTTTAAATCATGAAATAAAACGACGTTTTTGAAACTTCATTTTCAAAAACGACGTTACCTACACACCATCGTTTTTTCAAAATGCTCTAGCAAAGCGCGGTTACGTTCAGCACTCTTTTCCATTGAAGCTAGCTTCATAACTTGCTTCAGAGCATGCGCGGGTTTAAAAACTTAGTTTTAAACGTCGTTTTGCCAACACACTATCATTTTAATTGACACAAAAAACGACACAAAAAATTCAAGCATGTTCGATTTTTTTTTTTGTCGTTTTTCAGAAGACATAAACGACGTTTTCCCCACACACGGTCATTTTAAATGACGTTTTTAAAAACAACATTTTTTTTCATCACAAAAAACGACCGTCTGTACGCGGCATTACTCTTCGGGCCCCGGCTACTACTGGATGAGGAGCGGAGGAAGATCACTCCGCCAGGGAACGCAAGGAGATAGGCAGGTGGCTGGCCAGAATTTGAGCCAAGGCAGAAGAACATGCGAGCGCAGCTGAATGGGCATGCGCCCGAAACTGAAGAAATATTCCCTCCACTGCGACCAGCACATGGGAAAAATACAACTCCCCTATGCTAGTAGGCACGGCGGAGTGGGGGTGTGTAATTCTATTTTTTTTATTTTAATTCTGCACTGATTGTCTTTGAAATTGCCCCTGCCCCCTATTAAATGCAATCTGGGGACAAAACCAGGGACAGACTTGGTCCGGGGACAGTGTCCTCAATCAGGGGACTGTCCCCTGAAACTGGGGATGTCTGGTCACCCTAATTTAATGGACATTAAGTTGCATCAAAAATTGTACCAAAGTATCTTTTCAAAAATGATGTGACTTTCAGGAGAACTGATGTGAACGGGTGTCATTGAAAAGAACGAGCTGCGACTTGTCATGCAACTTATCATGTCCAAAGTCGCATGACAAGTTTAACAAGTGTGAATGGAGCCTATATGTTCCGATTTAGGCTTTATCCACACAACCATAAAAAAAAAAGCATATGCAAGTGTTTTTCAAACACTTGCCAACCGCCTAACTGGGAAAATATGTAATTTGTTTGACGTTTAATACCGGGGTTATGGCTGCAGCTAGATGCCATAACCCCGGTATTTTATTTTCCCTCAGACACTGGAATTTCAGATAAAAGTGATCCCCCACGGCGAATTTGCTGCGGGATCACTTTTACAAGTGGTGGGAGGGGTACCCCCCTGCCTTTTCCGGGTAGTTCTCCAGCTTACGTTACCAATCACTGAGCCCAGGGACCATCCGGCGGTGGCTTTCCATAGGGATAAACAATGACAACATGGCCACTTCTCATCTCTATGCCCTTGGAGGACCAGAGCGATGTCATGATGTAACTTATGGCTCTCAGGCCAAGTAAATATGTTTTTTTTTCTTAAAGCAAAAGATACATATTTTTTTTATGTTTTGCTTTTAACGGTAGAGGAGAGATTTGGGGTCTTTTAGACTCCAGATCTCTCCATAAAGAGGACCTGTCATGCTGTATTGTTATCGCAAGAGATGATTACATTTCTTGCGATAGCAATAAAAGTCCCCAACATTTTTTTTAAAAGAGACAATGTGAAAAAAAAAATGGTGCCCCCCGCCCCCGCATACTCGTTTGAAGTAGTGAATTAATATGTAGGCCACGCCCATATATGTAAACGAAGTTCGCACCATACATGTGAAGTATTGCCGTGAACAAAAGCAATAATTCTAGCACTAGACCTTCTCTGTAACTCTAAACTGGTAATCTGTAGAATTTTTTTAAAGCGTTGCCTTTGGAGATTTTTAAGTACCACCATTTTAAAGTGACGCCATTACACGAGCGCACACAATTTTAAAGCATGACATGTTCGGTATCTATTTACCTTCATCTTTCATATCATACAAAAAATTGGGATATATATTATGTTTTTTAATTCATTAAAGTGCATTTTATTCCCAAAAATTGAAACAACTGCCATTTTATTTTCTATGATCTCTGGTAAAAAAAAATATAATAATAATGTTTGGGGGTTTTAAGTAATTTTCTAGCAAAAAATACAGATTTTTACTTGTAAACAGTAACTGTCAAAAAAGGGCTTGCTATTTAACTGCTTGAGACCCGCGCTGTAGACAAAAGACGTCCACAGCGGGGCACTCAATTGCCGGGTGGATGTCCCTGGACGTCCTTTTATTTGCATTCCCCACGCGCGCTGCTGGGGGCGCGCAACGGGGAAAAACTGTGCCCGGTGCATCGCTGAGATGCCGATGCGCGTGCCTGGCAGCCGCGATGTCCGCCAGGTACCTGCGATCGGCAGTGACAGCAGGGACGTGGAGCTCTGTGTGTAAACACAGAGCTCCACGTCCTGTCAGGAAGAGAGGAGACCGATGCTGTGTCCCTTGTACATAGGGACACAGCATCGGTCACCTCCCCCAGTCAGTCCCCTCCACACACAGTAAGAATCACACCCAGGGAATACATTTAACCCCTTCCTCACCCCCTAGTGTTAACCCTTTCCCTGCCAGTCACATTTACACAGTAATAAGTGCATTTTTATAGCATTGATCGCTGTATAAATGTGAATGGTCCCAAAATCGTGTCAAAAGTGTCCGATATGTCTGCCGCAATATCGCAGGCCTGACCAAAAAAATCGCAGATCACCACCATTGCTAGGTGCTATAACTTTTGCGCAAACCAATCAATATACGCTTATTGCGATTTTTTTTTAACAAAAATATGTAAAAGAATACATATCGGCCTAAACTGAGGAAATTATTATTATTTTTTTTTTTAAATCGGGATATTATTATAACAAAAAGTAAAAAATATTGTGTTTTTTTTTTGTCTTTTTTTCTGTTTATAGCGCAAATAATAAAAATCAAATGAGATGATCAAATACCACCAAAAGAAAGCTCTATTTGTGGGGAAAAAAATTATAAAAATTTAATTTGGGTACAGTGTTGTATGACCGCGCAATTGTCATTCAAAATGCGTCAGCGCTGAAAGCTGAAAATTGGTCTGGGCAGGAAGGGGGTTTAAGTGCCCAGTAATGAAGTGGTTAATTCACGCAGGTGAGTAAACATGCACTGCATTCAGATCCACAATACAGAATCCAAAAATCTGCATGTAAGAACATGTGCTTTACACGCTTACACGTATAAATGCCTGTATACACATTAGTAAGCGTGAAAAGTAAGTCTAAACAAAGGTGAAAAATAAACAATCAATTATAAATAATCAATTATGTGCGCATACGCATCTTTCCAAGTTTAAACGCATCTACACGCAAGTATTTTACTGATCACTGTTATAGATAACATCAGTACATTTTTTATAGCCGTGGGAATTAGACTTTGGGAAGCCCCAGGGAACCCCTCCTACACACAGGGGAGGGCTGGCAGCCTTAAGCCTGGGGGGCAAGTCCAGTCAAGTGGCCCATTGAACCGCCGAATGAGCTCACCATCCATGGCCCACCTGTTTTTTCAATGCAGCCTCACCAGTGCCCATCAGTGCAGCCAACTCCAGTGCCCATCACAGCAGCCTGATCAATGGGGCAGGTTACATGGGGTGTATGGGGGGGGGGGTCAGCTAGGCATGTCAGGGTCTCTCACCTCAGTGATCTCAGCTCAGCGGGTCCTTACATGCCATGGCCTCCTGGGGGGGTAATGCTCCTGGTCCTGGGGTAAAATTGCAGCCACCGCCCAGCCCAGCGTCCCGACTCCCTGGCACGCACTGCCTCTGCCTGCTTCCAAGAATCCGCTCCCAGGGAGTTGTAGTTTCCTCTGCGCTGCTCGATTTTCCATCCACCGGGAGCTTGAGGGTGGACTACAACTCCCGAAATGCAACAGCTAGTGGTCAGCCGCTGTGGCTCCTGGCCCCTGACTCGACTTCCTTGTGCAGAATAAGAAGAGAAAATGGGGGCAGCGGCTGTGGGCCATTTTGAACATAAGTTAGAGCGGCCTGGGAGGCAGTTGCCACCCTGCCCTCCGGCCCAGCCCTCCCCTGATGGATACCCACATCACAAATCCCAGCAAGCATAAGGGTTATGTTGAACACACTGTGGAGGCGTAGAGTGGAGCCATCAGGGGACTGACTGCTATGACATAGAAGAGACAGCTAGCCTTCTGATGATGTCACAAAGAAGATGGCGGCACAAGAACCGAAGTGCAGCGGTTTTCGGGGCATGACAGCATGACCGCTCTGGATTCCCAGCTCCGGTGAGTAGGTTGTTATAATTTAACCTAGCAGATCAGGTATGAAGGGATTAATACTAGGGGGATGTAAAGTTCCTCTGTAAACTATATTTAAACACACTCACTAAACTGTGCTAAAAGCTTTAACCTGTTAATGCATTTTCAAAAACAATCTTCATTTTTTTTTTTAAAGCTGCTGTTTTTAATAAAATAATACCCGGTAATCCCACCAGGCTCATGCATTTCTTGTTAGAGGGTGACAACATGCTACCCTGGTCTCCCTGTTGTGATCCTGTATTGTCACCATGTTGCATTGGCTTCCCATAAGGGCTACACGTGGCTGTTTCAGGACACATTGTCCACCGTTTTCACCATCAGGAAACCCTCTCAAAGGATTTTCATGCTGTCCTAGCATGAGTGCATGCATGCAAAAGACAATGGCATGCAAAGAGACTGTAGGAGATGAGCAATGCTGAGATGCAACAAAGGATGAAAATATGACACAAACAAGTGTTTTCTTTAAAAACATGACATGATAATATGCTATAGCAAAGGAAATCGTTTACATTTACTTTAGGCATGGAGAGAAGGGATTGTATCTTGCAGAGTGTAATGTGAACAATTACTATGAGTATACACAGGGTATAAAATACACATAAAATCACTCCATTTACACACGTTTTCATATTACATGACATTGGAATTGATGAGTTATCATGCCTAAACCTAATTCTGACATTTGGTGTTTACAAGTTAAAATCACTATTTTTTCACTTCTTAGAACCCCCAAACATTATATATATATATATATATATATATATATATATATATATATATATATATATATATATATATATATATATATATATATAAACAGAGAATCTAGAGAATAAAATGGCAATTGTTGCAATATTTTATGTCACACAGTATTTGTGCAACAGTGCTTTAAACACAACTTTTTGGAGAAAAATACATTTTCATGAATTAAAAAAAAAAACAGTAAAGTTAGCACAATTTTTTTGTATAACGTGGAAGACGATTTTATGCTGAGTAAATAGATACCAAAAACATGTTACGCCTTAAAATTGCTTGCACTCATGAAATGAGTTGCGGCGATACATTACATATGTGATTTGAACACCGTTTACATATGCGGGCACAACCTCCGTATGCGTTTTCTTTGCGCAAGATTGTGGGAAGGGGGCGCTTTAAAAAAATTCTTATTTATTTTTATATTTTTACATTGTGTTTAATAAAAAATGTCATCACTTTTATTGCTGTGACAAGAAATGTAGACATCCCTTGTGACAGTTAATAGGTGGTAACAGGTACTCTTTATGGAGACCCCAAATCCCTCCTTTGCACTTCAAAGTATTCAGACCGTCAAAAACTGCGATTCTGAATGCTGTATATTTTTTTAATCCAGTGCCATTGGCAGTCGAGTAAACCGGAAGTGGCGTTGTGACGTCGCTTCCGTGTTTAGAGAGATAGGACTGGAACAAAGCCATTTCCGGATTCGTGCCAGTCTATCTCTAGGCGCCGGAAGTGGCGCATCGTGGATCGGGTATCCCAGTGGGACGGGAGGCCCAATAAGAGCCACGAGAGGCGGCAGGATGGGTGATGTCCCCTCCCGCTGCTCCGGGATAACAACCGAGTGGCTTTCTTGATCATACATCACGGGACACAGAGCCTTAATTACTTAATGGGTTATGTAGTCACCACAGGTGATTGGACACTGGCAAACCCAATTAAAATTGAGTTCCTCCCCTATATAACCACTCCCAAATGGAGAGTACCTCAGTTTTTTTGCCAGTGTTAAGGTGGTTGGTCACGTTCAACATGTGCTAAGAAGATAAATGCTCTTTTGATGGTCTGGCTGCAGAGACCTAGGAGCTATAACTGGATCCATTCCTCAGGCTCATATCAAAGGCCTAAGATGGTTGGTACCTGGGCCTCGTGTAAGAAGAAACAAGGTTTGCCTGTAATGTCTCTCTGCAGAGGTCTGCGCTCTGGGATCCAGACTTTGGTGTACTAATACATATGTGGCACGAAGAGTTTCTGGGAGAGTCTTCTACAGGTCCAGGTATGAGGTTTTCTCTAATAAAACCCTTGGTAAACCTGAAGGTTGGCACAACTTGCGCGCCGTGATGGGTGAAAGCTGGAACTACTTTTAGTAGTTTTCCTACGGCGTGGATCTGGTAAGAAGAAGATCATTTTTATTTATGTATTATCTTCTTTGGAGTAGGATGTCTTTCCTGGTTCTTACCACTGGAGAGAGTAAGTGTAACCTGGTGTTTTCTTACATAGCCTTCCAGGATAACATGCTCAATGAAGACGGTCAAATATAACACCACTCACCTCTTTCCGCTACAGGCTCTGCCACGATACGCATACAGGGGTCCACAAGATGCCCCCCAGTAATCTCTCCCCCCTTTTCCTCCTCTCCTGGGCGACACCATGATGGGAGCACGTTTTTCTGTCAGTATAGAGACATGGATGGGGAGGGCCAAAAGTGGTTGCTAGTGCCCGTGCGCAATGCAGGACACCTGTGTTCAGGTGCCAAGAGGCTGGTTCAAAAGCCCAGCATGCCAGAGCCTTCTGTTAAACGGCATGGACACAGAGCTGTGGGCTGTAAGCATCCCTGTGGATTGAACCAGGCAAACCTAAGACTCCTACTCGGCATCGGGTTGTGCAGTGAGCTGATATTTTGTGTATTGTAAGACTATAGCACAACAGTGATTGCATTTATATTTGTGGATAGTACCTTTGCTTTGCAGTAAGGACTATGTCCCAGAGAAGAGGGTCTAGGGCGAATAAAAAAGGCAACAGAAAATCCCTGCGTACGGCTAAGGATTCTGAGCTTGCGTGCAGTTTACCATCCCCCTCTGTCGCCCTGATAGCAGCCTCACAGGATGAACCCCTGTCTGGTTTTGAAGCTTCTCCTATGGCTGTATACATCACTGAGGACGCTTTAAAAGTTGCTTTGGATGGCCTGGAAGGAAGGATTGCTAATATTGTCGCAACCTCCTTGAGAGATAGCAGAAAACGGGGTAGATCCCCTTCATCTGCTCTGGCTCTCTTTTCAGACGAGCCTTCTGAGGTTGAAAAATCCCTCTCTGGAGATGAGGATCATGTGCAGTCTGAGGACTCAGAGGATGAGAGGTTTCCTGCGACTTCTCAGTCGCTAAAGATGCAGGTGCAATATTATGCAGAGATGGTGCGTGCCACTTACAAATTGCCTCCTGTTGAAGCTTCTAGGCCCTCTGTTTCCTCTTTGGGATCCCGGAAATCTCCACAGGCTGCATGCACCTTTCCAGTTCATTCTTTGCTGGATAAACTGATGTATGATGACTGGGTTCACCCAGATAAACTATTTTCTCCTCCTAAGCAGTTCTCCCTCCTTTATCCTATGGAGGAAGGTTTCACCAAGAAATGAGGGGTGCCTGCTATTGATGCAGCTATTTCTTGTGCAAACAAAAACCTGACCTATCCTTTAGACAATGCACAGGTTTTTAAGGATCCAACTGATAAAAAGCTGGAGTCCCTATTAAAAGCCTCCTCTGCCATGGATGGGGCTGTAGTACAACCTGCAGTTACAGCCATTGGTGTATGTCAGTTCCTCAAGGAACAAATGAAGCAGATGATTAACCTCCTGCCTACGGAGGAGATTGAGGTTTATGAGGACCTTCCTAAGGTCTTGTGCTTTGCAATTGATGCGATTATGGACTCTGTTCAAAAAGCATCTCGCTTGAATCTCCTACAGGTACACATGCACAGGTCCCTTTGGTTAAAACATTGGGAGGCCGTGGCTTCCTGCAAGAAATACTTAGCAGCGTTCCCCTTTGGGGGCGAACGCCTGTTTGGAGATGACCTGGATAAATACATCCAAAAGATTACCGGAGGCAAGTCTACTCTATTGCCGGTTAAGAAAAAGAGTAAGCGTCCCTCATTTAAACATACTCTTTCTCCAGCCCCATGGGAACTCAGTTTCCAGGCAGTGGCAACGGCCGCCCCAGTCTAACACCAGGGAAAAAGCCCAGAGCCGAGCCCAAGGGCAGAAAAGAACTTGGGGTTCAAGGTCTAAACATACCCCCAAAACTTCCCTATGAAGGGATGCCCCCGCTTGGCTGAGTGGGGGGAAGGCTGCTGCATTTTGCAAACGCCTGACGGAACGAGGCTCAGGACAAGTGGGTCATCGCCACAGTGTCCTCAGGCTACAAGCTAGAGTTCAGAGAATTTCCGCCACCTCATTTTCTGAGATCAAGAATTGTCAAAGATCCAGAAAAAAGAAGGCCTTTACTATTGGCCTTGGAACACCTGTTGTCCCAAGGGGTAATTTTGGAGTTAGCCCCAGAGGATCAGGGGTCAGGATTCTATTCAAACCTGTTTACGGTTCCAAAAACAAACAGGAATGTCAGACCTATCCTAGATCTGAAAAGTCTGAATTAGTTTCTGAACATTCGCTCCTTTCGCATAGAGTCTGTCCATTCAGTTGTTTCCATCCTTCAGGGAGGAGAATTCCTGGCATCAATAGACATCCGAGATGCATATCTACATGTGCCAATATTTCCCACTCACCAAAGATTTCTAAGATTTTCGGTGGATCAGCGCCACTTTTAGTTTGTGGCCCTTCCTTTCGGGCAGGCTACGGCACCTTGAGTGTTCACAAAAATACTGGCCCCGGCCCTGGCAAGGCTAAGGGCACGAGGCATATCGATAACAGCCTACCTGGACGATCTGTTGATCATAGATCAGTCCGCCGCACGCTTGGGCCACAATGTGCACAGCACAGTGGAATATTTAGAGTACCTATGCTGGGTCCTCAATCTGAAGAAATCTTCCTTGCAGCCTCAAAAAAGGCTAGAGTACTTGGGCATGATTATAGACACATCCCTAAGCAAGGTATTCCTTCCCAAGCCGAAGGCAAAAGCCATAGGAGACTTGGTTCGAGTGGTAAAGGCGAAAAGAAGGCCTTCCATCCGTCTATGCATGAAATTGTTGGGAAAGATGGTAGCCTCCTTCGAGGCCCAATTTTACTCAAGACCGTTACAGGGCAGAATTCTGTCAGCTTGGAACAAAGATGTTCAGGCCCTGGATCTTCCTATGATCTTATCTCCAAGGGGTTCGCCAGAACCTCAATTGGTGGTTGCTCCCCCAAAATCTGTCAGACAGAAAATCCTTCACTACAGTTACCTGGAAGGTGGTGAGCACAGACGCCAGCCTTCTGGGCTGGGGGGCAGTGCTAGAAGAGGCATCTGCCCAGGGGAAGTGGTCCAGGGCCGAAAAGCTCCTACCCATCAACATTCTGGAGATTTGGGCAATTAATTTGGCCCTCAAGACAGCAAGGCTTGCCTCTTCGGGTTCAGTCCGACAATGATACGTCCGTAGCCTATATCAATCACCAAGGAGGCACTAGACGTCTGGATGCCCAAAAAGAGGTGAATCACATCATGGCCTGGGCAGAAGGGCATATTCCTCGCCTATCTGCAGTCTTCATTCCAGGCGTAGAAAATTAGCTGGCAAATTTTTTAAGCCGCCAGCAACTGAGTCCAGGAGAATGGTCTCTACACCCCGACATGTTTCAAATCATGTCAGGAATGGGGAACCCCAGATGTGGACCTGTTGGCTTCCAGGTTCAACGCAAGACTGGACAGCTTTGTGTCAAGAACAAGAGATCCCTATGCTAAAGGCTCAGATGCCCTGACAATCTCATGGGATCGGTATTCCCTGATTTATGCGTTCCCTCCAGTACCGCTCCTCCCACGATTCCTTCAGAGAGTCAAGAAGGAAGGAAAGTCAGTGATTTTGGTCGCCCCGGCTTGGCCCAGGAGACCCTGGTACACAGAAGTCGTAAAGATGGCAGTAGGAAGACTCTGGGTTCTTCCATTACGCCCAGACCTACTATCGCAGGGTCCAATATTCCATCCTGCCTTACAAAGTAAAAATTTGACAGTTTGGCTGTTGAGACCCACATTCTGTGGAAACGTGGGCTCTCAGGGCCAGTCCTATCCACCCTGGTTAATGCTAGAAAGCCGGCCTCCAGGCTCGTCTACTACAGAATCTGGAAGGCATATGTTTCCTGGTGTGAACCCAGAAAGTGGCATCCTAAGAAGTTTGCCATTAATAGGATTCTTGCCTTTCTTCAGTTGGGCTTAAATATGACGATGGTCTTGAGCACTATTAAGTGCCAAATCTCGGCTTTGTCTGTATTTTTTCAAAAACTGCTTGCCTCTCATTCCCTAGTCAGTGCCTTTGTTCAGGGGGAACTGCGGTTAAATACGCAGATTAAGTCTCCTGTGTGCCCATGGGATTTGAATTTGGTGTTGTCTGTTTTACAGAAGCTACCTTTTGAACCTTTAAACTAGGTTTCTCTAAGTCTGTTGACACAGAAACAGTTTTTTCTTGTAGCCATATCCTCGGCTAGGAGGGTATTGGAATTGGCGGCTCTTTCGTGTAAAGAACCGTATATGATTATTCATGAAGACAGGGTGGTGCTGCAGCCTCACCCGAATTTCTTACCTAAGGTGGTTTCAGGTTTTCATCTGAAACAAGATAGAGTCCTACCGTCTTTCTTTCCAGATCCGCAGTCTGCGGAGGAAGAGTCTACACTCTCTAGATGTTGTAAGAGCGGTAAAGGTTTATCTGCAAGCTATGGCTCAGATAAGGAAGACTGATTGTCTATTCATTCTGCCACATGGCCCAAAGAAGGGCCAGGCAGTGTCAAAATCCACTATTGCAAGGTGGATTCAACAAGTCATTCATGCCTATGGTTTAGAAAATAGGATCCTTCCTTTTCAGGTGAAAGTGCACTCGACTAGAGCAGTTGGTGCTTAATGGGCAGCGCATCACCAGGCCTCCATGGCTCAGATCTGTAAGGCTGCTACTTGGTCTTCGGTCCATATATTTACAAAATTCTACCAGGTAGATGTGAGAGGTTACGAGGATGCCGCCTTCGGGCGTAGTGTGCTGCAGGCAGCAGTATAGATCCTCTGGCTCTATGGCGGTCTTATTCTGATCTGTGTCTCCCTCCCCTCAAATTTTAGCATTGCTATGGGACATCCCATTAAGTAATTAGGCTCTGTGTCCCGTGATGTATGATCAAGAAAATAGGATTTTTTAAAACAGCTTACCTGTAAAATCCTTTTCTTGGGATTACATCAAGGGACACAGTGCTCCCCCCCCCCTCTTCGGAAGTTAACGTGGAACACTTATTGCTTTATTACAAAACTGAGGTACTCTCCATTTGGGAGGGGTTATATAGGGGAGGAACTCAATTTTAATTGGGTTTGCCAGTGTCCAATCATCTGTGGTGACTACATAACCCATTAAGTAATTAAGGCTCTGTGTCCCATGATGTATTCCCAAGAAAAGGATTTTACAGGTAAGCTGTATTAAAAAATCCTATTTTTAGCAGCATCGGTTGTTATCCCTGGAAAGCCGACCACTGTCTCTAAAAAACAGTACCGGGATGATGCCTGCAGCAGAGGGCATCATCCTGGTATAACACCCTAAAGCAGAGGACGCATATGCATTTGCTCGGCGGGAAGGGGATACATAAAAAGGTTATGGAGTCATTTATGTGGGTGTACTATAGCGCCCATGTGTGTTTGCCTGCATGAGGATGCACAGGTGTTCCGTGCATCCCCCTGCAGGCAGTCCAATTCATATCAATCGGGACACAGTGGCTGCACATGTAGGAGGGGTGCAGCGTGGTGTGGCGAAATAACACACTCCCTGTGCAGTGAAAGAACTTGTATTGAAATAATGCAGACAGTTCACAAATAGCCCGATGGGAAGGTAGCTCAACCGGAAACAATCACAGCTTTAACACTGTTTTTTATGGCCTTGAAAGGGTTAGGAGTTTGCCACGTGAGGGTGATGTACACCGCAAGCTACTAGAGCGCTAAGTATGGTGGATATTCAACCTCCATACTTTAGATATGATGTAGATCTTTTCCTCAGATGATTGTCTACATGTTTTGACATCTATGAATTGAAATGCATTTACTTTTATTGTATGTGTTTCCAGCTTGCTTACCCAGTATAATTTTATAACACTTTCTCTAATTATGTGCTTCACTATTAACAGAGGGCTGTACACCAGTAGCAGGTTTTTCCATTTCACCTTGATTGATGAAGTCATCTAATTAAAGGGAGTGGATTGTACCATCTTTTAATTATATATGCGTAGTTTGATATTGTGTGTTGTGCTGTGAACAAGACTCCCCCCGAAATGTGTTAGCCCTCACCGTTTTGTACATGGTCATATTGCAATAAAAATTATTAAGACTTTTTCTCCAGAAGTGCCAGCTCCATTATGCTTTGATACCCTGTAGAGAGCAGATTGTAGGGATCTGTAGAGAGTGGAAGAATGTGGCCTGGCCGTCTTGTGCCCAACAAGCTGGTGTCCAGATAAGTTGCAAACCCTACTCTTTCCCTCCTCTTCAGGAACCTTTCTCTACCGCTAGTGCTGTCCCCAACAGGCGGGGTACCTGTCCCTACTTTACCAACTCGCAGATGTACACTGAACCTGGGGCCTAAACAGGCTCCTCCTGATCCAAGATGGCTGCCAGAGTCACATGGGGTGGAAGCATCCAATTGGATGTTTCTCCAGTAACCCAGGAAGCCATAGAGGAACTATGTTCCTCTTGACTTCCTCTCAAACTGCAGTGCCGCTGCAGAGAGTGCCACCTACAGTGGAGAAAGTAGGCTGGACCTGCCTACACACGGACACGCCCTCTGCTCCCAATCTGACAGCTGCGTGAACTAGGTGTATATGAGTTATATATCTTCAGTAAAAACATATATACATGTAAATGGTTTACAGCAGGGGTGGGGAACCTGCGGCCTGCGGGCCGCTTGAGGCCCGCGAAATCATTCAATCCGGCCCCCCATGCGATCGTAAAACACCGCCGCCGATTGTCACTATGGAGCAGAGTAAATGTATTGCTAAACACACTGACAATGAATGAATGATCATGGCGATCATTCATTCATTGTCCGTGTGTTTAGCAATACATTTACTCCGCTCTTGCGGCCCGCCCCTGTTAGCCGGCGCCAGCCTCCAGCCAATAGCATTTCCTCCACTCCTGCGGCCCACCCCTGTTAGCCGGCGCCAGCCTCCAGCCATTGCACTGCAGCTGATAAGATGCTTCCCTAGGTTTACAGCCCCGCCCGGCGGTGGCGGCGTGACGTCACTCACGGCGGGCGGGGATTACCATTCATGGCTGGCTGGGATGGCACTGATGGGAGGAGCATAGAGAGGACGAGCCAGCGCCACGACGAGGAACCATTTCCAGCAGCAAGTAAGGCAGCCATAAATATGTTGACAGCATCATGAAATACGGCAATTTTTTTTAATATGCAGCATAGTGGCGGGGGGAGGGGGGTAAATGTCCTGCACAGTGCACAGAACATTAATACATAAGTTACCATGACCAGTGCAGGACATTTCCCCCCCCCCCCCCCGACATGCTGCATATTAAAAGATCATATTCATCATATTTACATTTAATAATTTTCAAATTGCATCAATGACAAAAATAAAAACCGCAGAGGTGATCAAATACCACCAAAAGAAAGCTCTACTTGTGGGGAAAAAAGGACGTCAATTTTGTTTGGGGGCCATGTCGCACGACGGCGCAATTGTCAGTTAAAGCGACGCAGTGCCGGAAGCTGAAATTTCACCTGGGCAGGAGGGGGGTATATGTGCCCAGTAAGCAAGTGGTTAATGAGTGAAATAAGTATTTGACCCCTTCGCAAAACGTGACTTAGTACTTGGTGGCAAAACCCTTGGTGGCAATCACAGAGGTCAGACGTTTCTTGTAGTTGCCCACCAGGTTTGCACATATACTCAAGATATGGCCAAACCAGAGTTTTGTAAAGTGGGAGATGCTAATAGTCTGTTGGCCTAGCTTGCTACATATTGGCATTGCATGCAATTGTGGAGTCTGTCACCCACGGAGACCCCCCAGATCCTTTTCCACCTTCGATTCGACATTCTGTTTGAAGAGGTGGTAACTTGTTGTTGTAGTCATACCCTTCCACTAGGGGGAGCTGACTTGACGTCTCACACTACTTCCTTAACAAATGATCTGCTATTATATGGAAACCGAGTATGAGTTTAGAATCTTTTCAGACAAATAAAAAAAGTATTTCGGACAATAATAGCGGCTCTGACTCACAGGCTACGGACCTAGCCCCTGCAGCACCCAATGTTCTTATTAAGAGGCAAGAAAACAAACATCCTACTTCAATGATTAAACAGGTAATAAAAATCATTATCGCTGTGTGCTGTTTGTAACCCTATTATCTTGTACGATTGCATTATAATTCTAACGGGGCAACGGATATTCCTGATAATGTCAGAGTCAGGTCCAAAGACACATTTTGCTCATAACATACACAGATGTGATCGGTAAATAACTGGCTGAGCTGCTCTTGGCATGCTTACTGCCTCCTAAATCCTATAAACAGCGCTTGGCTTCAGGGAAAGGATATTGACTGTCTTGTATTCGTGTGCTGGCTGTGTAATTAGATTGAACTCAGATCGTGGCACAAGGCCACTCGATTGTGCTCTACCTTGATCTGTTGTGTTGTCCAGGAGGAAATCATTAGGTGCAGGTCTGGTAAAGGCCAAGCTCTGTCTTTTTACAAGTGAGATACAGCGCTGGATTTCACCTCCGCTAACAGGCAAATAAAATTTCCCTTTATTTGCTTAAGATTGAATATTTTTATTTTATTTTATTGTTAAAGTGGTTGTAAACCTCAGTCATGAAATATGAACAAAGCATATCCCTCTATAGTGCAATGGCGGCTGGTGCTCAAAATTTTTGGGGGGGTGCAAACAAACTGAAAAATAAACCCCATCGATTGCAGCCTCACTGTACCATCAAACGCAGCCACTGTGCCCATCAATTGACGCCACTGTGCCCATCAAACGCAGCCACTTGTGCCCATCAAACACAGTCACTGTGCCCATCAAACGCAGCCACTGTGCCCATCAATTGACGCCACTGTGCCCATCAAACACAGTCACTGTGCCCATCAAATGCAGTCACTGGGCGAGATTCAGATAGAGATACAACGGCGTATCTCCTGATACGCCGTCGTATCTCTGAGATCCGACGGTCGGATCTATGCGACTGATTCATAAGAATCAGTTACGCATAGATCTCCCTTAGATCCGACAGGTGTAAGTGACTTACACCGTCGGATCTTAGGCTGCAATCTCCCGCCGGCCGCTAGGTGGCGCTTCCATTTGTATACGCGCCGAATATGCAAATGACAATATCCGCCGATTCAGAAACGAACGCCCGCCCCTCGTTTTTTTTTTACGTCGTTTGCGTTCGGCTTTTTCCGGCGGATAGTTACCCCTGCGGCGTATCCAATGTTAAGTATGGCCGTCGTTCCCGCGCCGAGTTTTGAATTTTTACATCGTTTGCGTAAGTCGGTCGCAAATACGGATGGACGTAATTCGTTCACGCCGAAACCAATGACGTCCTAGCGATGTCATTTGGAGCAATACACGCTGGGAAATTTAGCCGGTGACGCATGCGCATTTAAATCGGCGCGGGGACGCGCCTGATTTAAATACTACACTCCCCCTAGCCGCGGAATTTGAATTCGGCCGGGGGATTTACGATCTGCCGGCGCAAGTTTCGAGGTAAGTGCTTTCTGAATACAGCACTAGCCTCTCAAAATTGCGCCGGTGGATCGTAAATCAGATAGATTACGCGGATCGAAAGATCCGCTAATCTATCTGAATCCACGCCATTGTGTGCATCAAACGCAGCCACTGTGCCCATCAATTGCCGCCACTGTGCCCATTAAATGCAGCCACTGTGCCATCATGCAAAGCATCAAATGCAACTACTGTGCCATCAAATGCTGCCAGTGTTCCCCATCAAATGCTCCCACTGTGCCCCATGAAACACAGCCACTGTGCCATATCAAATGCTGCCAGTGTGCCCACCGCTGTCTGCACTTACCCTGTCTCAGTGGGGCAGTGGGTGACGGCGAGCGGTGTCCTCAATGCTCCTCGATGTCTTCTCTCTTCCCGTCCTCTGCTATGATTGGATGCCTGATAGGCGTCCAATCACAGCGCCTGTCTTTTCAGCCAATCAGGTGACGGGTAACAGATCCAAGCACCCGATTGGCGGAGAGGCGGTCAAGTGTTAGGAAAGCGAATGTTCATTCACTTTTCTAACACAGCTGAGTGACTTGCGAGCGCCCAGCATGGCACTCGCAGATCCCCTTTTTTGACGCCTATTAGAGCCTATGGCTCTAATCAGGTGCTTAATAAACAACCTGCGCTGTAATTTAGGTGCCCGAAAAGGGGCCAGGCGCCTAAATAGTGGGTGGCAGCTGTGGCCATAAATAGATTCATGCTATGCATGAATTTATCTATTGGTGATAGAGGTGTGGCTGGAGAGAGGGGGCGGCGCCCGTGTGCCCTTATGGACGCACCGCCACTGCTATAGTGTATACTTTTTTCAATCCAGAGCACTAAGTGTAATTTCTGTCTGCTGCCTCATTCCTCTACTATCAGCATGAGTCACGTCTGGCATGTTTTCCTGACACCAAAAGAAAAAAGGTGACAGGGGAGGGATCTTCAGCACACATCCTGTGATTGACAGCCCCAGCCCAGTACTATGTACAGTGTGAAGGGGGGGCTCTGCAGTGTGTAATTTTGGCTCTCCACCCTATGGACTTTGAATGGCTGTAGAGAAGAGATGACTGCAGATAAACAAATACAACATATGTAGGAGGATTTGTTTCATCTTTGTGTATCACCTGAGGCTGGTCACTTTACTAGGTATATGTAAGGGTTTATAACTCCCTTAACCAGATGCCAACCGCCTCACGTACATGTACTGCGACAGGACGGCTGCTCTGGGCAGAACCACGTATCTGTACGTGATTTTGCACCTCCGGGTCTGGGGCGCGCACCGCTGGCAGCCCGATCCTGCTGTGTGCAATCCATCCAGCGGGTCCCGGCGATTATTCAGGACACAGGCAGAATGGCAATCTGCCTATGTAAACAAGGCAGATCGCCTTTCTGTGACAAGGGAAAAATGTGCTAAGCAGCATAAACACGGATCCCTATCTTCCCACAGTACAAGCACCCCACACACAGTTATCAGGCACTCCCTAGGAACACATTTAACCCTTTGATTGCCTCTAATATTAACCCCTTCCCAGGCAGTGTCATTAGTACGGTGACAGTGCATATTTTTTAGCACTGATCACTGCATTAGTGTCAAGTGTCAGTTAGGTGTCCGATTTGTCCACTGCAATATCGCAGTCATGCTCTAAATCTCTGATCGCTGCCATTACTATTTAAAAAAAAAAAAAAAATCCAAAAATATATCCCATAGTTTGTAGACGCTATTAGCCAGATTCAGAGAGACTTACGACGGCGTATCAGTAGATACGCCGTCGTAAGTCCGAATGAGCCCCGTTGTATCTTTGCGCGCATTCTTAAAATGAGATACGCCTCACTGTTGCTAAGACACGACCGACGTAAGTCTCCTACGCCGTCGTATCTTATGTGCATATGTATGCTGGCCGCTAGGGGCGCGTACGTGGATTTTCGCGTCGAATATGTAAATGAGCAAGATACGCCGATTCACGAACGTACGTACGCCAGTCGCAGTAAGCTACGCCGTTTACGTAAGACATACTCCGGCGTAAAGATAAACCACCAAAAAGATGGCGCAGCCCATGCAAGGTATGGACGACGGAACAGCCGTCGTATTTTACGTTGTTTGCGTAAGCGTACGTGAATGGGGCTGGGCGTAGGTTACGTTCACGTCAAAAGCATTGAGTATTTGCGACGTGATTCTGAGCATGCGCGCGCATGCGCCGTACCAACGGCCCTCATTTACATGGGGTAACGGTTACTTTACATGTAGCACGCCCACTACCTGCCTAATTTGAATTAGACGGGGTTGCGCCGGGCCATTTGTGCTACGCCAACGTAACTTAGGGAGCAAGTGCTTTGTGAATACTGGCCTTGCCTCACTATGTTACGTCGGCGTAGTGCAAATGGGATGCGCTACGCCGAACTGAAGATACGCCCGTCTCTCTGAATCTGGCTATCTAACTTTTGTGCAAACTAATCAATATACGCTTATTTTACCAAAGAATACATACTGGCCTAAATTGATGAAGAAATTCGATTTTTTACATTTTTTGGATTGCATATGTTTTATAGCAGAAAGTAAGAAATATTGTTTTTTTTTTTTTCAAAATTGGCAATCTTTTTTTGTTTATAGCGCAAAAAAATAAAAACCGCAGAGGTGATCAGATAACACCAAAAGAAAGCTCTATTTGTGGAAAAAGAGGTCATACATTTTATTTGGGTACAGCGTTGCACGAATGCACAACTGTCAATTACAATACCGCCAAAAAATGGCCTGGTCGTGAAGGGGTAAACCTTTCCGGAGCTGAAGTGGTTAACGAAGTGATCCTGCTACCTCCTGAATGTCTGCTTGATCCAACAACCCATGAGCCGAGCATTTGGTTTGCAGTTGCTCCTATTGAACTCAATTGATAGTTTTGACACCTGTAAAAACTGCAGCCCAAGTTCAAAATGCTGCGGCCACAGAATATGTTAGCATTTGGGAGGGTGGGTGCTAAAACTACAGCACACTTGTTTTACTGCCCCCTGGCCAGAAAAAGACTTAATCATTTAACCACTTAACGCTTCCTGATGACGTAATCCATAACGAAACGTACATCGAGGCGCATACTGGTCACGCAGACACAAGCACCTTCCAGGTCAGCTGGTTGTTGGTGGTGGAACGCACGCCAACCTACACGGCGACGGAGACCGGCTCTCATTCTGAACACGCTCAGCAGCCTCAGTGCCGGGTTCTTGGGCATCGGACAAAGTAAGGTGCCAATTGGCTGTCTTTGTTTTTACATTTGTTCAATAAATCAGTGTTACACTATTGCGGCTTTTTCCTTCTATATGCTGTGGTACCTGGCATCTGTTTGGAATATGATCGTTTGGGCTATGATCGGGTGATTGGATCCCTCTGGGTCTGCAAAGGTGTTTTACCCTGTGTAAAAACAAGCGTTTACGACCTCTTTTTAGTTAAAGGGTCATATAGTGTTGGTAAGGAGCCATCTTATTCCATATCACATCGGGTGGATTATTTTGGTGTTTGGTGAAGGCCTTCACTTTGAATATTTTTTTCCATCACGCAATTATTTAAATCATCATCAAGATTTTCTTTATCACTGGACTTTTATGGCACATTTTTTTGCACTGATTATATTCATATTTTTTAACAAAAGAGTTTTTTATTGATGTAAAACAAACAGAGCAAATAAACAGTTGCCCGACATTATACATACAGAATGCACCATAGAATGCAGCAGTAAAAGCACAAGAAGACATATTGAGTTACCACAGAAGGCGACTGGTCATGCGTGAAAACATTCTCCATGAAGAGTCAACAAATAAGTACATACTGAGTACAGCTTAGAAACAGCAGGCTGCATAACCCCAGTTTCCCATAAATCCCCCCCACACAAGAAGTGCACCCCTTGGGAACCATACCAGTAGCACATAAGTCGAGAGGGAAGCGGGTTCCCCCCTCAGGGCAGAGGGAAAGGCCTCCACTAGCCTACCGTAAAATGTGTATATAAGAGAAGGGAGAGGGGGGAGGCGGGGACAGGCCTTACAGCACCAAACCCTCATACAGTTGTAACCCGTGCATCCATCCCAATGAGATCCCACGTGGCTCCCAGTGCAACCAACATTAACACCCAGAGAGATCAACCAGGCATTCCCGATATACCGCCCACCTAATACAGGTCCAATTGTTCCGCTTTCACCCAAGCCGCCCACACCTTATCAAACTTCCCGGGGCAGTTGCGACCCATATATGTTAGCTTGTATAGAGGAAGAGCCGTATTAATCAGCGTCCTCCACTGTCGTACCGTGGGAGGAGAAGCCTCCCTCCATCTCAACAGAATTGCTTTCCTGGCGTAAAAGGCTGCAAAAAAAATAAAACGTTTTTTAGACGGAGTACCAGGCAGTGTGTCCACTATTCTCAGGAGCATCGGCAAAGGGTCACAGGGTACACTTATCTTACTTACAGATTTGATTACATTAGCTACCCTCTGCCAGTAAGTTTGCAACACGGGACAGGACCAGACCACATGGAAAAATGAACCCTCCTCTACGCCACATCTTGAGCAGATGGGACTCCGCTGCGGGTATATTTTGGCCAGGCGCTGGGGGGAGAAATAGGCCCTGTGCAGGAACTTGAGTTCAATAAACCTATCCCTGGCAGACACCACCAGGGTGAGGTATTGTTGTATTCCTTCTTCCCAGTCGTCGTCAGCCAGCACCGGAATATCCATCTGCCACATCGAGAACAACTGGGAGACCTTAGAGGTATCCAGACCCACCAGTAGTGAGTACAGGGCGGACAGGGGCTTAGTCTCATCCGCTGCACTCAACAAGCGTTCCACCCCCGTAGTCTCCAGCGTGATCAGTCCAGGGAATTGTGCCCTGAATGCATGACGCAGCTGGAGAAACCGAAAAAACATCAGATTCGCCAGTCCCTTCCTCTGTTTTAACTCATCAAAGGAGAGTAGTCTGCCCGCCGAAACTATATCCGCAAGCGTTTTACCCTCGAAACCGGCCCAGAGGGCGGGGTCAGGTATAGAGTGAAAATGCGAAAGACGCGGGTTCCCCCATAGTGGGGTACGTGGGGACCAGCAACCGGGGTTCTAAACTTTGGTCCTAACAGCCTCCCACACCCGCAGGGTAGTCTTCATTGAGGGTGTAATAGCGGGGCTAGATCTGGGCCCCCGATGTATAAGGTTGCGGAGCTCAGAGTAGGATCCCAGAAGCGCAGCCTCCAGAGTAGCCGCCGGGTTGGCCGGCTCCTCCGACAGCCACCACCTGAGTGTGACAAGAACTGCAGCCCAGTAATACTTCTGGAAGCACGGCAGGGCCAGTCGACCAAGAGTGACTGGTAACTGCAGGGTGGATCTGGCGATTCTAGGGGTACCACCGCTCCAAATGAAGGATGTGATTAGACTGCCTAGTTTCCTAAAAAACGTATTGGGAATAGGAACGGGGGTTTGTCTAAAAATATACAAAAATTTCGGCAAGACAGTCATCTTGACCAGACTGACCCTCCCAACCGGGGTAAGGGGTAGTGTCTTCCAAGCAGCGCATCTCTGAGTCAGGAGGGACAAGACCGGGGGTCAAGTTAAGGGGAATAAACTGCCATAGGTTCCTATGAATCTCCACTCCCAGATACCTGAACTGTGTTACCCATCGCAGAGGGGTGTCCGCAGGGACCGACGTCTCCGAAGGTTTCGGGGCGAAAACGACCGATTTCCCCCAATTAATACGGACGCCGGAAAATCTGCCAAACGTATCAATGAGTGCTAGGGCTGCCCCAAGAGAATCAGAGGTATTCCGCAGATACAACAATGTATCGTCCGCGTATAGAGATATTTTTTCTTGGACCGGACCTATAGGGATACCGCGCACCGCCGGGGAGGAGCGAAGAAGGATCGCCATAGGCTCAATAGCCAGGGCAAAAAGGTCGGGAGACAGAGGGCAGCCCTGCCTAGTGCCCCTGTAAAGGCGAAAGGGCTGGGATAGCGCCGACCCCGTACGGACCCTAGCAGTAGGCGCCCCATACAGAGCCTGCACCCAAGATACAAACCTGGGACCAAAGCCGAACCGACGCAGGACCTCCCATAAATATGTCCACTCAACCGAGTCGAATGCTTTTTCAGCGTCCAAGGAGGCCACCACGTCGGACTCGGCCATGGCCCCCTGAGCCCCCAGCACCGTGTATAACCTACGGAGATTAATATCTGTACCCTTCCCAGGCATTAAGCCGGTCTGATCCTCATGCACCAGCGTATGAATGACAGTATTAAGACGCCGAGCTAGAACCTTAGTGAGGATTTTAGCATCCGCATTTAAAAGCGAAATAGGCCTGTAGGAGGCACACAGTTCAGGGTCTTTGCCCGGCTTGGGTATCACCACTATGACAGCCTCTGCCATAGAGGGGGGGAGACTGCCATCTTTAAGGGATGCAACTATCATGGCGTGAAGTCTGGGGCCCAGAAGTTCCCCATATTCCTTATAGAACTCCGGGGGAAGGCCATCCACACCCGGAGTTTTCCCCGACTGTAGTTCTCCTAGGGCCTGTTGTACCTCTTCAAGGGATATCCCACTATCGATTATATTCATATTCATTTAATTATGCATGGACTTGAATAACACTGTTGGTGCACGAAATTGTTTATTTTTAGGTATATGTACAATTAATATATATGTATGTAATTTATATATTTATAATTTTACAAAATAGCTCACTAGTGCCCCCTACCCTCACAAATTACATAGTTATTTCAGGTCACTGAATTTTTTGGGGAGCAGCTTTAATTAATTTTTGGTTTATTCATCATTTGGTTAGATTAAATAGATTGGTTATACCACTCTATATTTCCGTGGCGCAAGATTCACATTTATCCAATTTAACCACTTAAGCCCCGGAAGATTTGGCTGCCCAATGACCGGGCCATTTTTTGCAATTCCGCACTGCGTCGCTTTAACTGACAATTGTGAGGCCGTGCGACGTGGCACCCAAATAAAATTGACATCCTTTTTGCCCACAAATAGAGCTTTATTTTGGTGGTATTTGTTAATCTATGTGGTTTTTATTTTTTGCACTATAAACGACAATTTTGAAAAAAAAAAAACAATGGGGCAGATCCACAGTGATAGTACGGCGGCGTATCTACTGATACGCTGGCGTACTTTCAAATTTCCCGCGTCGTATCTTTAGTTTGAATCCTCAAACCAAGATACGACGGCATCTGGGTTTGATCCGACAGGCGTACGGCTTCGTATGCCTTCGGATCGTAGATGCAATATTTCGGCGTCCGCCGGGTGGAGTTCACGTCGTTTTCCACGTCGGGTATGCAAATGAGCTTTTTCCCGACGATCCACGAACGTACACGTGGCCGTCGCATTCCCTTGCGTCGTCTCTAGTCGGCTTTTTCCAGCGTATAGTTAAAGCTGCTATTTTGCGGCGTATAGATAGACTTGCCAGGTTAAGTATGGCCGTCGTTCCCGCGTCGAAATTTGAATTTTTTTTTTTTGCGTAAGTCGTCCGTGAATAGGGATGGACGTAAGTCACGTCTAAGTTCAAAAAATGACGTTGTTGCGACGTCATTTCGCGCAAAGCACGCGCCGTTCAATCGGAGCAGGGACACGCTTCATTTAAATGAATCACGCCCCCTACTCGCCAATTTGAATTCGGCCGCCCGAAATACACCAAGCCGCCGCAACTTACGGCGGAAAATCTTCCTGGATTCGACTTAAAGCCAGGTAAGATACGGGGCGTAGCGTATCTCTGATAAGCTGCGCCTATCCATTTCTATGTGGATCTGGCCCAATATTTTTAACTTTTTGCTATAATAAATATCCCCCCAAAAAATATAAAAAAAAAATCCTCAGTTTAGGCCGATATGTATACCTATTTTTGTAAAAAATAAATCGCAATACGTGTATATTGATTGGTTTGCACAAAAGTTGAAGGGCCATATTCTGAGTAAAGTTACGATGGAGTATCTCAGGATACTCCATCGTATCTCTCTTTTTTGGCTTGTGTATCTATGCGAGTGATTCTTAGAATCATTTTCGCATAGATACACTGAAGATCCGACATGTGTAAGTCACTTACACTGTCAGATCTTAAATCTAATTACTCCGCCGGCCGCTAGGTGGCGTTTACGTTCAGGTCTCATTTGTTTATGCAAATGAGCCTGATACGCCGATTCCCGAACGAATTCGCGTCGCGTAACCGTCACTTACGTCGTATGCGTAAGCGTAAACTTACCCCTGCTATATGAGGGGTAAGTTTACGCAAGTCCCACGTAGGCCATGTTAAGTATGGCGTCGGGTCCGTGTCGTGTTTTCCCGTCGGGTACGTCGTTTTACTAAGTCGTTCTTGAATACGACTTTACGTGATTGACGTTTTACGCCGAGAACTGGAGCGTGCGCACTGGGCTATTTTAAGCCCGGCGCATGCGCAGTTCGTTAGAATCGGGGGCGCGCTTAATTTAAATACAAGCCGCCCCCTTGGATATACGCGTGGATACGCCGGGCCATTTACACTCCGCCGCCCCAAACTACGGAGCAAGTGTTTGGGGAATACAGCACTTGCTCCTGTAGGTTGGGGCGGCGAAGTGTAAATGGCTTACGCGCCGCCCGCCTAGAATCTTAGAGAATATGGCCCATAGCGTCTACAAAATAGGGGATAGATTTATGTCATTTCTTTATAGATTTTTTTTCTATTAATGACGGCGATCTGCGATTTTTATAATGACTGCGACATTATGGCGGACACATCGGACACTTTTAACGCTATTATGGGACCATTTATAAGTGTTATAAAAATGCACTGATTACTGTGTAAATTACACTGGCAGGGAAGTAGTTAAACACTAGGGGGCGATGAAGGGGCTAAGTGTGTCCTAGGGAGTGATTCTAACTGTGTGGGGAATGGGCTACGAGTGACATGACAGTGATCACTGCTCCCGATCACAGGGAGCATTAGATCACTGTCCTGTCACTAGGCAGAACAGGGAAATGCCTTGTTTACACAGGCATCTCCCCATTCTGCAGCTCCGTGACACGATCGCGGGCACCAGGCGGACATTGAGTCCATGGGACCCGTGGTCACACTCACAGAGCACGCGTCGTGCGCCCACAATGCCGCGATTTAAAGGGGTCGTACAGGTATGTCCCTTTGCGCAGCCGTGCCATTCTGTCGACGTATATCGTGGTGCAGCGGTCAGCAAGCGGTTAAAACACATGAATGTTTAGTGAATGCCATTGCAGACAGAGTTTATTGGCCAGATTTTTCTCTCCAGCATCTAGCAAAAACAGAAATATCAGTTTTAGACTTAACCTTTAATTATAACATAGTTCAAGAAGGGATGGGGTAGATCCAATCATCATGTAAAAAGAAAAAAACTTTGAAAGGCTTGTTTGTGACTTTTTATTCTGTTGGCAGGAGGATTAATGCATCTCTCTGCATACCATTAGCACAGTGACACACTGTTCCCATGATTCAGCCAATCAAGATAATACATGCACATGGTGGTGGTTATTCTCAGCCCTAGAGTACTCATGTATCGCTCACATAGTTCTCAGTTGCCAAATCTGCTTTGGTAATAACAAATTAACATCATTGATGTGCTCAACTGTTGTGTACCCCATCACATTATCACATGAACATGGAATTCATATGCTAAACACAGGCTGTTGCTAGAGTATGTTAACCCGATAATGGATCTATGAATGGTCTATTCTTCCATTCCAGACACTGGGCCTGAACAAGAGCAAGGACTGCGTATATTATCCATAGCAACCAAAGTCAACTGTTCAACGAATGTAGGCGACGCCGAACTCCAGCTGTGCTGACATTTTAAATAGCTCATTTGGACCGGCTTGGCCAAAACAAACTATTTAAAGAGATAGCAAAGCGGAAGTTAGGCTTTAAATTTCCACTTTTGCAGTCAAATTTGAGAACTGCAAGTTTTTTTTGTGTTTATATTCACACAGCATGCCTTAAAAAAATTTAACAAAAACTCTCATGCCTAGTACACACGATAGGCTTTATCCGCGGATACGGTCCTCCGGACCGTTTCCGCGGATAAATCCTCTGAGGATTTTGATCCGATGGAGTGTACACACCATCGGATCGAAATCCGCGCCGAATTCCTATCGCGATGACGTGTCACGCCGTCGCCGCGATGATGACGCGGCGACGTGCGCGACGCTGTCATATAAGGAATTCCACGCATGCGTCGAATCATTACAACGCATGCGAGGAATGGGTTCGGACAGATCGATCCGGTGAGTCTGTACAGACCACCGGATCGATTCGCTGGAGCCGATTCCGATTCTTAGCATGCTAAGAAATTTTTATCCGCTGGAAATCGGTCGGCCCGAAATATCTATCCGCTGAAACCGATCCGCGGATACATTTCAGCGGATCGATCTTCTCGTGTGTACGGGGCCTCAGACATCTCGGGAAATGCAATATGATGAAAAATTATATCTGAGGCTGTTAAATTATGGATTCTGAGGCCTCGTACACACGACCGAACAGACCAGTTTCCGCGGACATGTTCGGTCGTCTGTACGGCCGACCGGGCAATTTTCCGGCAGATCGGACAGGTTTCCAGCGGACAAATGTTTCTTAGCATGCTAAGAAACATGTCCGCTGGAAGCCTGTCCGTCGAACATGTTCCGTCGTCTGTACGAATCACCGGACATGTCCGCACGGCCGAAAGCCCTCGCATGCGTCAAAGTAATTCGACGCATGCGTGGAAGCATTGACCTTCCAGGGTCGCGCACGTCGCCGCGTCATCGTCGCGGCGACGGCGTGGTCACGTCACCGCGTTCGCTGTCCGTTAGAAATTTGGTCTGATGGTGTGTACAGCCATCAGACCAAAATCCGCCAGCGGACATGTCCGATGAAAACGCGGACCGTTTTCATCGGACATGTCCCGTCGTGTGTACGAGGCCTAACAGATTCACCTGGTCCCTACTTCTGAGGTGTGGGCAGTTGGTGGTGGTCCCACCCCTTCTCCATCCCTTATCGTTTGTTTGCCTCCTCCCTTCCCTTCTTCTAGTCGCCCCCCCCCCCCCTTTATTACTATTTTTTATTTTTTTACTTTGTTCTCTCTCCTGTCTCTTTACTCCGTAGTTTGGCGGGTAGGCTGTGGATGGATGATACGGGAATGCCCTGAGATGGCTATCTACCATTTTCTCGTTCAACAGTTTATTTTTTGAAACATTGAATCTGCCAAAATTTTAAGAATATTATACAAAATTACAGATAATATATACAGATATGTTACTCTATGTATACTACCAATGGAAATTAGTTCACTTTAGAATAGACTTCAGCTTTCATAATGTTAAAATTAACATTCCATGTAGTAGTAAAATATTAGATTATCTTATGTATATAAATTGATTTCAGTTAAAGAGTTAGCAATCTTAATAAACCGGAGTAGACATAAATAAATAAATTTAATGTTTTGAATCCAACTAAACCTTGACCATAACTTCAATTATGTAAAATTATCTGTTGATAACAAATATTGTATGTACATTTTTTTTAGCTGAGAAAGAGAGTAGTTCTTGAAAGAACAAGGAAAAAGAAAATGATAAGAGAAGATAAGGGCATAAGGGTGTATAGATTTTGTTACTGAAAATCCATGAGAGGGTATCAATTGCTATCTACCATTTTCATAGTCTTTATTACTCGCAGGCCAAACCTCTCATAAATGTCCTATAAATCTCCTCCGGATCATATGGTAGTCATTGACAGGGTATCTTAGTATAGACACTCATTTATATGGGTCAAGATTAGTATCAATTGTATAGTGTGTTATATGCGGTTTAGGGTGTCTTCCTAGACTAATACCCTTTACCTACCCTATGGTAGGCTCTCTTATTTGTTGATGTAACTTATGGTTTGTCATCTTCCATTTACATGGAATCGATTTTTTATAAATGCATTTCTTACCTTTTACATCAACCATTTTCAGCCAGGATTCCTCCAGAGGTTGCTAGGGGTTCCCCAAGCTGTGGCTGATTGACCTCCCATCTGATGGTACTTACATATTTTGGGGTCCAGGGTTGTCTGACAGAGTGGAACCCTTGGCAAGACGGCAATGATTTTTTTTTTTTTTGCTGTCTGCAAAGGTAACAATCTATTTTAGCCCTGGTTCACACTGGGTACGATTTGGAACGATTTGAGATGCGATTTGACATGTCAAATCGCATCTCAAATCGGCGGCAATTGTCGGCAATGGCACTGTCCTAATCAGTGCGACACCGCATCTGTGATTTCAAAAAGTAGTTCCTGTACTACTTTTTGCGATTTTGGGGCGCGATTTACATTAAATTGCGGCCGAAATCGCGGCAAATCGCGGCAAAATCGCGGCCGCAAAATCGCGGTAAAATCGCGCATTTTACCACGATTTTGAATTCGCAGCAGTGTGAACCTAGGCTAATAGATAGAGAAAGTTGGGGAATTTATTGGCGCCACACAGAGATAAATATTGATTAAAAAATATATATTTTATTGAAATAATTTTTAAAACAAGAGGTGTGTAAACATCTTAATGTTATATTAACAAAAACTGATAATTGGGTCGATATCACCAGTACCCTCAAAATATAGGTAGAGTGCCTCAAAATAGGTACAACATAGGAGATTATGGTTGTGTACTATATTTCTCATATTTGCCAAGTATCCAATGGTGGCTAGCTGAGGGATGGCGATATCCAGCTACAAGAGTTGCTCATTGCTCGACATGTTTTGTGTAGTATAAGCAGGATTATTCAGGAGCTTAAGAGTTATAATATATTTAAGTCTATAAAAAAGTGAAACATGAGATAATTAGACATCACACAAACATAACAATATATTAAAGGGGAGTTCCAGCCAATATTTATGTTTATTAAAAGTCAGCAGCTACAAAAAGTGTAGGTGCTGGCTTTTAATAAACAGACACTTACCTGCTCCAGCGTTCCAGCGACGCGCCGGCCGGGGCTCCGCTGCTCTCCCCCCCTCCCCGGCCGGCATCTTCATTATCACTGTGGGCACCCGGCCGTGACAGCTTTCAGCTTCATGGCCGGGCACCCACTGCGCATGCGCGAGCGGCACTGCGCATGCGCGTGCGGCGCTGCTTGATTGGACAGGCGATCGCCTAGGACCTGTCACGTGTCCTAGGCGATCGCCTACAGGGAGGAGCTGCCAAAAGGCGATTAAGCTGAATCGCCTTTGCAGCCCCTCGGCGGAAGGAGGAAGTGGGACAGGAAGTCCCCTTCTCCTGAATGAAGACCCCACCCCCCCCCCCCCAAAAAAAATTACATGCCAAATGTGGCATGTAAGGGGGTGAGGAGTGGGATAAGCGGAAGTTCCATTTTTGGGTGGAACTCCGCTTTAAGTAAAATGCAAATAATATAGTCACAATAGACGTACAGGCATTATTTCGATATCTTCTTTTTATGCCGACGATTCCCTGCACTGTAAAGACAATTATAGCAGCAAGCCAGATAATGAATCGGCCGATGGCGGCTGTTTACCATATAGCTGACCGAGTCATTTCTATGACCTTCATGGGCCAGGCACGACGTTATGACGTCACGTACAGCCTTGGCAGATATAAACACTGCCGTTTCTTCGGCTGGGAAGTTGAGATTGTATTTTTTTTAAATCTCAGGTTTTCCAGCGTACAGGCGAGATCTGGGGACTTATAGACCCCAGATCTCGCTGTAAAGAGGACCTGATATTCCCTATTACTATTCCAAGGGATGTTTACATTCCTTGGAATACAAATAATAGTGATGAAAAAAAAGTAAAAATAAAAGTAAAATAACCAATAACATTTTTTTAAAGTGCTTCCAACCCCCCTGTGTTTACACGCAGAAGCGAATGCATACGTATGTCGCGCCTGCATATGTAAATGGCCTTCAAACCACACATTTGGGTTATCGCCGTGAATATTAGAGCGAGAGCAAAAATTATAGCCCAAGACCTCCTCTGTAACTCTAAACAGGTGAAATGGCCAGCTAAAATATAAGTACTGAGAACCCACTAAACACCCACCAGCTCCTCAAAAAAGGCAGGAAGCTCCTACTAACCACAAAACAGGGAGGGAGAGAGGGAGGGTGGGAGAAACCTGTCTGATGTGACACATGGTCTGACTGAGCTCTGACAAGATTCCCTCTCCGCCGCTCTACACACAGGATATACCTTATGCCCCGGACCCTTCAATCCGGTAAGCACACTAGATATTTAAAAAAATCACTCCACTCTTCTGTACGCCCCAGTAATGCTGGCCCTCCCTCCTCTTAGCTTCACTCAGATCCAGGCCATTAACGTTCCGCTGAACCCTGATTAATTCATTTTAGCAGGGGTTCCCTGAGCCTAGGTTCACATCTCTGTGGCTCTGCTGTGCCTATTGAAATGCAGGGAAAAAATCCCTACACCATTTCAGAAATCGCAGCCCGCATGGTAGCGCTGAGTGCAGTGCAGTTCCCAGTGTGGGTGTTATTTCCAGTGCATGGAGCGTGCCATTAATAATAATAGCACTTGCACACATCCAGCATATTTTTCTGTACAGTGGGAACAGATGTGGACCCGCAGCGGGATCCACCCACAATGGGAACCACCGGCACAGACCTGAAAATTATTTCCTGTGGGGTAAAAAGATTGAGAAAGGCTGTTTTAGATGTTTCTAAGAAGAAGGTGTCATGGCTGATTCTAATAGCTAGATTCAGGTAGAGTACGTAGATACGCCGACCTAACTCGGAATCTGCGCCGACCTAAGTTTAAGTGTATTCTCAAACAGAGATACGCTTAAACCTATCTAAGATACGACAGCTTGCGCTGTCCTATCTTAGGGTGCAATATTTAGACTGGCCGCTAGGTGGCGCTTCCATTGCGGTCGGCGTAGAATATGTAAATCACTAGATACGCCTATTCACGAATGTACGCCCGGCCGACGCAGTACATATACGCCGTTTACGTAACGCTTTATCAGGCCTAAAGTTATTCCATCAAATAGTTGGAATAGTAATGTTAAAGTATGGCCGCCGTTCCCGCTTCGAAATTCGAAAATTTTACGTTGTTTGCGTAAGTCGTCTGTGAATAGGGATTTACGTCATTTACGTCCACGTCGAAATCAATAGGACCGTGCGGCGTACTTAGCCGCAATGCACACTGGGAAATGTAGGTGGACGGCACATGCGCCGTTCCAAAAAAACATTAATCACGTCAGGTCAAAGCATATTATCAGAAAACACGCCCCCTCAGCCCAATTTGAATTAGGCGCGCTTGCGCCCGCTGCATTTACGCTACACCACCGTAAGTTAGGAGGCAAGTACTTTGAGAATACAGTACTTGCCTCTCTGACTTAAGGCGGCGTAGCGTAAATACGATACGCTACGCCGCCTTAAAGTTGCGCGGGGCTACGTGAATCTAGCTATAAATGTTTAAATCTTCAAAAGAGAAGTATGCTTTTTTATTCTAGAATCATACTTACCTAGGTGGATGCAGCATCGATCCGATGCTGCATCTGTCTCCCACTGGCTCTGTGACATCAGCTGACAGAGGGCTTCAGACTGGTGTCTGCTGAAAACGAGTCACAGGAGTGCAGAAAGAGCTGAGCTTTGGCTGTACTTCTCCTTTAAATGAGAAGTTAGCCGTTCTTCTCTGACCCAGAATCAGCTTCCCCCTCTCCAGCCCAAAGCTCCAGTGCATGTTGAAGGACCAAAGCTGAGAGCAGTGAGTAAGCACAACCTAGGCACACAGTTAACCCTTTGATCGCCTCTGATGTTAACCCCTTACCAGCCAGTGCCATTAGTACAGTGACAGTGCATCTTTTTTTAGCACTGATCACTGTATTGGTGTCACTGGTCCTCAAAAAGTGTCAAAAGTGTGAGTTAGGTGTCCGATTCGTCCACCGCAATATCACAGTCCTGCTATAAGTCGCTAATCGCCGCCATTACTAGTAAAAAAAAAAAAATATCCCATTGTCTGCAGACGCTATAACTTTTGCACAAACCAATCAATATATGCTTATTTGGATTTTATACCAAAAATATGTAGCAGAAAATATATTGGCCTAAATTGATGAAGAAATTAATTTTTTTTATTTCATATGTTTTATAGCAAAAAGTAAAAGATATATATTTTTCCAATATTGATGGTCTTTTTTTTATAGCGCAAAAAAATAAAAACCGAAGAGGTAATCAAATACCACTAAAAGAAAGCTCTATTTGTGGAAAAAAAGGGACGGAAATGTTATTTGGGTACAGCATCGTACGGCAATTGTCAGTTAAAGTAACGCAGTGCTGTATCGCAAAAAATGGTCTAAAGTGATTAATAATGTTAAACATTACTCCACAGGCCCCTGCTTAACATCACAAAGCAAGGGAGAGCATGTAAAGATTTTTAAGCAAGTAAATGGCACTTAAAAAATGTAACCATTCATTTTAAGTTCTGCTATGTTAATGTGTAGCAAACAAAGTAGGTGTAATCTCCTAATTTGGCTTCAAAAGTGGAAATACACTTTAAAGCAGATCTACAGTTAAAAAAGAACCTGTTCTCCACCCTCAAAGCATTGTCATTTTCAGCACAGGTAAATATTTTAGTACTTGGTCTACTTTTATGGTATAAGGCCTTGTTTACGCAGTGCATACTAACATGTACTCCTGTGAAGGGCCATGTTTACTCCCATAGGTGTTTCATGCATATCAGTGCAGGCAATCCCATTGATGTCGACTGAGATGTAGTGGCGGCATGGACACAGCCACTGCTCCCAATTTGACAACTGTGTAGGTTTGAGTGTGTGTTTCCCTTTCATACCCTTATACACCTACACAGATGTCAAATTGGGAGAAGCGGCTGTGTCTGGAAAGCTGCTGCGTCTCAGTTGACATCAATAGGACTGCCTGCATGTGGATGCACGGAACACCTGTGCATCCCCATGCAAGTAAACACAGTCCTCCATGGGCATACATTTTAGTACACCCCGTGTGAACTAGGCCTTAAAAGAAAAGTTCAGGTTTAGTTTTTTTTTTTCAAAATCATACTTGCCTAGGTGGATGCTGCATCGGTCTGATGATGTATCTGTCCCCGGCATGCTCTAAGACTGAGAACTGAGCGATCAAACGCAGCTGATTACTTGGTTCCCAGAGCTCAGTGAGCTGGTTACTGTCAATCACCGGCTCTCTGCCCTGCCCCCTTGTCCCCCCGCACTCATATGACCAGAGCACCTTCTTCCACATGTTTGGTGTCCCCACGTGGCTTCTCGCTAAGTACAAACAAGACTTCTTATGGCTTTTTTTCAACAATGGCTTTCACATTGCCACTCTTCCATAAAGGACAGATTTAATATATATCTAATAATATTTTCTGCTAGCCTTGCTGCTGGTGAAGATAAGCAAATCCCTTTACCTAAACCCCAGTATGTAGAGATGATCAGATTACTACTGATTTGCTCCATGGGTTAAGTCAATTCACCTGAAAACTCTAAATATTTTACTTAGAATTATTATAGTTCAGAGTTTTGCCCATGGATAATCTTCAGTATATCATATATTGTACATCTTTTGCTGTTGTTGCTAGATATAAATCCTCTACAAACCAACAGATACCCAGAATTCCCAACTCCGGGGGGTGCAACTAGAGCTATTCAGCATCCAGCAATGTACATTAGCAAGTAGTGCTGGGAGGACTGGTCGCCCTTTGAGAGCTTTATGGTTGGGGACAAGGATGGTACTGGGTTCTGCAGAGGAAGCTGGGCTAACTCCACCACAATGTGACGTTCACATTGTTTACATTGAAACTCCACCACAATGTGACATTCACATTAAGACTCCATCACAATGTGACGTTCACAATAAAACTCCATCACAATGTGACGTTCACAATAAAACTCCATCACAATGTGACGTTCACAATAAAACTCCATCACAATGTGACGTTCATATTGAGACACCACAAAATGCCATTCACATTGAGACTCCACTAGAATGTGATGTTCACACTGAGACTCCAGGAGAATATGACGTTCACACTGAGACGCCAGCAGAATGTGACGTTTACATTGAGATGCCAGCAAATTGTATCATTCCTAATGAGACTCCAGCAGAATGTGATGTTCCCATTGAAACTCCACCACAATATAACATTCAGAATGAAACTCCACTAGAATGTGACGTTGACATTGAAACTGCACCAGAATACCAGGGGAGCCATGGGAACATCTCCTCTTGTGAAGATGCGGTAAGGTTACAGAAAAGGATAGGCAGATACTGGTGGTAGGGGATTCAATTATTAGAGGGACAGAGAGGGAAATTTGTCACAAAGACCATGATTGTTTCCCAGGATCAGGGGTCAGATGGACAGATTATTGGATGGAGCTGGGGAGGACCTAGCTGTCATGGTACATATTGGTACCAACAACACAGTTCGAAGAAGATAGCATGCCCTACAAAATTATTTCAGGGACTTAGGGGCTATATTGAAGAAAAGCCCTCCAAGGCAGTATTTTCAGAATTACTGGCTGTAAAGCCACACCAAGGATGTAGGAGCTTAGGGAGCTTAACAAGTGGCAGAGGAACTGGTGCAGGTAGGAGGAGTTTGTCTTCATGGAGGACTGGGCTGACTTTTTAGTTACGGTCTCTGTAGCAGGGGTGCGGCTTTTTAGATAGTGAAGATGGGTAAAATGCTGTAAAAAATTTTAAACTAGGTGTTGAGGGGGAGGAATGAGAGGATGATTTGCGAGTGACACGAGGGAGAGGATCTCCAAGTCAAGTCAACATCACAATCATCCTCTATGTCATCTCTCTTGAAAGATTCTCATCAGCACCTATCTCCAAGTTGTCTTCAGCAACAGGAGTGCCACAGTATCTTTTCTGCAGGCGCACATCGGACCAGCTATAAGCGGAGGTTGGAGGTAGGTAGTCCTTTTTTCCCATAGCCATGTGTTGGACCAGCTATGAAGGGAGGTTGGAGGCCAGTAGTCCATTTTCCTTACAGGTGTGCATTGAACTGGCTTTGAAGGGAGGTTGGAGGCCAGTAGTCCTTTTTTTACACAGGTGTGCATCAGAGCGGCCATGAGAAGAGGTTGGAAATAGGCAGATTTTTTTATCAGCAGGTGTGCAGCTGATCAGCTATGGAGGGGAGGTTGGAGGTAGGTAGTAATTTTTCCCAGCAGGTGTTTGTTGAACTGGATATGAGAGCAGGTTGGAGGCCAGTACTTTTTTCAGGCATGTGTTGGACCGGCTATGAGGGAATGTTGGAGCCTGGTAGTCTTCTGCATGCATACATTGAACCAGGTATGAGGGGGGGTTGAAGGCCAATAGTCTTTCTGCAGGTGTGTGTTGGACCGCCTTTGAGGGGTGGTTGGAGGCTGGTAGTCTTCTGCAAAAGTAGTAGGCTGTTGGTCTTCTGCATACTTTTGGTAAGTAGCATCCGATCTTCTGCTGTCTCCAATTAGTCCCATCTAATCCTACTTCCTCGGCCCCCCTTGTAGCACTCCAGCTATTTTTTTTTTTGCTTCGGGCTCTCTTTACCAGCATAGTTGGATTTGCTAAGCAAGGGGCAATCTCTTAATGGGAGAAATTGTTATAATATTTCATAGGGAACTCCTAACTGCTGGAACAAAAGACTTGGCTTAATGCCAAATGCCAAAATGTTAGCGCTCTATGTTGGATATTTTTTGGCTAATGCAGTTTCATGTTGAAGGACATTTACAGTATCCAGATATCAAAAGCTTCTAGTCCCTTTTATGTCTTTTAAAGTCATATTATGAACAGTTGGTTATTATATCAAATCATATACAATGTGACAGAACATAATAGGGGGGAAATTTATGATTTTATTATGTTGTATTTGTGTCAATTTTAATTGCACTAAATAACCTATATTATATACTGAACAGGTACCTTGAAGACTGATCATAGTTTTTGCATATTTTTTTTCAGGTGTGTTGGACCAGCTATGAGGGGAGATTGGGGGCCGGTACTTTTTTCAGGCATGTGTTGGACTGACTATAAGGGGAGGTTGGGGGCTGGTATTTTTTTTTGTCAGGCATGTGTTGGACAGGCTATGAAGGGAGGTTTGAGGCTGGCTTGTATTTTCTTCAGGTGTGCCTTGGATCACCTATGAGAGGAGGTTGGATGCCAGTATTTTTTCAGGTGTGCTTTGGACCGGCTATGAGAGGAGGTAGGAGGCAGGAGGCAGGTATTTTTTCAGGCATGCGTTTGACTAGCTTTGAGGGGAGGACGGGGGCTGGTATGTTTTTTTCAGGCAGGTTTGGAACAGCGTGGTGATTTCACACATGATTGCAAATATACGCAACCAAACCTCTGTTTTGAATGAATTATTTTAACTAGCGTAAACTCTGAATTTGTTACAATTTGGAAATAACAGAGTAGAGTTAGGGACCCCACTTAGCAGAGGGGCCTTGACATGGCAGTGCGGCTTCACATATATTTTTAAATGTATCCAACATAAACCGATCACAACTTGCTGAAATATTTTAGACTTTTTGTTATTTTGCTGGCTGGCTGCCCATGTGCACCTTACTTTAGGCACTCAATTTCATTTTTGTGTTGTGGTAACATGCACTACTGCAATGTCTTTTTTTATTCTTTTTTCCCCCCCACATATCCTTTTATTATTGTTAGAACAGGGATAATATCAATTATACAATTCATACAAGCTAGAAATTAGATCAATATAGGTGGGTATTTTTACCTGTTCTTCCATAATGTCTACATTGTGCTATTGAGTATTCCTCGTGAGCAGAAAACTGCCCCAAGCAAGTAAAGGAAAAAAAATATATATACATACACAAACAAACACAGACCTCTGGGAAGCCCCTTCCCAACCACCAAGCTAACCAACCCAGGTCCCCGCCCCACTCGTAGGCAGTAACTTTTCACAGATAGGATCTCAGCATGTCTAAAGTTATAGTAGCATCCCTGTATACTTGCCGTTATTTCCTCCATTTTCTTTAATTGGTTTAGTTCAGCTACTCACTTTTTAATAGTGGGGGTAGCTCGTGTACTGAAGTGTCTGGGTATAAGTATTCGCGCGGCAGAGATTAGGTAGGGGAATAGTCTTTTTTTTAACCTCTTGCATGGAACCCGGGTATATGGATAGTAAAGCTATTTCTGGAGATTTCTGGTAAGGTATGTCAGTGACGGAGGAGCAAATTGGAAATACAGACTCCCAAAATGCTTTCATCCGAGGGCAAGTCCACCATATAGCTTTAAAATATATTTTTTGGCTGGAGCTACACTTAAAAGGGTTGTAAAGGTAAAAGTTTTTTCACCTTAATGCATTCTATGCACTAAGGCAGACCTGGGCAAACTACGGCCCGCGGGCCGTATACGGCCCGGCGGACCTTTTAATCCGGCCCCCCCCCGCCGCCGCCGCTGCCACGTAAATCACCGCGGCGGGGAACATTACAGACAGCGTTCGTTTGAACAGCTGTTTTCCCCGCCGCGCATAGACACTCCCCCTTGGACGGATCTGTCCAATCGCAAACAAGGGGGAGTCACATAGACACTCCCCCTTGCTCGTGATTGGACAGATCCGTCCAAGGGGGAGTGTCTATGCGCAGCGGGGAAAACAGCTGTTCAAACGAACGCTGTCTGTAATGTTCCCCGCCGCGGTGATAACAGTAGGCAGGGCCGGTACAAGGCAGGGGCGGGAGGGGCGAGTGCTCCGGGCGCTACCATTTAGTGCAGGAGGGGGGCGCAATCAGCCAGTGTGTCACTCACTGTCACAGCGCGGGGCCACGGGCAGCGGCACTTTACACATTGTGTGCCGACTGCCTGGCTGCCGAGTGCGCTCCTGGCTCCCTTTCCTCCTGTCACTTTGTGTGCTCGTCGCTCCCCCCCCCCTATTCAGTTGGTCGTGCCGTGCGCAGCGTGACGTCACACCGGAGGCGAGGTCACGAGGTGAGAGAGGGAGGACTCGTCTCTGCGCGGGGAGCCGTGTGTCTGTCGGCGCTTGCAAGAAGGACAAGTCACGAGGAGCCTCCTCAGCCTGCCAGTGCCTAGTCCTACAGTGCCTAGTGCTGTCTGCAAGCAACAGAAGACTGAAGTAGTCAGTGTAAAAAAAGTAAGAAAACACTCCTTAAATAATGAAATTACTGTATTGGGGAGGGGGGGGGGAGGCGGACTGAGGCGAGGTGACCATCATTTTGTTAATAAATAAATGTCAGTTTAAAAAAAAAATTGTGTTATTTTTAGCCACGTTCGCCGTCTCTGACTAAAAAAAAAACATTAATCGCAGCCACTGTGCCATCAATTGTCGCCACTGTGCCCATCACACGCAGCCACTGTGCTAACACATGCAGCCACTTGTGCCAACACATGCAGCCACTTGTGCCAACACACGCAGCCACTGTGCCACCATAAATTGTCGCCACTGTGCCCATCAAACGCAGCCACTGTGCCAATCACACGCAGCCACTGTGCCAATCACACGCAGCCACTGTGCCAATCACACGCAGCCACTGTTCCCATCAAACGCAGCCACTGTGCCAATCACACGCAGCCACTGTGCAATCAATTGTTGCCACTGTTCCCAAACGCAGCCACTGTGCCAATCACATGCAGCCACTGTGCCAATCACACGCAGCCACTGTGCCAATCACACGCAGCCACTGTGCCAATCACATGCAGCCACTGTGCCCATCAAACGCAGCCACTGTGCAATCAATTGTCGCCACTGTTCCCAAACGCAGCCACTGTGCCAATCACACGCAGCCACTGTGCCAATCACACGCAGCCACTGTGCCCATCAAATGCAGCCACTGTGCCCATCAAACGCAGCATCTGTGCCAATCACACGCAGCCACTGTGCCAATAACACGCAGCCACTCTGCCCATCAAACGCAGCCACTGTGCCAATCACACGCAGCCACTGTGCCCATCAAACGCAGCCACTGTGCCATCACATGCAGCCACTGTGCCAACACACACAGTCACTGTGCCATCAATTGTTGCCACTGTGCCCATCACATGCAGCCACTGTGCCATCAATTGTCGCCACTGTGCCCATCAAACGCAACCACTGTGCCATCACACGCAGCCACTGTGCCATCACACGCAGCCACTGTTTAATCAATTGTTATTGATTAAACAGTGGCTGCCTGTCCCCAGCCTCTGTCCCCCTCCTGTGTCATGTCCCCAGCGTCTGTCCCCCTCCTGTGTCATGTCCCCAGCGTCTGTCCCCCTCCTGTGCCATGTCTCCAGCGTCTGTCCCCCTCCTGTGCCATGTCCCCAGCGTCTGTCCCCCTCCTGTATCATGTCCCCAGCGTCTGTCCCCCTCCTGTGTCATGTCCCCAGCCTCTGTCCCCCTCCTGTGCCATGTCCCCAGCCTCTGTCCTCCTCCTGTGCCATGTCTATAACAAGTACTCGTACCAGTTGTCCAACAATGATATTTACTGCTTTTTATAAAGAAATACAATTGATTTTATGCAGTATTGAGTTTAGCCTTTTGGCCCGGCCCTCCAAAATATTTTTAGTTTCTCATGTGGCCCCATCGAAAAAATAATTGCCCACCCCTGCACTAAGGTGAAAAAACATCTGTGCATTAGCTGCCCACCCCCGAGCCCCCCTTTACTTACCTGACCCCTTGAAAGTCCCAGGCCGTGAACAAGCAGGCTTCTCGGACATCTTCCAGGCTCATTCATTGGTTGATTGAAAGCAGCGCAGCCATTGGCTTGCGCTGCTGTCAATCACATCCAATGACGTGGCGTGCCGGGGGGCGGGGCCGAGTGATACAGTGAGCGGCTATGGCCGCCACCTGTATCACAGGAGCACGCCCGTAAGGACTCAACACAATGCCAGAGAGCTTGCATGAAGTTGTTGAGTCCTTGCGGGAAGGAGCCGAGTGAGTCTCCGAGGGACCCAAGAAGACATGGATCGGTTCCACTCTGTGCAAAACAAGCTGCACAGTGAAGGTAAGTATAACATGTTTGTTATTTTTTTTATATATATATATATTTTTAGAGACCCTTTAAAAAATTTACCTATTTCAACTTACAAACAGATTCAACTTAAGAACAAGCCTACGGTCCCTATTTTGTTTGGAACCTGGGGGCCGCCTTGTACCTATATCTCTCCCGCAGCACCAGCACTCCTCAGGGTAAATCGGAGAAATTCTATGTAACCTTGCCTGGCATCTATCTATTTTGACGCAAGGGCTTGTATAATCAGGGAAGGAGTCGGCAATATCTATCGTAGGAACCTATCTGACGACAGCACTGGCAAAAATTCTGGATTACCCATACTTGGGGTTATTGGACCTGGTACTGAGGAAACACATCACTGTCGAACAGTCTGGTCCCAGACTCTTAATAAAGACTGGGTCAGGGGTGGAAGTGTTTGTTTAGATCGACAAAATTTAGGTGCAATCCATGGAAGAGAGGTCAGAGAAACCACTATTATTTGCTCTTCAATGGCTACCCATTGTTTTGCTCGCCCACAATGGAACCAGTCCAAAATTCCATATGTCCATAGACCTGCTCCCCCCTCTGCCTTCCGCTTTACTAAGATATCATAGCGAAGTCTAGCCAAAGAATTTGGCCAAAGATACTGAAGTAGGCTAGATCTTAGAGACCAAAAGAAAGACAGTGGAAGAGCTATAGGCAGTGTTTATATATAAATGATCTTGCGCTAAAGAAAATACAAACAATGTGCAAACCGCAATATAAGCAAGGTGCAAAATAAATTATTCCTACAAAGGACTCAATAAAGTGCAATAGTGGTAAAGGAAAAACCTGATACATCCATGTACGTGCCAAAAAATCAACAAAAAATATGAAACAGTAAAAAGAAGTCAATCTTGTGCAAAAAGTGCAAATAAGTGCAAAAATGCAAAATTTGCAATAAATTCAATTAGTGCAAAAAGTTCAATATTGCAATCAATGTTGATGGGTGAATATATAGTCCTAGGAAGTCCCATACAATTGGCTCAAATGGGGATCAAATTCTCAATTGCTTCAGAGATCTTTATAACAATATTATTCTCATCCATGATCTGTTCTCAATTGTTGAACCATAGTGGAGATCCTACACCAGTCTCCCAGAACTCTCACCCCTGAGATATACAATCTGGCATATAAGCTTTCCCATCTCTCCTTTACTGTTTCATCACTGGTATTCCTGCTTACTAGCGTCCTTCACCACTCACAACGATCCCCTAGATGACAGCTATCCTAAAAGGAAAGGGGAGGGGGAGCTCCAGTCGGTGAAGAAGTCATGAGGTACGTGACGTAACGCCGTAGGGAGGAAGCGAGGCCACCGCAGACCGGAAGTAGCGGAAGGACAAGTAAGACAGTGTTTCCAACGCCGCGATTTACCTATACCGCCTGTTTTTATTCTATGTGATGTAAGAGTCCAGTTTTATCCTGTTATTTAATAAAGACAACATTGAGTGTACTACGCCATCAGAAGCCTTTCTCTCCCTTGCTTTCCGCTCTTGGGCTACCGGCTGAAGCTCCCCCCCCCTCCCCTTTCCTTGTAGGATAGCTGTCATCTAGGGGTGGTGGAGGACGCTAGTAAGCAGGAATACCAGTGATAAAACAGTAAAGGAGAGATGGGAAAGCTTATATGCCAGATTGTCTATCTCAGAGGTGAGAGTTCTGGGAGACTGGTGTAGGATCTCCACTATGGTTCAATACTCCAATTGAGAACAGATCATGGATGAGAATAATATTGTTATAAAGATCTCTGAAGCAATTGAGGATTGGATCCCCATTTGAGCCAATTGTCTTTCCTAGGACTATATATTTACCCATCAACATTGATTGCAATATCGAACTATTTGCACATTTTGCACTGATTGAATTTATTGCACTTTTTGCACAAGATTGACTTCTTTTTACGGTTTCATATTTGTTGTTGTTTTTGTGGATTTTTTGGCATGTACATGGATGTGTCAGGTTTTTCTTTTAACACTATTGCACTTTATTGAGTCCTTTGTAGGAATAATTTCTTTTGCATCTTACTTATATTGCGGTTTGCACATTGTTTGCATTTTCTTTAGCACAAGATCATTTATATATATATATATACTATCCACGTGTAAGGTGAACACTGAGGCCCTGTACACACGATCAGTCCAAGCCGATGAAAATGGACTGAAGTTCAGTTTCATCGGTTCACCGATGAAGCAGACTGATGGTCACCGATCAAGTCCAATGCGGTGACGTAAAACACAACGACGTGCTGAAAAAAATGAAGTTCAATGCTTCCAAGCATGCGTCGACTTGATTCTGAGCATGCACGGGTTTGGAAACGATGCTTTTGCGTACTAACCATCGGTTTTGACCGATCGGTCAGGCGCCCATCGGTCCGATTTTAAAGCAAGTTCTACATTTTTGGACCAAAGGACAACAGACAACAGAACTTCAGTCCATTTTCATCAGTTTGGACTGATCGTGTGTACAGGGTCTAACAGATTTTGCAGCCATTGAACTCTTTGCCTTCAGTTACATTCACATTTTACCATTGAGTAGCGCGAAATACAATATTACATTCTTACAGGCAGTGTTTGATATCGGTACAAAAAGTGAGGTAAAATTGCCATCTTATATATTGCCATTCACCCGAGCCCAGAGCGCTTCCCTGTGGCTCTGGACTGCAATCTACTAATTGTGGAGTTGAAGGAGTTGTAAAGGAAAACATTTTTTTTGCTGAAATGACTGTTTACAGGGTATAGAGACATAATAGTTAACTGATTCCTTTTAAAAACGATTAACCACTTAAGGACCACCCCATGTACATATACGTCCACAATATGGCACGTACAGGCACATGGGCGTATAGGTACGTCCTCTCCTATTAGCGGGTGGGGGGTCCGATCGGGACCCCCCCCGCTACATGCGGAGGTCGGGTCCGCTCGGGGAGCGATCCGGGACCACGGCGCGGCTATTTGTTTATAGCCGCTCCGTCGCGATCGCTCCCCGGAGCTGAAGAACGAGGAGAGCCGTGTGTAAACACGGCTTCCCCGTCCTTCACTATGGCGGCGCATCGATCGCGTCATTCCCTTTATAGGGAAGACACGATCGATGACGTCATTCCTACAGCCACACCCCCAAACAGTTGTAAACACATACTAGGTGCACCCTAACTCCTACAGCGCCACCTGTGGTTAACTCCCAAACTGCAACTGTCATTTTCACAATAAAGAATGCAATTTAAATGCATTTTTTGCTGTGAAAATGACAATGGTCCCAAAAATGTGTCAAAATTGTCCGAAGTGTCCGCCATAATGTCGCAGTCACGAAAAAAAATTGCTGATCGCCGCCATTAGTAGTAAAAAAAAAATAAAAAATAAAAATGCAATAAAACTATCCCCTATTTTGTAAACACTATAAATTTTGCGCAAACCAATCGATAAACGCTTATTGCGATTTTTTTTACTAAAAATAGGTAGAAGAATACGTATCGGCCTAAACTGAGGAAAAAAAATGTTTTTATATATGTTTTTGGGGGATATTTATTACAGCAAAAAGTAAAAAATATTGCTTTTTTTTCAAAATTGTCGCTCTATTTTTGTTTATAGCGCAAAAACTAAAAACCGCAGATGTGATCAAATACCACCAAAAGAAAGCTCTATTTGTGGGGAAAAAAGGACGCCAATTTTGTTTGGGAGCCACGTCGCACGACCGCGCAATTGTCTGTTAAAGCGACGCAGTCCCGAACTGTAAAAACACCTTGGGTCTTTAGGCTGCATATTGGTCCGGGGCTTAAGTGGTTAAAAATAGATAAAAATCAATCATATAATGTACCTACAGTTTCTAGTTTCGTTTTTGCATGTTGTTTCCTGCTTCTGTGTTGTACAGAGTCACAAAGCCAATACAGGGCAGTGATGGTTTGGAAAACGAAACTGATTGGTGCTGAGGGGTTTTAGACACACAGTAATCACACCTCCTTGATTCGTGACCACAGAGAGAAAGCTCCCAGTACTGTGGTCATCAGGAAACAGACAACCAGGAAGTGTGGAGATCAGAGAAGAATTACAGCAACTTGAGAGCAAAAACGAACAATGAGGACATGAAAACAGCACTGCATTAAGGTAAAGGAAGCTATTAAGATAAAAAAAATTCCTTTACAAACCCTTTAAGCATGGGAAGATAATTCAGTTCATACATTTTTTTCTTCTAAGGGGGCGATATTCACCCCTAAATATTTAAGAGATTACGATTCCCATTGAAATGGGAAGTTATTTTCTAGAATTTATTTTTCCATTGTTGGTAGAGTAATATTAAGACATTGGTGCCCAACCTTTTGAAGAGCGAGGGCCACTTAAGCGACTTAGTAACTGGTCGTGGCCACAATGAGCAGAGTGGGTGGATGACAGGCTCGTGTCCACTCTGCATATGGAAAGAGGACACAGACACAGCCCACTCTACTCCATGGGCCCTCTGATCCAATCAGACCAGATGAAAGGGACACAAGACCGTTTATATATCTGCCACTCCATAGGGATGATTGGAGTGGAGGGCCGATCGTGTGAAAGGTGCCTAAGGCTGCTTTCACACTGATGCGCCATGGTTTACCCACACCCCACCTGTGTCTTTACTGTGGGTAAGCTGCACTTTGCCGTAAAATTCTATTATATCCTGCAGGTGTGGCGCACCTTTCTGAACTGGGGCCAAACCCACAGGAAAAAAACAGAAGTCTATGGCTCAATGCAGGTAATCCACAGGTGCACCATGCTGCACCTGCGGATCAGTTTGAAAGCAACGCAGTAACCATTGCAGAACAGATATGCCTATATATACTCTGTGATTTTAGTAATAAACTTAGCTTTAATAAGTCTTCCATTCATGTATCACCGGCTGTTGTGGCCCCAGGCAAAGTGTATTTGGCATCACTCCGCCTATGACAGGAGTCAGTGCTATACAGGAAGAATCAGCGTATGTGGCTCTGCTACGCAGCTGCTTGCTTGCGCTACCGCTGACTTCATTCACAAAACTGATGCTCTGGGATGGCAGATCGGCATTACGTGATCTGGGCTTGCCAACCCACCATCCCAGAGCAGGAGGTCGCGGGCCTCATCAGAGGGCTCTGCGGGCTACGTGTGGCCCCCGGACCACTGGTTGGGCACCCCTGTATTAAGACTGAGATTTTGTGACATTTTAGGATATTATCACGATTCCCTGTTTGGTACAAATCCCACCTGGTCTAACCCTATTAAAGAGGGGATCATGGTTTGAAGACACATGGCCAATAGTTTAGCAAAGATTTTAGGTCCACATTTATCAAAGAAATGGGCCTATAGCTAGAATATTAAGTAGGATCCTTTTCAGGTTTTGCTAAAAGAGTAATATGTGCCTCCTGTGCCTGTTTAGTAAATGGACAATCTGACTTAATTTTATTATAAAAATTACACAGGACAGGATTGAGAATATCTCCGAATTGCTAATAAAAAAATACCTGGAAATCTGTCAGGCCCCAGACGTTTACCCGGTTTCAGGGATTTGATGACCTGAGTAACTTCTGCCAATAAGAAAGGAGTCAGAAGGCACTTTGCCTTCTCTTCCGACACACTGGGTAAGCCGGTACTATGAATATAATCAGGAAGTTGGGGGTAACTGGATCTATCTGGCATTGATACGGTTGAGTCCTTTAAATTATATAATGAAGAGTAGTAATCGCGCATTGCTGCAATGTTAGCATGTTGGATTGCCATCCATTGTCTATGGTAACCCAACACATTATCCAGTGCACCTCTGATACACATCCATGGTGTGGTTTGCTGAATCAGAAGAAATGGTGCGGTCTGTTTTTTTCTCTCTTCTGATGTGTTGGCAGCTCATTCAATAGGTAGGGAGACCGCCGCTCCAGGTGAGCACAGGCAGGTAATCAATGTCCACTCAGGAATCACACGGGTGTCAAGCATTAGTTGTTAATGCGAAACGCGTCAGCTGTCTATCCCACTGTATGCTGTTGTGTGTTGTGCATTTTTTCCTTTTTACAATAAAGAGCACGTCTTTTTTCAACAAGACTTTTTGGAGTGCGGCTGTCCATCCATTCTCCCACCTTGGCAGCTCATTCAATTGAACACAATGCACTGGAATAAACAGTTGTAAATCCAGTGTTTTAGCTAGTAATAAATTGATCAGAGGAGGTGCAACTCCGGCAACAGAAAAAAACATTAAAGTGGAACTTCACTCTCACAATCAATATTGACTATTTTTAACCACTTGTTGACCAGTCACAGTACATATACTGCGATTGTGCAGCACGTGCACGTGAAATCATGTACATGTATGTGATTTTGCCTGCTTCGGTGTGTGGGCGTGCATCATTGGGTGCGTTCTGCGACCTCTATGTCATTAGACACAGTTGATCACAATTCAGGGTAAAGGGCCATACACAGTGGCCCTTTACCATGTGATAAGCTGTATCCAATCACAGATAGTCACACGTTAACAGACTTGCCGGTTATCAGCTCTCCTTTGCTTACGCGCTGTGTCTGTGTGAGGAAAGGAGAGCCGATAACCATCAAGGCATTCAGTACATGATCATCAGTGCAGCTTATCAGTTATCAGCACACATCAGTGCAGCCTCATCGCCCAGAGGCGATTCAGTTTGCATGTGTTGCGCTATATAAGTCTCTTACTCACTCACTCATCAGCGCTCATCAGTGAAGAAGAAACAATACTTATTTGCTAAATTTTATAACACCAAGAAAAAATATTTTCTCAAATTTTCAGTCTTTTTTTGTTTGCTTAGCAAAAATGTCATAACCCAGTGGTTAAATACCACCAAAATAAAGATCGGTTTCCCCAAAAATTATACAATTTTCATATGGATAGTCTTGCATGACCATGCAATTGTAATTCAAGGTGTGACAGCACTGAAAGCTGAAAATTGTCCTAGGCAGGAAGGGGGTGAACATGCATAGTAGGCAAGTGGTTAACCTTTATGTGTAGGTGTGTGTGATTTTTAATGACTAACAATTCCTATAGCCTTTTATATTATTATTAGTATTTTGCCCATAATTCCATTTTAAAGGTAATTCCTAAGAAATATTTGGAGGCTGCCATTGCTGACCCAGAACAAGTATGCAGATAAGGCGTCAATCTTCTACATTTTCTCAAATTCAAAGCAGCAACATGCTGAATTTCTGAAACAGGAAACAAAGTTCAATACATGTAAAAAAAAATGAAAGAGAAAGTTTGAGATGCTGATGTGCACATTCACTTTCTAAGGTTTGCTCATTGGTTCAGGGCTGTAAAATTAGACTGGTGGGTCAAGTAAGTTCAATGTATTTCAGCAGGAAAACCTCCTAGGATAATTGCTCCATTCTCAACGAATCCCGACACAAACTGCATTTTCAACTACTGAAATCCATGTTATGTAGACTGACGCAACAAATAAGTCCTCTATTAAAATGCATCTCCAGCCACAACTGTTGATTTTTTGGAGCGGAAAAGGGTCAGAATTCCTCTCTTCTTCTGAGATCTTGATGGGGAAATGTCATCTCACTTCCTGTCCCAGTGACAATGTTATCACAGGAGGTGATTGGAAATCTGAAATGGGGACACAGACAGCAATAAAAACCCTGTGCATGTGCTGTCCTTATTTGAGATGTTCCCCTGACTTCCTGTACTGGTGACAACCTATTGCAATACATCTTTTGGAATATGTCTTTTCTCTGTAATAAAGTTTCTGTTTCCTGTCTGCAGTTAAGCAGCAAAGCCCATTTGGCTGTGCACTGTCTGTTCTGTAGGGCTATATACAGAATTATGGCCCCAGGCATTCCCTGGCTGAGCCTGGGAACGTCTTCTCCTGGACAAGAACTTTGTACATTCCCCGACCACCATCTGGGCGATCTCTCCGGGGATTGGCTGGGGCTGCATAAATATTCAGGCTGCCTATCTAGCCCTTCCATCCAGTCTGTTCGGGAAAGCTCCAAAAAAACAGGGGGGAAGCAGCCAGACTAGTAGCCTGCAGAGCACAGAGCAGGCTAAGGCAATCACACAGGCATCTGGTTTCTCTCCCAGTACAAGTGGAACTCACGCCAGATTGGACGTGAGCCCAGCGGTGAGCAGCCTTAGTGCCAAGGCACTTACAAATGTAAGCAGGCATTCTGTTTGTTTGTACATTGGCAGAATGACACAGGCAGGCAAATGGGCATACAGGTATGTCCCTTTGAATTTGCCGCCCACAAAACTTGATGTTCGCAGGTAGCTCCTGAGACCGAGAGGCAGAACGGGGAGATGCCTATGTGAACAAGGCATTTCCCTGTTCTGCTTAGTGACATGACATGACCCTGTTCTGCCTACTACTCCCTGTCATCGGGAGCAGCGATCGATGTCATGTCAGTGGTAGCCTATCCCCCCCACAGTTAGAATCCCTCCCTAGGACACACTTAACCCCTTGATCGCCCCCTAGTGTCTAACCCCTTCCCTGCCAGTGTCATTTACACAGTAATCAGTACATTTTTATAGCACTGATTGCTGTATAAATGACAATGGTCCCAAAATAGTGTCAAAAGTGTCCGAAGAGTCCGCCATAATGTCGCAGTCGTGATAAAAATCACAGATCGCCGCCATTACTAATAAAAAAAATGCCATATATCTATCCCCTATTTTGTAGACGCTTAATGCGATCTTTTTAACAAAAATATGTAGAAGAATACATATCGGCCTTAACTGGGAAAGAAATATTTTTTTTATATATATTTTGGGGAGATATTTATTATAGCAAAAAGTAAAAAATGTTGCTTTTTTTCAAAATTGTTGCTCTTTTTTTTGTTTATAGCGCTAACAATAAAAACCGCAGAGGTGATCAAATACCACCAAAAGAAAGCTCTATTTGTGGGGAAAAAAGGACGAACATTGTTTGGGTGCAACATTGCATGACCGCGCAATTGTCAGTTAAAGCGTTGCAGTGCCATATCGCAAAAAGAGTTCTGGTCAGGAAGGGGGTAAATGCTTCCAGGGCTGAAGTGGTTAATATTGCATGCTTCTTGAAACTCTTGCTCCCATGTGATGCAATGTGTGTCCTCATGTCCCATAGTGAGAAACCACAACGTGTGACAGAAGAGCACATATTTGTCACAACTGGAAGTGTCAAATACCTGGAGTGGCCAGAGTTCTGCAACACGGCAGAGTTTTAGGACACATGCCAACAATAAGGTAAGTGTGTGGTGGTTGCATTTGTTTTCCTTTTTTTCAGCCTCTTTTTTCACCAAGTGATCCTGCCAGTATCACACTTCCATTCTTAGGATGAAACTCTACTGTATTCTAGGGAGAAGCACCGGTACTGTACTTGCAAAGCAATTTCACTGATATGTTTAAAAGGCTAATGGGAATGAAATAAGAGAAGTTCATTGTAAGGATTTTTAGACACTTTAAATAAAAAAAGGGCAATGGAATGTCAGATACAATGATTTCCTATTTCTGTGAGGGCTCTTTTATATTCCATATTCATCCCTACCCTTCCATTTATTATCAGGTACAATTACAGGTAAACACTAAACTGAACCGGTCACATACCCATTAACCTAATTTGTTGTTACTAAGCATTTTTTGTGCTTTATGCATTTTGCAGATTTGCATTACAGTCCATGTAACATGGTTTCCTATAAAACACGTTCTGTAGTGCAAATCTGCAAAATGCAAAAAGCATTAATAATGCATAGGTGTGAATCAGGCCTAAACCAAATGTGGTTGTTTTATATAGAACACATGTATTCTTATTTCATTTCTCATCAGAATTTCAGTAGCAATTTAGATAATAACACTAGGGATACAAATACGTCCAAGAAAATAAATTTATTTAAGACTGAAAGAAAATAAGAGAACACAGATATAACAATGATAAACATCAAATATAAATTGAAATGCACATTTTTAATGGCTTATGATGGTTTGTGTAACCAGAAAAAGTACCAAACTGACATTCTGAAAATTGATTGAGGTATTTAACTATTTTTTTGGCTAAAAAAACCTTACATCGCATAAGAAACATTGCTTTCATAATAAAATATATACCTTCTATGAGGATCTGTACAAGAGAAATGAAGAACTTGTAAATGAGCTATAGAGGATGGTAAACACTTTTGGTGCAGGCAGAAAATTAAACTTCACAGGTAGTTTCTAATTATTTATATTTTTTTTAAACATTATTATATTTTAAATCTGTTATATATTATTAAATTATTACATTGCTCTTATTTTGATCTAGAAATATTAAATGTGCACTAGTGCTTTGTTTATACATTCTGATGAAAGGTAAAGTTTGCCTGTCCTCTCCAAAAAGCTCTTAAAGTGGAACTGAACTTAAAGTGAAGATTTGCTATTTTATAGGGAATATCTCGAAATGTTATTTGTGGCTAAGCAGTACCCTAAATGATTTAATTTATGTCTTCAATTGATCCTAAAATAATACACATTTCTGGGCACTCTGACTCTTAAGCCTCACAGCTGTATATTTGCAGTGTGAGATCTAAAGCCAGCCATAGATGATTCAAATCTTGGCCTGTTAGGAACCATGTATGGGAAGGCTGATTGTACACAAGTTGATCGATCGTTCATCTTGGGTACAACCAGCCTGATGGATATTTCACGCGACTATTGGCAGCAGCTAAACCCGCTAGCAGTAACATTACGTTCTCTCGGCAGGGACGGCTCCCCCCCCCCCACTGGGAGAACACAATAGCTCAGTGGGAGGGAACACAGTCAGTGTTGATGGAGGAATAAAACTATTTTCTTTCTTGCAGGGAAAGAAAAATCGCTCCATCTATGACCGGCTTAAGGCACGGCTGCCTTTAACTGCTAGCCTTCTAAGATTCGGAGTGGGATTTTGTGATGATACTTCTGTGCTGCTCACTGTTCTCCTTGCTGGAGATGAAGCTCTACCTGAGGACCTGCAGTACACAGACCTCCCTACTCCCTACTACCATTTATCCTACCGATCTGTACTTTCTCCACCTCTCATGTTGCTTCTTTAATAATCCTCTATCAGTCATTAGGGGACAACTATGACACAAGGTCATAAAGCCCTGCCTCTAATAAGCTGGCTGCTTCCAAAGAGAGGAACATGGTAGAAAAAGGCACGGTAAGTCAGCAATGAATAGCGACCATACACAATACTGGTGAATAAAACTTTTGTCTGTCCTCTGCTTGCCTTTTTGGGTGCAATTTTAATAGTTCAGGTTCTCTGTAATGCCATTGGGGAAAAAAAACAATGTGGACACCTAGAGGTGCAATTATTTTTGTGCATAGCCAAGAAACCCCAAAGTCTAGGATGCTCTATGATGCAAAATCTGGCGAGAAGCTGAAGGCGGCCATGAAGGACAAGCACCCACACTGATCAACTGCATGGAGGGTGGGCCAGCAGAAGTCAGAATTTGCACAACAAAGCCCCTGGGTTTTATGGTTGCCTGGGCACTCATGAACATGTTTAAAAGCACATACTGGAGATGCCTACAATTTAACAGTTAACAGTTTAAGAACTTTAAGAGGAAAACGGGTTTACTTTACTAACTTTTCTAAAAAAGGGAAAAGAAGGCAAAGGGCAAAAGAAATAAAACGGATATCAAGCAAAAGAAACAAAAATAGAGAAGCAACAAAGGGGTGAGAAGTAATTATAGTACCAATCATCTAGTTGAAGGATTTTTGTACTATAATTATAAAAGGAACTGCAAAATTTATTTTTACATCTTGACACACGTGCAACATGTCTAGGTAAATATGGTATTGTATGGTGTTCAACGGCACTGGCAGTATAGTTTTTTACACAAAGAAACAGCTTTATTTAATAGAAGAGGCAAGACAGTAAATCCGTAAATAAATGGATCGGAATTCAGCCAGTTGAGCAGAAACCATACCATTTTCAATCCATGAGTGGCTGCTAATGCTCAAAAGAAGTCGATCTAATGTTCCACTTCTGTCGAATGAGCTTGTTGGCAACTTTTACTCAATCAGCAGCTGATCCCTGTTTTTTGACAGCGGAGGAGTGCTGCTGTCAGAATACAATGGAACAGCAGGTGGGATTTCTCCATCCACCTTGCGTGTGTGGATAAAGAAATGCTTTTTTTTCTTCGATTAGCCAACTGGCTAATTGAAAAAAAAAATAGTCTATGGCCAGCCCAACTCAGAGTAGCCAGTACTTATTTACATACTTTAGCCATAGTCTGTGTCTGATTGGTTACCTTGGTTGTTACTAAACTTTGAAATTTGCATAACCGAATAAGCATGGATAACATATCTGGTTTACCAACTGGTATAACATGCTTTGCACTTCTTTATTAAATAAGCCAAAACATCTTACCAGTGTCCAGGAAATGGTTGTACTTTGCATATTTCTAGTTGTGCTTTTTAAAGAGGACTTCCATAAATTAAATCCCCACTCCTGAAAATTGGCACTCCTCCAGAAATAATACTGCGTAAAGGGCCTGTAAACAGCAGAGGGCTCTATAGTCTTGTCTATGTGGCCTCAAATCCATAAATCGTCATAACGGTGCTCATAGAGCAACATTACCCCTGAATGAATGGGCTGTGCTCTTCGACTACCAGCAGGTGGCACTGCATGAGGAATCCGAGCTGTTGATCCCATTATCGGTAAGGTGTAGCAAATACTCTTTAACAATGACATTGAAGAACCCGTTGGAGATAATTTATTTTTTTACGTAAATGCTCTTTGGGTTGAAACCGCATCAACATTGAAAAAGAAAAAGTCAAAAAAGCTTACTTAACAAAACAATGCACAAGTCAATAACAGTGTGCACCTTGCAGTAACCCATAGGAAACAATCAGATCCCAATTCACATAATTCAAATCAGCTGAAAGAAAAATTGTGATTGGTTACTGTGGGTAGACGCACTTTGTAAGATAATACTTATAATAGCCACAGAGACATTTCCTTTGAACAGATCCATTAGTGTCCAGCATGAAACATGTTTAACATAACACTAAATAATATAGATGTAAAACAATTTTAGCAGCAAGTTAGAAGCTATTTACCATTACTACCTTAAAGGCAACATTTCATAGTTTTTTTATAATTAATTTCTAATGCTGGCAGAACTGTATTGAATATTAGTCCTCATATACATATGTAGCTTAGTGTAGTGTACCATTTTATGTGGTACAGGAAAACCAGTTTACTTGGCTCAGCTGAAACATCGTTCTCATATTCCCGCAATTCGTTTTTTTTTGCCATCATAGCAAAGCCTGCCAGTGCTTGTGCCGCAGAACAATTCCCATAGTGTTTTGTGCTCTGGTAGGTGGGACTTCACTAAACGCTCTCAACTAAACGCAGCGGGCTGCCTCATTCATGAAATCTAGAGCGGGGAAACTGGAGATGCTGCCTGTTGTCCCAAAATCCCAGCTGTCACAAAAAAAAGCATTTTAATTGTTCTAATCAATCAAATGTTTCAGTTGTCCCTAATTTGGGAGGAGAGTCTTGTTTCACTGATGTGTTAAAGGAGAACTATAGGCAATTTTTTTTTGGATAGAGTAAGAGAGGGTTATAACCCCTGTCAGATTTTTTTTTTGCCATTTGTGTCCCATTAGGGAGATTTATCTTCACTTCCTGTCCCGTAGACAAAACAGGAAGTGAGAGGCAATCCCTGCAAATTAGGGGAAATCTTTGGGGACCCCCAGGTCACCAGATTTTGTGTCCCCATTGGAAGACTTCCCCTCTATTACATTTCTGGGGACAACCCAGAATATTAGATTTTCTTTTACTTTCACCTTCAAGGACAATGGTAAATAGGATAAATAGAGAAGGTGAATCTCCCTAACAGGTGCACGGACAGCAATACAAAATAGTTGTTTTAAACTATCTCTACTCTATCCACAACAAAAAAATAAACACAAATTTTGCCTATGGTTATACTGTATAAATGTTGGTGCAGTTGGACTGACCTCAAAATTTTCATCTCAACTCATGATGTTTTGTTGCTCTGTGATTCCTATTATCAAAGCCCAATTGTAGTTTAGTTCAAAATATATTTCCACTTTTACAGCCAAATTACAGCTACTTTATATTTGTTATGTGTTCCTATTCACATAGCATAACTTTAAAAACAATTAGGTAGATTCACAAAGATTTAGGCCGGCTTATCAGTAGATAAGCCGACCTAACTCTGAATCTACGCCGGCGTTTGTTTAAGTGTATTCTCAAACAGAGATACACTTAAACAAAGCTAAGATAGGCCGGCTTGCGCCGTTCTATCTTAGCTTGCAATGTTTCTGTTGTCCGCTAGGTGGCGCTTCCATTGCGGCCGGCGTAGATTATGTAAATGAGGGGATACGTTGATTCACGAATGTACTCCAGGCCTACACCGTTGCATTACGTAGTTTCCGTAAGGGATAGGCCGCCTAAAGTTATTCCACCTATGAGGTGGAATAACAATGTTAAGTATGGCCGCCGTTCCCGCCGCGAGGTTCGAATTTTTTACGTCGTTTGCGCAAGTCGTCCGCGAATCGGGATTTACGTAGTTTACGTACACGTCGAAATCAATAGGCCCGTATGGCCTACTTAGCCGCAATGCGCACTGGGAAATGTAGTCGCCCGGCGCAAGCGCAGTGTCAAAAAACGTCAAAAAACGTGAGGTCAAGCCTCATTGCCATACAACACGCCCCCCTCCAAGTCATTTGAATTAGGCGCCCTTACGCCCGCTCGTTTTAGGCTACGCCGCCGAAAATTAGCAGGTAAGTGGTTTGAGAATCACTACTAGCCTAACTAATTTACGGCGGTGTAGCCTAAAAAGGCTAGGCTAGGCCGCCCTAAAGTTAGGCGCCCCTACGTGAATCTACCTAAATGTTTAGAAATTTCTGCTTACTTTTTTTTGCTTGGTCTTTTCTTTTCTGAAAACTCCAGGATGGAAAAATCCCATATAGTTTTCCCTTTCTATGTAATGTTTATGGGGGGCAGTTTGCTGTCATTATCACTGTCTGTACTGTGCTGCTAGATCTCATTATCAGTTGTTAAGTAGATTTGCAGGATTGTCTGTCCTAACAAAGGACTAAAGATCTCAAGGATTGGGTTGTCCATTTTATGTTAAAATCTCTCTCGGGTTGTCCCTTATCTTTACACTGCTATCTAATCAAAACAAGAAAGCTATGTCGTATGTATGATGCCGGTCAAACGATGTGAATTTCTTTCCTGCAACCACAATTTCCCCATCAATACAGACAGTGCAGGGAAATTAGCAATTGTCTTCTCCTGGTGGGTAAGTGGGGGCAGGTGGGGGAAGCCGTCCCCCTGGGAGAAGACAGTAATTATCACTAGCAAATATTGTAAGAGAATCCGGCAGGCTGGTCGTACCCAAGTTGTACCCAAGTTGATCAACTGATGAACTTGGTACATTCAGCCTGCCCAATAACAGTTCAAATCTCAGCCGGTTCCTGCTGAACCGGCTGAGATTTGAACCCTCTATGGCCAGCTTTAGCTTGCTCCAAACAACTAAAAAGATAAGAAATATTTTTTAAAATGTATTTGTAGCTATGCTGTGTGAATTTGAGCACATAAACATATGCAGAGAGTCGACTACTGTCACACAGACTAGTCCTCTTATCTGCTGATTTCTGAACTAGAACATTCATAAAGTTCTTTTTTATTGCACCCTATGGACTTGTTTAGCCTTGCCTTTGTGGGGCCTTAAAAATATGCAGTTGAGTTGCGTTTTTATTGCACCCCAACTGCCTCTCTTAAGATGCAAATGCTTAGGCGTGTTCACATGCTGTGGTCTTGATGCTTCTTGCCCGTGACAACATTTATCTAACATGTCACACTCAGTGGGTATCAATTGAGCGAGGAAGTGCCACAAAAAATGCCCTGCAACCACGTGCAATGCACACGGTTGCACCACATTTGTGTGGCAATTATGGGCGTCTTACCACCTGTCAAACAGCTCTGAAAAAGCAATCCAAACGCAGTTAAGACACTGATTCAAACCTAGCCTATATGTATTTATCTAAGTTGAAATAAAACTACGAATTGGGCTTTAAATTTTGCCAGTAGTTACCATGAGATGCACATTTTTTAGGATAGTTGAGAGCAGATGGGAATCGTATTATATCAGCAACTGATTCTCTGCAATAAAAACATCCGCTGTCCTCCTCCTGTGTGCCGCCTTTGACGTCAGACACTATAATAGTGTCAGCTTTACTGTGCCTGTACTCAACACCTCATCTAGTTTGTGCTAAGAACCAAAATTAAAAGCATACAACTCTACGGTATTCACAAGTCACATTTCCGAACCCTATCCAAGGCTTGCTGGAAAGGAGAAATACATGTAGGTTTCTGATTTATTTCATTAAAATATATCACTTAACACTTAACTGAATTCCCTGCACGTTTTTGTGTCTTAGAACGTACACGTAACCTGCATATACTGTGATTCAATGCTAATGATGATTAGATGGCCCATTTATCAAGTTTTTTTGAAATATGAATGGCAATATTACTGCTATTGACAGTAAACCATAAAGGAGTTTCCAGTATAAATTACCATCTAATCCTTGCTAGAAAGTCACCCCAGTAGTCACATTTTAATAAGTTTAAATTTGCATTTTATTATGCTTAGATGAGGGTACATTCAACGTATTTAGAGATATAAACAACTGCTTATTGTAATTGAATTAAAATCTTAATTCCTGGCATAGTCAGTACAGTAGCTTGGATTGTGCAGGGCAGGAGTAAAGTCATATCCTTTGTCATTTCCTTTTTTTTTTCTTCTTAAAGTGGTTGTAAACCTAAAAAAAAACCTGTAAGACAAAGGCATAATGAGCTAGTATGCATAGCATACTAGCTCATTATGAATTACTTACTTTACATTGAAGCCCTTGCAGCGGCGGTCCTCGTACCCCCCCTCCGGCCGACGACATAATTCCCGGTGTTACTTCCGGGTATCGCAGGCTTCGGTGCTGTGATTAGCCGGAGCCGCGATGAAGTGCGCGCAGGAAACACCGGTAAGGGCACACTCACTGAAGCAATGGCACGTACGTGCCATTTCTTCAGTCCACATGTGCTGATCAGATCGGCACATGCAGGGGATATCTCCTAAACCATGCAGGTTTAGGAGCTATCCAGGGAAGCTACATGTAAGCCTTATTATAGGCTTACCTGTAGCAAAAAATGGTAAAGAGTTTACAACCACTTGATTGTTTCCCCTTGTGGCAGGGTGACTGGTCCAATCAAACTTTTCCATTTTGTTTTATAGCAGCCTGGAAATGCATTAGTGTCCTACAGGGTCAATGGTTGACAAACAGACTTTCAGATACTAAAAAAGTGACCAAAATGTTGTGAATATTTTCTTTGTAATAGTGTTTGTTTAAGCGAAATGCTTACTTTAAAAAAGGTCATCGATATATCCATTGGGCTTATTTTTAGCGACATTTTAAAATTAGGTAAATCCGGAGCTACTGACTATATAAAGAAAATCTCCTTTGTCCTAAAAGTTGAGCCTCACCCAGCTTTTATAATACATAAATAAACCTCCTAAGATTCTTTACTGGTTCTTAAATGTGATATAGGACTTTACTGGGGCCAAGCATGATTTTCACAGTAAAAGATTGCAAGGTTGCAAAAAACATATGTGCAGCAGTAAAAAAATAAAATAAAAAATATTTACCCATCCACATTACCAAGTTCACTTTTTAAGAGAGAGGTTTGCTGAAATTTTTTAGCATCCAAAACTTCCAGGTGTGTCAGAATTAATGGCTGAAGGAACTTCAGAACGCATTGAGGGATCAGACATCCAACATAGCTGGAAAATGTTTCAGCAAGCATATGCTTTAAAGACAGCAGAGTGGGTGGCAGGAAGGAAAACTATTATTTGCAGAATGTGCTTCTATTTCATTTTTTTGCAGGATGAACTTCTATTTACCTTTTTATATACAGATGGTCACTTCCAGCAGCCTATATCTGACAATCTGATTGTTTTGACATTGTTTGTCATATGCTCAATGGGAACCAAGGTTTATGAAAAGTTTGCCTTAAAGGGTCACTAAAGGAATTTTTTTTTTTAGCTAAATAGCTTCCTTTACCTTGCTGCAGTCCTGGTTTCATGTCCTCATTGTTCGTTTTTGCTTTGATGTTGCTGTAAATCCTCTATGTTCTGGACACTTCCTGGTTGCCTGTTTCCTGATAACCACAGTACTGGGAGATTTCTCACGGTGGTCACTAATCAAGGAGGTGTGTGTAAAACGAAACTGGATTGGTGCTGAGGAGTTTTAGACAAAGTATCACTGCTCTCTATTGGCTGACTGCCCTCTAGTGGCTCTCTGTACATCAGAGAACCAGCAAACAACAGCAAAAACGAAACTACACTGCAGGCACATTATATGATTGTTTTTTTATCTATTTGTAATCATTTTTAAAAGGAATCCGTTAACTATTATGTCTCTATGCCCTGTAAACAGTCATTTCAGCTAAAAAATTTTTTTCCTTTAGTGACCCTTTAAAGAGGAGGGTGTCCTAATCCAAATATACTGCTTTGATAAATGGGCCATTTAATCCTTAATTGTTAGGCTAAAGGCAGTTTAACTTTATTTATTCATAAAAATAGTAATTCATATTCATATATTTTCATATATAATAAGAAAATATGTTATACAGTGATTTTCTGTGTATCTTTCTCTTCCATCTAGTTCCTGGACGTATAAAAGGACTCCTTAAAAAAATTCGCTGAATAGAATCGTCTTTGTGTAAAACGACTGAATGAGAGACTGATCTTACAAAGAACACCGGCTACATTTGCAGAATGGTCACGTGATGCAGCTTTTACAACATGCAGTGTTATATAAAATAATTCATGCCTTAAATCTTATGATAATAAAATATATCAGCTAAATTAATATATATTTTTTAGTGTTCTTAACTAACCTGAACCGTTCATTTTTTGATTACTCATTCAAAAGTCAGTAATCCACACAGTCAATAAAAGTATTTAAAAAAAAAAAAAAGAAAGAGAAAAGGAATTGCAAATCCAACCTACTGTAAACCCTGATTTCATTGAAAAAAGTCATTTAACACTTAATATGAATATGCAGGCAAACAGCTAAAGATGCAGGCAACATACATATACACTGTTTTACCTGCTACAGGATTTGGAATTCTGTATAGCCAATCTTGTGATTTATGCACATTTTCTTTACTACATAGCCAGAAAGGTCACACTTGCAAAATCCCCATTTAAACTTCAGTTTAAATACGTCCCAGATGCATCAAAACAACAGTGCTAAGTCTTACTCTTTGCTTTCTTTGGAAAGCAAAAGCATAGAAAAGCCTACCCTCTGCCAGCTTGCTGCAAAGGATGATCATTGTTTGGAAGCAGTGGCCTTCTCATTTGAGCCAGGTTCATCCCTTTAGGTCAATGGGTGGTGTACAAACCTAGGAAGCAGTCAACCTGACTCAGGAAGCAGTGGTTCTGCTAAACTAGGAAGTAGCACACTGATCTTGCCGTCTAGCAAAGCCAAAATGGCCTACCAAAATCATCAACCAAATCATTTGGCAGGTAAAACAATTATTATGTATTTTACCCATGTATTTAGGAGTATACCTGGAGTTTGTCTTTTAAAGGAGGTGTCCACTTTTGGATAACCATTTAGGTATGCAATTTGGCCTATGTACATTATATGACCATGAGCAAATAGACCACCCTTCAGGGGCTTCCTTTAAAGGGTACTGTTAATTAACTTTTTAGACAATTTTGAGCTTGCAACCTTGTGGCAAAGGTTTGGTGAAAATAAAGCCAGCTCCATACACACATAGTTTAATAAGGAGTTACTCATTTGGTCTGAAAAGAGCCCTGACCTCAACTTTACAGAGCACCTTTGGGATAAACTGAAACTCCTGTTGCAAGCCATGTCTTCTCATCTCTAACATTTTTAAACTTACTTCAAAATCTCAAGGAAAACCTTCCCAGAAGAGTCAAGATCAGTAATGGCGCAAAGGAAGGGTCAACTCCATATTGATGACCATGGTTTTGGTATACCAATTCTAGTAAAGGTCCCACTTAAAAGCCCTACTATTGCGCATTTGGAGCAGCATTCCCTCACTTGTATGGGAGAAGAGTGAGGCCAAATGGTGGAAAAAGAGAGGATTTGTTTTTTTAGCAATTTCATATCTCTTTGAGCTAAAGTTAATATTGGCTGTTTTAATGGAATCAGGCTGAAATCATAAACCAGAGTGATTGCTCAACTGCTCAGATTTTCCAAAAATGTACAACTCATTTAAAATCGGAAAAAAACAGGCAACATTTGATACCACTGGAGAGTTGCAGCTGGCATCAACCTCAGTCAAAGATGTAACCTGCATACCCCAAAGGATGCCCATTCCAGATTAACATCACAGGATGTATAATGAACTGGAACAAAAACAGGTCTCCCTGTGCTACATTCTATGATATAAATGAAATCATTTGATAAACATTTTGGCATTTGTTTTCTTTTTTTTTTACACTTAATATATTAGCTCAAGCTTTACAAGAAAAAACACATACAAAGCTTGTAGACATTGCATCTTTTTGGTTTAAACATACAAGCCCATGCTTTGAAATACGATTTCAAAGGACTAGGATCTGTCTCATGGCATTACTTTGTTCACTTGATCTGTGGACATGTAGCCACAGGGTGGGGTAAATTCTTTCCCTGGTGGAGCAGTAGTGTTAAGCACAAGGTTTTGTGGTGAGTTTGTTATGTGAACGGAGGTATAGTCTGCCACAGGGGCCTCGTAGCCCGAAGCTTTTTCAGAGGCACGAGAACTCATGGCAGCAGCTGTAAGGCTTTCTGGGGTGAAATAACTATCCATGCTTGGGTTTTGTGGGACGTTCTCTGTTGGGAAATTCACAGAGTGAAATGCTGTCACAGCCGACTCAGAGATATAAGCATTGTCCATGTTGAGGGTTGTGGGATGTTGGTTGAGGGTTGTGGGATGTTGGTTGAGGGTTGTGGGACGTTGGTTGAGGGTTGTGGGGCGTTGGGTGTCTGCTGGTTCACTGCATTCTTCATTTTCCATCTTGATTCTTTGCCCTGGTGAGAGCAAAAGTCGTCCTGCTGGTGTGATATCACTTACAAGAGCATAGAAATCCATGCTTGGCTTTAAACTGCTTAGCTGTGTTGAAGGAGGCACACTTGTTGTTCCGTTAGCAAGTAACTGAGTTAATTTACCATCTTCAGGCATTGTGCTTGGTTTTTCTACATTTGGCATCTGAGAATTTGTGGGAATTCCTCCACTATTGGGTTTGTCACTAAGGCACAGGAGATCAGCTTGGTTGTCTTTTGTGTTGTGAGTCTGTCCAGTATCTGATGTTCCATCACATATTTCACTGTTGCTGAAGTCAGTTTCCGGAATATCAGGTTCACAACAGCTGGCCCGGCCAGAATCATCATCTTTGACACCGAGACAGCTATGTGTCTTGGGGTATTCTTCTCCCAATAGTCGGTCAGTGTCCGCTCCTTCATTTTTCTCATCCTGCTCATCAAGGTCAAGCTCAATGAACTCTACCCAAGGGTCATCGATGCACAGCTGTTGCTTATAACTTTCATGGCTGGCTAGTATTGAGCTAACTTCATCCAGTTTTCCTTTCTGTGAAGAAAATTGGATCATAAATGCACAAATGAAAAATGTAATAGATACACACAAGGACACAATTCAAAAGCCAACCTTGTTTATGAATTTGGCAGAAAAGAATAGTGCCATTGTATCCCAAAGCAATTGATCAGTTCTTTATTGGATTTTGAAAAAGCCCAAATTCGAAAATTGAAGAAAGAAGCTGATTGGTTGCTAAGGAAAACACTGACATTATTTCTACTGGACACTTTGACATGTTGCGTTCACTAGACCCTGTATGCATAGTATAAAAACTTCAGAGGAGGAATCTAGTTACACAGTGTAGGTTTTGAACAAACGTGCATATAGTGCAATTTCTTGTCTTACATTTTGTTAGGCTAAGCACACATAGACATTGCTTTCAATTTTTAGCTTGTAAACAAAAACCTCCAGAACAACAATTGTAGAAGAAATCAATGAAGCTTCAGCAGAAATTTAAAAATCATCTACAGAGCTCATGTTCTCCCATCTTGCAAAATTTCTGCTGAAGTTTTCTAAATGCATTAGAGCTACAACAATATTTCCATTAAGACCTCTATTCGCTCCAAGACTGGAGCTCAAGGGTTCTTAGAGGAATTCAATGCTTTTAAAATGCTTTTTGTGTGTGACACTCTTCAGACTAAAACTTTTAAAAGCTAAGATTAAATATAGTGCATGGATATCTAAGCCCCCTGTAACTAAATCCATGGAGAATGATGAGTAATGAACTAGGGACGCCTTTGTAATTTGATATGCTGTTGTGAAATGTAAGCATGTTTTATATACTGTTAGGCTTGTATCTGAACAGTTTGCAAGTATTCCTGGTGAAGAGATGGAATGACACATGTCAGCCTGGAATTATTGGGCTCAAATGAAGACATTCAGAGCTTTGAGAATCAAAATTACCATAGTCTAATTCCCCCTTTGGGCTTGAGAATTGTGAATAGGACATAGTAAATCCTTTAAATGTTTCTGCCACAGGAAAAAGGGCAACGACATTTTGGTACAGAAGACCTAAGATGGCTTGATGAAGATCTACTACTCTGCTCGGTGTCAGAAATGCAAGTCGTTCAAACAATCTCTAAGGTGAACAAATGTCCTACAACTCTGGAAAGTAAAACATATAGCCATATTCAGGTAGAGATACGCCTGCGTATCAGTAGATACGCTGTCGTAACTCTGAATCTGCGCCGTCGTATATTTAAGTGTATTCTCAAATTGAGATACGCTTAAATGTTTCTAAGATACGACCGCCGGCACCGTCGTATCTTAGCTGTCTATTTACACTGGCCGCTTGGGGCGTGTACGCTGATTTACGCCTAGAATGTGTAAATCAGCGAGATACGCCTATTCACGTACGTACGCTTGCCCGTCGCAGTAAAGATACGCCGTTTACGTAAGGCGTTTTGAGGCGTAAAGATAAACCACCAAAAAGATGGCCCAGCCAATGTTAAGTATGGACGTCGGAACCGCGTCGAATTTTAAAATGTTTACGTCGTTTGCGTAAGTCGTCCGTGAATGGGGCTGGCCGTAATTTACGTACACGTCGAAAGCAATGAGTCTTTGCGGTGTAATTTGGAGCATGCGCACTGAGTTACGTCCACGGACGGCGCATGCGCCGTTCGTTCAAAACGTCATTTACGTGGGGTCATGCTTAATTTACATAAAACACGCCCACTTCTTCCACATTTGAATTAGGCGCGCTTACACCGGCACATTTACACTACGCCGCCGTAACTTAGGACGCAAGTTGTTTGTGAATACTGGGTGATTTGGACCATATAGTCTTGTATGACTGACTGTAGCAAAAGCCTTAGCCAAAAGGGTAGTAGAATTGGCCACAACCGAAAAAGGTTATGAGGAATCAGATGACAGAATTGACTCTAGGAGCAGAGGGCAACATGATTCCAGGATGCAGATGTCAACACTGTTGGTAGCTAGGGATAAGCTTCGAGTTCGAGTCAAACTCATGTTCGACTCGAACATTGCCTGTTCGGCGAACAACGTACAATTAGGGGTGTTCGCGGCAAATTCGAAAAGCAGCGGAACATCCTGTTAAAGTCTATGGGAGAAATCTAAAGTGCTAATTTTAAAGGCTAATATGCAATTTATTGTCCTAAAAAGTGTTTGGGGACCTGGGTCCTGTCCCAGGGGACATGTATCAATGCAAAAAAAAGTTTTAAAAACGCCCGTTTTTTCGGGAGCAGTGAATTTAATAATGCTAAAAGTGAAACAATAAAAGTGAAATATTCCTTTAAATTTCGTACCTGGGGGGGGGGGGTGTAAAGTTAGCATGTGAAATAGCGCATATTTCCAGTACATAGAACTGTCTCTGCACAAAGTGTCATTTCTGAAAGGAAAATAAGTATTTTAAAACCGGACTTGCGGCTATAATGAATTGTCGGCTCTGGCAATTCAGAGAGAATTCATAAAAAAAAATAAAAAAAATAGCGTGGGGGTCCCCCCGAATTCCATTACCAGGCCCTTCAGGTCTGGAATGGATATTAAGGGGAACCCCGCCGTCAATTTAAAAAAAAATTACGTGGGGTTCCCCCCAAATATCCATTCCAGACCCTTCAGGTCTGGTGTGGATTTTAAGGGGAACTCCACCCCAAATAAAAAAAAAATGGCGTGGAGTTCCCCCAAAAATTCACACCAGACCCCTTATCTGGGCACGTTAACCTGGCCAGCCGCAGAAAAGAGGGGGGACAGAGTGCGCCCCCCCTCTCCTGAACCATACCAGGCCACATGCCCTCAACATGGGGAGGATGTTGGGCCTCATCCCCACAACCCTTGCCCGGTGGTTGTGGGGGTCTGCGGGTGGGGGGCTTATCAGAATCTGGAAGACCCCTTTAACAAAGGGGACCCCCAGATCCTTGCTCTCCCCCTATGTGAATTGGTAATGGGGTACATTGTACCTCTACCATTTCACAAAGGAAGTGTAAATAGTTGGAAAAAACACACACACACACTGTAGAAAAAAGTCCTTTATTAATAATAAAAAAAGAAAAAAAAATCCAGCGGTGATAATCCACTCGTTCCCAGCTTCCTGATCCAACGTTGTCTGTATCCAGCGACGGGTGATCTCCGGTCCAGCGATGAGAAGATCCATCCATTCAGAGCGCAGCATCGCCAACCTCCTCTCTCCGCTGGACACAGCCCAGCGAATGATTTGGCTGAAGCTGTGACATTTCTTATATAGGGGAGGCGGGGCCACCTGTCACGTGACCCCACCTCCTCTGACGCACCCTCTGCTACGTCACTGGGGAAGCCCAGTCTTCCCCCTTTCTGGGCTTCCCCAGTGACGTAGCAGAGGGTGCGTCAGAGGGTGAGGGGTCATGTGACGGGTGGCCCCGCCTCCCCTATATAAGAAATGTCACAACTTCAGCCGCTGGGCTGTGTCCAGCGGAGAGAGGAGGTCGGCGTGGCTGCGCTCTGGATAGATGGATCTTCTCATCGCTGGACGAGATCACTGACCGTCGCTGGATGCAGACAACGTTGGAGCAGGAAGCCGGGACCGGGAGTGGATTACCACCACTGGATTTTTTTCTTTTTTTTTTTTATTAATAAAGGACTTTTTTCTACGGTGTGTGTGTGTGTTTTTTCCAACTATTTACACTTCCTTCGTGAAAAGGTAGTGGTACAATGTACTCCATTACTAATTCACATGGGGGGGCCAGGATCTGGGGGTCACCTTTGTTAAAGGGGTCTTCCAGATTCTGATAAGCCCCCCACCCGCAGACCCCCACAACCACCGGGCAAGGGTTGTGGGGATGAGGCCCTTGTCCCCATCAACATGGGGACATGCTCCCCATGTTGAGGGCATGTGGCCTGGAATGGTTCAGGAGAGGGGGGGCGCACTCTGTCCCCCCCTCTTTTTTGCGGCCGGCCAGGTTAACGTGCTCGGATAAGGGGTCTGAATTTTTGGGGGAACTCCACGCCATTTTTTTAAAAAATTTGGGGTAGAGTTCCCCTTAAAATCCACACCAGACCTGAAGGGTCTGGAATGGATATTTGGGGGGAACCTCACGTCATTTTTTTTAAAATTGACGGCGGGGTTTCCCTTAATATCCATTCCAGACCTGAAGGGCCTGGTAATGGAATTCGGGGGGACCCCCACGCTATTTTTTTTTTTTTTTATGAATGAATTCTCTCTGAATTGCCAGAGCCGACAATTCATTATAGCCGCAAGTCCGGTTTTAAAATACTTGTTTTCCTTTCAGAAATGACACTTTGTGCAGAGACAGTTCTATGTACTGGAAACTGGAAACATGCTAACTTTACACCCCCCCCAGGTACGAAATTTAAAGGAATATTTCACTTTTATTGTTTCACTTTTAGCATTATTAAATTCACTGCTCCCGATTTCCCAGAGCTGTAAGCAGTGTGTGAGCTCAGGGCACCCAGTAGAGCAGAACTTCTCTGCAATTTTTAGATTCAGACATGTTGCTATCAATGGTAGTAAGGCAGTGTAAGTCTCAGGGTAAGAAGCAAGGCCTCAGGTACTGCCAAAACCTGAACAGCAGGTAACAGATGAGTGCGGCTGGAGGTGACAAAAGCCACTGTAGGCAGGCAGCAAGAACAAAGTGGAGTTCCATGTGGCTCTTTACAGGCATGAGCAGCAGCAGGGAGATGCTTCTTTGAGGTTGTACGGCAAGAAGATCAAGATCAACAAATGGCTTGTTGTATCAAGCAAGATTATGCGTGCGCAACACTCCATCCAGTTGATGATTAGTGCTCAATCCCACAGTGTTCTGTGGTAGCAACTGTCAGAAAACTGGAAATCCAGAAGGTGACTATTGCCCTATGTAAATGAGGTAGCTGCCAGAGCTTAGTTTGTTGGGCCTACTCACAAAATGAGGGCAAACATTGAAGCACTGCCATTGGCTCTAGACCTGGAAAGTGCTGCTAACTTTTGCCAAATCAGAGTCTGGAAAGCAGTTCCAGAAGGCCATTTTTATGGTTAAATATTATTAAGAATGAGGGAGGGAGGTGGCTCGAGATAAACGGGACAATCATATGCCATTCATATTTGATTACAATGTTACAAATAACTATGTTACAAATAAAGAAGAATAAAGGATAGAAAGGAAAAGCAGAAAAGTGTCTGGGCGTAGCACTCCAAGGTTGATGATGGATGCACCACATGGCTGCAATCAAAAAACAAGCTCTAGCAGTGACAAAGGGAGATGTCTTGGTTGAGGGAAAAAAAAAATCAAAGAGTAAAAAAAAACATTCTAGCAAAAATATTAGTCTTTAACACAGGGGTGCCCAACCTTTTGAAGAGCGAGGGCCACTTAAGCGACATGGTAACCGGTAGCGGGCCACAATGAGCGGAGCGGGTGGATGGCGGCCCACTCTACTCTATAGAGCCCACTCTTTTTTTTTTCACGGATGGGATTGGAAGTAGGCATTTGTAAACGGACACAAGTCCATTTACATCTGCCACTCCTTAGAGGTGAATGGAGGGTCCGACTGGGTCGGACTGACCGTGTGAAAGGGGCCTAAGGCTGCTTTCACACTGATGCGCTGTTGTTTACCCGCATCACGCGTGCAGCTCAGTTCACCTGTGGCTTTTCTTCAGGTTAGCTGCACTTTGCCATAGACTTCTATTATATCCTGTAGGTGTGGTGCACTTTCAGAAAGCACACCAAACTCGCAAGTAATAGTAGTCTATGGCTCAGTGCAGGTAACCCTCGGGTGCACCGCTCTGCCCCTGCGGATCAGTTTAAAAGCAGCCCAGTAACCACTGCAGAACAGATATGCCCTTATATACACTGTGATTTTATCAATAAATGTACCTTTAATAACAGTATTCTATTCCATCCCAGAGCAGGAGGTCGCGGGCCACATCAGAGGGCTCCGCGGGCCACATGTGGCCCCCGGGCCACTGGTTGGGCACCCCTGCTTTAACACAACAGACCTGAAGAAAATACATAAATCCTCGAGCAAAGACACGAGCAAACAACTGAGGCATGCTGGTAGTAGAAGGAGTTATTCTGAGCTGGCCTACAGGTTTTTTTTTTTGCTAGTGTCCAATCCTCCTGTAAGTGACATTATAACTCGAAGGTTTAAGACTTCCTGCGTTCCTCAATGGACATGAAAGAAACATTGATAATGCTGTACAAATTGCTCTGCTTATCTCATTTATGTACACATCAATAATTGTTATACATACTTGAAGCAGAGCAGGGTCAATTCCTTTAATCTTTGGAACTGGCACTGGAGGAAGAATCAACAGCTTCAGCCTGAGAGATGAAAAGAAGCAAAGTTATGCTAGACACTACTATGTACGTTTTGTATAAGTGAAAAATCTAAATTAAGTGTTGATTGTAATCATCTATTAAAGTATGAAACAAAATGTCATTGAAAAAGCCAGAAATCATCACAGTTCCACAAAATCCCCCTAGCAAACAGAATATTCTCTATATTTTCCTGATAAAAAAACTAAATCATAATTATTTTGTTTTTATATGGTAAACTTTATGCTGCCATAGAACATCTAGGGGTAGATCCACATAGACATAGATCGGCGCAGTGTATGTGAGATACGCTACGCCGCTGTAACTTACTTTTTGCTGGTTCGAATCCCCAAAGAATTTGCGCCGTAAGTTACGGCGGCGTAGTGTATCTCAAGCGGCGTAACGGCGCGGAATTCAAATCGGCGATTAGGGGGCGTGTTTCATTTAAATGAAGCGCGTCCCCGCGCCGAATGAACTGCGGGAACGACGGCCATACTTAACATGGCAAATCTAACTATACGCCGGAAAAAGCCGACTAGAGACGACGTAAAAGAATGCGACGGCCGCGCGTACGTTCGTGGATCGTTGGAAATAGCTAATTTGCATACTCGATGCGGAAAACTAAGCAAACTCCACCCAGCGGACGCCGAAGTATTGCATCTAAGATCCGAAGGTGTACGAAAGCCGTACACCTGTCGGATCTAACCCAGATGCCGTTGTATCTTGGTTTGAGGATTCAAACTAAAGATACGACGAGGGAAATTTGAAAGTATGCCGGCGTATCAGCGTATCAGCTGGCGTACTCTCTCTGTGGATCTGCCCCTTAGTTTTCAATTACAGGATACTGTAAATTATCTTACAACCGATCTGGAATTATTATTCTTACTGTAAAAAAAGGTAACAGTTTTTTGGGTTTGTGCAGACTAGATGGCCCAGATTCTCAAGAAAGCGCCTATCTTTAGGCGGGCATAGCGTATCTCAGATACACTACGCCACCGTAACTTAGAGCGGCAGGTCCCGTATTCAGAAACAACTTGCGCTCTAAGTTACGGCGGCGTAGTGTATCTGACACAGCGTAAGCCCGCCTAATTCAAACTAGGCTGGTAGGGGGGCGTGTTGTATGTAAATGTTTCGTGACCCCACGTAAATGACGCTCTTATCGAACTTCGCATGCGTGCGCATGCTCAGTATCACGTCGAATTTTCAAAGTAAATTACGCCCGCTCAATGCTTAGGCGACGTGAACGTAACCTATGCCCAGCCCCATTCACGGACGACTTACGCAAAAGACGTAAAATACGACGCTGTTCAGACGTTTCCGACGTCCATACCTAACATGACTTACCCCTGCTTTATGAGGGGTAACTTTAAGCCGGTCCAACGCCTTACGTAAACTACGTATCTTGATACGCCGGGCGCACATACGTTTGTGAATCGGCGTATCTAGCTAATTTGCATATTATACGCGGAAATATACGGAAGCGGCCAGCGTAAATATTGCACCCTAAGATACGACGGCGTAAGAGACTTACGCCGCTCGTATCTAGGCAACTGTGAGGCGTATCTGATTCTATGAATCAGGCGCGGAGATGCGACGCCTCACACTCAGAGTTACGACGGCGTATATGGAGATATGCCGTCGTAACTCCTTTGTGAATCTGGGCCGATATGTTTATCTGCATTTTACATGTATATGAAGTTTATTTCTAATAGCAAGTCAACAGATTTTTATCTACCGTACTTTAATTGTGTAGTGTAGATCAGTGGTCATCAACCTTGTCCTCAGGGCCCACTAACAGGCCAGGTTTGCAAGATAACTGAAATACATCACAGGTGATATCATTTGCTGCTCAGTGATTGCAGGATTTTAGTCTGCATCTCCCCAAGGTAATACATAAAATCTGGCCTGTTAGTGGGCCCTGGGGACAGGGTTGATGACCACTGTAGAGATGACCATTCTTGGCTGTATTTATTCTACTTTATATTTCTTTGGACACAGAGGATCAGAATGAGATCAGTTTGTGCTGCAGGCTTTGCAGGTCACATGCAGCCCCCACTTGTTTGGCATTCAAAAGCATGTTTCTGAGCAGTGATGTGTTCTAATGTATCCACAAAGCCTTTCTGCACAAGCCCTTTCACCGTTATGTAGTGCAAGAAAAGTTGCAGTATTCGATTTAAATATCATATGCTATAATCCTGAGCATCAGAGAACTCTGTGCTGTAATGTCAAATATTCTTCCTGATTTCGGGAGTTAGGAGATCTTAAAAACCAAGAAGAATCACGATCCATGATAAAATAATCTACTACTCAATCATATCCTACTGCATGAAATCTAGCTGTATTTGTTAACTATACATAGCCAACATACAACCACATTGACCTTCCACTGTAACCCACCACAGTTTGAGTACAGAGAGTAAAGTTAGGAACAAACCCCTTAGGCCCCTTTCACACTGGGGCAGGACGTGCGATGGCGGTATAGTGCCGCTAAAAATAGCGGCGCTATACCCTCGGAATTGCGGCGGTATTCGGGCGCTAGCAGGTGCAGTATTAACCCCCGCTAGCGGGCGAAAAAGGGTTAATACCACCGGCAATGCGCCTCTGCAGAGGCGTATTACCGTGGTGTCCCATTGTTTTCAATGGAAAGGAGCGGTGAAGGAGCGGTATACACGCCGCTCCTCTCACCGCTCCAAAGATGCTGCTTGCAGGAGATTTTTTTTCTCCCGCCAGCGCATCGCCTCAGTGTGAAAGCCCTCAGGCTTTCACATTGAGAATGCTGGGGCAGGCAATGCTGTATCTTGGCCTAGGCCAACAAGGCCCAGGCCTAGGGCAGCACTTTGCAGGGGGGCAGCACGAAAAGAGTCCCTGTAGCTTGCGCTACACTTTTAGTGTAGCGCCAGTCTTGGGGCGGACTGGGCCGGGGGGCAAATCAGTCTAGTGCCCCCATAAAGCGACCACACTTCTGTAGGTATAATGATACTGGCAGGGCCACCATCGGGGGGGCAGCCCATACACATGGAGGAAACTAGGCAGTCAGACCCCAACCAATGAGTTGATGTGTGGGCGGGTGGCGTTCCGCAACTGGGGGGGGGGCTTTGCGTTGCTTCTAGTTTTGATTGTCTTATCATAACAGTGGACCTCCCACCTGAGTTCTCAGCTAGAGAGTGACAGATGCCATGTCGGGAGGCTAAAAACTGTCAAACAGTCAGCTGACATGCTCCAAAGCAAGACAGGTAGTCAGAGTAAATCCCTGCAAATTAGGGGACTGTACTGCCCCCCCCCCCCCCCCCCCACGGCCCTCAGAACTAGTGTCCCCACTGGAAAATGTCAGGGCAGGTCTTAAATGGGGGTGTGGCCTTGACAGGAAAGGGTGGGAAGCTGTGGGTCATATTTAAATTAGGGGGGTGCACGAGTTTCGCCAGGCCTAGGGCAGCACAAAACCTAAATACACCACTGGGGGCAGGAGCCTGAAGAACTCCTCAGTGTGAAAGGGGCCTAATTCTCTGGATTTTCAATGGAAGCGAGTTATGCAAATACCATTTGTATTATGAAGGCTCCATTTTGTTCCATCATAAAAAAACAGAAGGTGAGGAAATTTGTCTAGTGTATTTGTACTGGATTTTTTTGAACATGTGCCTTTTGCAGATAATAAACTTACCTGTCTTTTTTGCAGAATATGAAAAATGCCATTGCCACCACAATAGCAAATAATCCAACAATCACAAACAATGGCCATGGAGAATCTGGAACTAAAACAAAAACATTATTAGAACCAATTAGTATGTAGTCTAAATGTCAAGCTGCACTCACACTGCATAAGAAAATGGTAACGAAGGTGTCTTTTTCTTTTCCTTTGACTATCACCCATCAGTTTTCATATGTGTGGGTAATTCAAGAAGTACTTTTTGGTTCAAGGGGTTGTAAGGTAATTATTTTTCCCCTAAATAGCTTCCTTTACCTTAGTGCAGTCCTCCTTCACTTACCTCATCCTTCCATTTTACTTTTAAATGTCCTTCTTTCTTCTGAGAAATCCTCACTTCCTGTTCTTCTGTCTGTAACTCCACACAGTAATGCAAGGCTTTCTCCCTGGTGTGGAGTGTCGTGCTCGCCCCCACACACAGCTCCTTTCTCTATCTGCAACATAGAGAGCATCCTGACTCTCCTGTAGTCCAAGGGAGGGGGCGAGCATGACACTCCACACCAGGGAGAAAGCCTTGCATTACTGTGTGGAGTTACAGACAGAAGAACAGGAAGTGAGGATTTCTCAGAAGAAATAAGGACATTTAAAAGCAAATTTGAAGGATTAGGTAAGTGAAGACGTTCAATACAACGAAACGTACGTCGGAGGCGGTACCCGGTCACGTGACGTGCCCCCCCACTCGTGGAGCTGACAGCTGGGAACGCGAGGCTGTGCTACGGCGGTAGCAAAGATCCCGGACGACCCAAACACTCGTACCACAGATAAAGCGGTGAAACGTCTGCAGCCCCAGTGTCGGGTAGGCACTTATACAGTAAGAGGCCATCTTGACTTTTTTTCCTTTGTTTTTAAAAAAGTTTTTTATTAAAGCAGTATTACGCTATTGGCTTCTCCATTGATTTTTTGCATATCCCTGTTTGGAATTCCTGGTGATGAGGCTAATATCAATCTTGTCGGCATGTGTGCAGGCACAATCCTGCATAAGCTCTTATGACTAACTTTTTAATTAAAGTAGTCCATATAATCTGGTAAGCGCATCCATTTCTCATCAGCACGGCTTTGGGTGTTAAAGAAGATTGAAGTGTGGTGGTGGCATTTTCCTTTTCACTTAAGCAAGATACAGCAAATTAAGAAGATTTATTATCATCAATTTGTGACACTTCACTTGTTATACTATTGGGACTTGATGTCATCGAGTTGCTCATGACATGGAGACACTATATATTTTTAATATTTGTATTATTTATCCTATATTGTCTAGTTTTAATATGATCACTCTCACCAATGATTCATCGATTTATCACTGGGTAGTCTAGCGCCCTCTATTTTCTATTCCCAAGTGAAGGAGGACTGCACTAAGGTAAGGAAGCTATTTAGGAAAAAATAATTGTACCTTTACAACCCCTTTAACTGAGTGGTTGGCTCCCAGTCAGTGTTCATTTCTAATACTTACATTTCGATGGAAGTTGGATGATCAGAACTTCACTGAATTCTGAAAATACAGTATTTTCTTTCTGCTTACAGCGGATCTTCACCCAATACTCACTCCCCATCCTTAGGCCATAGATTGATATATGTGTGGTCTTAGAATCGTACTAGGAAAAACAAATAATAAACAGACATTATTTTGTGGAATTAGCCTTGAATGCAACGCAATGAAATTAACACATTGGGATCAATTCACAAAGCTTTACCATATGCGATAAGGGTATTAAGTTACTCATTTGCATAAATTATTACATTCAGTAAATAAAGTCCAATTCACCCAGCTACCAAAGTTTTGTAAAATGATGTACCGGGCGATGTTCGCCTAGGATGTGTGTTTGTTGTACTGTCTGTTTTGTATGTACAAAAATGTCAAAATAAAAATTTACCTTTAAAAAAAAAAAAAAAAAGTCCAATTCACAAAAAAAAAAAAAAATGATTATGTGGTATTTACCGCAACAAAAAAAAAGAATAAAAAAATGCTGGCAAATATTGCATAAAAAGGTCTTAAAGGGGTTGTAAAGGTACAATTTGTTTTCCTAAATAGCTTCCTTTACCTTAGTGCAGTCCTCCTTCACTTACCTCATCCTTCCATTTTGCTTTTAAATGTCTTTATTTCTTATAAAAAAATCCTCATTTCCTGTTCTTCTGCTTGTAACTCCACACAGTAATGCAAAGCTTTCTCCCTGGTGTGGAGTGTCATGCTCGCCCCCTCCCTTGGACTACAGAAGAGTCAGGCAGTGTTGCCAACCATCCGTATTTTTACGGACAGTTTGTAAAAACGGGCACTTTTTGTACCCGTTCGTAAATGTCCGTGGTTGCGGGAATGTGCCAGTAAAAATAACCGAGATTGGTTCGGCTTGGAACTGCTCATGGAGATTGGAGGCAGGGGGTGATGGTGGCTGTGGTGGCACCGCAGAGGGGAATGGAGGCAGGGGGCAATGAAGGCAGGGGGAGATTGGAGGCAGGGGGTGTTAGTGGCAGGGGGTGATTGGAGGCAGGGGGTGTTGGTGGCACCGCAGAGGGGGATGGTGGCACCATAGAGGGTGGGGGATGGAGACAGGGGTTGTTGGTGGCACCGCAGAGGGTGATGGAGACAGGGGACGATGAAGGCAGGGGTGATTGGAGGCAGGGGACCTGGGGGAGATTGGAGGCAGGGGGAGATTGTGGCACGGCAAAGGGGGGTGAAGGCAGGGGGTGTTGGTGGCAGAAGGGGATGGAGGCAGGGGGTGATGTGACTAAATAATTTGCCCTTATTATATCGAAAATAACAAAAATGTTTTTTTTTTACCTTAATATCTACCTTAAATCGCATTGCTATTTGCCTAGCATACTTGTTTGTAGCCTAAATACTGAAATTTGCATCTAAAAATTTAATTAAGTAACTTTTGTGAAATGGCAGTAAAAACGTGGCTGCGCCAGTAAATTTCGGGTGTCGTGCCAGTAAATGTCAATCTGGTAGGTTGGCAACACTGGAGTCAGGACGCTCTCTACGTTGCAGATAGAGAAAGGAGCTGTGTGTTAGTGGGCGTCCCGACTCTCCTGTAGTCCAAGGGAGGGGCGAGCACGACACTCCACACCAGGGAGAAAGCCTCACATTACTGTGTGGAGTTACAGACAGAAGAACAGGAAGTGAGGACATTTAAAAGCAACATGGAAGGATGACTTAAGTGAAGGAGGACTGCACTAAGGTAAAGGAAGATATTTAGGAAAAAAAAATTGTACCTTTACAACCCCTTTAATTAAGTCCAACTCACAAATGGACCAAAGAGTAAAAAAGGATGCTATAATTACCACCAGGCTTTTGCTGGCAGTATCACATGCAGTATTTGCCAAAAAACAGCCTGGGGGTCAGGGGACCCCTAGCCTGTTCTTTGACAAACAGCTGGTTGCTAAGCAGCAGGCCGGGAAGCTGGCCGCCGCATTCTTAACAACCGATGACTCCTCAGCTGTCAGTAACTTCCCGCTAAGAGCTATTATTTTTTTTAAATTAGGTGTGCTTTTTTTTTTTATTGTCATCTGATGAGTCACCCATTGTTAAAGATGCAGCGGCCGGCTTCCTCACCCGCTCCTTAGCAACCAGCATTGTCCCTGTTTCTTTGACAAACCCTGGCCAATGCAGTAATTACCGCTAAATAGAACAAATACCGCATTCGGTATTTAACGGTAAATTACCTTCACAATTGATTAACTGCATGTGGTATTATACCGCATTTTTCTGGCCATTATTAAACTCTTAGGCTGCTTTCACACTGGGGCATCGGCGGTAAAACGTTGATATTTTTAGCGGTGCTTTGCCATCCTTTTTGCAGGGGTTTTTGGCCGCTAGCGGAGCGCTTGTAACCACCACTAGCGGGCCATAAAAGGTTAAAACGCCCCGCAAAGTGACGCTGCAGCGGCGCTGCCCATTCATTTCAATGGGTAGGAGCGGTGTATACACCACTCCAAAGATGCTGCTTGCAGGAGTTTTTTTTTAATGCCCTGTCAACGCATCGCCTCAGTGTGAAAGCACTCAGCTTTCACACTGAGACTGCAGGGGCTATTTTTAGCCCAAAAGCGACTATTTACCCTGCATGCAGCCAGTGACATCACCGGGGCATGCGCTCTGAAGGTCTGGGAATACCTTGTCGGAACTTCAGAGCTTTGTGCTGAAACTAAGGGCTCCCGTGCGTGGGAGTGACCTCATTGTGTCTCCAGCCAAATAGGGAGCCAAGCACGCAAGCCCAGAAGAGAGACCGGGGGAAGATGTCAGCCCTCTTAGCAGTGACAGCACGCTGTGGGAGGGCAAGTATTCCATTATGTGCTAGTATGCGATGAATGACAGCACATTAAACAATTGCCTTACAGGTGTTTTTTTTTTTTTTTAACAGCTGCATTAGTCTTTACAATACATATGTAGACACTCCTTTCTGTCAATGAAACAAGAAATTAAACTCAGCGCTGCTCCTGTGAACTAACATACACATATATATATATATATATATATATATATATATATATATATATATATACCGTATTTATCGGCGTATAACGCGCAAGATACGCCAGAATTAGGCTAGGATCCGACTGGTGTAAATCACTTACACCGTCGGATCCTAAATGCAATACAACGCCGACCGCTAGGTGGCGTTTACGTTCAGGTCTCATTTGTTTATGCAAATCAGCCTGATACGCCGATTCCCGAACAAATTAGCGTCGCGTAGCCGTCGCTTACGTCGTTTCCGTAAGCGTAAGGTTACCCTTGCTTTATGAGGGGTAACCTTACGCCAGTCCGCCGTATGCCATGTTAAGTATGGCGTCGGGTCCGCGTCGGCTTGTTCCGTCGGTTACGTCGTTTTCCTAAGTTGTCCGCGAATACGACTTTACGTCAATGACGCCCACGTCGGCGTCATTGACGTTTTCCGTCGAGAACTGGAGCATGCGCACTGGGCTATTTTAAGCCCGGCGCATGCACAGTTCGATCGGCACGGGGGCGCGCTTAATTTAAATACAAGCCGCCCCCTTTGAATTACGCGGGGATACGCTGGGCCAATTACACTACGCAGTGTTGCCAACGTCCGTATTTTTACGGACAGTTCGTAAAAACGGGCACTTTTTGTACCCGTTCACAAATATCCGTGGTTGCGGGAATGTGCCAGTAAAAATAGCCAAGATCGGTTTGGCTTGGAACCGAGCATGGAGATTGGAGGCAGGGGGTGATGGTGGCTGTCGTGGCACCGCAGAGGCGGATGGAGGCAGGGGGCAATGAAGGCAGGGGGTGATTGGAGGTAGGGGGTGTTGGTGGCACCGCAGAGGGTGGGGGATGGAGACAGGGGTTGTTGGTGGCACCGCAGAGGGTGATGGAGACAGGGGACGATGAAGGCAGGTGTTTGGAGGCAGGGGGAGATTGGAGGCAGAGGGAGATTGGATGCAGGAGGAGATTGTGGCACGGCAAAGGGGGGTGAAGGCAGGGGGTGTTGGTGGCAGAGGGGGATGGAGGCAGGCGGTGATGTGACTAAATAATTTGCCCTTATTATATCGAAAATAACAAAAATATGTTTATTTACCTTAATATCTACCTTAAATCACATTGCTATTTGCCTAGCATACTTGTTTGTAGACTAAGGGCCAGATTCACAGAACAGATACGACGGCGTATCTCCTGATACGCCGTCGTATCTCTTGTTCTATCTATGTGGCTGATTCATAGAATCAGTTCCGCATAGATATCCCTAAGATCCGACAGGTGTAATTGACTTACACTGTCGGATCTTAGGATGCAATACTTCGGCCGCCGCTGGGTGGAGTTTGCATCGTTTTCCTGCGTCGGGTATGCTAATGAGCATTTACGGCGATCCACGACGGTTTTCACGTTCGTTACGTCGTCGCTAGTAATTATTTTTCCGTCGCAAATTTACACCTGCTTAACTTTAGTCGTTCCAGGGTCGAATTTCAATTTTTTTTTGTTTTGGCGTAAGACGTCCGGGAATACGAATGGACGCTATGCATGTCGCCGTTCTATAAAATGACGTCACATCGCGCAAAGCACAGCGGGAATTTCTAAACTGAGCATGCGCAGTACGTCCGGCGCGGGAGTGCGCCTAATTTAAATGGTATACGCCCCATTTGAATTGGGCGGGCTTGCGCCGGACGTGTTTACGATACACCGCCGCAAGTTTACAGGTAAGTGCTTTGTGGATCAGGAACTTACACTGAAAACTTGCGGCAGTGTAACGTAAACGGGTTGTTACGTTGCGCCGCCGCAAATGTATGAAAATCTGGACCCAAATACTGAAATTTGCACCTAAAAATTTAATTAAGTAACTTTTGTGAAATGGCAGTAAAAACGTGGCTGCACCAGTAAATTTCGGGTGTCGTGCCAGTAAATTTCAATCTGGTAGGTTGGCAACACTGGCGTCAGGACGCTCTCTACGTTGCAGATAGAGAAAGGAGATGTGTGTTAGTGGGCGTCCCGACTCTCCAGTAGTCCAAGGGAGGGGCGAGCATGACACTCCACACCAGGGAGAAAGTGTCGCATTACTGTGTGGAGTTACAGACAGAAGAACAGGAAGTGAGGATTTCTCAGAAGAAATAAGGACATTTAAAAGCAAAATGGAAGGATGAGGTAAGTGAAGGAGGACTGCACTAAGGTAACGGAAGCTATTTAGAAAAAAAAAAATTGTACCTTTACAACTCCTTTAATTAAGTCCAATTCACAAATGGACCAAAGAGTAAAAAAGGATGCTATAATTACCACCAGGCTTTTGCTGGCAGTATCACATGCAGTATTTGCCAAAAAACAGCCTGGGGGTCAGGGGACTCCTAGCCTGTTCTTTGACAAACAGCTGGTTGCTAAGCAGCAGGCTGGGAAGCTGGCCGCCGCATTCTTAACAACCGATGACTCATCAGCTGTCAGTAACTTCCCGCTAAGAGCTATTTTTTTTTAAATTTAGGCGTGCCTTTTTTTTTTTTAATTGTCAGCTGATGAGTCACCCATTGTTAAGGACGCGGCGGCCGGCTTCCCCACCTGCTCCTTAGCAACCAGCATTGTCCCTATTTCTTTGACAAATCCCGGCCAATGCGTTAATTTACCGCATTGAATAATGCGGTAATTACCGCTAAATAGAACAAATACCGCATTCGGTATTTAACGGTAAATGAGTGAATTGAACCTTCACAACTGATTTATTGCATGTGGTATTATACCGCATTTTTCTGGCCGTTATTAAACTCTTAGGCTGCTTTCACACTGGGGCATCGACGGTAAAGCGTTGATATTTTTAGAGGTACTTTGCCATCCTTTTTGCAGGGGTTTTTGGCCGCTAGCGGTGCGCTTGTAACCACCACTAGCGGGCCATAAAAGGTTAAAACGCCCCGCAAAGTGACGCTGCAGCGGCACTTTGCCGGTGGTTCAGCGGCGCTGCCCATTAATTTCAATGGGTAGGAGCGGTGTATACACCACTCCAAAGATGCTGCTTGCAGGAGTTTTTTTTAATGTCCTGCCAACGCATCGCATCAGCTTTCACACTGAGACTGCAGGGGATGAAGCGTTTTTCAGGCGCTATTTTTAGCCCAAAAGCGACTGAAAACGCCCCAGTGTGAAAGGGGTCTTAGTGAATCGACCCCAATGACTTTATTACGCTCAAATGGACTACATGACGCTTCTAGCTGTATTCTCTTACACGGTCCAATGTATTAATGTATTAAATGTTTAAGCAAGATCATTTTATAATTTGCTCATCATTATCCTTTTGTTAAATGATTTCTGAATGAAATTGTAAAAAACATTACCAATATGTGTTAATGTTTTAAAAATGTTCGGTGCGTAATTATTTATGGACATGGGGCGGCCATATTTAAAGCGGTAGTAAAGTCAGTTTTGCAATTTTACCTACAGGTATACAGCTATAATAAGGCTTACCTGTAGGTAAAATGAATATCTCCTAAACGTGCACCCTTTAGGAGATATTTACCCTGCATGCAGCCAGTGACATCACCTAGGCATGCGCTCGGAAGGTCTGGGAATACCTTGTCGGAACTTCAGAGCTTTGTGCTGAAACTAAGGGCTCCCGTGCGTGGGAGTGACCTCATCGTGTCTCCAGCCAAACACGGAGCCAAGCACGCAAGCCCAGAAGAGAGACCGGGGGAAGATGTCAGCCCTCTTAGCAGTGACAGCACGCCGTGGGAGGGCAATTATTCCATTATGTGCTAGTTTGCGATGAATGACAGCACATTAAACAATTGCCTTACAGGTGTTTTTTTTTTAACAGCTGCTTTAGTCTTTACAATACATATGTAAACACTCCTTTCTGTCAATGAAACAAGAAATTAAACTCAGCGCTGCTCCTGTGAACTAATATATATATATATATATACTGTATATCTCTTAACAATATACTAAAGTGCTCAGTGCCAATATAGTGCAAAATAAAGTGAAAACAATAAAGTCCATCAGGTATGGAGTGTTGAGCTGGTAACAAGTTGAAATATATTTTGGTGACTTTCTGTGCTCCCCTCCTGGGTCCCCACTCACCAGATGGAAATGGTATATACGCCTGTATCAGAATGGTAATGCCCGTCCACAGAGTAAGTTGGTGTGTCTGGCCTTTAAGGAGAGATGTCTGTTGACCTCCTCCCGCTGATCCAGATCCTTCGAGTTCACTCGATCAATAACAATCCAGAGCGATGTGATTTTAACAGAATGGAGGAAAGAGCATATAGTGTAATACTGCCAATTTTATTTTAAAAGGTTTAAAATCATTACACTTACATGAAAAACTTAAAAACGTGCAGAGATTGCCGCCTTGGCATACAAACAGCCTTCACAGATACATCTGTGAAGGCTGTTTGTATGCCAAGGCGGCAATCTCTGCACGTTTTTACGTTTTTGATGCAAGTGTGATGATTTTAAACCTTTTAAAATAAAATTAGCAGTATTACATGTTCAGTATTACATGTTCTCTATTTGGCTCGACGAGTTCCTCGTCGGTTTCCTCGGCCAAAAGTGTACACACGACCGGGTTTTCTCGGCAGAATACGCTCCGATCGAGTTTCCTGGCTGAATTCTGCCGAGAAACTCGGTCGTGTGTACGGGGCCTTACTCTGTGGACAGGCATTACCATTCTGATACAGGCGTATATACCATTTCCATCTGGTGAGTGGGGACCCAGGAGGGGAGCATGGAAAGTCACCAGAATACAGTATATTTCAACTTGTCACCAGCTCAACACTCCATATGTGATGGACTATTGTTTGCACTTTATTTTGCACTATATTGGCACTGAGCATTTTAGTATATTGTTAAGATATATATATATATATATATATATATATATATATATATATATATATATATATGTTAGTTCACAGGAGCAGCACTGAGTTAAATTTCTTGCTAAATTGTTGGGGTACTTACTCTTACACTACAGTAGCAGCCCTATTATTAATTATTATTATTATTACTGTTTAGACACACTACCATAGCACGGGTTTGTAATTTTCCTTTTTTCACTCCTTTCTGTCAACATGTCATCTCTCAGGCCTCGTACAGACGACCGGATCTATCCGCTGGGATTGATCCGCGGATCAGTTCCAGCAGATAGATCCGGTCGTGTGTACGTCCGAGCGGACATTTCCCGGCGGATAAAAATCCAGCCGACGGATTCCCAGCGGATAAAAATTTCTTAGCATGCTAAGAAATCTATCCACTGGAATCCAGTCCAGCGGACTGATCCGGTCGTCTGTACAGACTCACCGGATCAGTCCGTCCGCTCCCCTCCCTCGCATGCGTCGTAATGATTCGACGCATGCGTGGAAGTATTTACCTTCCAGCGTCGCGCACGTCGCCGCGTCATCGTCGCCACGATGGCGCGACACGTCACCGTGGATGTATTCCGCGCGGATTTTGATCTGATGGTGTGTACAGCCATCAGATCCAAATCCGCCAGAGGATTTATCCGCTGGAAACGGTCCGGCGGATATCCTCTCGTGTGTACGGGGCCTCAGTATATGTAACAGTCGAATTGGCTTCTAATGTGGTACTTCCCTCTCTCCGTATGATTATCTACAGGGGATTATACAATCTGTCTTGATATTATAGGAGGCTAATATCAAGACAGATTTAGGTACTTGAACTAGTTGCCTGTAGTTCAGCGTTAACCACTTCAATACAGGGCACTTTTGCCCCCTTCTTGCCCAGGCCAATTTTCAGCGCTGATGCATTTTAAATGACGATTGCGCGGTCATGCTACACTGTACCTATATACATTTATTATATTTTTTTGGAGACAGACAGAGCTTTCTTTTGGTGGTATTTAACACCACTGTGTTGTGTCGCTTTTTATTTTTTTGGCTTAACCAATGAAAAAAGACCAAAAATGTGTAAAAAAAAAACAAACAAAACCTTTTTCTTTGTTTCTGTTCTACAACTTTGCAAATAAGTAATCGCCTAAACAATCGGAGCGGAAGTGGAAACAGGTACCTGTCAAAATCAGCTACCCACTCCACCCCCCCCCCCTCCCTAAGGCCGAGTACTCACGAGCAGACATGTCCGATGAAACCGGTCCGCGGACCGTTTTCATCGGACATGTCTGCCCGGGGACTTCTGTTCGATGGCCGTACACACCATCGAACAGAGGTCCGCGCGTAAACAATATGCGGGGCGTGTCCGCGGTGTCGCCGCGTCGATGACGCGGTGTCGCCGCGACAATGACGCGGCGACGTGGGCGGCCTGCCTTTAAAATGCTTCCACGCATGCGTCGAAGTCATTCGACGCATGCGAGGGATGGCGGGCGGCCGGACATGTACGGTAGGTCTGTACAGACGACCATACATGTCCGGGCGGACAGGTTTCCAGCGGACTGTTTTAAAGCAAGTCCAGGAAACCTGTCCACTGGAAACCTGTCCGATCCGCCCGAAAATGGTCCGCTCGGGACTACACACGGCCAAACATGTCTGCTGAAACTGGTCCGCGGACCAGTTTCAGCAGACATGTTTGGTCGTGAGTACGGGGCTTAAAGCTCCATTTCACAAACAGGAGCCAGGGAGGAGGCCTTAAAGCGGAACTTCCCTTTTCGGGTGGAACTCTCGCTTTAATGTCATATACTAAAAAATAGGGGTAATGGTCAGGTGTCCACAACCCTTTGGCTATCTGGTGTACATTATAGTAATAGTTTCTGGCACATGTTTAGAAAATGGTATTAAATCTTAAATTCCCCTTGGAACATACTATATATATATATATATATATATATATATATAAATATATATATACATATGCGTTTCTTTTTGACTTGGACTTCCCCGTCATCTCAAATCTATTTGGACCCTGCCTGCCTGTGAATATAAAATAAACATATCATTAACCGTCTTCCATTTGTGCCATTGGCCATTATTACGTGCGCTTCATATTCCAGTGTGATCCATCCACTTCTAACATCAGCTGTGGCTGGAGGCAGCCAGTTAGTTCAATGTCCATGTGCAAACGGGTTCCGCTGATGTTGAGAGCTGTCCAGTTCAAAGCTCTGGGGAGGGCCGGACGCACTTAATAAACAAAATTTCAAAATGCTACAAATCAGAATACAAATAGATCACAAATCATTGTACAATGGCAACAGAAAACAAACTTTGTGGACTCCCTATTGGTACGCATGAGCTAAAACGCTTTCACATTTATTCCGATATGTTGCCAATACATGAAATGGTATCTTACCAACATGCTACAATGTAGTGCAACAGCAGGAACAAGTGCTGAATAACTGACAATAATGAATTTGGTTAATAAAGCAATGTATTATGGCACAAAACCTAGGTCATTGGAAACAAAACACACATTGGCCCCCTACATAGTCCAATGTAAATCACTTATAAAAAAGATGGCTTGCTGCTCCTCTAAGCCTCGTACACTGACCGAGAATCTCGTCGTAAATTAAAAAGTCATTTTCCTCAACGAGGTTCTTGTCAGGCTTGTCGAGAATCTTGTCAAGCTTTCCTTGCATACACACTGTCAAGACAAAAATCTCGTCATTCTTCAAACGCGGTGACGTACAACACTACGACGGCACTATACAGGGGAAGTTTGATTCCACTGGCACAACCCTTGGGGCTGCTTTTGCTAATTTCATGTTACTGCGTGTTAAGTAAAAGTTTGGTAACAGACGATTTGCGCTTTTCAGTCTGTTACAGCGTGACAAATGTGCTATCTCCATTACGAACGCTACTTTTACCGAAGGTGCGCTCCCGTCTCATACTTTATTCTGAGCATGCACGGGTTTCTAAGCATACACACACAAACGTGTTTCTCGTCGTAAACCAGCCCGACGAGAAACAGGACAAGGAAATTGAGACTCCCGATGAGAAAAAAAGAGAACATGTTCTCTTTTTTTCTCGTCGAGATCCACAACAGTTTTCTCAACAAAAAACATACACACGACCGTTTTTCTTGGCAAAAATGCTCTGCCAGCCAGTGTACAAGGCCTCAGTCCCACATTCAGAGTAAATCCTGGGGAAACATAACTGTAATAAAAGAAGAGTACAGAGGGTACTTGAAGTAGCCAGGCAATGCAGAGTGACACCTAGAAGTGGCCGGAGTGTTGCAGAGTTCGCACCAGAAAGCAGCCGTCACTGGATGATATACTACAGAGTCACCTTGGAGCCCACAGTGTAGTCTAATGCCCGGGAAGCGGGTCCAGCTCCAGGGGAGCGAATGACATGTTTCAGGTCTGTGTACACCCCTTTCTCAAGCCGCCTTATGATACTTATTATGATGTACCTATCCCCATATTTTTACATATGAGAACAATTTGTTCTTTGTGTAATGAATCGCACACTTGGGTGGTTGCACCCTCTGTACTCTTATTATAATTTGGTTAATAAATACCTTTCTAGTGTTTTTATGTTATACGTCAATATATTACAATGTGAAATATATATTTTGGTTATTTTACACATACATAATATGTATGTGACATCTTTTCACACACTGTAATCAACAGTGATAGCTAAATCCTGCTGGTGGGTCATATAATATATTGTATATAATAAACAGTGGGGCCAATTCACTAAAGCCGTGTACATACGATCGGTCCGTCTGATGAAAACAGACCGATGGACTGTTTTTAATCGCTCAAACCGATCGTGTGTGGGCCCCATCTGTCTTTTTTCCATCGGTGTAAAAAAAAAATAGTACATGTTTTAAAATTTTCCTATGGATGAAAAAAACAATAGAAAAATCCGATCGTCTGTGTGGAACTCCATCGGAGAAAAATCCATGCATGCTTAGACTGAATTAGGAGACAGGAGCACTCGTTCTGGTAAAACTAGTGTTCGTACTGGAGATTGCACATTTGTAACGGACTTAAAAGCACAGAGGCTGAAAAGCGCGAATCTGCTCTCACCAAACTTTTACTAACACGTGGTAACATAAAATCAGCAAAAGCAGCCCAAAGGGTGGTGCCACTGGATTTGAACTTCCCCTTTATAGTGCCATCGTACATGTTGTACGTCACCGCGTTTTGGCACGGTCGGATTTTTGACTGATGGTGTGTAGGCAAGACTGATGAAAGTCAGCTTCATCGGATATCCGACGAAAAAATCCATCGGATTAGATTCTATCAGATATCCGATCGTGTGTACAGGGTTTAAGAGTTAAATAACGGCTATTAATATGCGGTAACAATTGTGCAAGTGTTCAATTCACAAGGGCCGTCGTAATTCTTAATCTGGGCCGTCGTAATTCTTAATCTGGGCCGTCGTATCTATGCGACTGATTCTTAGAATCAGTTACGCATAGATATCCATTAGATCCGACAGGCGTAAGTCTCTTACGCCGTCGGATCTTAAATGCTATTTTTTTTGTCCACTAGGTGGCGCTTCCGTAGTTTTCCCCGTTGAGTATGCAAATTAGCTAGATACGCGAATTCCCAAACGTACGCGCGGCCGACGCAGTAAAGTTACGACGTTTACGTTAGGCTTGTGCCGGCGTAAAGTTGCCCCATGGTATATGAGGCACAACCAATGTTAAGTATGGCCGTCGTTCCCGCGTCGAAATTTGAAAAGTTACGTCGTTTGCGTAATTTCGTCCGTGAATGTGGCTGGAAGCCATTTACGTTCACGTCGAAACCAATAACGTCCTTGCGACGTCATTTGGAGCAATGCACCCTGGGATATTTTACGGACGGCGCATGCGCAGTTCATTCGGCGTGGGAACGCGCTTCATTTAAATGCTACATGCCCCCTACCCGCCAAATTTGAATTCCGCCGGGTGATTTACGCTACGCCGCCGCAACTTTACACGCAAGTGCTTTGTGAATAAAGCACTTGCCTGAAAAACTTACGGCCGCGTAACGTAAATCAGATATGTTACGCCCGCCCAGTTTTACGCCGATCTACGAGAATCTGGGCCTAAGAGTACCTTGCCCAGAGTACCTTGTCCCAATGTTGATGGGGGGCAAGGGCCCCATCCCCACAGCCATGGCCAGTGGTTGTGGGGGTCTGCGGGCAGGGGGCTTATCGGAATCTGGAAGCTCCCTTTAAGAAGGGGGCCTCCAGATCCCGCCCCCCTATGTGAATGAGTATCGGGTATATCATACCCCTACCCATTCACCAAAAAAGTTTCATAAAGTAATAAAAACACACAGACAGTTTTTGACAAATCTTTTATTCAAAAAATCAAAAAATTGTGCCCCCCGATATAAATCCACCATCAATCACGCTGCCCGCCGTTGGTGAAGGTTGGCTGCCTACTGCAGGCTCCGCCGTCTGACATTTTTTATATAGGTAAGGGGTGGGGCCATCTGGCTCAGTCACCTGGTGGCTCTGACCCTTGTGACATCGCAGACCGATGCATGATGGATTGGTGACATCACAAGTGGGTGCAGCCACCAGGTGACATAGCCAGGTGCCCCCGCATCTTATGTGTATAAAAAATGGCAGACGGCAGAGCCTGCAGTAGGCAGAAAGCCTTTACCGACGGTGTGAGCGTCTTTGGTATTTTCTCTTTTTCGGGCCAAGGGGGAAGCGGGGGCCACTTTTTTTATTCTTTATTTTTCAATAAAAGAATTGTCAAAAACTGTCTGTTTGTTTTTATTATCTTGTGACACTTTGTTTGGTGAATGGGTAGGGGTACGATACGCATTCACATAAGGGGGGGGCAGGGATCTGGGGGCCCTCTTCCTAAAGGGGGCTTCCAGATTCCGATTAGCCCCCTGCCTGCAGACCCCCACAACCACGGCTGTGTGCATGAGGCTCTTGTCTCCATTAAAATGAGGACAAAATGTTTTAGGGTGGGGGAATGTACTGTAAATATGAACTACTGTATAAGAGTTATAATTACAACGTAGTTCATTTTTAATGTCAGTTCATACGAAAACAACTTACCAATACCATCGACAGTGAAGGAGTATTCATAAAATGTGACATTGTCACTGATTAGACGGACTTGATACCCCACCCAAATCGATGTATAGGTCTCGTTGAAATAGCATCCATTTTCACCAGCAGACACTGTGTCGGGGCAATCAGTCCAATTTAAGCCTCTGATGAGAGAAAATATACATAGTAAGTTATTTTACAGAAAGTCAAGCAAACATAAATGGAGACATTATTGATGTGTTTGCTATTCTGTTCACATGATATATCACCAAAGGAATTTGTTTGCATAGCTGTTTTTTTTAAAGGGTATGTAACTCTAAAGCCTCGTACACATGACCAGTTTCCCACCGGAAAAACTGCCATGACAGCTTTTGGTCGGGAAAACTGGCTGTGTGTATGCTCCATGGCAGTTTTCCGGACAGGAAAACCGCCCGAAAAAAGGAGAACAGGTTTCCTTTTTTCCCGCCGTTTTTTAACCGGGCAGTTTTCCTATAGGAAAAGCCTGCGGGGGAGCATACACACGGCCGGGTTTCCCGGCCAAAGCTCTCATAGCAGTTTTCCTGTCAGAAAAACTGTCCGTGTGTAGAAGGGAAAAAGCTGCCGAGCCGGTTCTCGGCTTTCCCCTCGGGTTTCCCGGTGGTAAAAAGTCTGCTAGGAAACCCGATCGTGTGTACCAGGCTTAACAATGAACTTCTCTTGTTTGCATCCTCTACATCTACGCCATAGGGTTGAAAAAACTCGGATCCCTTCAGCCACTCAAACGACATTGATGCAGTGATCTCCCCCACTGTGCTATTGTATTCTGACAGCGGGGACTTCTCCCCGTAAAATTACCCTGATCAGCACTGCAGCCCATGGTGGCCATGATTGAAAGCTGGTTTTCAAGCAGGACCATTTGACAGAAGCCGGCTCTTAGACTAGCTTCTGTTAAACAGACAGGGCTACACAGGTACTGAAATTCGTCCACTTCCTGCTGAACTGGCTGAATTTGGGTATTTGTACAGTATACCTAGCTTGAGTGTTGTCAACCCATAGCACATTATGTCTGAGCAACAACTTTCAGGGCAGGATCACAAGGTAGTATTTTAATGAAATATGCAGATTTTAAATGTTTAAAATTATTCCTAAGATTGCATTAACGCGTAAAATTTGATTTTAGTTTAGATTCATATCTACTTAATGTTATTTATTATATGAGTAGTTCTACGGCGCTAAAAGAGATGTTTATTCATAGAAAGCATGGAAATTTCAGCATTAACCACCTAAAGTGTAAGTACAGTATACTCTCCCATCATTTTCAGGCAAGGAAGCTGCCATCTCGGCCTCTGTTTAACCACTTCAGCCCTGGAAGGTTTCATCTCCTTCATGACCAGGCCAATTTTAGCGATACGGCACTGCGTTACTTTAACTGAAAATTACGCGATTGTTCGACATTGTACCCAAACAAAATTGATGTATTTTTTTCCCACAAATAAAGCTTTCTTTTGGTGGTATTTGATTTATTTTTTGCGCTATAAACAAAAAAGAACAACAATTTTGAAAAAAACAAAACAATATTTACTAGAAATGGCAGCAATGAGCGATTGTTAGCGAGACTGCGACATTGCAGCAAACAAATTGGACACTAAGTGACACTTTTTGGGGATCACTGACACTAATACAGTGATCTGTGCTAAAAAATGCTCTGAAAAATGTGTAAATGACACTGGCAGGGAAGGGGTTAACATCAGAGGCAATCAAAGGTGCTAAATGCGTTCACTGTATGTGCTTTCTAACTGTGTGGGGAATGCCGACACTAGACAAAGAGACAGATCTGTCCTCCCGATTAGTAGGAATCACAGATTTCTCTCTTCTTGTTTGACAGGACGACGGTCTGCCTCGTTTACATAGATCTGCACTGTTCTGTCATTCCCCTGAACGATCGTGGCATTAGACCCACTGATTGGCTCCCGCTGTGTCCAATCACCCCTCCTCAGAGTGAGCTGCTGGCAGCGGGCAAGCCCCAGACCAGGTAGCACGAACAAAGTACAGGTACATTGTGTTGCGCCCTGCTCCTGATGACCAGGCGCTATGTCAAATTTAGAGGGTGTCTGAGCTGGTAGTTTAGCTCAGATTTTTGTCAATTGGGGCTAAATCAGCCTCTGTTCAGGCTATGGCTGTGCTTGGAGGGATTTCCCTTTGTTTGCCTGTAGGTGGAGATACCACCACAGGCCAATGTTGGAACTAAGGCAAGCCATGGTGTATTGGGTTTCTTTCCTCAGGAACAGCCCTGTGGGAGTGGTCTCCCCACTGGGCATTCTGCGGAAGAATACTTAAGGGGCACACGCCATTTTATGGGGCCCTTTTTCGCCTCGTGGGGCGAGGTATGTGTCGTGCAATTTTTAGCCTCAGGACCATGCTGGCCCGAGGCTGCATTTCTGCCTGGTAGGCCCAGTTACCCTGACTGGGGCCTATGCTTTGGAGGTGATCCTGTGCTGTCTGTCCTGCGGGAGGAAGCCACTCAATAGAGGAAGCCAGGAGAGGACCTGTTCCGGAAAGGACCGAGCGGAAGGCTGGTACTTTGGGAGAGGCCTGGTAACTTTTTGAAAGATGAACCGTAGCCTACAATACCTTACAGTGTGCCGGGTTGGCTTAAAGGCTCTAGAACTGTAAGGCTGGATCTCCGGGTACCAAATCCTGTGGCAGAGGATTCCGGAATCCCTCATCTGAACTTGCAACCAGTCTGTGGCAGAGACTGAGATTATTCTTGTCAGTGCATCATCCCGGCTGCTAGGCTAGGTGAGAGGGGCCTATCCGGGTTAGCAATACCACTCGAGAGAAAGTGGTGAGTGTGACTTTGAAGTTTAGCAATTCCCCAGGGATCTGTCTTGTGCACCTGAACCTTCCCCTGATCCTTCATCCCTCTACTTCTACAAGTTGTTTGAAAATAAAAGCAAAAGAAAAGGAGCTATAACTTGAGGACATTGAACTTTTTACAGACTCTCAACCCCTAGACGACGAGGAACGATGTAACGTGCAAGGCCCAAAGCTAACCAGCAGCTCGGGTAGTGCTACAATTGTTTCACACAGCCGGACCGCCCTGCCACAGTATTTGTGCGGTGGGTGGACCGGGTATAGTTAATCTTCAACGGTCATGATGCTGTACATGTGATCAGTTATGACACCAGCATGGGATAGTTTGACAATTTGGTTGAGAGGACATACAATGTGACCTTTACATTCCCGGCATGTGCTGGAAACATAACTGTTTTTTTTAAATGGCTAAATCGATGGGTTTATGGGCTCTTTCACACGTCCGTTCCGTTCGTCCGTTTTTTGGACATCCGTTAACGGACCGCAATGCTTCCCTATGGGTTAACGTCCGTTAGCGGATGAGCATCCGCTAACGTCCGTTAGCATCCGTCTGCGTTAAGTTCCGTTTTTTGGACGGAAGAAAACCCTATTTTTCTTCCGTCAAAAAAACAGAACGGATGAAAAACGGATGATCCGTTTACCATCCGATCCGCTAACGCCGTGTGCGGCGTTTGGTATGAATCCTGAGGGGGAAGTCCCCGCCGGATTTTAAATAAAAATCCGGCATGGGTTCCCCCCTCAGGAGCATACCGGGCCCTTAGGTCTGGTATGGGTTGTAAGGAGACCCCCCCCTACGCCGAAAAAACGGCGTAGGGGGTCCCCCTACAATCCATACCAGACCCGTATCCAAAGCACGCTACCCGGCAGGCCAGGAAAGGAGTGGGGACGAGCGAGCGCCCCCCCCCCTCCTGAGCCGTACCGGGCTGCATGCCCTCAACATGGGGGGGTTGGGTGCTCTGGGGCAGGGGGGGCGCACAGCGGCCCCCCCACCCCAGAGCACCCTGTCCCCATGTTGATGAGGACAGGGCCCCTTCCCGACAACCCTGGCCGTTGGTTGTCGGGGTATGCGGGCGGGAGGCTTATCGGAATCTAGGAGCCCCCTGTAATAAGGGGGCCCCCAGATACCAGCCCCCCACCCTAAGTGAATGGATATGGGGTACATCGTACCCCTACCCATTCACCTGGAGGCAAAAAGTTAAAGTTAATAAACACGACACAAGGGTTTTTAAAATAATTTATTAGTCTGCTCCGGAGGCCCCCCCTGTCTTCTTTATTAGCTCTTTCACCAGGGGGGGCTTCTTCTTTGACGTCTTCGGGTGGGGGCCGCTCTTCTTCGCCGCCGTCTGGTTCTCTTCCACCGCCGGGGGGGTCGCTTTTATAAAAGCCCCCCCCCCCCGGCGGGTTTCCTCCGACGTCTTCGGCGGGGGGTGGTGTGCTTCTTCTTCCGCTATCCGGGGGGTCTTCTCCGCTCTCCGGGGGTCTTCTTCTATGTTTGCCGCTCTCCGCTGTTGACTCGGCGCACCCCGGTTCTTCCTCCCGCTGTCCAGTGCCTTCTCCTTCAGCGCTGAACGTCTTCTTCTTCTTCTTCTTCTGTGCTGTGACGTCGTCTTCTTCTTCTTCTCTTCTCCCGATGTTGACACGTCGCCTCTTCTCGCTGCAATGACAGGTGCGCGGCTTGCATCGGACTTATATAGGCCTCACAGTCCCATCATGCTCCGTACCTACCCATGTGATACCTACCCACGTGGGTAGGTACCGGAGCATGATGGGACTGTGAGGCCTATATAAGTCCGATGCAAGCCGCGCACCTGTCATTGCAGCGAGAAGAGGCGACGTGTCAACATCGGGAGAAGAGAAGAAGAAGAAGACAACGTCACAGCACAGAAGAAGAAGAAGAAGAAGACGTTCAGCGCTGAAGGAGAAGGCACCACAGCGGGGAAGCACCGGACAGCGGGAGGAAGAACGGGGGTGCGCCGAGTCAACAGCGGAGAGCGGCGAACATAGAAGAAGTCCCCCGGAGAGCGGAGAAGACCCCCCGGATAGCGGAAGAAGAAGCACACCACCCCGCGCCCGAAGACGTCGGAGGAAACCCGCCGGGGGGGGGGGGGCGCTTTTATAAAAGCGCCCCCCCCCGGCGGTGGAAGAGAACCAGACGGCGGCGAAGAAGAGCGGCCCCCACCCGAAGACGTCAAAGAAGAAGCCCCCCCTGGTGAAAGAGCTAATACAGAAGACAGGGGGGGCCTCCGGAGCAGACTAATAAATTATTTAAAAAACCCTTGTGTCGTGTTTATTAACTTTAACTTTTTGCCTCCAGGTGAATGGGTAGGGGTACGATGTACCCCATATCTATTCACTTAGGGTGGGGGGCCGGTATCTGGGGGCCCCCTTATTAAAGGGGGCTCCCAGATTCCGATAAGCCTCCCGCCCGCATACCCCGACAACCAACGGCCAGGGTTGTCGGGAAGGGGCCCTGTCCTCATCAACATGGGGACAGGGTGCTCTGGGGTGGGGGGGCCGCAGTGCGCCCCCCTGCCCCAGAGCACCCAACCCCCCCATGTTGAGGGCATGCAGCCTGGTACGGCTCAGGAGGGGGGGGCGCTCGCTCGTCCCCACTCCTTTCCTGGCCGGCCGGGTAGCGTGCTTTGGATACGGGTCTGGTATGGATTGTAGGGGGACCCCCTACGCCGTTTTTTCGCCATTTTTATTTAAAATCCGGCGGGGACTTTCCCCTCAGGATTCATACCAAATGCCGCACACGTGTAGAATTGGCGGGAATCCAAGTCGGATCTCCCGTCGCTTCTATGACGTGCTTGCTGGAATGTGCTTTTACTATTCCAGCGAGTGCGAGATGTCGGCACCCTGTCGCCGAGAATCAGCGCGATGCCGTCGTGCTAAAAACACATTCTCGGCGGCAGGCACTGTATGTAAAAAGCCCCCCAAAAAAAAAAAACGGATGAAAAAACTGATGGAAAAACTGATGAAAAACTGACGAAAAACGGACGAAAAACTGATGGAAAAACGGATCAACTGATGAAAAAAAAACTGATCTAAAAAACTGAGCTGACGTGTGAAAGAGCCCTAAGGCTGGGTTCACACTACGGTTTTCCCGTCCGTCAGCCGCATACGATTTCAGTATTGAAAACGTACGGGCCCGGACGGGAAAACGTATAGATAGAGAATGCATTGCAAATCGTATGCACTCAGATGCATCCGGGTGCGTACGATTTGCTGGCAAAACGTTTTTTAAACGTCCGCAAAACCGTGTTCAACCACGGTTTTGCGGTCGTTTTTAAAACAGTATGGCAAACGCATACGTTTTCCTTTAACATTAATGTCAATGGAAAACGCACATGTGTGCGGTTCCATACGTTCCCGTCCGTTTCAGCCGCATACGGTTTTTCATATAAATCGTATGCGGCTGACGGACGGGAAAACCGTAGTGTGAACCCAGCCTAACTCTGCTTTAAAGTGGAAGTAAACCTCGCCTATCGTTTTCAGCCAAGGAAGCTGCCATCTTGGCCTCTCTTTAATCTACAACTGCCATGATACTGCACATGTGATCAGTTATCACACCAGCCATTGGATGGTTTACAGTTTGGTTGAGAACACAACCAAAGGGGCTGTTTTTTAAACTACTAAATGGGTGGGTTCACTTCTGCTTTAAGGTCCGCGCCCTCTAGCAGTTTTACTGCAACAGGACGGCACCTCTGTGCCGGGCACGCGTTTGTGTTAACGGCGCTTCAATTCAGCTGTGATTACACACAGCAGGAGCCAATCCGCAGGTACTGTGGACTCATTGTACACTGGCACCCTCCGATGATCCTGCAGAGAGACAAAACGGGGGTCTGCCTATGTAAACAAGGCGGTTTACCTTTCTGACAGGATAAAAGAGATGAAATGTGTGTCCCTGCAAAGCAGGGAATACATTTAATCTCTTCCTCTAGTACAAGTACCTCCCACAGTACAGTAAAACACTGGCTAGGCACTCAGTTAACCCTTTGATTGCCCCTGATGTTAACCCCTTCATAGACAGTGTCATTAATACAGTGACAGTGCATTTTTTTTTAGCACTGATCACTGTATTAGTGTCACTGGTCCCCGAAAAGTGTCAGTGTCCGAATGGCCGCTGCGATATCACAGTCCCACTATAAGTCGCTGATCGCCGCCTCTACTAATAAAAGAAAAACATCCCATAGTTTGTAGACACTTTGGGCTGGATTCACGTAGATCGGCGCATTTTTTCGGCGGCGTAGCGTATCGTATTTACGCTACGCCGCCTTAAGTCAGAGAGGCAAGTGCTTACGGCGGCGTAGCGTAAATGGGGCCGGCGTAAGCGCGCCTAATTCAAATGAGGATGAGGGGAGCGTGTTTTATGTAAATGATTGGTGACCCGTACATATCTCAGTGTGCATTGCTCCAAAGTATGCCGCAAGGACGTATTGGTTTCGATGTGAACGTAAATTACGTCCAGCCCTATTCACGGACGACTTACGCAAACAACGTAAAATTTTCAAATTTCGACGTGGGAACGACGACCATGCTTAACATTGGCTAGGCCACCTAGGGGGGAGCTTTATCTTTACGCCGGCGTACCTCTTACGGAAACGGCGTATCTTTACTGCGACGGGCAAGCGTACGTTCGTGAATCGGCGTATTTAGTCATTTACATATTCTACGCCGAAATCAACGGAAGCGCCACCTAGCGGCCAGCAGAAAAATTGCACCCTAAGATACGACGGCGCAGGCCGTCGTATCTTAGCTAGGTTTAAGTGTATCTCAGTTTGAGCATACACTTAAACTTACGACGGGCTTAGATTCCGAGTTACGTCGGCGTATCTACTGATACGCCGGCGTAACTCTTTGTGAATCCAGCCCTATAACTTTTGTGCAAATCAATCAACATATGCTTATTGGAATTTTTTTTACCAAAAATATGTAGCAGAATACATATTGGCCTAAATTAATGAAGAAATTCAATTTTTTTCATTTTTTTTTTATTGGATATGTTTTAAAGCAGAAAGTGAAAGATATTGTTTTTTTTTTTTTTGTTTTTTTAATTGCCGTTTTTTTTGTTACATAGTTAGTCAGGTTGGAAAAAAAGACACGTTCAACCAAAAAATAAATAAAAATAAAATTACAATCCCACATACACAATACTCAGTTGATCCAGAGGAAGGTGAAAAGCCTCATCAAAGAATGATTCAATTTGTTACAGCAGGGGAAAAAAATCCTTCCCCCGAGAGGCAATCAGATTTTCCCTGGATCAACATTACCTATAAATGTTAGTACCCAGTTATATTATGTACATTTAGGAAAGCATCCAGGCCTTTTTTAAAGTAATCTACTGAGCTGGCCAGAACTACCTCTGGAGGAAGTCTATTCCATATTTTCACAGCTTTTACTGTGAAGAAACCTTTCAGTATTTGGAGATGAAATCTCTTCCGCTAGACGTAACTCAACACCAAGTTTACTATATTGACCCCTTATATATTTGAACATGTTGATCATATCCCTCCTCAATCTCCTCTTCTCAACAGTGAATAAATTCAGTTCCTCTAATCTTTCCTCACAGCTGAGCTCCTCAATGCCTCTTATCAGTTTGGTTGCTCTTCTCTGCACTTTCTCCAGTTCCCTGATATCCTTTTTGAGAACATGTGTCCAAAACTGAACTGCATATTCCAGATGAGGTCTTACTAATGATTTGTACAGGGGCAAAATTATATCTCTCTTTCTGGAGTCCATACCTCTCTTAATAAAAGAAAGGACTTTGCTCGCTTTGGAAACCGCAGCTTGGCATTGTATGCCATTATCAGGGCAGCCATCACAAATTTTGGGGCCCCTTACACAGCTTTAGGCAGCCCCCCCTGGAGAAGAGAACTGGGGGGGCCCTCCTCTCTCCTGCCGCGAGATAAGCGCGGGGGGGTTGGTGCTGACGAACAAAACAAAGTCAAGTCTTCTCATCTCTCGAACGTGTCATCTCTTCTCTTCTCTATCCTGCCACGAGATGATAAGCGGGACGGGGGGTTGGTGCTGACGAACAAAACAAAGTCAAGTCTTCTCATCTATCTCCTGCCGCGAGTAAAGTCAGACGAAAAGTTGCTAAAGGTGGGGGGTCAGACGAAAAAAAAAACGGGGGGGGGCAGTCCGGGCGCCTGGGGACCATCGGCCCCTTACAGGTGTAATGCCTGTACCCCCCTGATGGTGGCCCTGGCCATTATTGAGCTTATGATCTACCAAAACCCCCAGATCCTTCTCCACTACGGATCCCCCCAGTTGTCTTCCCCCTAGTATATATGATGTATGCATATTCTTAGCCCCCAAGTGTATAACTTTACATTTATCAACATTAAACCTCATTTGCCACTTAGTTGCCCAATTAGACAGACAGAGCATTGAGGTTGGCTTGTAAATTGAAGACATCCTGTAAGGACGTTATTCCACTGCATAGCTTGGTGTCATCTGCAAAGACAGAAATGTTACTATTAATCCCAGACCCTATATGTTGTTTATATTGTAAACAATAAAAAACGCAGAGGTGATCAAATGGTACCTAAAGTAAGCTTTATTTGCGGGAAAAAAAGGATATAAATTTTATTTGGATACAGTGTCACATGACCATGCAATTGTCAGTTAAAATAACAGTCCCATATCGCAAAAAAATGGCTGGTCAAGAAGGGGGGTAAATCTTCAGGAGGAAAAGTGGTTACTTGATACACCATGGTGGTACTATAAGTTTGCTTAGGAAATACTTTGAATAAAAAAGATGATATTAAAGTGGTTGTAATCTGACCTGGGAACATTTATCTGTAGTGTTAACTTACAGTATCTCTCTCCAAAGCTCTAAGTCCCATGTCTTTCTGCTGCTCCGTTCCTCTGTTATCAGCAGAGTCACTTTTGACAAGTTCTCTGACACAGGAGATAAAAGCAGCTGAGCTGGGGAGGTAATCTAGAGATAGATTAGCAGAGAGCTTGTTTATTCACAGTACAGCTCTGCATGTTCCTTTGTTCCTCTGCCTATGTGGAGGGGGTGTGCCTTTCCTCCAATCAGCTCACACAGTGTAAGCCCAGACTCCACAACCACTGCTGAATGAGGAAACAGGATTTGTAACACGATCTGCACTTTCTAAAGAGTGTAGAAATGGAAAGACAGCAGATATACAGTACATGTAAAACCTATGTAGGAGGATTTGTTTCATCTCTGTGTTTCATCTGAGGCTGTTCACTTAACTGGGTATATGTGAGAGTTTACAACCACTTTAAATTAAAAGCACGAGACAGAAAATATATTCCTGAACAATTCACCGATATTAAGTAACACTGTGCTATCCCTTTCTACACAGAATAGCAGCAATAGAAGTGGAACAGTCTGCAAGACAGATTTTTTTATATGCTCATTCCATACAAGGCACACTTCACCTGTAACATTTACAGTACATAATGCTTATTATTGAAGAAAAGGGTATCTTACGGTTTTCTATATTGTAGCTTTATCAGGCCAGTTAGGTTATGAAATTCCCCATAGGTCCAGTGACAGGTGAAAGTTTCCTGCTGAGGGGATCGACACTCTGTGATTATTGGCCACCCAGGAGGATCTAAAATAGAGTAAAAAGTGAATTTATAAACATATAGTCCACATCTTTATTCTATACATATGACAATCATTTGATTGCTAAACCACAAATGTGTATTACACCTAAATAGTCAGATTTAAACTATTACATTGCAGAAAGTTCTGTTGCAGAATACGGCAACACATGTAAAGTACAGAAATGTGTGCTTTTTAGAATGGCACCAAACACACTGTCCCATTAGCAGGCAATGCATTCATGCTGCAGTGCACCACAAAGGCCATCAAGTGATCACTTTTGTGTGGCCCTCAGACACTTATTCCTAAACTTTTGCTGTACTTCAGCCCCTCATACTATTTATACATGACTTTTTTTACTTACTTCTGTCCTTTCACAAAAGTACTTACCTTCCACCATCCTGAGATAAAAGGTTCAGAAACGTAAGACATACAGAGGCATCTAGTTGGGTTGCTCAGAGTGTAAAGTAGAAAGACCATATTGAGAAGAATGGCTCAGCAGACATTAATGGAGAATTCCTGCATAGTTAAAATAATGTGGTGTGCATCATGTGTACAGTAGTATGCAAAAGTTTAGGAACCCCTGAAAATTTCCAAGATTATCATTTATAAATATTTGGGTGTTTGGATCAGCAATTTCATTTTCATCCATCAAATAACTGAAGGTCACAGTAACATTTCAGTAGTGAAATGAGGTTTATTGGATTAACAGAAAATGCGCAATATGCATCAAAACTAAATTGGACAGGTGCATAAATTTGGGCACCCTTGTCATTTTGTTGATTTAAATACCTGTAACTACTTAGCACTGATTAATTGGAACACATAATTGGTTTGGTGAGCTCATTAAGCCTTGAACTTCATAGACAGGTGCATCCAATCATGAGAAAGGGTATTTAAGGTGGCCAATTGCAAGTTCTTGTTCTCTTTGGCTCTCCTCTGAAGAGTGGCAACATGGGGGCCTCAAAACAACTCTCAAATGACCTAAAAACAAGGATTGTTCTACGTTATGGTTTAGGGGAAGGCTACAAAAAGTTATCGCAGAGATATAAGGGGTCAGTGTCCACTGAGAGGAACATAGTGAGGAAATGGAAGACCACAGGCACAGTTCTTGTTAAGGCCAGAAGTGGCAGGCACATAAAATATTGGAGAGGCAAAGGCGAGGGATGGTGAGAACGGTCAAAAACAGCCCACAGACCACCTCCAAAGACCTACAACATCAACTTGCTGCATATAGTGTCACTGTGCATCCTTCAACAATTCAGCGCACTTTGCACAGGGAGAAGCTGTATGGGAGAGTGATGCGAACACGATGCGAGCCGTATGGGAGAGTGATGCCAACACTGCACACACGCCACAAACGGAGTCGCTTGAGGTATGCAAACGCACATTTGGACAAGCCAGCCTCATTTTGGAATAAGGTGCTGTGGACTGATGAAACAAAGATTGAGTTATTTGGTCATAACAAGGGGCCTTATGCATGGTGGCAAAAGAACACAGCATTCCAAGAAAAACACTTGCTACCCATGGTAACATTTGGTGGAGGTTCCATCATGCTGTGGGGCTGTGTGGCCAGTGCCGTTACTGGGAATCTGGTTAAAGTTGAAGGTCGCATGGATTCCACTCAATATCATCAGATTCTTGAGAATAATGTTGAGGAATCAGTCACAAAGTTGAAGTTACGCCGAGCTGGATATTTCAACATGACAATGACCCAAAACACTGCTCAAAATCTACTCGGGCATTTATGCAGAGGAACAAGTACAATGTTCTGGAATGGTCATCCCAGTCCCCAGACCTGAATATCACTGAACATCTGTGGGGCGATTTGAAGCAGGCTGTCCATGCTCGGCAACCATCAAAATTAACAGAACAGGAGATGTTTTGTAAGGAGGAATGGTCCAAAATACATTCAACCTAAGTTGGCTGATCAGAATTCCCCCCAGCATTGCCACTCATCCCAACTCTCCCGATCCCCCGAACCAAGGAGTGAGAGAAGGAATAAAAATAGAGAATACATGGAAGGAAGAGGAAAAGAGGGGGAAGAACAAATAAAAAGGGAGAGAAAGAATAAGAGAACAAGAAAGACAGCTAGAGAGAGGGATGGGGGAAAAAAAAAAAGAAATTAGGATAGAGAGAGATAAAAGATAAAGAAAAGAGAACAAAGAGAAAGAGTGGTACATCCCAAAATGTACCATAAGGTGTTTTAATACTGAACGAGTGGAAGGGACTCAATGTCCGTGGGTTAGGGAGCGCAAATTACTTGATAATACATTTACTGTTAGGGGCCCCAACAACTTGGGAAATTTTATCAAGGGGTCACGGCATTAGAAATGTTGAGAACCACTGATCTAGAGGCTGTTATTTCTGCTCTACTAAATATTGATGTGATTTTTCTGTTGGGGTGCCAAAATGTATGCACCTGTCTAATTTCATTTTGATGCATATTTTATTTAACCACTTAAGGACCGGACCATAATGCTGCCTAAAGACCCAAGGTGTTTTTACAGTTCGGGACTGCGTCGCTTTAACAGACAATTGCGCGGTCGTGCGACGTGGCTCCTAAACAAAATTGGCGTCTTTTTTTCCCCATAAATAGAGCTTTCTTTTGGTGGTATTTGATCACCTCTGCGGTTTTTATTTTTTGCGCTATAAAAAAAAATAGAGCGACAATTTTGAAAAAAATTCAATATTTTTTACTTTTTGCTATAATAAATATCCCCCAAAAACATATATAAAAATTTTTTTTCCTCAGTTTAGGCCGAAACATATTCTTCTACCTATTTTTGATTAAAAAAAATCGCAATAAGCGTTTATCGATTGGTTTGCGCAAAATTTATAGCGTTTACAAAATAGGGAATAGTTTTATTGCATTTTTATTAATTTTTTTTTTTTTACTACTAATGGCGGCGATCAGTGATTTTTTTCGTGACTGCGACATTATGGCAGACACTTCAGACAATTTGGACACATTTTTGGGACCATTGTCATTTTCACAGCAAAAAATGCATTTAAATTGCATTGTTTATTGTGAAAATGACAGTTGCAGTTAGGGAGTTAACCACAGGGGGGCGCTGTAGGACTTAGGGTTCCCTTAGTGTGTGTTTACAACTGTAGGGGGGTGTGGCTGTAGGAATGACGTCATCGATCGAGTCTCCCCTATAAAGGGGATCACTCGATCGATGCAGCGCCATAGTGAAGCACGGGGAAGCCGTGTTTACATACGGCTCTCCCCGTTCTTCAGCTCCGGGGAGCGATCGCGACGGAGCGACTATAAACAAATAGCCGCGCCGTCGTCCCGGATCGCTCCCCGAGGGGACCCGACCGCCGCAAGTCGCGATCGGACCCCCCACCCACGTCTAGGCAGGGACGTACAGGTACGCCAATGTGCCTGTACGTGCCATTCTGCCGACGTATATGTACATGCGGCGGTCGGGAAGGGGTTAATGCACATTTTTTGTTAATCCAATAAACCTCATTTCACTACTGAAATATTACAGTGTCCTTCAGTTATTTGATAGATCAAAATGAAATTGCTGATCCAAACATCCAAATATTTATAAATGATAATCATGGAAATTGTCAGGGGTTCCTAAACTTTTGCATACAACTGTATCTATTGATGCTGCCACTGTAATTTTTCTGGATACTTCTCCCAGTTTGGCTTGGCAAAATACTTAGGAACTCTGGGCACAAGTGTATGGCACATGACACTGATATACAAACTATAAAGGGTCTAGCAAACTTTTCACCAAGATTCACCCATTTTATAATAGAAAGGTTTGCGGCAACTCCTTTTTTTTTCGGTTATAAACCTTATCTTGTTCAGAATACTCTGCTCCATCACTTCACAGCAAAAAATCAGCTCAGATCGTTAGTTCCCATGTTCCTCAACAGATGGAGCTGCCTGTTTACAATGTTGGATAAACGAACTAGGCAGCTCTAAAATAAAAAAAAAACAATTCACCCTGCTTTTATATAAGACATATTTTTATATGTTAACAGTGCTGAATAATATGGACAACAAGTGGGAAAACACTTTGAATTCAAGTAAAAGTAAACGTTTGCCAAAAGATATTTTTGCAAGCCCTTTGATTGAATCTTATGAGAAAAATAGGTGAATCTTGGATTAAAGTGGAGTGCCACAGGTCCAAGTGGCTCGTTGGGACTCTACGTAGTTACTCCCCAACGAATCGGAATCATGTTTCATGACCTGGCCACTAATGACTCATAACCTTCTATGTTATTTCATTCTGTCAACCCCACCAATATTTCGCAAATTTCTCAGTTTATTGTGTTAAGGTGTTGTATTTCTGCATATCCTGATGGAAGAAAATTTTCAGAGGCTTATGTTTAATTTCACATTTGTAAGCTTTATTGCTCATTGAATGTACCCTCTAAGACATTGTCTTATTTGAAAAATAATAAAAATATTGAAAGTTAAAGCAGAGTTTCCACCCAAAAGTGGAACTTCCGCTTTAAGGCCTCCTCCCCGGCTTTTGGGGAGGAGGGGGGAATTTGACGGGTATCTACTTCCACTTCTGTTCTTCACGCCTTAGGCAAATCAGAAGTTCTCCCTCCCGAAGTTTTTTGGGACACATGACAGGTCCTAGAAGACGTCGGGACCAGTCACAGAGTGCAGTGCCGCTTGCGCATGTGCAGTGGGCATCCAGCTGTGAAGCCGCAAGCTGTCACAGCTGGGTGCCCATAGTTGAGATGCCGGCGCCGCAGAGGGAGGACACGGGATGAACACAGCACAGGTGAGTGCACTGCTGGATCATGGGACAGGTAAATGTCTGTTTATTAAAAGTCAGCAGCTACACTTTTTGTAGCTGCTGACTTTTAATAAACAAAAATATGAATGGAACTCCTCTTTAAAGTTGTGTGGATGAAATAATTGCTAAATAGACCCTCAAGACTTGCACTGATTTGCCCGATTCCTAACCGTAACTGACCATATCCTAAGCTTCACTATTTTTTCAATTTAAAAAAACATAGGGACAAACTTGGGAGATAACATACATGGCACATCTTAGTTATGTTTATTAAACTAATGTATAAAACAAATGATGATCTCCTTTCCCTGAAGAATCCTTATGTTGGGAAATGCGTTGGGTGGAGTCACTATCCTAGACGCTATTATACTTGAGCTGCTGTGGTTGTGCTTTTTGAATTTTGTTTGGAACTTTGTTTTTTGCTTGGTGTTATGTTCTGATTTGGACCAATAAATCTTTTAAACGAACTGCACCATGAAGCCTTTTTTTTTCTACCCCTATTAACAATACCGGTATGGTGAGCAAGTTTGAATATCCATTTGATGTGTAAAATCCATTGAAAAAGGAGTTTTGCATAGCACAGAGGGGACATCTGCACCTTCATTGGAATCCTCAGATGCTGATCCCTATCTGGCTGATGGTGTTCTGACATTCCTTTTTGATCTCTACAACCTGAGATCCAACAGATCTGGTAAGCGGCGGTAATTGCCTTATTTTCTTTGATGAACAGAAAATCTTACCTGCAGACAGGTTGTCATTCTGTTGTAATTGTGGATACCAGGAATTGTGAAATTACTCCGATCATTTTTTGGATCCCTAATTGCTTGTTTGGGACATTGTATCTATTTTTCCAGATATTCTCTCATGTATGTAATTTAAGGTTTTAATTTTCAATTATTAACACAATTTTACCCCTTTTTGGATATTTATGTGGTAGCACACTATTTTTTGTTTTACACTTTTATGAACTGAATATTTAAGGTTTTTAGTTGCTGCAGCACTTCACTTATTTTTGTTTTTTTTATACCATCTTGATTTTTATTAATTTGCAAAACATTTGTTCACTTGTTCATTTATTTATGTAAAATGAGGAAGTGATGTAAAAAACAAAAAAAAATAAATATATTAACAAACTTACATATCCTCTTCATGATCTTCTGCAAAGGTACTTTGGTGCTAATGGCCAGTGGGTTGGATGTAGGTTGTTCTAAAAAAGAATGACCAAAAAAGAGTTAGGACACTTGTTACAGAAAATTACAGAATATTAAAGTATAACTAAAGGCAAAAACTTTTCTTTTTAGTTCTGAATAGAGTGAATATGGATTAGAACAACTATTCGTTTTTTATTGCTGTCTGTGCCCCCATTAAGGAGATTAACCCTCTCTATTTGCCCTGTTTACCATTATCATCGAAAGTGAAAGTAAAAAAAAAATCCTGAATTCTAGGTTGTCCAATGGGAAATCTTCCAATGGGGACACTAGTTCTGATGGCCTTGGAGGCTCCAAGGGATTCCTCTAATCTGCAGGGATTTCCTCTAACTTCGGCCCCTTTAACACTGACACGTTTTTCAGGCGGTTTAGTGCTAAAAATAGCGCTGCTATACCGCCTGAAAAAAATTGCGCCCTGCAGTCTTCAGTGTGAAAGCCCTAGCAGGACCGCTCAAAAAGTCCTGATAGCCGCATCTTTGGAGCGGTATATGAGCAGGGTGTTACCGCTCCTACACCGCTCCTTCCCACTGAAATTAATGGGAAACTGCAGTAATACCACCCGCAATGCGCCTCTGCAGAGGCGCATTGCGGGCGCTATTAACCCTTTTTTGGCCGCTAGCAGGGGTTAAAACTACACCGCTAGTGGCCGAATATCGCAGTAAATACAACGATATAGCGGCGTGCCAGTATATCGCCACCGCACCTCCCCTGCCCAGTGTGAAAGGGGCCTTCCTGTTTTGGCTATGCACAGGCTATGGACATGCTTTAGCTGCATGGGTTGTAACAGTACAGTTATAATTCCACATTATCCCTAGGTGGGTTCATGTTTCATTTCTTTCCTCATAGACTAATGCAGCCTTATAAACTGTGCCAAGATGCAGGGTCCATAATTTGGACAGGAGTAGCTACTGTAATTGAGAAAGGTGGAGTTTATTGCCAATGTCTAGGTATAGCAGTTCAGGTGCAGCCTTATTGTGGATAGAACTCTAAAGCCTCATACACACGATCGGAACTTCCAACTGACTTTTCCGTGGATTTTGCTCCGAAGGACGTTGGCCGTGAACTTGGTATGCGTACACACGGCAGGACTTTTCAGCCAACAAACGCGAACTTAGTGACGTAATAGACGTACTACATGGTTTTCCAGCTATTTACCGCCACCCTTTGGGCAACTTCTGCTATTGTTATCTGATGTTTAGCATTGGATCTGAGCATGCGTGTTTGTACTTTGGACTTTAGTCCGATGGACTTGTGTACACACGATCGGATTAGGCGATGTAGGACATTTGTTGCCAGAAAGTTTGTCTGTTCTCACAGCGAACGTTTGATGAAAAAATGAAAAAGTTTGTCCGATGGAGCGTACACACTGTTGGATTGTCTGCAAAAACAGGTCCGTCGGAGGTTTGTTGTCAAAAAGTCCGATTGTGTACGGGCCTTTACTAACCCCTTACTGAAAATCACAGACAGATAGTGACGTTCTGAGGTTTAATTCAACAACAACCCCCTCCAGTTCTTGCCAATGGCATCGCTCTATAGAGTGAATATATCTTTTCAAAAGGTGGTCATGCGCATATATTCTCATAATCCTCACTAAGTACCACTTACAGGGAAGACAGTTACACCCAGTGGTACTTACCCCTTATTTTGGGAAATGCTCTTGTTGGTGCTCTTGGTACAACTATATACAGCAATGCAAAGGGTTGCAATGCACCCATGATTTGTGGTCACATTCATGTAAGGAGTTGTTTTTCTGTACACCTTTGTTGCTTTTGCTTTGTTTGCTGAAGTGGATGCCCACCCATTGAAGATTTAGCATGGTTGTGACCAGACCATATTAATAAAAAAAAATGGTGGATGATAATATTAACCCCCTTGGCGGTAAACCCGAGCGTGACTCAGGGTTGGTTTTCAATGTTAGGATCGGTAACCCCGAGTCACGCTCGGGCTGGACGTGCAGAGTGTGCAGTGGCGCGGCTTACCTTCTCGCTGGATCCACAGGCAAGTTACTTACCTTGTCCCTGGATCCAGCGATGCCACCCCGCTGTGTGAGCGAGAGGGTCCTCCTCGCTAGATTCACAGTCTCCCATGTGCCGCCGATCTCCATTCCCTGCGACGTTACGACGCACGGGGACGGAGAACGGCACCAAATTCAAAAAAGTAAACAAACACAATACATACAGTATACTGTAATCTTATAGATTACAGTACTGTATGTAAAAAATACACACCCCCTTGTCCCTAGTGGTCTGCCCAGTGCCCTACATGTACTTTTATATAATAAAAACTTTTCTTTCTGTCTGCAAACTGTAGATTGTCCAAAAGTGTCCCTTTATGTCAAAAATGGTTTTAGATCAGCTAGAAAACAGCGATAATAAATTATAATCACTTGCAGAAATGTGCGATAGCAATTTGTGGGGAAATTCGTCATAAAAAAAAAAAATAATGACAGCGACAATTCTGCAACTGAGCAAATTTCAGTGATTTTGAGTTGATTACATTATTGAATAATTTTTATTATAATTATATTATTATTTGTTATAATTATTTATAATTATTTATTATATTATAATTTATAATTTTGTTTTTTAAAAAAATGTCATACCCGGGATGCCTACAAGATTCTTGTTTGGTCAGATTTAAGTGAGTTATTCCTAAAAATTACAGGCCTACAGTATAAATAAATTTCCTTGCAAAATAATTGTACCGCTTTTGGTACGTAATTCCAGACAGAATCATACCGCCAGGGAGGTTAAAAACATGATTCTTGTGTGTGATTTAATATTTTTAGATGGCAAAACAGGCAGATCAGGGGAGGAGCTTACCCCATTGGAACAGCTCTGCATAGCAGAGAGCTCAAAGGGTACTATCTCAAAAATGTATAAGTTGCTGCTCAGGGTGGACGAGTTGGAGACGCCCCCATTCATCCAAAAATGGGAAAGGGAGTTGGCAGCACCAAGGGAGAAAACTACAATTGAAAGAATTATTAATTTGACCCATTCCTCGGCCATAGATACAAGGACCGCGGAGATGAACTACAAGTGTATCACTGGATGGTATGCCACTCCGGACAAAATAAGTAAATTCAGAGAGGGGCAGTCGTCAGACTGTTGGCGAGGGTGTTTAACAAGGGGGACAATGGCCCACCTGTGCTGGGACTGCCCAAAGATAAAAAAATACTGGAGAAAAATGTAAGTTCTTGATCAAAGACATTACTAGAGGGAGATAGAGGAAGACCCATGGGTAGTCCTTTTCCATGGAGGAGAAGAGGCAATAAAAGATTATAAAAAATAACTATTACATGCCGCCAAAAGGATGATCCCCAAAAAATGGCAGGAGGTAGAAAGCCCAAGCTGAGAAGTAACGATATAAGAGGTTAATTAGTAAGTAAGATCAAATCTGCCAAAGGAAAAAGATAAGATTCACGAGATGGGGGGGGGGGGGGGGCTCTATCGCAGAGACTTCCTAAATAATTTGACCAAAAGAATGCATCTTCAGGCTTGGCCTGGGCTGGATTAACAAAGGCTATATTGGTTTAAAAAAAAAAATTGGGGGGGGGGGAAAGATGGCAAAACAGACATGCGGTCCTTCTGAAGTGAATGGGCTAAGCTTTTCTTCTCCAGCTGCTAGATGCTGCCATGCATAAAGCATGAATAAGATGTGCCAGAAAAACAGAAGAAAGCTATTTGGCAGGGATGCTAGGAATGTCATAGTTCACAGAAATTGTTCCCTTTCTCAGTCTGCAATGGTTGGCAACTAGTTTTTGGGTTTGTCAAGATCAGCAGGGCAACCATTTAAGTGATAGGCCACTTCATGATGCACTTTTGGTGTATGTCGTATGCACATTTTTAGTGCAATATACTTGAATATCCTTACAGCACAAACATGGCCTGAACATGTGCTCTACTTTCTGATTCTTAATTACTTCTTCTGTATAAAGTGTGCCTGCAGTAAATATAAAGCGTATAAACTGGGAGCAGACATAGTATGAAGGTATCTAGAGATACTTGCACATACTGTACATTTGGCTAAGCTTGGAGACTCTGTACATATTATTTGTATTAGTCCACCCATCATAGGTATGATCCAGTCATGAGGGTTGGGAGGTGGAGTAGGAGGGCCAGGACTTTGAAGCTGAAATTGCTGTTTACACAATAAGACACCCTAGAGGCATCAGTCCTCTAAAGGAGGTTGAAGATAAGTGATGGCATCTCTAGGTGCCTCAAATGTATCTGCTTTATATTTAGGGTAAATTAGGGTAATCAGAAATGTAAGTTTATGGGAAAACAACGACTTACCTATTTCATCAATGGTGAAGGTGTGTTCATAATAGGTGACATTGTCACTGACAAGGCGAACATGATAATGAACCCAAATCGATGTGTAGTTCTCACTGAAATATGCATCCATTTATCACCAGCAGACAGCTGTGTTCAGGGCAATCGGTCGCAATTCAGCCTCTGAGAAAGGGAACACACATGATATGTTAGTTCACAGACGATTAAACAAACATAAATGGAGACAATTCTATAACATTTGGAGGGTCGAGGTACTTTTAAAATATAATAAAAAACAGTAAAGACTACCGATTAAACTTGAACATTTTACAGTGAAATTCACTAAGTTCTCCTGTTCTGTGTTTTGTTTTTTTAAGGCCAGGTTACTGTATCCTGTGCTCAACAAATAATTTCCCAGTTTGCAGACAAGTGATTCTCAACGTCACCATGGGAGGTTTCGCTGTAGCATAATTATGCACACTTCTAATTACAGTACTAAGACCTGTGTCAAGGATTTGTGGATGGCTAAATGCAGTTGCCTTTTAAGTGCATTTGGCCTGCAACTGAACTCCTGACCCAAATCTAACCTCCTCCTAAACTATATCAACCTACTCTAAGTGCTTTTGAAATTGCCATTGATTTTGCATGGGAGAGAAGCAGTTTTCATGTGAACAAAAGCCCACTGACACAGGTCCATAGTCTACTGCAAGCTATAAAGTGCATGAAGGGACAGATTTTCTTTCCTATTTTTTTCCTATTTTAACTTTTTCTCAAATCTTCCAAATACAGAATTACTAGGGCCCACCTTTTAAAACCTCATTTAACTTGTCAATGGTAAAATCTGGAATAAGGTAAACAGAGTTAACGTTGCCACCTCAGAACAGTGTCATGCCTATGCTTAGAGGAACTGTTGCCTGTTCATAGCCTCACTCTGCCTGTCTTTTGATGAACCAGTTACCAAGGTAGAGCTAGTCTTCGAAATCAATAGCAATTGAGATTTGCACCCTTGTTGATCATTTCATGGAAAGGCAGACAACACTGATTGGGATTTCAGATGTAAGAACCATGGTCCTAGGGGGACTAACCCTTGACACTTAGGGTAACCAAAGACGCAAGAAGACAAGTGATCTGAACTGGTTAAAATGTAATGTCTGTTGGTGACTACTGTGGTCTTTAGGGGGATACAACTTACCTAGCGCCAATCACTATTGTTCCCCCTAAATCTGCAACTGCCACTTCCCCTTTCCAGTGACACTCTTTGCAAGCTTGGCTATGCCAACCTTACAAGTTAATACAGAGGTACACTCTTTGCCTTCTAATAAGTCTGTTAGATTTTGTAGAAGGGACAAGAGTGTGTATTTATTAATGTTATTATGCTTTATGAGCAAGTATTTGGGCTGGTGAATACATCTTAATAGGTAGTGTGCATGGATTGTCAACATTTAAAGCGGTGGTTCACCCTGCCATAACAGTTTTAGCATAAAATTAGGCATAGTAGCACGAGCTACAGTATGCCTGTATTTATTTTTTTTAGCCCCGTACTCACTGTGCAATCGTATATTGAAGATTCCGACTCCCCCGCGGGGATGGGCGTTCCTATCCAGAGGGAAGGTGAATTGACGGCCGGCTCTGGCACGTCACGCTCCCCGAAGACAGCCGGAGTAGGTCTCGGCTCTTCACGGCACTATACGGCGCCTGCGCACAGACTATGCGCAGGCGCCGTGAAGAGCCAAGTCCTATTTCGGCTATTTCCGGAGAAGCGTGACGTGCCAGAGCCGGCCGTCAATCACCTTCCCTCTGGATAGGAACGCCCATTCCCCGCGGGACGTCGGAATATCTTCAATATACGATTGCACAGTGAACCCGCCGCTTTAATGATACATTATTCTGCCTAAATAATTTTTTTACAAAATAAAATGGAAACATTTAAATTAAAAGCATAGATTAATACATACATACTGTAAATTTCAAATACAACAATAAAGACAGAAATACATTAACCATTTTGGTTATGCAAAAGAAATGAAAGAGGTACTTAACGGTATTAAATACTGCAGCTTTAACATCCGGTTAAGTTTTGAAATTCTCCATAGGTCCAGTGGCAAGTAAAGGTTTCCAGCTGGGATGATCGGCACTCTGTGATTCTTGGCCAGCCAGGAGGATCTACAAGCCACCGAAAGACATGTTAATTAAATTAATGTTTGTGTTTTTATTTTAAATATATCACAATCATATGATAAGAAGCCATAAGTGTACATTACACATACATAGTCACATAGGTGCATTCATTATCTAATCAACATATAATGGATGCCAAGCAAAGCTTTTCTGCACTGATCATTAGCTTTAGGTACTCTATATAAGTTTTATTATTTTATTTTATTTGGGTTTTTAAAGCTGCACTTTCTTTCACCTTCAAAACTTTAGGTATGGTCTGTGTAGCCTACTTAAGATAAAAGATTCATACATTTAAAGTGTATCTAATGTTATTAGGTTTATTGGTGTGTTCCTGTCGGGTACATTCACCCTCTCTACTATATTTGTCCTGGTGACCAGTGTTGGAGAACCCAGCTCTCATCAGGACAACAGGTGATGGAAAATCTTCCAATGGGGGACACCTTTTCTGGTAACAACTATCTAACAGAAGATTTCCCTCAACTTCACAGATTTTATCTTTTTCCTATGCTATCAAAAACTACCAAAAAATGTAGATTTACATAATGCTTGGGCTCTATTACAAAGGCATTAACACGGGATGCTTAGAGTGTAAAGTAGAAAGACCACATAAAGCACAATGGCCCAGATTCTCGTATCTGGGCAGAAAACTGTGCGGGCGTAACGTATCTGGTTTGCGTTACGCCGCTGCAAGTTTTACAGGCAAGTGCTTTATTCACAAAGAACTTGCCTGTAAAGTTGCGGGTAGGGGGCGTGGAGCATTTAAATTAGGCGCGTTCCCGCGCCGAACGTACTGCGCATGAGCCGTCCGGAAAATATTCCAGGGTGCATTGCTCCAAATGACGTCACAAGGACGTCATTGGTTTTGACGTGAACGTAAATGGCGTCCAGACCCATTCACGGACGACTTACGCAAACAACGTAATATTTTTAAATTTCCGACGCGGGAACGACGACCATACTTAACATTGGTTGCCCCTCATATAGCAGGGCAACCTTAGAGCGACGCAAATCTAACGTAAACGTCGAACTTCCACTGCGTCGACCGCGCGTACGTTCGGGAATTTGCGTATTTTGTTAATTTGGAAATACTCGACGGGGGAAAAACGACGGGAGACGACATCTAGCGGCAAAAAAAAAATTGCATTTAAGATCCGACAGCGTAAGAGCCTTACGCCTGTCGGATCTAATGGATATCTATGCGTAAATGATTCTAAGAATCAGTCGCATAGATACGACGGCCTAGATTAGGACTTACGACGGCATACATTGCGTTGCGCCGTCGTAAGCCCTTTGAGAATCTTGGCCTATGTCTTTATATACACGAACACACCACTGGTTCTTGCTGAAATTAATGTGATTTGAAGCATGTGTTTGTGTTGATGTTGCCAGCCTCTGACAATCTGGCCCTGCAAAATGTTGAGGAACTCTGCTCCTGAAATCAGAGACAGTGCATGGAAGCATCTGACAATTTCAAAGGTTTGAACTGATTTCCTGATCTCTGTCAGAATCTGACTATATCCAGATGATACTATACACACTACCCAAGTCCACCTCTTTTGCAATTAAAAAACATGGCCTGAACATGTGCTCTACCTTCTGCTTCTGAGTACTTTCTTCTATTCAAAGTGTGCCTGCAGTAAATATGAAGCGTACAAACTGACAACAAACATAGTATGAAGGTATCTAGAGATACTTGCACCTACTGTACATTTAGCTAAGCTTGGAGACTCTGTACATATTTGTACTAATCCACCCATCATAGTTATGATCCAGTTATGAGGGTTGGGAGGTGGAGTAGGAGGACCGGGACTTTGAGGCTAAAATTGCTGTTTATACAATAAGCCACCCTGAAGGCATCAAGTACCCTAAAGGAGGTTGAAGATAAGTGATGACTTCTCTAGGTGCCTCAAATTTATGCCTGCCCTCAATTCATCCGCTTTATATTTAGGATAAATAAAGTTAATTAATAAATGTCAGTTTAAGGGAAAACAACGACTTACCTATTTCATCAATGGTGAAGGTGTGTTCATAATAGGTGTCATTGTCACTGACAAGGCGAACATGATAATGAACCCAAATCGATGTGTCGTTCTTACTGAAATAGCATCCATTTTCACCAGCAGACACTGTGTCAGGGCAATCGGTCCAATTCAGGCCTCTGAGAATTGGGAACACACATGATAAGTTAGTTCACAGACAATCAAACAAATATAAATGGAAACAATTATATAACATTTGGAGGGTTGAGGTACTTTTAATATATATAATAAAAGAGTAAAGACTACTGATTAAATTTCAAAATTTTACAGAGAAATTCACTAAGTTCTGTTCTGGGTTTTATTTTTTTCAGGCCAGGTTACTGATATCCTGGTGCTCAGAAAATAATTCCCATTTGCAGACCATGATTTTCACTCACCATGGGGAGGTTTCGCAGTAGCATATTTATGCAGACTTCTATAACTGAGATCTGTGTCAAGAATTTAAGGATTTGTGGATGGCTAAATGCAGTTGCCTTTTAAGTGCATATGGCCTGCGACTGAACTCCTTCGGACCCAAATCTGACCTCCTCCTAAACTATATCAACATACTATAAGATATAAGCTTTTGAAATTCCCATTGACTTGCATGGGGAGAGAAGCAGTTCTGATGTGGACAAAAGCCCATTGACACAGGTCCATAGTCTACTGCAAAGCTATAAGGAGCATGATGAGACAGATTTTCTTTCCTATCCTTTTCATATTTAAATCTTTTTCTCAAATCTTCCAAATACAGAATTACTAGACAGAGCCCACCTTTTAGGCAGTGAAACCTGCATCCAATTCGCATAGCAGGAGACTGTGATTGGCTCTCTATGGAGCCGGTTTACAGTCTCCGCAGCAGGTCTGGTACATTCCTGGAAAAAAAATGCCTTTTTGGTCCATTTCAGGTCCGAATCAGCCCAAAATTCAGGCTGAATCGGACCTAAAACGGTGAACCGGCACACACCAGACCCCTGCTGTGCGACAAAATCTGGCGATGGTGTGAACTCAGCCTTAAAACCTCATTAACCTGGCAAGTTTTGAATAAGATAAACGTAGTTAACTTTGCCACTTCAGAACAGTTTCATGTCTATGCTTAGAGGAACTGTTGTCTGTTCAGAGCCTTACTCTGCCTGTCTTTTGATGAACCATTTGCCAAGGTAGAGCTAGTTCTTGTAATCAATAAAAGTTTAGATTCACACCCTTGCTGATCACTTTCATGGAAAGGCAGACAACGCTGATTTGGCAAACAGGGATTTCAGATGTCAGAACCATGGTCTTAGTGGGACTAACCCTTGACACTTAGGGCATCCAAGACTTGAGAAGACAATGATCTGATCTTGGTAAAATGTAATGTCTGTTGGTGACTTCTGTGTCTTTAGAGGGATACAACTACCTGGCACAATCACTATGTTGCCCCTAAATCTGCAAATGTCCCTTCCCTTTTCCAGTGACACTCTTTGCAAGCTTGGCTAATGCCAACCTTACAAGTTAATACAGAGGTACACTCTTGCCTTCTAATAAGTATCTTAGATTTAGTACAAGATTGTGCAGTTTAATTATGTATTATTATGCTTATGGTACGTTTTTGGCTATGAGTATTATTCTACCTAATAAAGTTTGTTAAGAAAATAAAATGGGAACATTTAAAATTTTAAACATAGATTAATACATACTGCAATGTTCCAATACAACAATAAAGGGATAAATACATTTTTAACCATTTTGTTGGTTTTAAGTTATGCAATCCTTTCCTACATAGAAGAGAATGAAAGAGGTACTTAACGGTATTAAAATACTGCAGCTTTAACAAGCCGTTAAGTTCTGAAATTCTCCATAGGTCCAATGGCAAGTAAAGATTTCCAGCTGGGATGATCGGCACTCTGTGATTCTTGGCCAGCCAGGAGGATCTACAAGCCACCAAAAGATGTTTTAATAAAATTAATGTTTGTGTTTTTATTTTAAATATATCACAATCATATGATACTAAGCCATGAGTGTACATTACACATAAATAGTTACATAATGTTTTTATTATCTAATCAACATATAATGGATGGCAAGCAAAAGCTTTTCTGCACTGATCATTAGCTTTAGGTTTATTGCCTGTGTTCCTGTCGGGTACATTCACCCTCTCTATTGTATTTGGTCCAGGTGACCAGCGTTGAGAACCCAGCTCTCATCAGGACAACAGGTGATGAAAAATCTTCTAATGGGGGACACCTTTTCTGGTGACAACTATCCAACAGAAGATTTTCCTTAGCTTCACAGATTATATATTTTTCCTATGCGTTTAAAAACGACAAAAAACATTTAGTTTTATATAATGGTTGGGCTCTGTTACAAAGGCAATCAACACGGGATGCTTAGAGTGTAAAGTAGAAAGACCACATAAGGCACAATGTCCTACAGTATATACAGTAAACATGAACACAACCACTGGTTCTTGCTGAAAATTAATGTGATTTGCAGCACGTGTTTGTGTTGATGCTGCCAGCCTCTGCCAATCTGGGCCTGCAAAATGTTGAGGATCTCCGCTCCTGAAATCAGAGACAGTGCATGGAAGCATCTAACACATATACACTGTATATAATTTCAAAGGCTTGAACTGATTTCCTGATCTCTGTCAAATCTGACCATATCCAGATGTAGCAAGGTCCCGGGACCTCCAGAGGCCTTATGGTGACTTCCAGCGTTAGGGACAGATGACATCCTTCAGTGTAGAGTGGGGTTGCAAGGCATGGTGAGTGTAATGCAATATGAAATGGTGGGCTCCAGACAATTTTGAATGCAAATAGATTCATTGTCTCTTGAACAGATCTGAGGAGAGAGAGTTGGGGCCAGGACACCCTTAAGTATATGCAACGATAATTAGCAGACTCCAAGACTTCTATAGGTATACAGCTATACAGATGAAGGCCTCCAGCCGGACCGCACTTCTGTATAGGTAGGACCGCCGTCTCCTATTTCAACAATCTTGTAGCAGTTACTAACAGGTAGTTTATTCAACTATTGGCAACACAAACAGTTTCTCCGCTTACTCCACAGTCACTCACTGTGAGCCTTTACTCAATGGACTCCCAGTCTTTCACTAGACTTTGGATCCAATAGCCACTGGATCCCCTGCGCTCTTCCACTTTAGTGTTCAGTATCTTCCTCAAGCGTCACCCCTGCTTTCCTGCTGGGTCCCTAGCTTGGCACTAACAGATAATCTTCAAGCGTTACCCCGGGTGACCTGCTAGGTCCCTGGCTTAGCACCCACTGATGCTCCACAAGCGTCACCTCTGCTGTCCTACTGGGTCCCTGGCTTGGCACTCACTGAATTTTTCCAACATCTTCACCGCCCCCAGCTGGCGAGACGACTGCTCTGGTACTGGCTTCAGCTTACTTACTTGGTCTCCGATAACAAGGTGGTTGATCCCTTTGTGACAATAGCTTCCCCTTTTACCTACGACCACAGCTGGTTCCCTCTCCAGCGGAACCACTACTTCTGGTTGGACTGCAAGCCAGTAGTTTGAACCCTACACTGCTCTCCCGCTCCGGAAAAGGCTCTAAGGCAGCCTAGCAGCTAAACGTCCCGGGATAGGCCTCAGGCTTCTGGCCTAGCAGTCCAGGGCAGCACAACAGACGTTCACCCAGACAGCTGTCTGAGTGGCACAGAAATCACCTGAATCTACCCAAATAAATAGGCTCTCCCAGCAGGCCAAGGGACCAAATAATATCCTGCCCATGGCTGAGACACCCCATCCATTCATGTCTGAGCTTTGCAAAACCCTGTCTTATTTAATGTCACTAGCATAGTGCCACCTAGTGACAGAAGAGAAAGGGAGCAACAGATTTAGAGAGGAATCAATTGATCTCCTAACAATTGGCCAAGGCAAATATCGCCTGGCAAATAAATTTGATAGCAAACCTGCCTAAACATCAGGGTGCTACACAGATGATACCAAATACACTTTACTCAAGTTCCACCTCTTTTCCAAAAAAAATTAATCTATAATGGTCCCAATAAATTAGGAAAATCTGGGAGGTATCATGATATATGTTGGTTATCTTCATCAAAAACATCAGGCTAATGTAACAAATAGTAAGTAATGCACATATATAAAAACATTTAAGTATAATAACTAAATTACATGTCTTTTTCATGTTCTTCTGCAAAGGTCCTCTGGTGATCTCTGCCATAGAGCGTGGCTGTTTTTGTGAGTTGGTTGTAGATCGTTCTAAAAAAACAAACAAAATTATATAGAAATAGTCTGATACACACAGTCCAAAATGTTTTACAGCTAATGTCAGATATACAAAACTTCTCTTTAGTTCAGTTACATTTTTAAATGTGAAAAGTTCTTTAAAACCTTCACCAGTAGTCCAATTGAAGACTACTACATATACAACCAACTTAAGCTGCTACAACGTGCTTTAGTTGTACTGGCCCTCAGAGCAGGGCCGATCCTCGCTATAGGCTCACTATGCAAGCCGCTTAGGGCCCCGCAAAGCTGCAAAGGGCCCCCAAATTACTAGAGGCCCCGCCTGGTGAGAAGTCATTTTCGCCCCCTCACCCGCTTCTAAACTCGCTGGCTGAGTCATTTCCGACAGCAGAACACCCCCTCCCCCCGCTTCTCAACTTTCTTTAATGTGACATGTCACTGTCGTCAGCGCCCCCCCGATTCTCATGTTTAATGTACCATGTCATTTTGCTTAGGGCCCTAGGGAGGTCAGGATCGGCACTGCCTCAGAGTATAGTTTGTGCTGGGTTCCTGTTTATTCCCTTGCTCATGGTCTACAGTAGCCTTCTCCTTCTACATGGAGCCAAAACTGTGTGATGATGTGGGATATGGAGCTTTATCCTACTACTGCGATGTGCAGAGAATAAAACCGAGTGATCACCACCATCTAGAGTAGGCAATTCAGGCACAGCCTTGGATCGCAGACAGTCAGTCTAAAAACAATAATATATAAGACATTACTGTTCTATAGGGAAAAGGGAGTAGCCACTCCAGGTGGGAACCCAGATGAACATCCTCCACTGCAGACAACTCAGGTGCAGGCAATGCACTTCGCAAAGCAGGAACAAAAATTGTCTCTGGACAGTCGCACTCTGAACCAATTGTATCATTATTAAAAGAAGGACGGTACTGATCTACTGGGACTGCCCCGACCTTGGCGAAGGGAGGTCGTAATGGCTCTCGAGTGGAGGCTCCCGCTGCCACATTGGGAAGGCGTGAGCCCCACCGAGACTCGTTAGTGATAGACGCCAAATGTGAAACCACTACGCCTTACGTTTTACGGCCTGCCTTTGATTGTATGTTGACTCCACTGACTAAGTTGAAATGTCTGTAAATGATGTGGTCCGACCGGGACCAGCTCCTCTGTTTATAAATAAAACTTTTGGAAAAAAAAAAAAAGAAGGACAGCACTACAAATCACAGCAAAATAAAATAAAACCCGACCCCTGACGCATTTCGCCCTGAAACTAGTGCTTAGTGCTCAGCCTTAACAAGTACCACCATTGGTACTATGCACACTTAGGGAAGGACTGTTCTTGTTGGTGTTCTATGTATAACTATACGTGATAAAATAGGCATGATGGCATTTCAAGAAAGCATTGAGCTGAAAGCGTCATGAACCCTGTCCAATAAGCGTGTCTCACTGATCAACATGAGCACTGGTCAATAGGGGCAATGGAAAGAGATGGTGACAAGGTTTATGTCAGGGAAGTCAAGCAGTTAGTAATAATGTGGTATCAGCTTTAGAAAAGCCCAAGCAGGATCTTTTTTTGGCTAATAAAGTTAAAGCATGCAACCTAAAGTTTAAAAAGGTCTACAGGTTCTATTTTAGTGTATGGTATGGAAATATGTTGTAGAAAATACGTTGCAATTGTCTTTAGTAAGTTCCCCTAGTAAAGCCTCGCCAAATAAATGTTGAGACGTATTGGTTAAGTAGAAATAAAACATATAATATAATTTAAATATTGCATTGGCTTAAGGTTAACTCAATGTTTAGCCGTTTTGGAGCTCATTCTGTATTTTGCATAGAGACTCCAGCAGCCAGTGCCTATAGATATACAATGCTCTATCAAGAGTGGACAAAGGATACAAAGGATCTAATCATTTCACAGCTATCCAAAATGGTGGAGCTTTAAAGTACCTACAGACATGACATGTTGTCACACGCTTGTCAATAAACATCAAACTGGGTAAAGGCTCCTCCAGATGTGTCTACCCACCCCTAGAACTCTCCCAAACCATCTGGACTGGCCCTCTAAGAATAGGCTAGACCTGGAAGTGTCTGTACAGGGACTATACATTCACACTGGAACGATGCATACATTTCAGAATGATCCTGCAATTCTGATCTCCACACTGCAGGCTTATGTCTATGGTTATCATTGTTCTAACAGCTGAAAATGTTTTGTAAATAGGGGCTGCACTGCAATGCTATATGTAGTGGGTTGACCATACTTGTACAAATAGAGACAGGTTTAGAAATTTGCATAGACTCACCAATTTCATCCATGACGAATGAACGTTCATCAACTGTAACATTTTCAATAATAAGGCGGATGTGATAATTCCACAGGACTGAGGTATTTTCCTTGCTGAAATAACAACTGTTTCTACCTGCAGACTCAGTGTCGGGGCAGTCATTCCATTGATGGTCACTACAACAGGAATATTGAGAGGGCATTCAGACACAGATTTACAAACCAGATTTACAATGCACATGAACCACTCAGCCCAATGCCCCATCTACCACTAGGGCAGATCTGCTATTTATAGGCAACATCCTAATTGTGCTTAAGCAATACCCTAAAATGTACCTTTTGTTGCAAGTTCCTCCTAAAAAATAGCAGGGCATTTCCTGGTAATTGTGGATGCCTAGGCACTCCTGCGCACAAAGGTTCATAACAGTATATCTGCATCAGACATTTATAGGTAGATTCACATAGGGGCGCCTAACTTTAGGGCGGCCTAGCCTAGTCTTTTTAGGCTACACCGCCGTAAATTAGTTAGGCTAGTTAGGCTGGTTAGGTAAACCACTTACCTGCTAATTTTTGGCGGCGTAGCCTAAAACGAGCGGGCGTAAGCGCGCCTAATTCAAATGACTTGGAGGGGGGCGTGTTGTATGGAAATGAGGCTTGACCTCACATTTTTTGACACTGCGCATGCGCCGGGCGACTACATTTCCCAGTGCGCATTGCGGCTAAGTAGGCCGTACGGGCCTATTGATTTCGATGTATACGTAAACGACGTAAATCCCGATTCGCGGACGACTTGCGCAAACGACGTAAAAAATTTGAACCTCGCGGTGGGAACGGCGGCCATACTTAACATTGTTATTCCACCTCATAGGTGGAATAACTTTAGGCGGCCTATCGCTTACAGAAACGACGTTAATCGACTGTGGCGGGCTTGCGTTCGTTCGGGAATCGTCGTAAATGCTCATTTACATAATCTACGCCGGCCGCAATGGAAGCGCCACCTAGCGGTAAGCCAAAACATTGCAATCTAAGATAGGACGGCGCAAGCCGTCCTATCTTAGATATGTTTAAGTGCATCTCTGTTAGAGAATACACTTAAACATAGGTCGGCTTAGATTCAGAGTTAGGTCGGCTTATCTGTAAGCCGGCCTAACTCTTTGTGAATCTACCTATTAGTCTCAGGGGATTTGGCGATAGCACTACCTTAGTGCTCTGCCTCTACCAAAATGTCTACTTTCAGACAGAGACACAGTGTAGAACAAGGCAATGTAAGAAATGTGGGAAAGATAAAATGCAGGAAGACCCCAGGGAATGCTGGTGACAAGACCTGGTGGCCCCTTTCTGCTTTTTCTTTGGTCACACCTTCCAGAGTTCAGTTCCTCTTTAAAGCATTTGTTACCCTCAATAAAACACAGGGCTTCTGTTCCTTTAAAGCATGAACAACTGAACAACAGCACAGTGCTTCTGCTGTGTAATTTGGCCCCTGGAATACCTGGCTAATCCTGCCTGGCTATGTCCTCCCCCTGTAAACTGACCACTTTATAGCATGGCTGCTGAGCCTTGACACCATGATCAGTTTAATAGCCTCTGCCATCTGCAGCTCTCCTCTCTGCTCTCCTCTGTCCTCCTCCCCCCTCCCCTCCATGCCGGTCAGCTCTGTGTGTGAACCGCCCCTCCCCTTCTAGCACTGTTCTGAGCAGTGCAAATAATACTACTCACAATCGCTACCAGCCCGTTTTGTAAAATTCATCTACTAAATCAGCGGTCATGTGACCGCCCGTCGCTCTCTTCCTCCGATGTATGCACTAGAGGGAGGTCCCATTACCGCCTGGAAAACATCAGAGGGAGATCTCAGCCCTCCTTCCGTAGAGCATACATCGTAAGAAAAGAACAATGGGCGTTCACATGACTGCTGATCGTGGAGAAGAAATAAGGTATTAAGAAGATTAATTTTAAAAAACGGCATATGGTATATAGCAGTGATTGTGTGCACTGCCTTAACAACCCCTTTAAACAATTTTCTTCTGATCACGTTTAAATGTTTGCCGTCTATACATTTTTTACTGCATTACACATGGAGATTTGTATATTCTCATTTCTTATCTTATTGCAGCTTCCATGCTAAAACCAAACTCTGGGGTTCTTGTTCCTTCCTTGCCCCAAAGGTTCTCCAGGCTGTATTTTATGTTTTTGTTCTTTATATACTTACCTCTTCTAGATGTCTTCACGCTTCACACATGATGGTCCTCTTAGCCCCTTTTCTAGGCTGGGTTCCCTCAATCATGTAGGGAGCCTTGATGTGAAGATTCTCATAACAATGGTATGGAACCCATTAGTGTGTAGAATTAGTCCACAGGTAATAGTCCATAAAAAATGTGCAATAATCCTTTAAGCATATGAATATGAAAGAAGGGGCCACTTCAACTAAAAGAAGAGCTCACTTGCTTTATGCGCTACAAGTGCCAGTGTGATCATTGAAAGGGAGTCCACTTCTGACCCGTGGGTCGGGTCGTCCGAGTCAATCGCAATCCCACCGGTTGTCCCCGCACTTACCCCATCTACGGCCCTTCAGCTAACGGGTGGCGACTTCTGCTGCGTCTCCTCATGGCAGCCATGTGTCTCCTCCCTCCTCCTCCTAGGTCAATAGGATACCTTCTCCTTTCGGCCAATCAGGAAATGGGTCTTAAGACCCGCTTTTCAGATTTCTTTTTTATTTTCGGAATTTTAGAATTTCCGAGTTTTTAGATTTTCCAAATTTTAGAATTTTAGAATTTGTTCGAAATAACTAATTTCAATCATAACAAATGACTCAAAAAGCAAAAAAAAATTAAAAAGAAACAACCAATGAAACAAAAACAAACACATTTTTTGGCAGTGCACATGTCAAGAGGAATTTAAAATAAAAGTAACACTTTGATGTTCAATATAACATAGAAAAACTTCTAATTTTTTCTAATTCAGGCCAACATTAAAGTGGATGTAAACCCAAATGTTTTTTTTTTTTTTTAATTAAGGCTTGCACCTTGTACAGTATAGGATTTCATGTCATCTGTGCCCAGTCTTGCCACAAAGAATTAATCCAGCTCTTATCTTTTTTCAGTGAGATAAAAACTGACACACAGAGAAATAGGAATCAGTTCTTCCCCCTTGTTGTGAATGACAGGTGATTTTCATATCTCATGTACAAGTGTGAGAAAGACATTCTGTGTACTTTCTGACCCCCTTCTCCTTTCTTCTCCAGCTCTCCCAGGATTGGCTTCTCCACACCTCAGCATGATTGGGCATGCTGAAGTCATGTGGTGACCTTTCTGGGTTTTGACTGGATGTTAGTGATCATAGCAGAAGTTCAGTGTAGGAAATACACAGGAGAAAATGCATGTTGACAAGGGGAGTGTAGAGGTGGGCGGGGAGTCTACTGACACCACGACGCCACCCACCGAGCTCCGGACAACAGACCCACCCACAGGATCTGCAGTTTTTCGGGTCTCATAACAGACAGAGGGGAGACATTTGGCAGGAAAGGATATATGCAGGAGGCATGTATATCCTCATAGATAACCACTATGGCAGTTGTTTAGAAAGGATGAAAGTGGGTTTATATCCACTTTAAGGGTTTGTTCACAAAGGCACTTCAGGATCAGGCAAGATCAGTCTGAGGTCATTTGGGAATCAGGTTGAGCATCTACGCCATGAAGAATGAAGGCCGTTCTGAAGGCAAAACGAGATCCAAACCGGTACTAGCAAGGTGTACCTAATAAAGTGTCCGGCGAGTGTATGTCTGCTTGCCTTTGTGATTACAGTAAAAAGCAGCAGTTGAAAGTAAATAAAAAGTAAAATAAAATGTTTCTTTAGGCCTGGTTCACACTTGTGCGATGCGAGAACACCGCAAATCCACTGCGGGTTCCCGCATCGCACCCGTCGTGCACGGCAGTTCACACTGCCATATGCGAACTGCGGGGGTGTGGCATTATATCTTAAGGACACCCCAATTTCAGCTTGCGTATCGCAGCGCGAACTTACAGTTCGGACATGAATCGGATCGCATATGTGTGAACACAAATGCGATCCAAACAGAAAAAAGGGTCCTGTGCGTCCTTGGACCGAATGTGATATACTATCTGTATGGCTGATATCGCACCGCATAGACATCGCATGTAATTTGAACAGCAGTGCGCTGCGGATTACATCCGAATTACATGCAATGTCTGGCATCGCACAAGTGTGAACCGGGCCTTAAGGCCTTCTAAATACTGTATATACTCGAATATAAGCCGACCTGAATATAAGCCGAGGCACCTAATTTTACCACAAAAAACCTGGGAAAACATGTTGACTCGAGTATAAGCCTAGGGGGCCATATTCTCATAGAAGTTACGATGGAGTATCTCAGGATACTCCATCGTATCTCCCTTTTTTGGCCCGTGTATCTATGCGACTGATTCTTAGAATCATTTTCGCATAGATACACTTAAGATCCGCCATCTGTAAGTCACTTACACTGGCGGATCTTAAGTGTAATGACGCCGGCCGCCGCTAGATGGCATTTACGTGAAGGACTCATTTGCGTATGCAAATGATCCTTCTACGCCGATTCCCGAACGAGTTTGCGTCGCGTAACCGTCGCTAATGTCGTTTGCGTAAGCGGAAACTTACTCCTGCTATATGAGGAGTAAGTTTCCGCAAGTCCCACGTAGGCCATGTTACGGATGGCGTCGGGTCCGCGTCGTGTTTTTTCGTCGGGTACGTCGTTTCCGTAAGTCGTTCTTGAATACGACTTTACGTCAATGACGCACACGTCGGCGTCATTGACGTTTTCCGCCGAGAACTGGAGCATGCACACTGGGCTTTTTGAAGCCCGGCGCATGCGCAGTTCATTAGAATCGGGGGCGCGCTTAATTTGAATACAAGCCGCCCCCTTGGAGATCCGCCAGGCTACGCCGGGGCATTTACACTCCGCCGTCCCAACTTACGGAGCAAGTGTTTGGGGAATACAACACTTGCTCCTGTAAGTTGGGACAGCGGAGTGTAAGTGCCTTAAGCGCAGCCCGCGGATTTTTAGAGAGAATATGGGCCCGGGTGTCTATCTGTATGCCTCACTGTGTCCATGTGCATGCCTCACTGTGTCCTTGACTAGACTTACGTTTAACATAGGAGTCTATGGAAGGGGTGCCCGGATTTGAAAAATCGGTGATCCCCAGCCGTAAGTCCCCCAGACAGAAAACTTTACACACTTATAGAGTGGGGCTACATGTGTTTGGTTGGTACTGGGTCCCCAAAGTCTGTGAGATCAGGCGCAAAAGGGTGACTCGAGTATAAGCCGAGGGGGGCATTTTCAGCACAAAAAAATGTGCTGAAAAACTCGGCTTATACTCGAGTATATACGGTACTTTCTATTGACAATTGATTTCATACATTGATTGTTTGATAAAAAGCCTATACTAATCTACCTATGACAAAAATATAAAAGCTATGATACCTTGTCTTATACTGGAACTTTATCGTGGTGGACAAGTTCTGAAAATCTCCATAAGTCCAATAACATGTTATTGTCTCCAGCTGTGGCGATCGGCAGCTCGTGATTCTGGGCCCTCTCGAAGTTTCTAAAAAAGAACAGAACAACGGGGTTAATTGAATTGTTGTGAACAGGAAGCAAACATCAACTTGCACATTGCTATCAGCTATTTCTATATTAAAATCTTTTTTATAAAGCAACATCGCTTCACAGTTAGCCATACCCAGCCGTCTTAAGTTCCCCAGGCAGCTGGTGATTTTGTTAACCTGAATCCAATAATGCGTGCTGTGTGTATGTACAAAACAAAATTATTTTACTTGTTTACCATGAAAATCAATTACTGACACTTCTGGAGGTCACAACAGGAGCTGCTATGATTTGTGAACAGCCTGTTCTAGGGCTTGCAAAGTCTAAGGTAGAATTGACAAGTTTTAAGTAAACACTCCTGTAATGTACTTACAAAATAATTCCAGACAATTCTTTTACTTCCATCATCCTAGCTGCCCCAATGCAGAAAGATGTTGCAAATCTTTTGCTTTAAATTGAAGCCAACTTGTTTTTTTTTTAAGGGTGCATTCACAATGTTCCAACACATTAACATTATTACACGCCTTACTACAATGCAGAGTGATGCGTTTTATGTGCATAGGTGCAATGCAATGTCGTTCATTCCTAAAATTGAACTTCAGGCAAAAAGCATACATGAAATAAAATATCATAAAAAGTAAAACTGCGCTAATTTAGATCATATTCGAGCAGCAACCCTCCTGTAAGATATATACAGTGCATAAACGTAATAGTAAATAAGGCAGCGCTATTGACACTTAGTTAGGTAGTGCTAATGAAAAAAAAGTAAAAATACAAATACTTATTAATTTTGCAAGAACCAAAATCATTAAAATAAATAGCTCAAATTCAAAGGATTGCCCCTCCAAATTCGTAACGTGTCCTTCCAAAGTGTTAGGCCTCGTACACACGGACGGACTGTGCGATGAAAACGGTCCGCCGGACCGTTTTCATCGGACATGTCTGCTGCCGGATTTTGGTCTGATGGTTGTACACACCATTAAACCAAAATTCCCGAGGACAGGATACGCGGTGACGTGGCCACGCCGTCGCGGCGACGTGCGCGACCCTGGAAGGTCAATGCTTCCACGCATGCGTCGAATCACTTCGACGAATGCGAGGGCTTTCAGCCGAGCGGACATGTCCGGTAAGTCGTACAGACGACCGAACATGTCCGACAGACAGGCTTCCAGCTGACATGTTTCTTAGCATGCTAAGAAACATTTGTCCGCTGGAAACCTGTCCGTTCCGCCGGAAAATTGTCCGGTTGGACGTACAGACGACCGAACATGTCCGCTGAAACTGGTCTGGTCGATCGTGTGTACGAGGCCTAAGTTTTCACCACCAAGTAATGTGCAAAATCCACTGCAAGGGATGCTCGCTTGATCATAAGCTCAATAATGGCATGCAATGCCAAGCTGCGGTTTCCAAAGCGAGCAAAGTCCTTTCTTGTATTAAGAGAGGTATGGACTCCAGAGACAGAGATATAATTTTGCCCCTGTACAAATCATTAGTAAGACCTCATCTGGAATATGCAGTTCAGTTTTGGGCACCAGTTCTCAAAAAGGATATAGGAGAACTGGAGAAAGTGCAGAGAAGAGCAACCAAACTGATAAGAGGCATGGAGGAGCTCAGCTATGAGGAAAGATTAGAGGAACTAGATTTATTCACTCTTGAGAAGAGGAGAATAAGGGGGGATATGATCAACATGTACAAATATATAAGAGGTCCATACAGTGAACTTGGTGTTGAGTTATTCACTTTACGGTCATCACTGAGGACAAGGGGGCACTCTTTACGTCTAGAGGAAAAGAGATTTCACCTCCAAATACGGAAAGGTTTTTTCACAGTAAGAGCTGTGAAAATGTGGAACAGACTCCCTCCAGAGGTGGTTCTGGCCAGATCAGTAGATTGCTTTAAGAAAGGTCTGGATTCTTTCCTAAATGTACAGAATATAACTGAGTACTAAGATTTGTAGGTAAAGTTGATCCAGGGTAAATCCGATTGCCTCTCGGGGGATCAGGAAGGAATTTTTTCCCCTGCTGTAGCAAATTGGATCATGCTCCGCTGGGGTTTTTTGCCTTCCTCTGGATCAACTGTGGGTATGAAGTTGGGTGTATAGGATTTTACTGTGTTTTTTTATTTTGTTTTTTGTGGTTGAACTGGATGGACTTGTGTCTTTTTTCAACCTGACTAACTATGTAACTATGTAACCAGCTGATGGGGATCTCCTATTATGGAAGGTCACAGACACTTGTGGCTAATACCCAGCCAGGGCCTTTATCCAGTGAGCAGGATATTTAAATGGCATCTCCCACCAAGCCTATATTCCAGAGATCAGGGAACGGCTGAACTCGGATAAGGATACAGGGTCCAGGGCGCTCCACACAACGTGAAATTATGAGTTCCTCTCTGAGTGCAATCATAGTCCTCTCTGAGTGCAATCATAATTCCCCAAAAAGAGATAAACTCGCCATAGTGTAAAATCTCAATTTTAATATAAAATATAAAATCAAAAAAGTAATGCACTCACATCAATGTAGTTTGAAAACTGCATATCAAACAGGGAGGAGCGACGCGCTGATGTGATCCCAGAAAGACGGGTGTTTGTGGTTGTTTTATATGCTGTTTTTTAACTACATTGATATAAGTGCATTACTTTTTGGTTTTATATTAAAAATCGAGACCCTGCTGCGGGTCCCAGCAGGGGGTCCAGTGCATCCCTGTAGACCGATTCAGGTGCAAATCAGGTTTTGGGTGAACTTCTACTTGAATGAAGACAGAGCGCCATTGATTTGTTTTTGAAGTTCTGCCTGAAGTTAAGTTCTATTGGCACCCAACACACCATGCCAAACCACCTACATTCCAGTGCACTGCTATGCATGGAAATGCACTACCATGCGTTTTGGTGCACAGCGTTGTAAAAAACGATTTTTAGTATGGTCTAGTGAAGGGGTCTCAAAACTTTCAAAACAAAGGGCCAGTTTACTGCCCTTTAGACTTGGGGGGAGGGGAGCGGACTGTGGCCAGTGGGAGTAGAAAATGGTGTCGGTGCAAACAATAGTGCCCCTTAAATGGTGTCACGAGAAAAATAGTGTCCCATCTTTGGTGTCAGTGGGAGGAATATTTCCTCATCGTTGGTGTCAGTGGGAGGAATATTTCCTCATCGTTGGTGTCAGTGGGAGGAATATTTCCTCATCAATGGTGTCAGTGGGAGGAATATTTCCTCATCGTTGGTGTCAGTGGGAGGAATATTTCCTCATCGTTGGTGTCAGTGGGAGGAATATTTCCTCATCGTTGGTGTCAGTGGGAGGAATATTTCCTCATCGTTGGTGTCAGTGGGAGGAATATTTCCTCATCGTTGGTGTCAGTGGGAGGAATATTTCCTCATCGTTGGTGTCAGTGGGAGAAATATTTCCTCATCGTTGGTGTCAGTTGGAGGAATATTTCCTCATCGTTGGTGTCAGTGGGAGGAATAGTTCCTCATCGTTGGTGTCAGTGGAAGGAATATTTCCTCATCGTTGGTGTCAGTGGGAGGAATAGTGCCTTGTATCAGTGAGGTAAATAGTGTCCCAAAGGCCAGATAAAGGCAAGCAAAGGGCCACAGTCAGTTTGGAGACCACTGGTCTAGTGCGTTGCCAGCCCAGACATACATAATAACATCTGTCAAGTGTTGTTTATTGCTGCCTAAAAGGAAGTGGTGTGGATGGAGTTGGGGTTTAGGGAGCAACATTGGGGGGGGTCAGGGTGGGTATTGGCAGCGGCTAGACTGAAAGTTAGGGTTACCTAGGAAAATCAAGAAAACCTACAAATGTAAAATTTGCTTTTCTCATGTAATTCAATGAACATTTTCCTGGAAACCTCTTTATTTCTGTCACTTTTAAATTTCAGATAAAGCATCTACAGTTGTAGTCTTCAAGCAGAATAGTTTTTATAGCAAAGAAAGCATCATTTGCATTCCTCTAAAGATGCATGTTCCCAACCAATGAAATATTTAAACATTTTTTTATAATGTGGTATTCGAATACCCTCCTGAATAAATTGTATGGAATCTTGGCATCTATTTGAAAAAGTTTCTATTTGAAAAGAGTTTTGTCTGGGCAGCCAATCTGTTGCCTGTGTCAAATATTTTTTTTTAAGGATTGGACCATCATTTCTAACTTTAATACAAACGTTATTTGTTGAAATGTCCTTAAGACATTGGATAACAAATTTGGAAATCCCAACATTTTTGGCCAAATATTGGAGATGACCTAACATCTATGGGTCACCAGCAGGCACTGTCAGCCAAGACGAGTTAACCGCATGTGTTGGAAAACCTTGCTTGATGACTTTTGTTTTCCCCTTCTTCTGATATTCTTTAAAGTCTAAATATAAGTGGTTGGTGGTTAACATAAATATCTAAACATGGTTAGATTATGGCTCTACTTCCAAGAACAACACCCCCTTGTGACTATGGTGACATTCATTGATGCTTTATGAGGTCCAGGATGGTGATATGAAAGTCTTTTTTTTTTTTATCACGAGTATGCCGTTTAATAGGTAAAATAGATGCCCCGAAGGTGCCTCCTAAACATAATCAGGACTATGTGGCCTCTTAGGCCTAGTACACACGAGAGGACCGTTTCCGCGGATAAATCCTCTGGCGAATTTTGATCTCATGGTTGTACTAACCATGAGATCAAAATCCCCGTGGAATTCCGTCCGCGGTGACGCATCGTGCCGTCGCTGCGATGATGACGCGGCGACGTGCGCGACGCTGTCATATAAGGACTTCCACGCATGCGTCGAATCATTACGACGCATGCGGGGGGATGGATTCGGACAGATTGATCTGGTGAGTCTGTACAGACCAGCGGATCAATCCGTTGGAATGGATTCCAGCGGATAGATTTCTTAGCATGTTAAGAGATTTTGATCCGCTGGAAATCCATCCCGGGGGGAAAAAATCCGCGGAAAAATATCCGCTGGATTGTACACACCAGGGGATCCTACTGTTGAAACCGGTCCGCGGATCAATTTCAGCGGATCGATCCTCTCGTGTGTACGGGGCCTAACACAACTTTTGGTTGTGCCCACCCCTTGAGCAATTTTGGTAAAATATCTTCCCATTTTTCTAGAATAAATAAGTTCACAACACCAATAAGCCCCCCTCTGATTGTTTTGGGGTTTTTCTGGGCTTCCTTTAAGGTGGGGTAGTAAACTGGAGATAGCGGAAATAGTTTGCAGCTGCCAAGGAATGCTAAGCTCTTAGCTAGACATAAGTCCTGCTTCTTCTATTAGGCCTCTTGCACACGATTATCCAGTTTAAGCATCTACATCTTCTTATATAGGTAGATTCAGGTAGAGAGGAGCAAAGTTACGGCGGCGTAGCTTAGCGTCTTTAGGCTACGCCGCCATAAGTTAGCTAGGCAAGTACATGATTCTCAATGTACTTGCCTGCTAATATACGGCGGCGTAGCCTAAAGCGGGCGGGCGTAAGGGCGCCGAATTCAAATGTGTTGGAGGGGGGCGTGTTTGATGGCAATGAGGCTTGACCTCACGTTTTTTAAGTTTTATCCTAACTGCGCATGCGCCGGGCGCCTACATTTCCCAGTGTGCATTGCGGCTACGTACGCCGCACGGGCCTATTGATTTCGACGTGGACGTAAACGACGTAAATCCCGATTCGCGGACGACTTACGCAAACAACGTAAAAAATGTGAATCTCGCGGCGGGAACGGCGGCCATATTTTAACATTGTTATTCCACCTAATAGGTTGAATAACTTTAGGCCTGCTAATGCCTTACGGAAACGGCGTAAATCGACTGCGGCGGCCGGGCGTACGTTCGTGAATCGGAGTATCAACTCATTTACATATTCTACGCCGACCGCAATGGAAGCGCCACCTAGCGGCCATCCAAAATATTGCAATCCAAGATAGGACGGCACAAGCTGTCCTATCTTAGATATTTTTAAGCGTATCTCTGTTTGAGAATAGGCTTAAACATGAGTCAGCGTAGATTCCGAGTTAGGTCGACTTATCTACTGATAAGTCGGCCTAACTCTACCTGTTAATGTATATTTATGCAGTTTTGCGCATATGCGTTTGTGGCAAATTTGCTCACATTTTCGCGCATGAGTGGAATCTTGTCCTCGGATTGACAATGTCAATGGACAAATCTGTGTGCATTTGCGTGAATGCGCACGAGTTGTAAATTACTGACTAAAAATTATGATTTTTCTATTTTATTTTTACTGAAGAATACACACCACTTGTTTACATGCCTGTGTGCATAGGCACATTACAATTAACTGTATTTTAGCTCAGTAAAAAAAATAAGCTGTACAAAGCATTTTCAAGCTGCAGTGTGCAAGAGGTCTTAATGTTGTTACCATTTTGATGTATATATTGGTTACTGGAGGAAACCAAATCAGAAAATGTCATCTTCAAAAAAGACAAGACATCCATATTACAGTTTCTTTCCATACTAGCTGTCTTAGAATTGTGCCTGTATTAAATTGATGTCTTGCAATATTTTTCATTTCAGCAGCATCAACCAGAACAGTTCTAACATTTTATTAAATAGAAAAAATAAAGGTTTATGTTTGTCGGTTATTCAGTAATATGCAGACATTAAATCCTGAGAGAGAAACAAAATATTCTGCTTGACTTTCAATTTCTTTCCCTAACAAATGTCTACAGTATCTGTGCATGGATAATAACAGCAGACTGACTCCATAGAAGCTGTTAACCATATGAAGTAAGGAAAAATAAGCAATGATTGTGCACATACACTAAAAACAGACAGATTTCAGCTGAATTTAGAAGTACCAATTTTCCTAAGCGCTCAATCCAATAGTGAAAGCTCCAAACAAGTGTGTGTGGGGGGCAAGAATAACAAACTCAAGGGCAGCCTAACAGCACTATTGTCGTTGGTTCAAATCCCAACCACAGCACTGCCTGCATAGAGTTTGGATGTTCCTAATTGTGCCTGCATGGGTTTCCTCCTACTTTCCAAAGACATGCTGGCAGGCAGGGGCGGACTTACAACTCATGGGGCCCCCGGGAAATAGAAGATTATGGGGCCCCCGGGCTTACAGATGGCCACCAAGCCAGGAGGCAGTACAGAGGCGGGGCAGCTAAAATCTCGGGTTTTTTACATCAAAAGCATGTCGGTTTTGGACATATCAGGGACAGATGTAAAAAAAACACAGATTTGTACATACTGTCCCTGGTTTTACTGAGCCTGGCAACCCTGATGGGGCCCCCTAGTGGCACTTGGAGTGCAAAGTGGATTTGCCTTTAGTAAATCAACCCCAGTGTGTCACTGTACCTCCCGGCCTCTGAGGAAAGGGGAATCCCCCCAAAACGCGTTCTGATACAGGCACATGCCATCAATAAACAACATCCCAGAGGGCGGGCTTCACAAGTGTCAGCGCCAGAACCAGCTTCCGTCAGCGGCTTCCAGCAGGAGAGCAGTACGACTTACCCTGCAGCCCGGCTGGACTGTTCACCAGCGAATCAGCTGGATAACAGGAGCAGCCCGAGAGGTACAGTGGCACACTGTCTCATTATACTCACGACCTGTGTGAGTGCACCTGCTTTTTATTCAATTTTCAATAAATATCAATTGTCTTTACTACACTTAGATCCATTGCGTGGTTTCATTTTGTTTCATCTTAAGCTGATTTTAACCTACTGTAGTTTACTACTGAAAAACAATAAATTCCAATTACATGCTCCTAGGCTGCCACACATAACTCTGTTTCATAAAAAAATAAAAATCATGGCTTCTGCTGTATTATGCTAGCAAAGCGTATAACAGTTGCAAGATGGTTAATTTTCCCCTTTAGGTGACAGAATTGGTTTTGCAGTACTGCCACACTCATGAGTTTACAGGGGAGCAAAAGGTTCCTATTAAACCAGCAGCATGCTGGGTGATTAATGATGTCCTACTTATAAAGCTTCTGCAAGTCATTCTTGACATTAATTGCCTGGCAACTGTCTTACGTGGAATGGCTCCATGTTATGCATATTGGATACTGGACTGCAGGGTTATCGCTGTTTAAACCCACGCAAACAATGTGAGATTTATGAACAAACTGTATGCCTGGCAGGTATTTGGTTCACAGTTTATTCCAAATGGGAGTAAATGGCTCACAACCAAAGTTTGGTTTGCATTTAAAAGGTTTTAAAGAGAACCTGTGCCTTGCCCATACAGGTTCTCCTATTTGCTCAACACCCTTTTTGTTTAAGCTCATCTTTCCTTTGCAAACCAAATGTTCCTTAAGCCCACCAGAGCTTTCTCAAATACCAGTACTTCCAGGGACGGGACAGCATGTGACCCTCTCCCCTTCCTCCAATGATGCAACAATGGACACCTGATTGGCCAATCTCCCTGAGCACTGTCACAAGGGGTCAGGGTGAAAGACCTTAGCACTGTGTAAGCCCTGACCACAATAACTTGGTATTCACGCAGGCCTTCTCTTCTTTCTTGCAGGTAAACAGGGGCAGGGAAGGAATGGCAAAGCCTGACTTCAACATCAGTGGTGGTGCGTCCATATGGGCGCACAGGAGCTGTCCTCTCTCTCCTGCCACCCCCCCATGGCGCTTGCAGTTCACCCAGCTGTGTTAGAAAAGCAAATGAATATTCGCTTTCCTAGCACTGAACCGCCTCCCCGCCAATCAGGTGCTTGAGTCTGTTATCTGTCACCTGATTGGCTGAAATGACAGGCGCCACTATTGGACGCCTATCAGGAAGAGAAGACGGAAGATGAGGACAGCAGGAGATGCATGAAGGACCTCGTTTGTCGCTGCCCCACCAAGACAGGGTAAGTGCCAGGCAGACGACAAGTGAATGGGGGGTCACACTGGCGGCATTCAAGGGCACACTGGTAGAATTTGATGGGCACACTGGCAGCATTTAATGGGCACACTGGCAGCATTTAATGGGCACAGTGGCAGCATTTAATGGGGAGAGTGGTTGCAATTGATGGCACAGTGGCTGCAATTGATGGGCACAGTGGCAGCATTTAATAGGGTTTTTTTTTTTTTAAATCAGTTTGTTTGTGCCCCCCCCAAAAATTTTGAGCACCAGCCGCCACTGTTCAACATCAATTTTTAAATTAACTTGCCTAACAAATGCCTCTATATGTATCTGCGCATGGGGTGGGGAGGAACAAGTCAAAGGTTCACTTTAAAGCAGTATTAAACCCAAAAGCAAAAATGTTATATATTTCAGTTTACCAATCCTTCAATGTGGAGGCTGCATTGTTTTATTATGTTTCCACCTTTATTTTCAGCTGGCGTTGGTATAGAGCAATGATGGCGAACTTGGGCACCCCAGATTTTTTTTTATCGTAGGTGAACACAACGTCCGATTTTTGTTTAACGTGTATAGAATTGGTATGGAAATAATCGGAAAAGCATAGTTCACACCAGTGCAGTCAGTTCCAGAAAAAAAAGTAGAATATGAATTTTTCCTGCACTGGACTGTACTGGAATGCAGTACTGGACCCTAGTATAGTGAAAAAACTGTAATGCATCTGGAAACGTATCAAAAACACACACCAAAAGCGCACCAGAACACGCATGCAGAAAAGCATCCGGAACGGATCTGGAGTGCGTTTTTGTGGCTTTAACTGGCCTAAAAAAAAATATTTTTTTTGGGGTGCGACTCGTTAAAGTCCTGTGGGCAATGAATCGTTGTTGAAAAAAAACAGACTTATGGCCCGTACACATGATCCGAAAATCGGACGACCGATCGTGCAACTTTTTTTGATTAATAGTCGCGAGTAGAATTTGAATCTGTTACTAAATTCATAAAAATTCTCGTACGACAGGAAAGAAAAAATAAATAAAACAGAAGTGATGTCATGTGTTGTAATATACTGTACTGACTAAACGAAAATCGTACGATCTGGTATCATACGAGGAAAATTTTCGTGCTTGTCTGATCAAATAATATCGGATGAATTGTCGTGATTGGCTCTCGAAAGCTCTGTACTAACGATCCAATTATCGTAGGATTCTTCCTGGGATGCCAGTTTTCGTCCGATATTCGGATCGTGTGTACAGGCCATTATTGGCTGCATCAACAGGTGAAAATAAAGGAAAATTAATATCCTTATCACATCCATGAATCGGTAAGTTGCAAAATAATAATCTTTTGTTTTTGGCTTTAATACATCTTTAAAAAACACCATCATGTAATTCTGATGATTTTTTTAATCAGTATATTACCGTATTTATCGGCGTATAACACGCACCCTAACTTTGAAAGGGAAGTTTCAGGAAAAAAACTTTCCACAGCCCCCTGCGTATAACACGCAGGCACAGTTTACCTTCTAATTTCAGGGTAAAAAGTGAGTGTTATACGCCAATAAATACAGTAATTCATTTTTTATTTGTCAAACTTGTATTTATATTTTTCCCTGCAGCTACATGCAGACCACATGTACAGCAAAAGCAAAAGGGGTTGGTAAAAGTATTAATTGGTCAGCTTTTATTTTTACCGTTTATATCTTTGTAGCACCCCTGGCCTGGCTAAATTTAGTGTATAGCTCAGCTGTACACTAAATTTAAAAGTTTGTATACTTCCTTTCTCTCCCAGATGTAGGCAAGCATAGGAGTGGGCATACACGGCTCCCATGGCTACTCCCCTTAATTGGTGGTAGAACTTTTGGTTAAACACAAAACAGATGTTAATTAGAATCAGATCCAAGAGTTCCACCATCAAATCATTCTGTGGTCCTGCCAGGGGATGATGTATATCTAGTCATTGGGATACCATGTGTACCCCCACCTCATGTGGGATGGATGAATATAGAGACTCAACATCTACTCCCACCAGGATTTTGATTGAGCCAATGAGGAGAGAGATGGGGCAGGTTGAGTGGCGGCTTCATGTCTGAATGGACACACAGAGCTGCGGCTCAGCTCAGGTTCCCCCATAGCAAGTCGCTTGCTGTGGGTGCACTTGCAGGAGGTCTGGGCCAGGAGCGCCAAACGAGGGACCCGAGAAGAGGAGGATCCAGATTGCTCTGTGCAAAAACACTACAGAGAGCAGATAAGTATAACATGTTTGTTATTTTTAAATAACAAAAAAAAAAAATAGAGACTTTAGTATCACTTTAAACCAGTGAAACTCATCGTCAACTCTTGCATTCAGGATGGCAAGCGTTGAGAACCAGAAACATGCTTTACATCGGGGACGTGCAGTGAGGTCAGTGGCTGGTGAGGCAGTAGCTAGTATCAGAGCCAGATACACACAGGTTACATACCCCACGATCATTAGAGTACGAGCAAAAATTCGAGCACTAGACCTCCTCTGTAACTCCAAATATGTAACCAGTAAATAAACTGAAGTTTGGCGCCATGCCACAAGTGTGCGAAATTTTAAAGTGTGACATGTTAGGTATCTATTTACCCGGAGTAACATCATCTTTCACATTACATGAAAAAAAAATCAGGCTAACGTGTGTTTTTTTTATTCATGAAACAGTTTTTCCCCCCAAAAAAAACACGTTTAAAAAAATTGCTGCGCAAATACCGTGTGACATAAAAAGTTGCAACGACCACCATTTTTTTCCCTAGGGTGTCTGCTAAAACAATAAGGCCCAGATTCAGGTAGATTGGCGTATCTATGCGGCGGCGTAACGTATCCGATTTACGTTACGCCGCCGCAAGTTTTTCAGGCAAGTGCTTTATTCACAAAGCACTTGCCTGCAAAGTTGCGGCGGCGTAGCGTAAATCACCCGGCGGAATTCTAATTCGGCGGGTAGGGGGCGTGTATCATTTAAATGAAGCGCGTCCCCGCGCCGAACGAACGGCGCATGCGCCGTCCGTAAAATATCCCAGTGTGCATTGCTCCAAATCACGTCGCAAGGACGTCATTGGTTTCGACGTGAACGTAAATGACGTCCAGCCCCATTCACGGACGACTTACGCAAACGATGTAACTTTTTAAAATTTCGACGCGGGAACGATGGCCATACCTAACATTGGCTGCGCCTCATATAGCAGGGGCAACTTTACGCCGGGAAAAGCCTAACGTAAACATCGTAACTTTACTGCGTCGGCCGAGCGTACGTTCGGGAATTTGCGTATCTAGCTAATTTGCATACTCGACGGGGAATCCGACGGAAGCGCCACCTATCGGTCAAAAAAAAATTGCAGTTTAGATCCGACGGCGTAAGAGACTTACGCCTGTCGGATCTAATGGATATCCATGCGTAACTAATTCTAAGAATCAGTCGCATAGATACGACGGCTCAGATTAGGATTTACGATGGCGTACATGGCGCTGCACCGTCGTAAGTCCTATGAGAATCTGGGCCTCAAATATATATATATATAATGTTTAGGGGTTCTGAGTAATTTTCTAGCAAAAAAAAATTATGATTTTTACATGTGGGAGAGAAGCATCTGAATTGGCCTGGGTGGCAAGGGTTTAATTACCATAAGTAAGTAATATACATTAGGGTTGTCCAGATACCGATACCAGTATCGGTATCGGGACCGATACCGAGTATTTGCGGGAGTACTCGTACTCGCGCAAATACCCCCGATACCCAAATAGAATACTTTCCCCCCCCTTTCCCCCCCGCCGCATCGCACCGCCACATCAAGGGACATGGCTAGAGGGACATTGCTGCATATGTGAGGGACATGGCTAGAGGGACATTGCTGCATATGTGAGGGACATGGCTGCATATGTGAGGGACATGGCTAGAGGGACATGGCTGCATATGTGAGGGACATGGCTAGAGGGACATTGCTGCATATGTGAGGGACATGGCTAGAGGGACATTGCTGCATATGTGAGGGACATGGCTAGAGGGACATGGCTAGAGGGACATGGCTGCATATGTGAGGGACATGGCTAGAGGGACATGGCTGCATATGTGAGGGACATGGCTGCATATGTGAGGGACATGGCTAGAGGGACATGGCTGCATATGTGAGGGACATGGCTAGAGGGACATGGCTGCATATGTGGGGGACATGGCTGCATATGGGGGGGACATGGCTGCATTTGGGGACACATTTAAAAAAAGTATCGGTATTCGGTATCGGCGACTACTTGAAAAAAAGTATCGGTACTTGTACTCGGTCCTAAAAAAGTGGTATCGGGACAACCCTAATATACATTTACTATATTGTACCCAAGCAGGTGGCTTGACGAACAAATTACTGAAGTTTGAAGTTATAACTTTCAACCAGTAATTTCAGAGTAAATAGACAAATAATAAATTATTATGTTATATCATATAGCATAATAAAGGAAAAGGATAAAGAGACAAAGCTCTCAAGCCTCGTACACACGACCGAGAATCTCGTCAGGAAAAACCCGTCGTTTTCCCTGACGAGATTCTTGGCAAGAAACTCTTGCCGCCCGTGTGTACAGATTTTCGTTTCAAAAGAACCGCGGTTCTCTTGAAAGGGAAGAATGCGGTGACGTCATCGCGTATGACAAGCATGCGCTTGTCACATTCGATGCCGTCGCCGCCATCTTGCTTCACCCTACCTATGCCATGGAAGCTACCGTGCATGCGTCAAAGTCATTTCGAGCATGCGCGGGTTTCCACGGCGACAGGTAAGTATACACACTCTTGGGTTTCTCGTCGAGAAACAGGCTGACAAGAATCTCGACGAGAAAAAAGAGAGCAGGTTCTCTTTTTTTCTTGTCAAGATTTTGGCCAGATTTCCTGACGAGAAACCTGAATGCCTCGTACACACAAACGGGAATCTCGGCAAGAAGCTGTTTTCTTGCTGTTTTTTGCCGAGAAAACCAGTCGTGTGTACGAGGCTTCACAGTTAGATTGGATTTACACATATAGCATATTAATATATGATTTAGCTTGAATATAACAGTACATTTTGAGCAGGCAGCAGATTCTCGTTCTCCATCTTAACTGTGTGGAAAAAACATAGGGGTTATGGGTAAATCTTGTACTCATAAACACGTTTTTCCTTGTAGTTAAGAGGGCTGGAAGGGAGGATTTGTCTTTTAGACACATGCCCCCTTCTATGACACTGCAGTGAGAGGCGTGCCTCCACTGCAGCATTTTTATTGGACAGCTAGGACCAATGGTACTTTACCATTGACCCAAGACTCCAAGGTGTTCATTGAGCTCAGTGCCTCTGACAAGAAGTGAGAGGCACTGTGAGCTCATCTTCTCAGTCTTCTGCAAAGAGAGTGTGCCAGCTTGTATCTAAAGTGGCCACTCTGTATTTTGCTTCTCACAGGCTACGCAAGGAGCCTCATATCTCTGGAACCATAGGTCTTAGGGCCCCAAACTTTTACCAGTGGTGGCGAGGGACTTAGGTTACATACCCATTTGGGGTCTGTGCGAACCCAGGTTACCGATCTATGACCCTTGAAGCTCGATTTTTTTTTAATGTTCATGGCCCTGCCTCACCTGCCTTTCCTGACTGCACGTCCCTGCTTTACATGGTCAGGTTCATGTTAAGTGTAAGCTGCAAGGAGCTTGGGAACCTGTTTTCTTTTAAGTAATAAAAATAATTAATAAAACAAAGTTAAAAATGCACACTTATAACACATGTTTTATGTGCAACCAGATGTTGAGTTTTCGGGGGTCCTCGTTTAACCATAACGCTAAATGTACAGAGTACCCTCTTCCCCTGACAACGCCCGTTTAGCGACGAAACACGCAGAACCTGGTCTGTGATGTCATCATACCCACCAGTGGATTGGCAGTGGCACTTTCATTTTACATGCTGGTTTCTACATATCTCCTGTGATGTTAAAAAACAAGATGGTGATTGAATACACTACAGAATGAGATTTTTTTTTTTTGTCCTCCTTATATTCTAAATTAATTTTGGTATAAGATGCTGAGTTATTGGGGTACTTGTGGAGATTAGAGATGCATGGCAGTCAGGCACTATTGATCTCTTATAATATTGAGATCTTACACATTTGGTAAGAAGTTTGAGCACTAGTGGGCACTCTGCAGTGGACCCCTGTGTACTGGGTGTATCAGGGCACATGCGTTTTGACTTTTTCACATGCTTAAATTTGGACTTGCACTATAAGCTGTTTTGCAATTAATTTGTATATTGTCATACATATTTTTGATATTTTAGTGATTTATACACTGTTTTCATTAACATTTTTGTGATTTCAATTTAAGTTTTTTTTTTTTTATGGTCCCGTATTTGGATTATATTAGTGTGCTGCTTTTCTTTTTGGTGATACACTCGGCAGAGAAATGTCCTTATTTTTTTGTTAAATATACAATGATGAGAAAGCTTTTAGTGTAAGATGTAAGCTTTTACTTTAATGCAATTTTTTATTATGTACAGTAAGATTTTTGGACATGTTGTAGTATTAGTGTGTGTCAATAATGTTTTTGTTTTACTAATATTTTCTTAACTGCCATGTAAAACAGTACTATATTTCAATTCTAATATTCCAATTGGGAAGGGTCTTCTACAAACTTTCAAGCTGGTGAATGTAAAAAAAAAACATGAAACGATTTGGCCTAATAAGGTACAAAACTAAAGGCAAGGCTTAGCAGTGAAATGGTTAAAAATCAAGTGCATCTTTCCAACTGGCCATTGATGTTCTAATTGCTTTTCCGCAGACAGAAGTTTACTGGCTAAAGTAAAAAAAAGAACAGCAAAGTGACAGAAATCTATGGCAAAATTGTGAATTCATATACAGGAAGAGGCCAGAGATGAGCCAGACAATCGTTGCCAAGAAAAGTCCAAGTTGGACACATTCCGAAAGGGAAAGAATGCTCCAGCCTTCATTGGAGGGAGTTCACGGTTTACTGACTGTGTAAACAATGAGTTATTGACCTTCATACATAGAATCCCTCCTCTGTGAACGCCATGGAAAAACACAGCTATACTAGCAAGTATACAATTTTGGTACTATTAGGCAACTATTAAAATTGGACATGATCTCTAAGCCACACGCTGGCGTAAAACATCACCACTGCCTAATGTGCTCCTAAGAGTAAAAAGACAGAAAAACAAGACTATCCCATATGGAACTTTGAAACTTTCATAAATCATTTTGAGTTCCATGAGAGAAAAGCTATTTCTGTTTGGGCCAGATGGTGGTGCCCTTGCTGTTTCTGTGGCCAGATTATGAATCTTGTTGCTCTCCGATAGGTTAGCGATTCCCTTGCCAGGATATTTATGTTCTCTTCTTCTAAAAGTATTGTCATTGTTAGCAAATATATTATCAGAATTTTTTTTGAAAAAGTTAAGCTTTGCTGAGAGGCATAAGAGGCTTCTATATAAAACAATCACCAAAGCGAAGACAGCCTGCTCCTCACTACCTGTCCATTGGTGATACATCACCAGGCACATAAGTAAAAGTGATGGAAGCAGCCTTTTACTTGGTTGCTGTCCAATCAAACCCGACAGATGATGCATAAAAATTCTGATTGCCCTGTCTAATGACATCAGGCAAAGCAGTTTGTGATGACCAGCCTGAGTATGCACAATACCACAGCAGACAAAAAAGTGGATGTCAAGTACACTTGGTAAGAGGTGCTTTGTGGGCAAGATAATATTGTACAGTGTGCCTCTTCTAGTTTGCTTCGCACTGAACACTCTTTTATTGCTCTCATTTGATGGGAAGCGGTAGGGTTGAAGGACAAGAAGTTAACGTGAGCACCTAAATTGCTCTCTAACAACAGTGGCGTCACTAGGGTTGGTGTCACCTGGTGCGGTAAAACATGGTGTCACCCCCCCCTCTCATAATATTTTTTTTAACAAATAACACAGCATATAATAGGCAATAGTAGTGCTGTTAAAAACTCTAAAGCAACCAGCAGATTTAAATAAAAATATGATATGAAAAAAATTATAAATTCCCCCAGGAAATAACAACCCATAGGATCAGTGCCAGTATCTGCAATAACAATCCCCAGTCAGTTTCCGCAATACTGATCCGCAACATTACTGCCAGTTTCAGCAATAATAATCCCCCAGCAGTGGCGGCTGGTGCAATCAAACGCAGCCACTCTGCAATCAAATGCAGCCACTGTGCCCATTAATTGCTGCCATTGTGCCCATCAAATGCCGCCATTGTAGCCCCCACCCGCCCTCTGTCTGACCGGCACTTACCCCATCTTGGTGGTGGGTCAGGCAGTGGCGAGCTGTGTCCTCCGTGTGTCTCGTCTTCCTGCTAGGTGTCCAATAGCAGCACCTGTCTTTTCAGCCAATCAGGTGACGGATATCAGACCCGCGCAAACTGATTGGCGGAGAGGCGGTTCAGTATTAGAAAAACAAATATTATTTTGCTTTTCTAACACACTTTGGTGGACTCGGAGCGCAATGCTCTGCGTCCACCTTTTTTTAAAGGAACACTAAAGGTTCGTTTTTTATTAGATCAATTGATTGCTGTAAGCAAGAGCATTTAAATATTACTTATCTCGTTTTTCCTTTTGACCTCCAAAATACAGTAATCCAGGTTTGAAAATGCAATTTCCTGTCACTCCTCTTCTTGCTTTCCACCAGCATCTGAGCCGTTTTGCATGGTGGAAAGCAGAATGTGCTCACCCCCTCCCTATGACTACAGCCCTGCGTGAAGATGCTCTCTTATCCCTCACAGGCATGGAGGCTAAGCCTAATGGGAACTGTAGTTCCCATTAGGCCGTGATGTAGCAAGAATGAATGCGCACCGTAAACCAGGAAGTCAGTGAGTATAATGATTCAGGAGTGACAGAGGTGAATAAAACAGCTCGATTTCAACAGGTATCAAACTAGTTATAATGCAACACATTACTTTTTACTTCATCAGCTACTGTCAGACTTTAATTTAAGAGGAAAATATTTTTGACTTTACAACCCCTTTAAGCCTAATCAGGTGCTTAAAAAAAAAGAGACCCCCGCTGCTGTAATTCAGGCGCCCGGTGTCCTAAAAGGGGCCGGACGCTTGAATAGGGAGTGGTGGCGGCCATAGATAGATTCATGCAATGCATGAATCTATCCATTCTACATAGAGTGGCTGGAGAGAGGGGGCAGTGCCCATGCGCCCTTAATGGACACACGCCACTATTGACCCCAGCACTGATGTCAGTTTCCAAAATAATAACCCAACAGCATTTGTGCCAGTTTGTGCAACGATCCCCAGCATTGATGTCAGTTTCCACAATAATAACTGCCAACATTGGTGCCAGTTTCTGCAATGATCCCCAGCATTGGTGCAGTAGCTGCAATAATAGCCCCCAGCATAGATGGTCAGTGGCATTAGGCTATTTTAAATCCTGCAGCATGAAGGGGCTAATTAACACTGGCCACTAATTCAGCACAAGGGGGTTAATTAACACTGCCATTGATCATTAATGCAGTGGTGGCCAGTGTTAATTAACCCCTTTGTGCATTTATTTCACTAATACAACTTAAAAGGTGAAACTAATATATGAGAGACTCATTACATGCAAAGCAAGATAGTTAAAGCCGAATATTACATGCAATTAATAAAACAAGGACTGTACATAGAACAATATGGGACCTCTGAAAAGTATAAGCATGCATTTGTACTCAGTACTTGGTTTGGGCCCCTTTTGCAGCAATTACTGCCTCAATGTGACGTGGCATGAAAGCTATCAGCCTGTGGCACTGCTGAGGTGATATGGAAGACCAGGATGCTTCAATAGCGGCCTTCAGCTCTTCTGTATTGTTCGGTCTCATGTCTCTCATCTTTATCTTGGCAATGCCCCATAGATTCTCTATGGGGTTCATGTCAGGAGAGTTTGCTGGCCAATCAAGCACTGTAATCCCACATTTACTGAACCAGGTTTTGGTGCTTTTGGCAGTGTGGGAGGTGCCAAGTCCTGCTGGAAAATGAAGTCAGCATCCCCATAGAGCTTGTCTGCGGAAGGAAGCATTAAGTGCTCCAAAATCTCCTGGTAGACGGCTGCCGTGACCCCGGACTTAATGAAGCACATTGGACCAACACCAGAAGATAACATGGCTCCCCAAATCAACACAGACTGTGGAAACTTCACACTGGACTTCACGCATCTTGCAGTGTGTGCCTCTCAATTCTATCTCCATACATATGGGTCCTTGGTTTCCAAATGAGATGCAAAATTTGCACTCATCAGAAAGAGGACTTTGGACCACTGAGCACCAGACCAGGTGTGTTTTTCTTTAGCCCAGGTAAGACGCTTCTGACGTTGTTTGTTGTTCAGGAGTGGCTCAACAAGAGGAATACAACATTTAAAGCCCATGTCCAGGATCCGTCTGTGTGTCGCGGCTCTTGATGCACTGACTCCAGCCTCAGTCCACTCCTTGTGAAGGTCCCCAATACTTTTAAAATGGCCTTTTCCTGACAATCCTCTCGTGCCTGCGGTCATCCCTGTTGCTTGTGCACCTTTTTCTTCCACACTTTTCCCTTCCACATAACTTTCTCTTAATGTGCTTTGATACAGCACTTTGGGAACATCCAACTTCTTTTGCAATTACCTTTTGAGGCTTTCCCTCCTTATGGAGGGTGTCAATGATGGTTTTCTGCACAACTGTCAGGTCAGCAGTCTTTCCCATGATTGTGATTCCTACTGAACAAGACTGATATACCATTTAAAGGCTCAGAAACCCTTTGCAGATGTTATGGCTTAATTATCTGATTAGAGTGGGACACTTTGAGCCTAGAATATTCCACCTTTTCACAATATTCAAATTTTCTGAGATTGTGGATTTGGGGTTTTCATGAGCAGTAAGCCATAATCATCACAATTATGACAAATCACGGCTTGAACTATCTTGCTTTGCATGTAATGAGTCTATATCAAATATTAGTTTCCCCTTTTAAGTTGTATTAGTGAAATAAATGAACTTTTGCACGATATTCTAATTTTTCGAGTATCACCTGTACTCTTCCTAGTCAATAGATAATGCACCTAGAAGCTTAAGCTGGGCAGCACTAGGAGTAACCAAATCCCTACACACCTTTCTAATTGAAATTAAGGTGTATTGTCAGAGAAAATACATTTTCTGTAATTCTTCCTGGAAAGTAACTTGTACATCACATTATGACATTCTTGCTGTTCTATATTTTCACGGGGTAATTTCCTATACAGATTGGTAGATTCTGTCTAAAGTGTCTATTGGTGTATCTCACAGTGTTGTTGGCATTCCTTCCAGGACAACTGCTAAAATCTGAGAATGAGTCACAAACGGAGCCTTTTGCTTTCAAAAAGTCTCATAGAAGGCTCATTAATTTTTGTGAGAAATACAGTAAAGTCACATCACTGTGCAGCACCACTAATCTGTGAGCAAATGTGGCTGTCTCTATGTAGCTTTAAAGACGTGTCCCTGAAAATATCTTTGGTTTAAAGTTTAAACAGTATATAATAGTCTTGGTAAATTCAGTTCTCATCAACTAATACAATTTGAGAGAAGCTACTCTCAACTAGGGTTCCAAAGAACCCTAGGGCTCATCCAGAGGTTTCTAGGGGTTCCTCATGCTGTGGCTGATTGGCCTCCGATCTGATGGTGCCTGTGTAGTTTCGGAGCCAACGCCTTTTGGCAGAGCCAGCTGCATGAATCCAATGATCCTTTTAGCCATTTGTAAGTGTGTCATTCTGATCACCATTGTAAGGGGGGGCATTCTTTACACTGAGCACCAATGTATAGGCCATTCTTTGCAACTGAGCACCAATGTAAGGAACATTCTTTCTACTGATCTCCAATGTAAGGGGCATTCTTCTCACTGACCTAGAAAATAACGTGCATGCTAACCACTGGCCTCCAAAATAAGGTGCATTCTTCCCACTAACCTCCAATGTAAGGGGCATTCTTCCCACTGACCTCCAATGTAAGGGGAATTCCTCCCGCTGACCTCCAATGTAAGGTGAATTCCTCCCGCTGACCTCCAATGTAAGGGGAATTCTTCCCATTGGCCATCAATGAAAGGAGCACTTTTCCCACTGACTTCCAATGTAAGGGATATTCTTTCTATTGACCTCCAATGTCAGGTGCATTCTTTCCACTGACCACCACTGTAAGGGGCATTTTCCCACTAATAAATTGTTTTCCCCTTAGGTTCCCTAAAGCCTCGTACACACAATCGGATATCTGATGGAATCTAATCCGATAGATTTTTTTCGTCGGATATTCGATGAAGCTGACTTTCATCAGTCTTGCCTACACACCATCAGTCAAAAATCCGACCGTGCCAAAACGCGGTGACGTAAAACACTACGACGTGCTAAGAAAAATGATGTTTAATGCTTCCGAGCATTTATCGACTTGATTCTGAGCATGTGTGGATTTTTGACCGATGGACTTCCACACAGACGATCATTTTTTTCCATCAGTTTTTTATCCATAGGAAAAATGTAAAACATGTTCTATTTTTTTTCACAGATGGAAAACAAACCGAAGGGGCCCACACACGATCGGTTTGTCCGATGAAAACAGTCCATCGGTCTGTTTTCATCGGACAAACTGATCGTGTGTACAGGGCTTAAGACTTGAAATCATTTCAAGTATTCCTCTGTATTTCAAGTATAGGCTGTTTTAGAGGACAAATTAAATATTATATTAGGAATAATATAAAAGAGGGCTTTAAATATTTATACTGGAGAAAATCCTAAACACTTAATACATGTTTTTAATGTTGACCCATGTATTCTATATTTTTGTAATTTAATTACCTATGTATTTTTATAGATGGACCTTAGTTTATTGACAGTGTGTATGTTAACGCACATCCTCAGTCCTGAAGAAGCGGAAAATCCACAAAAGGTGTAGACTAAATGCAATGTATTCTATTAGGATAAATAAAAATCAATCTTAATCAGCGTAACCCCTTATCTCTACAGTGAATATAAAAAATCAACACAGGTAAGTTGCTACTAGCACCATAAAGTGCTGTCACATCACTCACTGTAATCTTATACCAAATATAAGTGCAGCGCAACTCACCTATCAAACATACAGTACAAGTGCAGAATCTCAAAGGAGATCAGAAATATACAGTGTTTCCCCGAAAATAAGCCCGGGTCGTATATTAATTTTGGCAACAAAAGACACAGTAGGGCTTATTTTTGGGGGAAGGTCTTACCATGTAATGTGCCGTCTTCTTTTCCCCTCTCTCGACCTGCCTGTTAGGAATCCCCAGTGTGAACTAAGTTAAAATGCTTGTAAAATCCTATAATCCACTCTATTACAGGAGTATATAATGTACAATGTGTGTGTTTCTGTAATATAATTGTGCTAAAAACCTTCGTATAGCGCCGCTCTGCACTTCTGTGACTCGCCGGAGAACTCTATCCCGCAATTACTTTACAAAAACAACACACATGTTACATTAGCTACTACTGTAATAGAGTGGATTATAGGATTTTACAAGCATTTTAAACTAGGGCTTATTTTCGGGGATAGGGCTTATATTGCATTCTCCCTAGAAAATAACTCTAGGTCTTACTTTCGGGGTAGGTCTTATTTTCAGGGAAACACGGTAAGTAACAGAGCGAATAATTCACAACATAATAATATCCTTAATACCAAATGTCAATATAACTGAAAAAAATCTAAATGCACTACAACACACAAAAACTAAAGTGCAAGTGCACAATACATGTCATATATATGCATATACCATTGAAAGTAATATGATCAGTGCTGAGTGTCTTTTACCTCTGTGCGAATAAAGCAAACAAAGCTAAAAAAGTGCACATGCATTCCTCCACCAGTGCTCACTGGCCACTCACCTCACGCTATTACTCCTGTCATGACAACCTGTACCCTTTAAGGGATATAGCCAGGTCTGCATGGCATGCTATTTTTCTATTTTCTTTGAATCGACTCCCTGCATCTTAAACATGCTTGAGGGATGATAGCATATGGAACAAAATAAACAGCATCTAGTGCTCTCCGTATAATAAAATATATTCTCGTACAGTCGTACAATTATATCGGCTTGCCACAGTGTAGTTAGAGATGGCCACGGGATGATGTAGACACTTAGGCCCCCCCCATACCCGTTACCTCCTAGGGTGTAGACTTCCTCAGTAGGGGTATTCTATTAGGATGTCTTAACATTTTCAAGGGGCCAACGCATTTCATGCCTAATGACGAAGAACTGATAAAGTGTAAAATATGTTAGCCCCTTGCCAGGCTTCCTCTGCTTAATACCTGTGTTACTGTTTTATTATATTTAAGAATAAGGGTGATTCCCAGGATGTGCTGCTGTCCGGATCTCCTAATGCTATCAGTGGTGAGCTGAGCTGGCAGTCCTACCCTTGAATCTGCATCCCTGGTGTGGCTTCGCCTGCCGTGGTGTTTTGTACTCTTCTATTAGGGCAGAAATCTTTTTTAACTTCAGAGTTCCAAAATCAGTTCCGGAGTGTCCACTTACAAAGCGGTACTTCAGAGCTCTGCCCGATGACAGGACGGAGGACAGAGCAAGTCTATCAGAACTGTAACTGAGACAGTGGTGAAAAGCTGGAGAACAATGACCAAGGCTCTCTCATGTTTCAGGAATTACAGGCGAGTGACAGAGAGGGCCTGCACAGTGCGAATTCTGAGAATGATCTGCTTTCCGCGTCCTGTAGAGAGAACTGAGCCCCGGCCAAGAATCAGAATCCAGCTGCAAAACACCCAGCTAAACATTCGTCTCTAATTATTTGTCATTCCTTCTTGAAATGTGGAGGTCAGATGTACATGCATTGTCACTGACACTGAACAGCATGCACTGGTAAATATTAAATAATAGCCCATAAAATACAGCTGAGCAACAAACGTGTCATGTAAGATCACATTTCTTTATACTTGGATCCATCTGTCATTTTCCTAGTTCGTACCCAGCTTTAGTTTAGCATATCACATTTAAACATGCAAAATTAACCAAAATTTAAAAAAAATAAAGAAAATAACAAAGCTTTGGGGCTTACATGGGAGTTAATTTCCCCTCTCTGTTAACGGTCTATGATACTTCCATTAAATGATTTTTGTATAAACAGTCTAGACTAGTGGTCCCCAAGCTTTTTCACATTGGTACCCAGGGGAGGGCTGGCAGGGGGGGCAGGGTGGAAATCTCCCCCCGGGCTGGTGACACTATGCACATCCACCGGCCGCCACTACCAAATGCTGTCTTTGCAGAGCAGGATTATGCCTGGTGGAGCTCTATTAACACAGGTCACGGCCGCTGCTCACCTCCCGCTGTGCAGCCGTGCCTGTGTCAGCTCCGAGGTAGATGGCTGCAGAGCTGAGCTATGTCTCGTCTCACACATAGCTCAGCCTCAGCGCACACCAGCGCTGACATCCCCTTCTCTTTCTGCACAGACACGAGGAGATATAGAGCTCATCTGCTCCTCCTCCTTCTGAGTCTGCCCTGCCCACACTCCCTGGGCATGTGTGGGCACTGGACAGGAAGTTTGAACCCAAAAAAAGCATCAGACAGCCTCCATCCTGGTAAGCGCACTCTCTCTAGTCTCTCCTGCCTCCCAGTGTATAAAAAGGGGTGCTCTGTGGACTTTGGTGAGCAGAGACCCTCTTTACACAATAGTCTACTGCATGCACCCTTAAATCACGTTTCCCAGAACACCCCTTACATCAGATCTGATGTATAAGGGGTCTGTGCGGTCTCTGATATATATGGGGTCTCTGCGGACTCTGATGTAAGGGGAGGCTCTGTGCGGACTCTGATGTAAGGGGAGGCTCTGTGAGGACTCTGATGTAAGGATGGGCCTCTGTGCGGACTCTGATGTAAGGGGGGCCTCTGTGCAGACTCTTGTGATCATGAATAATCTTAGACTGTTTTCCTCGATCCATCACTTTTCCACGCTTTATGGGCCACTTGACTGGACTTGATCCCCAGGCCTAAGGCTGCCAGCCCTCCCCTGTTGGTACCCCTTGGCAATCCATGTCTATATTGCACTCCCCGCCATGAGGGTGGGGCAAGGGAGGGGGGGGGGGTTAATAAGTGAAACTTATTTATTGGTTACAGGATTGCACCAATAAGGTGCCAAACATTGTGGCACATGGCAGATGTACAACCAGTACAATATGTATCACATATTCATTGTGTATTGATACCCACTGACGCTAGCAAGAGAACACTCTGTCTTGGCTCCTCTTCAGGCTCTCCCCCTGTCAGCCAGTCAAGCAGCCAGGACCCAGGACTCTTGACTCCTCTGTACTCTTGATTCCTCTGGACCCTGGACTCAGGTCACTTGACTCAGGACCCAGGACTCCAGTCTCAAGAGGGCCCATCAGTCTGCTGGTGACTGATTGAGCTACAGGCCGAAACTCTAGAATTTGTGTCTGAAATTGCTGCACACTTTGTGGTCCTTGACTCTTCCCTGCCGCAGTGTTTTTCTGCCATTACCAAAATATTACAACTACTGTTAAATACATTGGCAAGTTGGGGGTACACACAGCCCTGGTAAGTTACATAGGGTCTAGTCTGCAGAAAGTCTGGAGTTCAGCCATGGATTTGGGTATTTTTTTTCAGTCTAGACTGTTTTACGTGTTAACAATGTGCACAAATACATGCGTAAAAAAAAAGAAAATAACACTATGGAGCCATATTCTCTAGTTACCTGCTACATATTTTACATAGAATAAGGCAGGGTTCCATGTCCACTTTCATTGTTTTTTTTCATCCGCTGTTAACAAGCATTGTAAATGCATTTTTGTGTATTTTTCTTATTCTATTGCAAATCACAGTGCATGTGATTAAAAACTTTTTTTTTTTGCTAGAAAATTACTTAGAACCCCCAAACATTATACATTTTTTTTTCTAACACCCTAGAGAATAAAGTGGCGGTCGTTGCAATAATTTTTGTTACACCGTATTTGCGCAGCGGTCTTACAAGCGCCCTTTTTTTTTATTTACTTTCTTGAATTAAAAAATAAGACAACAGTAAAGTTAGCCCAATTTTTTTTTATACTGTGAAATGTTACGCCAAGTAAATTGATACCCAACATGTCACTCTTCAAAATTGCGCCCGCTCGTGGAATGGCGTCAAACTTTTACCCTTAAAAATCTTCATAGGCGACATTTAAATTTTTTACAGGTTGCATGTTTTGAGTTACAGAGGAGGTCTAGGGCTAGAATTATTGCTCTCGCTCTAACGATCGCGGCGATACCTCACGTGTGGTTTGAACACTGTTTTCATATGCAGGCGCTACTCACGTATGCGTTCGCTTCTGCGCGCAAGCTCGTCAGGACGGTGCGCTTTAAATAAAATGGGTGTTTTTCCTTATTTATTTTACTTTATTTTATTTTATTTGTTTTAAAACTGTTTTTTTTTTTAAAGTGGGTCACTTTTATTTCTATTATAAGGAATGTAAACATCCCTTGTAATAGAAAAAAGCATGACAGGTCCTCTTAAATATAAGATCTGGGGTCAAAAAGACCTCATATCTCATATTTAGACTAAAATGCAAAAAAAGAAAAAAAAAATGTTGTCATTTGAAAAAATGACAACAAAAACATGTTGCTTTAAGAGGTATGGGCAGAAGTGACGTTATGACGCCGCTTCTGCCCTGCAGCGATATGGAGACGGGTGGGGGCCATCTTCCCCTCACTCGTCTCCAGGCCACTGGCGGAGAAGGAACCAATCGCCTCCACCGCTACCGACGGCTCCGGTAAGCGGCGGAGGGCACCGGAGAGTGGCGGGAGGGGTTCCCCTCTCCCGCCGACGATAAAAAGTGATCTCTCGGCGAATGCGCCACAGAGACCACTTTTATCTTGTAGCGGACCGCCCGCTGAAGAAGTGGATACCGGGGTTATGGTAGCTATCTGCTACCATAACAATGGTATTCCTCTTCAAAGTGCCGACGTAAAACTGCGGCTGGCGGTCCGTAAGTGGTTAAAAAAAATAGGATAAAACTATTCAAATGATGCATTCAAACTATTTTAGAACATATCATTTTATAATTTTTTTTTTTTTAACTAAAATACAGAATTTTGCAGCCAACACAGTGGACCGTATGCCTTACGTAAAAAGAACAAAAACATTTCTGATTGGCCAATCCAAACCTCGTGATGTCACCCAATCACTGGCACAATTCTTGCATTGACATTCACTGAAATCCAGTTCCTAAGCACATAGCTTGCGTGTGGATAGTTCTTCCCTCTTGGCCATCCATAACCAAGATTAATATATTTTCAGGCATGAGATTTATATCCTGTGCTTTAATAATTAAAAGGAAATTACTGTGGACTACCAATGACTTTCACTCAATGCCGAAAATGATTTATAAGGTGGGCTTTCCACAGGAATTGACACGTGTGAATTATCTACAGCTTGAAAGGTAGTTTGTCAATAAGATTATGTTCACAGTCACACAAGGCAACGCAATCTACACAATTCTTTCAATAAAACAAACACTAAATAATACAAAAGGTTTAAAGAATATTTTGCACAGGTATAAGCAAAAAGGTATCGACAAAGGAATTTTGGGAAAAAAACATTATATAAGAAAAACTTGAAATGGATATAAAACACAATTTGTTGATTAAAAAGCATTTATTTTTACATAAGCACCTAAACCTAAATACCAGCTTCCTGTAGCCCCATGTACTGGGAGAGGGAGGGATAGCACCTAGAACAGGGTTATATTGCTTTGCATAGACATACATACAGGAGGGGAGAGCACAGGGGGGCACAGCCATGTTCAGCTCCATCACTGCTGAACCACAGGTAGGGCAGGTCCTGGACAGGGGCGGACTGACAACTCGTGGGGCCCCCGGTCAATAGGAGATTATGGGGCCCCGTGCAATAGGAGATTATGGGGCCCCGTGCAATAGGAGATTATAGGGCACCCTGGCAATAGATTTTGGGGCCCCATGCAATAGGAGATTATGGGGCACCCAGACAATAGATTATGGGGCCCCGTGCAATAGGAGATTATGGGGCCACACAGTGTATACACACACACACAGTATACACATACACACAGAATGCACACACTGAAAAGGTACTGTAGAGGCGGGGCAGCTATGATCTTGGGAATTTTAGACCAAAGGGATGTCGGTAAGGGACATTTTAGGGACAGATGTCAAAAAAAAAAAAAAAGATTTTTACATACTGTCCTTGGTTTTACTGAGGCTGGCAACCCTGATAGGGCCCCCTAGTGGCATGGGGCCCTCGGGCAGTGCCCAAGTGCACGAATGGTCAGTCCGCCCCTGGTCCTGGATCATGTATTGTTTAACCGTACGGTTGCCTTAAGGGAGGTCCAGAATCTGGCTGTGGTGTCTGGTAGAATGCCTAGATCAGAAGACTGGTAACAAGAATTATTTATTTATTTATTACAGGTACTTATATAGCGCTGTCAATTTACTCAGCACGATTTATTTTTATTGTACATTCCCATCACTCCTTGCCCTCTAGGAGCTTACAGTCTAAGGTCTCTAACTCGCATTCATACATACACATACTAGGGACAATTTATACAAGAGCCAATTACCCTACCAGTATGTCATTGCCGTGTGGGAAGAAACCGGAGTACCCAGAGGAAACCTGCACATCCACAGGAAGAACATGCAGACTCCAGACATGTAGTGCCATAGTTGTGATTCAAACTGACAACTCTAGTGTTGCTAGGTAGAAGGGCTAACCACTTGGCCACTGCATTGCCCATTACAAATTGTTCACATTTATGTATATTTGTAAATACAATCGAGAATAAAATCTGTAATTTAACCACTTCAGCCCTGGACCATTTTGCTGGTCAATGACCGGGCCAGTTTTTGCGATTCGGCACTGCGTCGCCTTAACTGACAATTGCGCAGTCGTGCGACGTAGCTCCCAAACAAAATTTACATCCTTTTTTTCCCACAAATAGAGCTTTCTTTTGGTGGTATTTGATCATCTCTGCGGTTTTTATTTTTTGCGCTATAAACAAAAATAGAGTGACAATTTTGAAAAAAAAAAAGAATATTTTTTACTTTTTGCTGTAATAAATATCCCCCAAAAATATATAAACAACATTTTTTTTTCCTCAGTATAGGCAGATATGTATTCTTCTACATATTTTTCGTAAAAAAAATCGCAATAAGCGTTTATTGATTGGTTTGCGCAAAAGTTATAACCTCTACAAAATAGGGGATAGTTTTATGGCATTTTTATTAATATTTTTTTTTTTTTTACTAGTAATGGCGGCGATCTGCGATTTTTATCGGTACTGCAACCTTATGGCGGACACTTCGGACACATTTTTGGGACCTATGGCATTTTTATAGCAATCAGTGCTATAAAAATGCATTGATTACTGTAAAAAATTCACTGGCAGGGAAGGGGTTAACACTAGGGGGCAAGGAAGGGGTTAATTATGTTCCTCATTGTGTTCTAACTGAAGGGGGGGTGGGACTGACTAGGGGAAATGACAGATCGCTGTTAATACATTGTATGAACATGCGATCAGTCATTTCTCCCCATGAAAGGACCAGGAGCTGTGTGTTTACACACACAGCTCCCGGTTCTCGCTCTGTAATGAGCGATCGCGGGTGCCCGGCGGTGATCGCGCTTGCCGGGCACGAGCGCCGGCACCAGGGGCGAAATGCAAAATGACTTATGCAGATAGCAGAGGAATAGGAGGCAGACAGAAGTCCCACTCAGTGCTTTGGACTAAGGCAAGGTCAGCCGTTTACAACCACTCTGCACAAGCATCTGCCGTGTTCTGTTTTGTTACACCGCGTCCACACAGTCGGAAATTCCGATAAGGAAACCGTGGATTTTTTCCCGACTGAATTTTGGCTCAAAATTGTGTTGCATACACACGGTCACACAAAATTCCGACTGTCAAGAATGCGGTGACGTACAACACTACAACAAGCCGAGAAAAATGAAGTTCAATGATTCCGAGCATGCATGAAAATTTGAGAACCAGCTTTTTTGCTGTCGGAAATTCCAACCTACACACGGTCGGAATTTCCAACCAAAAATTCACAACTTTTCTTGTCAGAAGTTCCGATCGTGTGTACGCGGCACTCCGACTATGAAAGAAGGATTGTATGGGTCATTCATCCCCTATTAGGTTAATCAAACACAGAAAACGGGAAAAAAAAAACCCACTTTCTAATGTAGCATGACAAGCCAGAACAAACGTGTTATATCTGCGCTCTAAATGGCACATCAGTAATTTCAGTCAAACACAAATTCTTAAGATTACAAATGTGCTTCCCCTTTTCCAATGAACCGTCTGCCTTTATAGTTGCTGAGCAAGGCTCTATAAATAAAATGCCTCAGTTGCATGCACCATATCTGCAGAATTGTTATTATAGCTGGGAAGCTGAAACTGAAATGTTGCCATAGGCATTCGTTGGAATTTGGTCAGGCCTGCACCATCTGACAGCCAGGGAATTATTATTATTTCTAAGCGAACAGCACATACAAATCTATAGGCTTATTGTATAAGCCACAAATGTAATAAACTCAGCAGACATCTCCTGGCCCCAGTATTATTTGGGGGGTTAACAGGCATTGGTTTGTAAGTTAGGGTGGCTGTAACAGGATCACTAAATGCAAACTGTAAAAATCATACAATATAACCAGTGACAACTTAAAACAATGCACCAAGATTTCTATCACAGCATGCCTTTAACAAAGGATCTCTCCCAATCACAGCCTGCCTCTTGAACATGCAACTTCCCAATCACTGCCTGCCCCTGGCACACACCCCCTCTCAATCACAGCCTGCCTCTGGCACACACCCCCTCTCAATCACAGCCTGCCTCTGGCACACACCCCCTCCCAATCACAGCCTGCCTCTGGCACACACCCACTCCCAATCACAGCCTGCCTCTGACACACACCCCCTTCCAATCACAAATTGCCTCTGGCACACACCCCCTCCCAATCACAGCCTGCCTCTGGCACACACCCCCTTCCAATCACAAATTGCCTCTGGCACACACCCCCTCCTAATCACAACATGCCTCTTGAACATACCCCTTCCCAATCACAGCCTGCCTCTGGCACACACCCACTTCCAATCACAACCTGCCTCTGGCACACATCCCCTCCCACTCACAGCCTGCCTCTGGCACACACTCCCTCCCAAGCACAGCCTTCCTCTGGCACACACCCCCCCCCAATCACAGCCTGCCTCTTGCACACACCCCCTCCCTCCCAATCACAGCCTGCCTCTGGCACACACCCCCTCCCAATCACAGCATGGTCCTTGAACATACCCCTTCATAATCACAGCATGCCTCTGGCACACACTACCTCCCAATCACAGCCTGCCTCTGGCACACACTACCTCCCAATCACAGCCTGCCTTTTAAAAAATCACAGCCTGCCTCTGGCACACACCACCTGCCACTCACAGCCTGCCTCTGGCACACACTACCTCCAAATCACAGACTGCCTCTTGAGCATACCCCTTCCCAATCATTGCCTGCCTCTGGCACACACCCCCTTTCAATCACAGCCTGCCTCTGGCACACACCCCCTCCCAATCACAGCCTGCCTCTGGCACACACCCCCTCCAAATCACAGCCTGCCTCTGCCACACACCCCCTGCCAATCACATCCTGCCTCTGCCACATACCCCCTGCCAATCACAGCCTGCCTCTTGAACACGCCTCCTGCTCAAGCACAGCCTGGATCTTGCCTCAGGCTGACTATGGCATACAGGCACATAGTGTGTCTGCACAGGGTTCTGTAACCCTGCCCCCCACTATCAGGAAGAAGACATGCGTGGTCACATGACATTTTAACCCTTTAAAAAAGGCACAAAAGAACATTTCTGAAATGGCAAAAGCAGTTATGGTGCCTGCATAGTTATAACTGTATTAGAATGTATCTATAACATAGTATGTTTACAACTACTTTAATCATCCTGCTGCTGGCAAGTCACTGCAAGCAAAAAAAATCATTACATGGCCCTAAGTATCGAAACAAAGTAATGAAACAAATGTAAAACAAATCCCCATTTAATTATAAAAGAAATAAAGAGAATCTTAACCAACATAGTCTTTTCGGCAGACAAAAGTGGTAGAAGGAATCTAGGATGGAAAAGGACCTGGGAGTCCTAGTAGATGATAGGCTCAGCAATGGCATGCAATGCCAAGCTGCTGCTAACAAAGCAAACAGAATATTGGTATGCATTAAAAAAGGGATTAACTCCAGAGATAAAACAATAATTCTGCCGCTCTACAAGACTCTGGTCCGGACGGACCTGGAGTATGCTGTCTAGTTGTGGGCACCAGTCCTCAGGAAGGATGTACTGGAATAAGAATGTACTGGAAATGGAGCGAGTACAGAGAAGGGCAACAAAGCTAATAAAGGGTCTGGAGGACATTAGTTATGACGAAAGGTTGCGAGCACTGAACTTATTCTCTCTGGAGAAGAGATGCCTGAGAGAGGATTTAATTTCAATTTACAAATACTGTACTGGTGACCCCACAATAGGGATAAAACTTTTTTGCGGAAAGGAGTTTAATAAGACACGTGACCACTCATTTAAATTAGAAGAAAAAAGGCTTAAACTTAAACTGCGTAGAGAGTTCTTTACTGTAAGAGCGCAAAGGATGTGAAATTCCCTTCCACAGGTGGTGGTCTCAGCGGGAAGCATCAATAGTTTAAAAAAACGATTAGATAAGCACCACAACATACAGGGATATACAATGTAATACTGACATATAACCATACATATAGGTTGGACTTAACCTCCCTGGCGGTATGATTCTTTCAGAAAAAACATGCTGAAAGCGGTACCATTATTTGCAAGGAAATTTGGCGTTTTATATTGTAGGTCTGTAATTTTTAGAAATAACTCACTTAAATCTGACCAAACAAGATTCTAATAGGCATCCCGGGTATGACATTTTTTTAAAAACAAAATTATAAATTATAATATAATAAATAATTATAAATAATTATAACAAATAATAATATAATTATAATAAAAATTATTCAATAATGTAATCAAATCAAAATCACTGAAATTTGCTCAGTTGCAGAATTGTTGCTGTCATTATTTATTTATTTTTATGACGAATTTCCCCACAAATCGCTATCGCACAATTCTGCAAGTGATTATAATTTATTATCGCTGTTTTTTAGCTGATCTAAAACTATTTTTGACATAAAGGGACACTTTTCGTTGCTATGGACAATCTACAGTTTGCAGGGAGAAAGAAACGTTTTTATTATATAAAATGACATGTAGGGCACTGGGCAGACCACTAGGGACAAGGGGGGTGTTTTTTTTTTACATACAGTACTGTAATCTATAAGATTACAGTATACTGTATGTAATGTGTTTGTTTACTTTTTTGAATTTGGCGCCGTTCTCCGTCCCCGTGCGTCGTAACGTCGCAGGGAACAGAGATCGGCGTCACACAGAGGCACTGTGTGAATCGAGCGAGGTCCCGCTCGCTCACACAGCGCGGTGGCATCGCTGGATCCAGGGACAAGGTAAGTAAACCATGCCTGTGGATCTAGCGAGGCAAGCCCGAGTCTGACTCGGGGTTACCGCTCGCAGCAGGAAAATCTAACCCCGAGTCAGACTCGGGAATACCGCCAGGCAGGTTAATGGACTTCAACCTCACCGCACCTGTAACTATGTAAATAAGTCTATCAGTAAAAAAAAGTCCAAAAATTATTACATTTATATAGTATATGAAAAAAATAAGATATAGTATATGTAATTATATATAATAATATTCCAGCTATTTTGCATTTATTCCTGAAAACATCAAAACCTTCTAAAATATATATGTACACAAAAGAGTAAAATAAAATGCAACAAATCTTACGCAAGTCATCTGTACAGTTGCACTGGAGAAATACTATCTGAGACATGAGAGTTGCGTATTGTGGTTATTGAGCTGTGCCCTGTGGTTTTATGTTCATGGGACAGTATCCATATTCTGTGAAGTACTTTAGATGTCTCACCTGATTACTACGACACCAGTGAAAGCCGTGTATGTTTATAGAAGAGCAAATGCTCTTGTTTATGTAAAGTCTGCCAAACTAAACAGGATTATGAGCTGTGGGCTATCCAGCATATAGCATACACTTACATACTTTTTACACTGTTGTACTGTTACAGGTGTGTTAACTGTTATAAATATATATTTATATATATATATTTTTTTTTCGTTTACAAAAGTTTATTTGGAAGTACAAAAGTGCATTTACATAATGTAGTCAATAAAAGGGAGTCAACAGTCATGCCGCGTACACACGATCATTTTTCGGGTTCTAAAAAATTAAGTTTTTTTTTTTTTTTCTATTGTGCATTTTATTAAATTTTCAAAATTACAAGCATATATTGTCAATAAACATAGACATTATAATTAGTAGCAGTTAAGGAGAACACAAGTTAGATATTTATATCAAGCTCCAGTGTTTTTTAGAAGGCAACAACAAAAGAAAAAAAACAGTAATTTGAGTTTAACATATGTTGACCATTATCTGGAGACTTGCTAAAATATATGCTTAGTGTTGAATTTAGTAATTAAAAACCAGATATAGTAATATATTAACAGTGTAAGGTAATATGAGAATACATAAAGAAAAAAATTAAGGGTCATAATTTCTAGACCTTGTATAATGTTGGGGTAATATATAATGAAGATAAACAGGGATTTAAATTACATTTTTTTTATGTCATTAAAAACGATCGTGTGTGGGCTTCAGATCATTTTTTGGGTTCTAAAAAAATGGGCAAAATTTTTTTTCAAACATGCTCTATTTTTTAACAACGTTTTTAACCTTGTCGTTTTTTTCGGGTTGTAAAAAATGGTCGTGTGTAGGCTTTAATGATGTGATTGCTCAGAAGCAAGTTATGAGATGGGAGCGCTCGTTCTGGGAAAAGTAGCGTTCGTAATGGAGTAAGCACATTCATCACGCTGTAACAGACAGAAAAGCGCGAATCGTCTTTTACTAACATGAAATCAGCTAAAGCAGCCCCAAGGGTGGCGCCATCCGCATGGAACTTCCCCTTTATAGTGCCGTCTTACGTGTTGTACGTCACCGCGCTTTGCTAGAGCATTTTTTTTTTCACAATCGTGAGTAGGCAAGGCCGCTTTAATGATCAAGTTGAAAAAAACGTTGTTTGCAGCGAACGTCTTTAGGGAAAAATAATAACAACTGGTCAAGGAGTGTGTAGGGAAAAAAGATGACCAACTTTATATTACCTTTAATGAAAATAAAGTATGCAAATAGTGAAAATGTGGTCACATAAAAAAAATTATCATTAAACCAGAAGTGGATCACAGGAGTGCAGTTGATTTTGCACTTCTGTGACCCATTTTCCGCTGACAGCAGGATAAAGCCTGCTGTCAGCTGACGTCACAGAGCCGGTCCAGGCTCAGGAAAGATCGCGACCATATGGTCGGGATCCACTCACATACCTGGACCGTTTCTGAGACTGAGCCAGCCTCTCCTGCCCCTTCTACAGCCCAGTGCTCCAGTGAGCAGAGCAGAGAGCCATTCACCAGCTCTTTGCTCAGGGAGCTCTGAGAAATGAGCGATCTACAGAGTTTGATCACTTGGTTCTCAGTCTTAGAGCCTGCTGGGGAGTGATGGTGCATCCGGTAAATATGATTCTACAAAAAAAAAAAACATTCCCATACTTCTCTTTTAAGGGCAGCACAGTGACTAAGTCGTTAGCACTTTCACCTAGCGGCACTAAGGTCAACAGTTAGAATCCCAACCATGGCAGTACCTGCACAGTGTTTGCATGTTCTCCCTGTGTCTGCATGGGTTTCCTCTGGATCCACCGTTTCCTCCCACACTCCAAAGACAATCTGGTAGCCTTATTGGCTCCTGTCCTAATTGGCCCTAGTATGCCTATGTATGAATGTGAGTTATGCCCGATACACATAATGAGATTATTGGTCAAAAGATCGTCCGTTTTTTTATATTTTTTGCATGCTAGTCTCATATTAAAAAAAGGAAGAGAATTAAAGTTACGAAAATTCTCGTACAACAGAAAACAATTTGAAAGTGATGTAATGTGTTGTATTGTATTTTTGAACAAATGTACTGACTAAACGTAAGATATAAACAAGACCAAGGATAAATCCAAGGAAAAATCCAAGCTTTACTTACTTTACTGACTAAACGTAAATCGTACGATCTGGTACAGTACGAGAAAATACTTTGTGCTTGTCCCATTGGTCAATTTTGCATGAATTGCTGTGATTGGCTCTTGAATGCTGTGTACAAACTATCAGTCATCGTACGATTGCTTTGAAAACTTTATTTTTTGTACGATTTTCGGATCATACAGTGGGGATCGAAAGTTTGGGCACCCCAGGTAAAAATTTGTATTAATGTGCATAACGAAGCCAAGAAAAGATGGAACAATCTCCAAAAGGCATCAAATTACAGATTAGACATTCTTATAATATGTCAAAAAAAAGTTACATTTTATTTCCATCATTTACACTTTCAAGATTACAGAAAACAGAAAAATGGTGCCTGCAAAAGTTTGGGCACCCTACAGAATTTATAGCATGCACTGCCCCCTTTGCAAAGCTGAGACCTGCCAGTGTCATGGATTGTTCTCAATCATCATCTGGGAAGACCAGGTTATGTCAATCTCAAAGGTTTTAAATGCCCAGACTCATCTGACCTTGCCCCAACAATCAGCACCATGGGTACTTCTAAGCAGTTGTCGAGAAAACTGAAACTGAAAATAGTTGACGCTCACAAAGCTGGAGAAGGCTATAAGAAGATAGCAAAGTGTTTTCAGATGTCAATATCCTCTGTTCGGAATGTAATTAAGAAATGGCAGTCATCAGGAACAGTGGAAGTTAAAGCAAGATCTGGAAGACCAAGAAAAATATTAGACAGAACAGCTCGCAGGATTGTGAGAAAAGCAATTCAAAACCCACGTTTGACTGCACGATCCCTCCAGAAAGATCTGGCAGACACTGGAGTTGTGGTACACTATTCCACTATAAAGAGATACTTGTACAAATATGGTCTTCATGGAAGAGTCATCAGAAGAAAACCTCTTCTACGTCCTCACCACAAAAATCAGTGTTTGAACTTTGCAAATGAACATATAGACAAGCCTGATGCATTTTGGAAACAAGTTCTGTTGACCGATGAGGTTAAAATAGAACTTTTTGGCCGGAATGAGCAAAGGTACGTTTGGAGAAGAAAGGGCCCAGAATTTAATCAAAAGAACCTCTGTCCAACTGTTAAGCATGGGGGGTGGATTGATCATGCTTTGGGGTTGTATTGCAGCCAGTGGCACAGGGAACATTTCACGAGTAGAAGAAAAAATGGATTCAATAAAATTTCAGCAAATTTTGAATGGTAACTTGATGCCATCTGTGAAAAAGCTGAAGTTGAACAGAGGATGGCTTCTACAAATGGATAATGATCCTAAACACACCTCAAAATACACGGGGGATTACATCAAGAGGCGTGAACTGAAGGTTTTGCCATGGCCTTCACAATCTCCTGATCTCAACATAATTGAAAATCTATGGATAGACCTTAAAAGAGCAGTGCGTGACAGACAGCCCAGGAATCTCAAAGAACTGGAAGACTTTTGTAAGGAAGAATGGGCAAAGATGCCTCAAACAAGAATTGAAAGACTCTTGGCTGGCTACAAAAAGCGTTTACAAGCTGTGATACTTGCCAAAGGGGGCAGTACAAGATATTAACTCTGCAGGGTGTCCAAACTTTTGCAGACGCCATTTTTTTGTTTTCTGTAATTTTGAAAGTGTAAATGATGGAAATAAAATCTAACTTTTTTTGACATATTATAAGAATGTCTAATCTGTAATTTGATGCCTTTTGGAGATTTTTCCATCTTTCCTTGGCTTTGTTATGCACATTAATACTAAGTTTTACCTGGGGTGTCCAAACTTTCAATCCCCACTGTATGTACAGGCCTTTAGCTTGTAAGCTCCTTGAAGGCAGGGACTGATGTGAATGGACAATATATATGTATCAAAGAGGACCATTTTAAAGTAAAAAACTATTTAGCAGAAACCATGAAGTCTGTGGCTCGTTCACACTATATCCAACTGCACTGCAATGCAAGGTGTGTTCCATTAGGCAGCCTATTAAAAATGCATGGTCTGTAACAACAACTCAATGACATAAGATTTTGTAAACGTTTCATCATTTTTTTTGCAGCGCACGTTGCAAGTCATGCTTAGTTGTGCACTGCAATGCATGCATATTGGGTTCAAAATAAATGTAACCGCAATGCACCAAGGAGTGTAAAGTGTCCTACTGTGCAGTAAAATGAACATTGCTGCATCATGATAGAGTGAACAGGCTTTAAAGGTTTGACTTACTAAAGCCAAATAGACTGTGCACTTTGTAACGTGCAATTGCACTCTGCAAGTGCAGTTTCTCCAGAATTAAGTAACATATGAAAAGCTCCACTTTGCAATGAATACCCAATCACATGCCAGAAAAAAAAACAGCATTTGCGCTTGCACATAATTGGATGATGGAAGTCACCAGAGCTTCTACTCATTTATTAAGCTCTGGAGAAACTGCACCTGCAAAGTGCACAGTCTATTTGGCATTAGTGAATCAACCCTATTTTGTAAACTAGGAACATTATTCTTTAAAGAAAATAATAATAATAATAAAAAAATTAACAAAAAAAAATTGTTTCAGCCAAAAAAAAAAAAAAAAAAACGTAATTTCTGCAAAAAAATAAAACATTCCCGTACGTGTTCATCACTGGCTACACACTGGACCTCCGGTTACAGTTTTCTACATGTTGCCCAGTGACTTTTATACAGCCTGGCACATAAAGAACTGCACTGGCACAGGTCTTCACAGACACTCAGAAAAGAATTTCACAGTAACCATATCCCAAGGGAATAAAACATGATCTGCACACAGTGTGCCTGCAGGGCACCCGCAGCCTTCAGTGAGCCAGAGTTACATTTTTATTCATCCTTTACCAAGTAAGAGCTGGGACACAAACAAACAGAAAGGTCAAGGCTTTGTATGGATCTCATATATAGATGATGTTGATTTTTCTTATAAAGGAATTTAAACTTTAAAAAAAATATCTTGCTACATATAATTTTTTTAGGCAATAGTATAACTACACATTTAATAAAAAAAAACATGTTTTTTTAAATTCTAATACAGGGATATTAAGTGTAATTGGAAACATGACCTATTGTATTTGCCTTTTCTTTTCTATCAGCACCGTACGAGGACAGTAAAAAAAACTGCTCTGTTTACATTTAACCAGACTGCTTACTACCGACAAGGACTGAGAACAAGGAAGGAATTTCACATTTATTTCAAAAGAGTTGATAAACTGAAGGTAACTAGGCTGTTCACTTTGCAATGGAAGTTGCACTTGGCATGGGAATTTTCCCAGAGCTTAGCGAATGTGTTGATGCTTCCCTTTACAAAGAAATCCCAATCACGTTCAAGGGAAAGAAAAAATAAGAATTATTCCTCGCACAAGATTGCGTCAGTATAATTTCACCTAATTTACTAAGCTCTGGGGCAAATTCTCCTAAAAAATGATAAGTCTATTTGCCTTTAGTAAATTAACCTCAATGTCTTTACCGTCAAGAGCCATTAAACTCAATTTTTAAATTGTAATTCAAGGCTATAACTATCCAATCTTAAATTTGCTCTCACCTCACCTCACATTTCACTATTTCAACTTCTATTCTAACTACTCCCTCTAGAAGGAAGATGCTACCTTTTCTCAGGGGGCCCCAGTTCAGTGACGTAATCAGCTCCCAGTGGTGGCTTAAGGGAAGAGAAGGGCAGCCGACAACAGAGGCCCCATAGTAATTCTATGGGTCACACCATCGCCCAGGCCTTGTTGGTGCTCTCATCTCACCCCTGAAGCTGGTCACTGGGGAGATCTTTTGGCCAGACATGAGCGCCCTGAAATTAGGTAAGTACTGTATAAGCATCATCCTTTTATAGGGTAGCTAAATTAGGATTTGAAGGGGGGGTGGGAGTAGATTTAAGAGTAGATAGTTAAAGCCTGGCGTTCCACTTTTAGCTGCACACTGTACCCATTTATTCAATGAAGGTCACTATTTTTTAGTTAGCAATTTTTAAGGAAAGTAATTAAACTGTCAACATGATTGCCCTGCAGAAAGAAACACTGCTGAACCATGATGAGTAATTGCTACCAAACTTTTTTAAACATACATTAAAATCACACACCCTACCCTTCTGCTATAGAAAGACATTATACAACAATGCTGAATATTAATACTTATATTAAAGTAAACTTTATTTATTTCAAAAGATCTTTAATTTTGTCCAGTCTGTGCTGTGGTTTACAGAGCCCTACCACACTGCAGGACTATCGGGATGGGAAGAGGTTGGACAAGGGGGTAGCTCTCCAATAAAGACATACAAGGCCAAACAACTTGGCAGTAACTAACTTTTCCCACATTGGCTGGAGTTGCACTTAAATATCTTAAATATATTACAATTTTGTTAATTTAAGGTTCAGCTATACCCAAATTTAAAAAAAAATACAGGTCAAATATTGTTTAACCACTTCCCGCCTGGCCTAAAGCAAAATGATGTCCGGACGGTGGTTCAGTTATCCTGACTGGGTGTCATATGACGTTCAGCAGGATAACTGCCAGCCCCGCCCATGGGGGCGATCGGTGGTGCAGCATCTGACACACCGCTACACGGAGGCTCTTTACCACATGATCAGCCGTGTCCAATCGCGACTGATCACAGTGTAAACAGGAAGAGACGTTTATTGGCTTTTCCTCGATCAGTAGCTCTCCTGACAGAGGGGGGTCTGCGCTGATTGTATATCAGCGCAGGCCCCCCACGGATACCAACACTGGACCATCAGGGATGCCACCAGGACTACCAGGGATGGCCACCACACATGGATGACTGGGTATGTCCCCCAATGGCCACCAGGGATATCACACAGTGTCCAAAATGTTGCCAATCTGTGCCCACAAATGGTGCCAGTCAGTGCCCACCACTAATGTCTGCCAGATGTCTCCTCATCAGTGATGCCCAGCAGTGCCATCTATCAGTGTCCATCAGTGCCACCCATCAGTGCCCCCTCTTCGGTGCCCATCAGTGCCACCTCATCGGTGCTTGTTAGTGCAGTCTCATCAGTGCCCATCAGTGAAAAAGAAAACATACTTATTTACGAAATTTTATAACAGAAACCCCCAAAAAAATCCAAAGTTTTCGCTTTATTTGTTGCCCAAAAAAATAAAAACCCCAGCAGTGATCAAATACCATCAAAAGAAAGCTCTATTTGTGTGAACAAAATGATAAAAAAAATTGTTTGGGTACAGTGTAGCATGACCGCGCAATTGTCCTTCAAAGCGCGACAGCGCTAAAAGCTGAAAAATGGCAGTAGTCACCAACCAGTGGTAGGTGAAGCCACCAATGGTCCCGAGAAAATTTGGTGATCCCCAGGGGTTCTGCCGCAAATCAGCATACTGCCTAATATTATTTCCAGTATTGGGCTCAATGTGTGCTGAGAGTATTGATCCTGCCAGTCATTGCAGGACTGAAACTCCTTTGGAGGTGGAATTCAAGAGGGCACCCTGTGGCACTTTCTCCAGAAGAACGGCACTCTTTTGGATCCTACCTCTTTTTCAAGTGATGACCTCAGCAGCCCTCTGAGATGATATCACAGGGGAAAAAATAAGGATTTTTTTCACCGATAGAGAAGCTAAAAACCTTTTTTTTAAAGAATAAACAGACTGCATTTATTTTATATCTGCTCAGAGTTCAGCTCTCTTGCTAATATATATACATCCAATTTTCTCTGCTGGCTCTTTTTTTGTGATCTTGTAAATAATTTAATAAACGGAATCATCTGGAAAAATTGTTGACTGGCTCATGAGGAAGTATTCAGAAATATAACGTTACTCGGAGGCCTCTTTTGACACATAAACCTTATGGGGTTCCGAGTTACTTGTACTAAAAAATATTTTTGCCCTAAAACTAACCAGAGAAACTTATGGAACTTATTAGAAATAAACGGCACTTGAAGTGGAAAGAACGCAAGAGGGAGCTCAGAAATGTGAAGTGTTTCCCCAGAGCATCAGCGAACTTTGCACTGATGATAAACATTCCATTCTTTGGCTTGTCTACAAGGCACTATCTGTGTTCCCGGCAACCAAAGATCTATGAATCCAAGACGCGATACCATACTTTAAATCTTTCAGACGAGAGGCTCAATATTTCTTCAATGTTCTACACAGAAGCAGTGAAATTAGGATGTTTGTTTTGTGGATACCAAGGTTAATGACAAGCTTAACACAACATTGCGTGTGTTAGAAGGGAAGACAGAAAGTCTTGTATGAAATTTCCAAAGTGATTGAGCTTTCTTTTTAGGAAATAACATGAATAAAATAATGCATAAAATAATATAAATATACTGTACGACAGCCTAGCCTTATAAAGGACCATGATATAAAGTGATCCTGTACATTAGCCATGCTGGGAAAAGCAACAGGTATATTTCTAATCTGAACACCAGGTATGATCTTTATTGCATACTCAGATTGGACCAGTGTAAGTATGCATATTTCATAAGCATACCACTGCGGAAGCTGGCGATCACTATAGTAGTTGGTGCTACGACAGTGGTAGCAACTATCTTTGGAGTCCTGTGTCGAGAGGCTATTTCTGTGCATACTGACTGTAGGGGGTCATATGCTTGCCACTGCCGCTATTCATAGAACGGCTTGTATTTTTATTTTAATTGATGCAAGACGGTTTTGGATTGAACGAGATTGAGATGATGACGCCACTGCTTTTCCTGTCCACCACTCTAATCAAAAAATGCCTTGTATTTCCACAAAGGACGGAGGTTCTCTGTCCTATATGCTCACATCCTAGAATGGGCATAAAACAAAAGAATCCGTGTAGCAATGGATTATTTATGGACATACACTGTAGTTAATAGTACCACATATTTAATTCTTAAAAACATAAACTTTATTATACAAACATTAAAATCATAAATAGCACCATATCCAATAATACGCATGGTAGATTTCACAGATCTTATTTTAATTCAACATCCATATGTTAGCTCAATGCACGTTGAGCCCAGGTGTTAGTTCAGCTGAACTCGCACAATTTCACTCCTGCATGTTAGTCCCGATTTCGGCCGTGATTTCAGAGACATCTGTGCAGGTTTCTGCACAGATGTCAATGTAAATCGCAGCCCAAAATCACAAGTAGTAGTACAGAAACTACTTTTTGAAATCAGTGCAGCGCCGCAGATGCAGTGTCACACCGATTAGCACTGTGCCATTGCCGGAAAATGCCGCCAATTTGGCATGTCAAAACGCACCAGTGTGAACCATGGCTTAATGCTTCAAACATCTTCATCAGGAGCACATGTGAACGGTATCAAAATAGTCTTCTAGTCTTTTGCAATAAAAATAAGAGCTTCAGAAGCTAAGGACAATATATTCATACAAAAGTTTTAATCTATTTTGGTTTAGATTTGAGTCCAACCATCCATGAAAGGGATGAATCAGCACATTCAAAAGGCAATATATGCAATCCAAACAGATCCAAGTACTCCAGGCATCAACTCCTGAGTGTATTCCATCAGGCAACTGAGTGTATCCCATCATGGTTAAGGAATTGGGTGTGCTGATGCAACCTCTTCATGGATGGTTGGACTCTAGACCAAAATAGATCCAAACCTTTGTATTAATATATTGTCCTTAGCTTTTGAAGCAAAAAATGTCTACAAAATATCGGATATGGTGCGATATATCATTTTAATGTTTGTATAATAAACTTGCTAGTTTTAAGAATTTGTGGTACTATTAACTAAGGGCCAAATCCACAAAAGAGATACTCCGGCGTAAGCCGTCGTATCTCTGGTTCTAACTTTGGAACTGATCCTCAGAAGCAGTTTTCCAAAGTTAGGCAGAAGATCCGACATCTGTAAGGGACTTACACTGCCGGATCTTAGGATGCAGTACCGCATCCGCCACTGGGGGCATTTCGAGTCGAAATGCCTCTTCTGGTATGCAAATTAGCACTTAGGGCGATCCACAAAGCTTTTGTGTTTCGTTTTTTCGCCGTAAGTTTTAGTTTGCCAAGTGTAAAACTAGGGCTGCTTTTACATGGTCTAAAGTTAGTAACACCATGTAAAAGCACATTCAAGCGACGGCATTTGGTATGCATTCCCGAGGGAGAACTCCACGGCAATTTGCTCTCCGCTGTTGACTCGGCGAACCCCGGTTCTTCTCCAGCTGTCCGGTGCCTTCTTCTTCAGCGCTGGCTGCCTGCTATCTTTGTGTGTTAGCTCAATTACTAACAGGCAGCCGGCGCGGTCTTCTGTGACGTCAGGTTCTTCTTCTCCCCTCTTCCGATGTTGCCTCGTCGCCTCTTGTCACTGCAATGATGGAAGCGCGCCTTGCATCCCATTTATATAGGCATCACCGTCCCATCATGCTCCGGCAGGTACCCACGTGGTGGGTGCCTACCTACGTGCACCCACCACGTGGGTACCTACCGGAGCATGATGGGACGGTGATGCCTATATAAATGGGATGCAAGGCACGCTTCCATCATTGCAGTGACAAGAGGCGACGAGGCAACATCGGAAGAGGGGAGAAGAAGAACCTGACATCACAGAAGACCGCGCCGGCTGCCTGTTAGTAATTGAGCTAACACACAAAGATAGCAGGCAGCCAGCGCTGAAGAAGAAGGCACCGGACAGCTGGAGAAGAACCGGGGTTCGCCGAGTCAACAGCGGAGAGCGGCGAAGAGAGAAGAAGACCCCCAGAGAGCGGAGAAGCTCCCCCCCGGAGAGCGGAAGAAGAAACCCCCCCCCGGAGAGTGGAAGAAGACCCCCGGAGAGTGGAAGAAGAAGCCCCCCCTGGTAATAGAGCTAATAAAGAAGACAGGGGGGTCCGGAGCAGAATAATAAATTATTTTAAAAACCCTTGTGTTGTGTGTTTACTAACTTTTACTTTTTGCCTACAGGTGAATGGGTAGGGGTACGATGTACCCCATATCCATTCACTTAGGGTGGGGGGCCGGTATCTGGGGGCCCCCTTATTTGAGGGGACTCCCAGATTCCGATAAGCCCCCGCCCGCAGACCCCGACAACCAACGGCAAGGGTTGTCGGGAAGAGGTCCTGTCCTCATCAACATGGGGACAGGGTGCTCTGGGGTGGGGGGGCCCGCAGTGCGCCCCCCTGCCCCAGAGCACCCAACCCCCCCATGTTGAGGGCATGCGGCCTGGCACGGCTCAGGAGGGGGGGGCGCTCGCTCGTCCCCACTCCCTTCCTGACCGGCCGGGTAGCGTGCTTTGGATACGGGTCTGGTATGGATTGTAGGGGGACCCCCTACGTCGAATTTTCGGCGTGGGGGGGTCTCCTTACAACCCATACCAGACCTAAGGGCCTTGGTATGCTCCTGGGGGGGGGAACCCATGCCGGTTTTTTCTTTGAATATTGGCATGGAGTTCTCCCTCTCAGGAATGCATGCTGAGCGACGCTGTCATTTTTTTTTATAATTATTTGTTTTCCCGGTGCGTATATTTTTTTCACCCGTCGCAACTTTAGTGTCCCGTCCCAATCCACAAAGCCGCCCGGCTTTAATTACGTTCGCGCGCTGCACGTCGGGAAAATTACGTCACACGCATGCGCAGTACGGCCGGCGCGGGAGCGCGCCTCATTTAAATTTTAAACGCCCCCCGGAGAGGAGGACCGCCTTGCGACGGCGGCACTTAAGTTACACGGCCTGAAATTTCTAGGTAAGTGCTTTGTGGATCAGGCACTTAGGTAGAAACTTTAAGTCAGTGTAACTTAACTGCTGAAAGTTAAGTTACGCCGCCTGGCTGAGGATTTGGCCCTATATGCCCTTGTTACACAGATTCTTTTAAATGCCTTGTATTCATTGTTTTTTTTTTTTAAAATACAAGGAGTTTTGTGAATAGTGGTAGTGCTAAGCAAGCAACTCCCTGTGGTCAGTGTGCAGGGTGGAAGATGCTCAGCACAGGTCCCCGGAACATCATAGCTATCATTGTAGTTGTGTTTACTATAATGAATGCCAGTTTCTCCAGTTATCTCTAGGTATAAAGGAATACTTTCTTTCCTTGCATATAACAGCGCTGGTGCTTAGTGATTGGCTCAGTGTTCATATGGTGTAAATAATCCTCATCTCTGCGTAAGCCCCCACTGGGATCAACTCATAGCCCACACAGCTCTTACTCTTCACTCCTTGGCAGGGAATTGAGAGATAGAGTAACAAAGGGGAGGCAAGTACTCATAGTACCAAATGAGTTGGTTTTAATGTAAACCCAACACTTTGTCCTGCACGGGACAGGGCTAGTTTCAGTAAAATGATTTTGCTTAACTGCTTTAAAACTGGTATAAAACATGTTGATCAATGGGAAGCTGCTTCGATGAGAGCCTAACCACATAAGTGTTTTGTTCTATAACAGAGTTCTTTTCAACATAATAAAAGATAAATGAATTGGTTTCCAGTGTTTATATGAGCCTTTAATAGTTATCTTTTATCAAAGAGTCCCATGGTACATTAACTACTCTTCCGCTTTTTGTTGAACAGTATTCATTAAGTGTCAAGTTTGACTTCATGAATATAAAAAATAAAAATTAGTCTCCAGCTATTGTCTGCAGACAATTAAAGATGTGTAGTTAAATCTTACACAATGGAATTACGAGTTGTCTTGTCACCTGACAAGCGCATTACATGTGTTCTATTCTAGTACCGGATTGAATCCTTTTTTCTTTGAGGACAAGCACAATACATTCCATTGTTATTCATAGTTCTCTAGTAGCCGAGAGATACTGGCATTGTTCTTTAAAACCTAAAATATGCTGGCACTCATCTCCGGAGTTCTTTTCTGAAATGTGCTAATACATAACTGCAGCCAGTAGAAAATAGAATTGTAAATACAATGCTCGAAAATATTCAAACAATTATGCCCCACCTGTTTAGCTAGCAGAAGATGATTACAGTGAACTGGACACATTAAGTCGAGAATAAACCCCAGCATTTATTCCCGGGGTGTTCTGCAGCCCTTTGGCATTTATGAAGGCCTCTGGGCTTTGGTGTGTAAAGGAACTCCATTGGCAGTGATGTCTTATGCAACATATTCCCATTCTCTGTCTGTTTCCTGCAATGTGTTTCCAGTTTCTAACCTGACCTGCAGCATGTCCGTAATCTCCATTTCCTGTAGTATATCCCCAGATAGTCTTCTGTAGCATTGCATATATGGAATATTATGTGTGGCCTCTCGGGGATGTCAGGGGCTCCAGCTGAATCCCTCTATACCTTATAGGGTGACCATCAATGTGGGCAACTGAATCGAGTTGTTCTCAACACTTATTTACACTGAGGAAGCCCCTTGTATGAGTTGTGAAATGTCTTTAACATTACAAGTCCAGTTGATATCTGACTATTACTGGCTATGCCATGATGTGGATAAATAAAAAATCTTTGTTTGTTTGTTTATTCAAACATGGTTTAGTGGGGGGGTTACTAAGCTGGTGAAGAATCTGCAGAATATTCACCAATGCCTAGTGTGGTGAGAATTGGGTGGGTATTGATGAACATCTTTACTCTTTAAACATTCCATCTTCCTAATGATACAGACAGGTTTGACAGGGGATGTAGCACAGGGGACAGGGATAACATGACACTGGCGTACACATTTGCCTTATTCCACCCACGACTCGGTACCAGCTGGGACAGTGTGGCAGGACATTACATTTTGAGAGTAGACATCTCCTCTTCGTAGACTTTAACTTTCATATTGACTGTACCAAAGAGTGGGATAGTAACACTGTTGTAACACAAAGATGTTACTTAAATCTCTAAGGACTAGGATGGCTGTTCCCGAATATATTAGTTATGTAGATACAAATCCTTTAAAATTTCACTTTTGTAAGATTCGTTATTTAATATTAACAGTATATTTGACAAATTATGGGGGCCTAAAATGAAACAAGTCCCTTTAAGAGCTGCTAAACTCACTCTAAGTATATAACCACAAAGCAAAGTTGTATTCAGACTCGCATTGAATTTTTTAGTGCTGCCTCTATAAACCTCACTCAGTCTGGGTACTCAGCCATGATAAAGATGTACAGTGTGTTGACAGACGAAGAAGGATGGGGTTTGGCACAAACTGAACACTGATGTGCCATACCTCCCAGCTCGCTAACCTGACCATCGAGTGGAAAGTCCTACGAGTAATAAATGTTGAAAATGGATGGTGAGAATATGAGATGCACTGGGAATTATTTTTTAAACAATATGTAAATAGCATAGGCAGAGATGTCTCCACTCAAACCTCGTAGCCCAGCCACACCACCACAAGGTGCAATGGTTCTACTGAAGATAACTTGGGGGTCCCTCAGATCTCAAAGGCTTCATCACATTTAAAGAGGCCTTCCAATATACACAAAAGTCTCCTATTGGCTTTTGGCTCCTGTGTGTAGTAACACTGATCGATTCTTAGCTCCTGCAGCCCTCAACTGAAAACAACACCAACCCCATTCTACTTTTGCTTGAACTGCTCAGATTAGCATACACAAAGGTACCTGGTTTTGGGTCCTATATAGAACCTTATTGTTACCAACCAGGAGACGACTTTTTATGTGTGTGGCTAGCTTTGTGACTTACAGTACAGACCAAAAGTTTGGACACACCTTCTCATTCAAAGAGTTTTCTTTATTTTCATGACTATGAAAATTGTAGATTCACACTGAAGGCATCAAAACTATGAATTAACACATGTGGAATTATACATAACAAAAAAGTGTGAAACAACTGAAAATATATTTCATATTCTAGGTTCTTCAAAGTAGCCACCTTTTGCAGCAGACATCTCTAGAACTGTTAAGAGGAGACTGTGTGAATCAGGCCTTCATGGTAGAATATCTGCTAGGAAACCACTGCTAAAGAAAGACAACCAGCAGAAGAGACTTGTTTGGGCTAAAGAACACAAGGAATGGACATTAGACCAGTGGAAATCTGTGCTTTGGTCTGATGAGTCCAAACTTGAGATCTTTGGTTCCAACCCCCGTGTCTTTGTGCAACGCAGAAAAGGTGAACGGATGGACTCTACATGCCTGGTTCCCACCGTGAAGCATGGAGGAGGAGGTGTGATGGTGTGGGGGTCCTTTGCTGGTGACACTGTTGGAGATTTATTCAAAATTTAAGGCATACTGAACCAGCATGGCTACCACAGCATCTTGCAGCGGCATGCTATTCCATCCGGTTTGCGTTTAGTTGGACCATCATTTATTTTTCAACAGGACAATGACCCCAAACACACCTCCAGGCTGTGTAAGGGCTATTTGACCAAGAAGGAGAGTGATGGGGTGCTGCGCCAGGTGACTACCTCTTGAAGCTCATCAAGAGAATGCCAAGAGTGTGCCAAGCAGTAATCAAAGCAAAAGGTGGCTACTTTGAAGAACCTAGAATATGAAATATATTTTCAGTTGTTTCACACTTTTTTGTTATGTATAATTCCGCATATGTTAATTCATAGTTTTGATGCCTTCAGTGTGAATCTACAATTTTCATAGTCATGAAAATAAAGAAAACTCTTTGAATGAGAAGGGGTGTCCAAACTTTTGGTCTGTACTGTATGTCTAACAACAATTATGCTGTAATAATAGAGCTCTAAATAACGAAACATGGAAAAAGATGCAGAGACACAAATTTAACCTTTTCTGTAAAACAACATAAAGTCGATGTAAACCCTATTAGGGTGACATGTAGTTTGCTAAAGCACTGTATATTGTAAATAACTTACATTTATTTAAAGTTACAATCATTTTATGCTACTTAATGCTACCAATATTCTCAAGGCCTCTTTCAGCCACTTAGATTCTACATGCACATGCTCCAGAGTTGACGGCTCTGGGCTAGCTTCCTGATGGTGACAACAGTGGAACATACCTAGGCAGTGGCGGCTGGTGCTCCAAATTTTTTGGGGGCGCAAATGAAAAAAAAAAACATCAATTGCAGCCTCACTGTGCCCATCAATTGCCGCCACTGTGCCCATCGATTGCCGCCACTGTGCCATAAAATTTCGCCACTGTACCATGCCATCAAACGCAGCCACTGTGCCATGCCATCAAACGCAGCCACTGTGCCCATCAATTGTCGCCACTGTGCCATGCCATTAAACGCAGCAACTGTGCGGGGCGGGGATGTTTTTTTTTAAGGAAGTGTAGTGCAAATATCTTTATATAATTATACTTCCATAACTTTTTCTTTGCTTTCCTTACCATTTTATCTGCTACTCTCCCCCCCCCTTTTTTTGCTCTTCTTCTGCTCTCCTTCCCCTTTTCTCTGCTATCCTTCCCTTTTCTTTGCACTTTCCCTTTTCTTTGCTCTCCTTCTAATTAACCCCCCTGGCGGTATTCCCGAGTCTGGCTCGGGGTAAGATTTCTGTACCAAAAGCGGTATCCCCAAGCCAGACTCGAGATCGCCTCGCAGCAGCCACAGACAAAGTTACTTACCTTGTCCCTGGATTTTGCGATGCCTCCCCGCTGTGTGAGCGAGCGGGACCTCACTCGATTCACACACTGTCCCTGTGTGCCGTCGATTTCTGTTACCTGCGACGTTACGACGCACGGGGGCAGAGAACGGCGCCAAATTCAAAAAAGTAAATAAACACATTACATACAGTATACTGCAATCTTATAGATTGCAGTACTGTATGTAAAAAATACACACCCCCTTTGTCCCTAGTTGTCTGCCCAGTGTCCTACATGCACTTTTGTATAATAAAAACTGTTCTTTCAAAAGTGTCCCTTTATGTCAAAAGCAGCTAGAAAACAGCGATAATAAATTATAATCACTTGCAGAATTGAACGATAGCGATTTGTGGGGAAATTCGCCATAAAAAAATAAAAGTAATGACAGCGACAATTCTGCAACTGAGCAAATTTCAGTGATTTTGAGTTGATTACATTATTGAATAATTTTTATTATATTATTTTTTGTTATAATTATTTATTATATTATAATTTATGATTTTGTTTTTCAAACTTTTTCATACCCGGGATGTCTACTAGACTCTTGTTTGGTCAGATTTAAGTGAGTTATTCATAAGGATTACAGGCCTACAATGTAAAACGCCAAATTTCCTTGCAAAATAATGGTACCGCTTTCAGCACCTAAAATCAGAAAATAATAATACCGCCAGGGAGGTTAACCTTCTAGCATGTCTTTGGATTGTTTGAGGAAACTAGGGTACTCAGAGGAAGCCCACACAAACACAGGGAGAACATGCAAACTCCATGCAGCTAGTGTCCTGTAAATGAACCCCAGTGCTGCAAGGCATAGGTGCTGACCACTAAGCCACTGTGCTGCCCCAGCACTACCTTACATCTACATAAACACTATTACGATACCTTCTGTGAATCCTGCTCTTTCAACTCAAAGAGGACTACAGTATTGATGACTGGGCTTAAAGCGGTAGTTCACCCCCCCCCGACACGATTTTACCATCGAGACAGGCATTGTAGCGCGAGCTACAGTATGCCTGTCCCGATTTTTTTAACCCCGGACTCACCTTGTAATCGGACATCGTAGATTTCGGCTCCCGCGGGGAATGGGCGTGCCTATGGAGAGGGAGGATGATTGACGGCCGGCCCTGGCACGTCACTCTCCCCGAAGACAGCCGGAGTAGGTCTCGGCTCTTCACGGCGCCTGCGCACAGGCTATGCGCACGCGTCGTGAAGAGCCAAGCCTATTTCGGCTATTTCCGGAGAAGCGTGACGCGCCAGAGCCGGCCGTCAATCATCCTCCGTCTCCATAGGCACGCCCATTCCCCGGTATCTTCGATCTACGCGTACAAGGTGAGTACGGGGGTAAAAAATTCTGGACAGGCATACTGTAGCTCGCGCTACAATGCCTGATTTTATGGTAAAAGAAAAAAAAAATTTTTTTTTTCGTTGATAGGGTGAACCCCCGCTTTAAGCAAGAATTTGAAAATTATGTAATAAATGACCATATTTATTATATTATGATGTGCCTGCTTGGAATGATTTACATTTCCCTTCTTATTGGGATTGAATCAAGTCACTGGGTTTAAGAGAAAAGGGTCACCCGAAGTAAAAAAAGATTGATGTTCTGCCAACTGTATGAACTCATGCTGATAACATATGTTGTTTCCTATGTACGCATAAGAGGATTACATAACAGTTCCCATGGTAAAGAGGAATGTAAGTTAGGGCTAGGTAGGGCTATGTGTTATAAACTGTTGTGATTACTGAGGAGGTGGAAGGTTAAGTATGTTACCAACACAAGGTAAATCAGGTCAACGGAGCAGTAACTGATGGCCTCAGGGGCTTTATGATCTTTTAGCTCCAGGAGTCATTTTCCCGTAAGTCATAAAGTAAAAGCAAAATTAAAGTGGTATTAATTAAACCCAAATACAAACATTTCATATTTTTCAGCTTACTAAATCTTAGATGTGGTGGCTACATTCGTTTTAAAATTTTTTATGTTTTTTTTTCCTTTATTTATTCTTGTTTTAGTGTGTAAACAGAGGAGAAATGGAGACACATTGGACAGCAGCATTGGCAATCAGGGTAGGGGGTTGTTAGATGCGCTAGCAGATTTAGTTGGACTTCACTAACAAATTAGATCCAAATTCCAGCTAACACTTTTTAAGCAGTTACAGCAAACAGTTTTTTGTTTTTTTTACTTTTGGGATAAAAGGTTTTACATAAATGATTAAAAGCTGACCATCGGTAGTAAATGGTTTGTCTCAACCCTCCAGCTGTCTGGACAGCTTGGTCTGAGTTGAAAAATAACGACCAGATCCCCAGGTGAAAAATAAAAAATATATATATAAAAAGAAAACTAATTTAGACACCACATCTAAGGATTGGCAAACTGCAATATATTATAATTTGTGCTTTTGGGTTAATACAGTTTTAATCTTTGACTAGTAAGTCTACAGAATTATAAAAATGTAAAGTATATGTAAAGGCGAAACTTTTTTTTCTTTTGTTTCAATGTTATTATTGAGGTTTTGCATAGTACATGAGAGTGAACATACAACAATATTACAATTTGCATACGAATGTCAACGCTGCATGCGAGGTATAGACAGAATATAGAGAACCATATCAGTAGTCCTTTAACCACTTGACCACCAGGCACGTAAACCCACTTAATAACCAGACCAATTTCCAGCTTTCGGTGCTCTCACAATTTGAATGACAATTACTCAGTCATACAACATTGTACCCAAATGAAAATTTCGTCCTTTTTTTCACACAAATAGAGCTTTCTTTTGGTGGTATTTAATCACCGTTGGGTTTTTTATTTTTTGCGCTATAAGAGAAAAAAGACTAAAAATTCTGTAAAAAAAATGAATTTTTATTTGTTTCTGTTATAAAATTTAGCAAATTTAGTATTTTTTCTTCATTCTTTTTCATAATGTGAAAGATGAAGTTACACCGAGTAAATGGATACCCAACATGTCACACTTCAAAATTGCACACGCTCGTGGAATGGCGCCATACTTCGCTACTTAAAAATCCCCATAGGCGATGTTGCAGGGTATTGTGGGGTATTGCAGAGTATTGTGGGGTATTTCAGAGTATTGTGGGGTATTGCAGAGTAGTGTGGGGTATTGCAGAGTATTGTGGGGTATTGTAGAGTATTTTGGGGTATTGCAGAGTAGTGTGGGGTATTGCAGAGTAGTGTGGGGTATTGCAGAGTATTGTGGGGTATTGCAGAGTATTGCACAGGGTATTGTGTATTGCACAGTATGGGCAGGGATAGCTGAGCATGTAGGGATGGATGGATGGATCTGTGACTGCATTTGTCACAGATCCAGCCCACAGCACTCGTGCTGCATCTGCTCTCTCCCCTCTCCTCTCACACTGTACTGTTCGGTACAGAGAGGGGAGGGAGGAACCGGCGTCACATGACCCCACAGGACGGCGCATGCGCAGTTGGCGATACGTATCTGTCTGGCGCTCGGCCCATCATTTGCATGGGGTCACGCTTCATTAGCATGGCTCACGCCCACTTCCACTTAAGCCGACTTACGCCTTGGAAACCCAGCGCAGATTTGGAAGCACTGGCTTTGTGGATTCAGTGCTTTCCTCTCTGCGCTGCGTCGGCGTAGCGTAAAGGAGATACGCTACAGCGGCATAAATATGCGCCAGTGTCTGTGAATCAGGGCCAAAATGTTTATGGCCAAGAGCTGCTCATTATATACAGACTTCTAAAAGGGTACATACTGTGATTGAAGTTGATGAATACCACCTTAACTCATAGGAACCAATATCATTATCAGATACAATGCAATTGACCGTTAAAAGTTGATCTGTAATTAGCTTGAGTTTTTGTTCTTTTTTTATTATCTAGCAGAGGTGTCCAACCTGCGGCCCAAGACAGCTATGAATGTGGCCCAACACTAAATCATAAACTTAATAAAAAATGTTGATTTTTTATTTTATTATTTACGTTTTTGTAAAAATGCATTTATACTTAGTGAAAAAAAAAATTGACAGTGTCTCTTTACTGGACGTGTATGAGTTTTATCTTCCCAAAGAAAAATCCCACACTCTTCACAATCACGCCTTATTCATGTCATCAGTTTTCAGCAGAACCTATATTTGTGAGCAACTATTTTCAAAGATGAAGCACACAAGGGACAAAATTAGAACCAAAATATCTGATGAGCACCTTAAAATGGATATAAACCCGATTCATGAAATTTGAGCTGGGCACATATATCTGCAGCATTTTGGTATCTCTCTTCAATTAGCCAAGTCCCATAGCTCTCTCCTGAAACGTTCCTCTGTTATCAGCCTGATAACTCCTGACAAATTCTCGGACACTTTAGACAAAAGCAACCTGAATCTTCAGTCCGGGGAGGTTGCTAAAATAGATTAGCAGGGAGCAGGTCCTATTACAAAACAGATCTGAGAGTCTCTGCCTATGATGAGAGGGGGTGTGTGCCTTTCCTCCAATCAGCAATGTAAGCCATCTTGGCTGTATGCCCAGACATCACACTCTGTGTTCAACAGGAAGAGAAAATCTCCTAAGGCCCCGTACACACGACCAGTTTCCTCGGCAGAATTCAGCTTCCGACCGAGTTTCTGGCTGAATTCTGCCGAGAAACCCGGCCGTGTGTACAATTTCGCCGAGGAAGCCGACGAGGAGCTCGACGAGGAAATAGAGAACATGTTCTCTATTTCCTCGTTGTTCTATGGGAGCTCTCGGCCCGCCGAGCTCCTCAGCGGCTTCAGGGCTGAACTGGCCGAGGAATTCGATGTGTTTGGCACGTCGAGTTCCTTGGCCGTGTGTACGGGGCCTCACAGGATCTGAACTTTCTAAACAGTATATACTGTAAATGGGAAGACAGCAGATATACATGCAAAACCTATGTAGGGAGATTTGGTTCATCCCTGTGTATCATCTGAGGCTGTTCACTTCACTGGGTGTATGGAGGGTTTACATACTCTTTAAGAATTTATTGAGGAGTGCTACTACATCCATCCAACCAGATATTGATGCATTAGTTTTAAATATCACACTTGTGTTATGTTGCCCTCTTTTACTATTATCATAAAGAATATAACTCAGATAGGTACATTATCTATATCAGTGATCGTTAACTTCATCTGCCCAACTTTTTCTGCTCATCAGCTATCCTTATTGTTAGTGTATTTTATATGTGGTCGAAGACAATTCCTCTTCTTCCAATGTGGCCCGGGAAGGTCAAAAGTTTGGATACCCTTGATCGAAAGTGACTAGCTTTTTGTGGAATTTGATAAAAGCCTAAAATAGGGGTTCTCCCTTCCTCAAAAAGTTACAGGTGTGTTGAAATCATTTCTACCATGGTCATTTTGTACAGAAAAAAAAGGAATGACTGACAAAACGAACTGACCGCCAAAATGTTTTTTCTTTTTATCAGGAAACACAAATTTTATTTGGTCTTTATTTAGCGATTGTGAAAAATGTACCATTCCACTTACACATTCTGCTGCTGCAATAGTATAAAGGCCTCGTACACACGACCGTTTTCCTAGACAAAATCCATCAAGAAACTTGGTGGCAGAGCTTTTTTGCCGAGGAAAACGGTCGTGTGTATGTTTTTCATTGAGAAAACTGTTGTGGTTCTCGACGAGAAAAAAAGAGAACAAGTTCTCTTTTTCCTTGTCGGGAGTCTCAATTTCCTTGTCGTGTTTCTCGTCGGGCTGGTTTACAACGAGAAACGCGTTCGTGTGTAGGCTTAGAAACCCGCGCATGCTCAGAATAAAGTATGAGACGGGAACGCACCTTCGGTAAAAGTAGCGTTCGTAATGGAGATAGCACAGTCGTCACGCTGTAACAGACTGAAAAGTGTGAATCGTCTCTTACCAAACTTTTACTTATCATGCAGTAACATGAGATTAGCAAAAGCAGCCCCAAGGGTGGCGCCAGTGGAATTGAACTTCCCCTTTATAGTGCCGTCGTACGTGTTGTACGTCACCGCGTTTGAGAACGACGAGATTTTGTCTTGACAGTGTGTACGCAAAGAAAGCTTGACAAGATTCTCGACAAGCCTGACAAGGAACTCGTTGAGGAAAAATATGTTTATTTTACGACAAGTTTCTCGGTCGTGTGTACGAGGCCTTACATATAAAAAATGCGCCTTCTCTTCATGACCTTTTTTAATTGGTGGAGAGTGATTGGTGGTCACCTATACAAGCAGAAGAATATACCTAGTATACCACATACAACAAACTACATAAAACAATCTTTCTCAACCTTTTTCTTTTTTTAACAATAGACTCTCAACCTTTTTTAACTGAGAGGAACCCTTGAAATAATTTTAAGGCTCTAAGGCAGAGATGGTGAACCTTGGCACCCCAGATGTTTTTAGAACTACATTCCCCGTGATGCTCATGTACTCTGCAGTGTAGTTGAGAGTCATGGGAAATGTAGTTCCAAAACATCTGGGGTGCCAAGGTTCATCATCACTGTCCTAAGGGAACCCCTGCTAAGAGCAATTCATCCTTACATCAGTGGGCAATGGAAAGAATGACCCTTACAGTGGTGGTCAGAATGCCATCCCTACAGATAGCTAAAAAGATCATTGGCGCCATGCCACTGTCTCAGCCAAGTGGAGAAGGGCCAGAAACGATGCAGGCATCATCAAATGGGAGGTCAATCAGGAAAAACTCAAGGAACATCTAGCAACCGCTGGAAAAACCCTGGCTAAGAGTGTTTGACATAAAACATACAATAAATTTTTTTTTAAAAAACACACAACTAATGAAAACATCATAACTCTAACTACAGATCAACAAGGACCACCATAAAGAATGCAAATGATCATATCTCAAACACTTTATTTACAAATACTATGTCCCAAAACACGGCCAATGCAGGATGTTGGATGAGAAGACAATGACACTGCTTAAAAATGTACAAATTAGTTAATAGCAACCCCTGGAATTTGGAGATATTGTACCAGAATATCGAAGCAATGTGAAAGCCAGCATTTTAGTCTTATGTGTATAGATGGTTTATAATACAGTATCACTGGCTGGGGTACCTTAACATTAGCTGTCAATGGGTGCACATGCACCTACCTGTTTTCTCTCTAGAGGGCAATGTTGCAGTTGGTATGTCGCTCCAAACAGAAACCAAGATTATACTCAGTCTATATATAACAAACCTCAGCATATACATAGTATCAGATTACAGCATATACCTAGTATCAGATTACCCAGCCTGTTTGGGCATTTATTATCTCTCTCTCTCTCTATAGATATAGATATATATAGATGTAGATATGTATTTTTTTAAATATATATATATATATATATATATATATATATATATATATATATATATATAGATATCTATATATATCTATATATATATATATATATATATATATATATATATATATATAGATAGATATAGATATATATATATATATATATATATATATATATATTTTTATATATATATATATCTATATATAAATATAGATATCTATATAGATACACATATAGATATATGTATAAAAAGTATAAATTATATATATATATATATATATATATATATATCACACACAATATATATATATATATATATATATATATATATATATTTATATAAATAGATATATATCTAGCTATATAGATAGATAGATATATAGAAATAAATAAGATAAGGTTGTATAAAAACAAAGAACAAATTCACTTTAAAGCGGATCTCCGCCGAAATGTTTTTCTTAAAAGCCATCTGCCACAAATACTGTAGCTGCTGCCTTTTAACCACTTCCATACTGGGCACTTAAACACTCTCCTGACCAGACCAATTTTCAGCTTTCAGGGCTCTCACACTTTGAATGACAATTACTCAGTCATGCAACACTGTACCCAAATGATTTTTTTGTCCTTTTTTTCCCACAAATAGAGCTTTCTTTTGGTGGTATTTGATCACCTCTGGGTTTTTTATTTTTTGCGCTATTAATGAAAAAAGACCGAAAATTTAGAAAAAAAATGTTTTTTTCTTAGTTTCTGTGATAAAATTTTGCAAAATATTAAATTTTCTTCATAAATTTTGGTCACAATTTATACTGCTACATGTCTTTGATAAAAATAACCCAATTTTTTGGGAAATTATTTGGTCTGTGTGAAAGTTTTAGAGTCTACAAGCTATAGCGCAAATCATAATAAATTATCACATCTGATCACACCTGATGTTTTGAAGGCCTATCTCATTTCTTGAGACCCTAACAAGCCAGGAAAGTACAAATTCCCCCCAAATAACCCCTTTTTGGAAAGTAGACATCCCAAGGTATTTAGTAAGAGGCATGGTGAGTTATTTGAAGTTGTCATTTTTTCCCAAAACACTTTGCAAAATTAAGATTTTTATTTTTTATTTAAAAAATTTCTCAAAAGTGTCATTGTAATTGCTTATTTCTCTCACATGGCATGTGCATACCACAAATGACACCCCAAAATACATTCTGCTACTCTTCCTGAGTAAAACGATACCCCATGTGTGAGACTTTTCCACTGCCTGGCCACATACCGATGCCCAACCTGCAGGGAGCGCCATCAGGGGTTTTAGGAGCATAAATTGCACATCTAACTAGTTGACAACCTATTACACGTTTGAAGGCCCTGGAACACCAGGACAATGGAATTACCCACAAAATGACCCCATTTTGGAAAGCTAACACCCCAACGTATAATCTATGAGGCATAATGAGTCTTTTGAACGGTTCATTTTTTTCCAGAAGTTTTTGGAATATGTGGAAAAAAAATGAAAACGCATTTTTTTTACACAAAGTTGTCCATTGATAAGATATTTCCAACACATAGCATGTACATAGCAAAAATGACACCCCAAAATACATTCTGCTACTCCTCCTGAGTAAAACGATACCCCATGTGTGAGACTTTTTCACTGCCTGGCCACATACAGATGCCCAACATGCAGGGAGCGCCATCAGGGGTTTTAGGAGCATAAATTGCACATCTAACTAGTTGACAACCTATTACACGTTTGAAGGCCCTGGAACACCAGGACAATGGAATTACCCACAAAATGACCCCATTTTGGAAAGCTAACACCCCAACGTATAATCTATGAGGCATAATGAGTCTTTTGAACGGTTCATTTTTTTCCAGAAGTTTTTGGAATATGTGGAAAAAAAATGAAAACGCATTTTTTTTACACAAAGTTGTCCATTGATAAGATATTTCCAACACATAGCATGTACATAGCAAAAATGACACCCCAAAATACATTCTGCTATTCCTCCTGAGTAAAACGATACCCCATGTGTGAGACTTTTTCACTGCCTGGCCACATACAGATGCCCAACATGCAGGGAGCGCCATCAGGGGTTTTAGGAGCATAAATTGCACATCTAACTAGTTGACAACCTATTACACGTTTGAAGGCCCTGGAACACCAGGACAATGGAATTACCCACAAAATGACCCCATTTTGGAAAGCTAACACCCCAACGTATAATCTATGAGGCATAATGAGTCTTTTGAACGGTTCATTTTTTTCCAGAAGTTTTTGGAATATGTGGAAAAAAAATGAAAACGCATTTTTTTTACACAAAGTTGTCCATTGATAAGATATTTCCAACACATAGCATGTACATAGCAAAAATGACACCCCAAAATACATTCTGCTATTCCTCCTGAGTAAAACGATACCCCATGTGTGAGACTTTTTCACTGCCTGGCCACATACAGATGCCCAACATGCAGGGAGCGCCATCAGGGGTTTTAGGAGCATAAATTGCACATCTAACTAGTTGACAACCTATTACACGTTTGAAGGCCCTGGAACACCAGGACAATGGAATTACCCACAAAATGACCCCATTTTGGAAAGCTAACACCCCAACGTATAATCTATGAGGCATAATGAGTCTTTTGAACAGTTCATTTTTTTCCAGAAGTTTTTGGAATATGTGGAAAAAAAATGAAAACGCATTTTTTTTACACAAAGTTGTCCATTGATAAGATATTTCCAACACATAGCATGTACATAGCAAAAATGACACCCCAAAATACATTCTGCTACTCCTCCTGAGTAAAACGATACCCCATGTGTGAGACTTCTACACAGCCTGACCACATATAGAGATCCAACATGCAAGGAACACCGTCAGGTGTTCCAGAGACACATAGCATGCACATACCAAGAATTACACCCCAAAATACATTATGCTGAGCAAAGCGTAAACAAAAGATTACCTTGGTAATAGTAGCGCAGTTCTACACAGCAGGATAGCACTGGTCCAGGCAGCAGGCAGGGACTTGGTCAGCAACGTCCAGGCAGGGATACTGCAGGTGGTCAGTTCATGCAACAGGCAGAGGCATGATGGCATAGGTCCTACAGGCAGAAGGAGGGCCTCGTTCAGGACAGAATGGGGACAGGGGTAGAGGCTTCTCCCACCCAAATCTCTTTGAAGCCTCCGGGCAACCAGACCCTAATCTAGCATGAGAAAACAAAAAAGTTTTCTTCATCCAGAAAAACTTTTCTGGCGCCCCTCACATATGTGAGACCCCTGTGTTGAATCCCACTAGTCCAGTAGCAGGGTACAAGATCAGTCCAAGAGGCAGGCAAAAGGCATGGTCAAACAGTCCGAGGTCAGTTCCAGATCAGGCAGAGAGGCAGTACAGAATCGTTAGGCAGAAGAATGGTCGAAAAACAGTCCAGGGTCAATTCCAAATCAGGCAGCGGTATTGCAAAATCATTAGGCAGAAGGGTGGTCCAATAACAAGCCGGGGTCAGTTACAAAAGCAGGCAGTGGCATAAGGGGTGAGAAGGCAGGAACGGAGGATTACGTTTACCATACTAAACTAATACTTTAGTTTAGTATGGTAACGTTTGAAACAGTCAATTATACAGAGGCCTGGTTGTGAAGGACACTCTGCACAATAGTAAACTGTGTCCCGTCTGATTCCTGCACTGGTACACACTCTACATTTTTTTTGAGCTCGTCGGCCTGATGCTGTGGGAGGGACCTTATCCGGGAAGTGCCGTTCGGAGAGCCGACTTAGGACATCTGATCGGATGTGTTGGGGCAGGTCGTTGGGGAATATCAGGGAAGTGGTAATTTCCTCCAGGTAGCCAAGGAAGGGTAGGGGGTTTTGGGTTGATTTGCGGTAAACAACATGGGAGTTGTAGACGGCCAAATGAAAAAAATAAATTGCTACCTTTTTGTACCAATGGTACGTGCGTCTTGTGGCAAGGTATGGTTCCAACATTTGGTCGTTTAAGTCGACTCCCCCCATGAACAAATTGTAGTCCTGAATGCAGGTGGGTTTTTGGATGGTGGTGCCACGCCTTCTGCGGGTTTCAACAAAAGAATCGTTGTGGATGGAGGACAACATATATACGTCTCTTCTGTCCCTCCACTTCACTGCCAGAACCTCCTTGTTCCGCAGACTCGCCGATTCCCCTTTCTTCAGCTTTGTATTTACAAGGCTTTGCGGAAAGCCTTTCCGGTTCTTTCTGGCGGTGCCACATGCTGGCGTCTTCTTTCGGTGCAGGTTGTGGAACAGAGGAAGAGACGTATAGAAGTTGTCCACGTACAGGTGGTATCCTTTATCAAGGAGGGGGTTGATGAGTTGCCAGACAACTTTCCCACTTGATCCCAAGTAGTCTGGGCAATCGGGGGGATTCAGCTGGGTGTCCTTCCCTTGGTACACCAAAAAGGAATAAAGATACCCTGTGGCTCGTTCGCAAAGTTTGTAGACCTTCACCCCATAGCGGGCCCTTTTGCTGGGTATAAATTGTTTGATTTTAAGTCGGCCACAAAATTTTACTAGGGACTCGTCGACACATACGTTTTGTTCCGGGGTATATATTTGGGGGAATAATTGCGAAAAATAATCTAATAAGGGGCGAATTTTGAAAAGCCTGTCAAAATTGGGGTCATTTCGGGGAAGGCACTGTGTATTATCATTGAAGTGGAGGAACCTCATGATTAGAAAATATCGGGATCTGGGCATTGTTGTGGAGAAAATTGGCATGTGGTAAATGGGGCGTTTTGACCAAAAGGAATGTTTTTCATTTTTTGGGTTGAGTCCCATGCAAAAAGTGAGGCCTAAAAAAATCCTGAACTCATCCACTGTAAGGTCTCTCCACTGGAAGGGACGGGCATAGGACGATGTGGGGTTCTTGATGATAAATTGTTGGGCATACAAGTTGCACTGGGCCACAATGCTAGAAAGCAGTTCCTCAGGGAAAAATAAATCGAAAAATTGAATTGGGGAAAAATTGTCCGTGTTTACCTGGACTCCTGGCTGGGCAGTGAAGGGGGGAATGTTGGCTTCTCCGGAATTTGGAGGAAGCCACAGGGGGTACTGAAGGGCATAGGGAAGGCTGGCATGGGTCCTTGACCTTTGTTGCTGGGGTACTGCGGTGCTGGTGGATGGCAATTCGGTAGAGGTGGATGGCACGACGGTACTGGTGGATGGCACTTCAGTATCGGTGGATGGCATGTCGGTGCTGGTGGATGGCATGTCGGTGCTGGTGGATGCCACTGCCTCCTCACCAGAGCGCCTTCTTTTGGCGGGCTGACCATCTTCCCCCTCTGAGCCTGTCGCTGTTCCACTGGTGTAGATTGGCTCATAGTCTACGTCCGAATCCGATTGGGAATCAGAAACAGGGAGCTCCACATTGCTCTCATCAGGTGCAGAAATAATCTGAAATGCCTCCTGTAAGGAATAGCGACGTTTTGACATTGCTGGCGGTGTGTGTGTGGCACAGATGTACACTGAGGTGGCACAGATGGGCAGAGATGGGGACTGAGGTGGCAGAGATGGGGACTGAGGTGGCAGAGATGGGGACTGAGGTGGCAGAGATGGGGACTGATGAGGCTGCACAGATGTGTACTGATTGCACAGATGTGCACGGATGAGGCGGCACAGATGTGTACTGATTGCACAGATGTGCACGGATGAGGCGGCACAGATGTGCACGGATGAGGCGGCACAGATGGGCACTGAGGTGTTGCAGATGGGCCCTGATCACAGGTGGGCACAGGCGGTACTGATGGCACAGGCGGTACTGATGGCACAGGCGGTACTGATGGCACAGGCAGTACTGATGGCACAGGTGGTACTGATGGCACAGGCGGGCACAGGTGGTACTGTGGCACGGGCGGTACTGATGACACGGGCGGTACTGATGACACGGGCGGTACTGATGGCACGGGCGGTACGGACGTTACTGATGGCACGGGCGGTACTGATGGCACGGGCGGTACTGATGGCACAGGCGAGCACAGGTGGTACTGTGGCACAGGTGGTACGGTGGCACGGTGGCACGGGCGGTACTGATGGCACGGGCGGTACTGATGGCACAGGCGGTACTGATGGCACAGGCGGTACTGATGGCACAGGCGGTACTGATGGCACAGGCGGTACTGGTGGCACAGGCGGTACTGGTGGCACAGGCGGGCACGGGCGGTACTGTGGCACGGGCGGTACTGTGGCACGGGCGGTACTGTGGCACGGGCGGTACTGTGGCACGGGCTGTACTGTGGCACGGGCTGTACTGTGGCACAGGTGGGCACAGGTGGGCACCAGGTGGGCACTGGTGGTACTAGGTGGGCACTGGTGGTACTAGGTGGGCACTGGTGGTACCAGGTGGGCACTGGTGGTACCAGGTGGGCACTGGTGGTACCAGGTGGGCACTGGTGGGCACTGATTGGCACTGATTGGGCACTGGTGGTACCAGGTGGGCACTGGTGGGCACTGATTGGGCACTGATTGGGCGCTGATGGGCACTTTTTTTAACTTTTTCACTGTACTGTAACTCACTCTCTCCACACACGCGGCGTCTGTGTGTGGAGAGAGCGCCGGCAATGAGAGATGATCTCATATGTTTACATATGAGATCATCCGTCATTGGCTGTCCAGATCGCGATGTAAATAGCCGCTGTGATTGGCTATTTACCGCGATCTGCGTGCGGCTGTATCCAGGGGACGCGGCGATGACATTAGTTCCCCGCTGCGCGCTCGTGAGCGCGCGCGGGGAACGAGCAAAGGGGAGGCCGTAAAAACACGGCCTGTTAGGAATTTAGAGCCGCGCTGAGGCCGTACAAAGTCGTACGGCCGTCAGCAACTGGTTAATATTAGGACACTTACCTGTCCTGCAGTCTAGCGCCGTCGGAGGACGAGCGGTCACTCATCACTCTGCTGCCCCCACCGTCATCCTCGGTGAGGGAATCAGGAAGTGAAGCGCTCTGGCCCGATTCCCTATGGCGCAAGCGCGAGTCGAGCAGCGCCGTCCTCACTGGTCCCCATTGTGTTCTGGGAGCAGAGTGTTTCCCAGAACACAACGGGCGGGGGCAGGAAGTGACGCACTACCCGCCGACTCCCCGCAGTGAGGACTCCCGGAAGTGGGTGCAAATACCTGTCTTTGACAGGTATCTTCACCCCCACCGACCTGAAAAGTGTCAAATGTGACACCTGGAGGGGGGAGGGTTCCGATGAGCGGAAGTTCCACTTTAGGGTGGTGCTCTGCTTTAAGAAGTAAAATAAAGAGAAAAAATAAATAAATCTGCTGTGTGACCTATTTGGTTACACCAAAGGCCTGTTTACACCAACAGCTCTGCAAGGGTGTAACACATAGGCAAGGCAAATTGCCTTGTCCCCTATCATTTCAGATCACGCTACCGTGCTGCAGTTGCGTGCACTAAAAAAAAAAAAAAAATAACAGCAAGCAGCACTTTTTTAGCACCACATGATGTGTCACAACCCACTGCATCACATTAAGCTGAATCCAATAGAATTTAATAAAGAAGAATGTTGCAATATTTCAATAATGTTTGCACATAATATAAGTAAAGAGTATTATGCACGGTTTTCAGCACTGATGCCTTTGAACGCACACCAGCGGCAGTGCAGTAGTGCATGCTGCTGGGGTGAATGAGCCCTAAAAGTAGAACTATGGGTGAAATGAAAAATGATATATACAGGTCATTCTAAAAAAATTAGCATATTGTGATAAAGTTCATTATTTTCTGTAATGTACTGATAAACATTAGACTTTCATATATTTTAGATTCATTACACACAACTGAAGTAGTTCAAGCCTTTTATTGTTTTAATATTGATGATTTTGGCATACAGCTCATGAAAACCCAAAATTCCTATCTCAAAAAATTAGCATATCATGAAAAGGTTCTCTAAACGAGCTCTTAACCAATCATCTGAATCAACTAATTAACTCTAAACACCTGCAAAAGATTCCTGAGGCTTTTAAAAACTCCCAGCCTGGTTCATTACTCCAAACCGCAATCATGGGTAAGACTGCCGACCTGACTGCTGTCCAGAAGGCCATCATTGACACCCTCAAGCAAGAGGGTAAGACACAGAAAGAAATTTCTGAACGAATAGGCTGTTCGCACAGTGCTGTATCAAGGCACCTCAGTGGGAAGTCTGTGGGAAGGAAAAAGTGTGGCAGAAAACGCTGCACAACGAGAAGAGGTGACCGGACCCTGAGGAAGATTGTGGAGAAGGACCGATTCCAGACTTTGGGGGACCTGCGGAAGCAGTAGAAACATCCAGAGCCACCGTGTACAGGCGTGTGCAGGAAATGGGCTACAGGTGCCGCATCCCCCAGGTCAAGCCACTTTTGAAACAGAAACAGCGGCAGAAGCGCCTGACCTGGGCTACAGAGAAGCAACACTGGACTGTTGCTCAGTGGTCCAAAGTACTTTTTTCAGATGAAAGCAAATTTTGCATGTCATTCGGTAATCAAGGTGCCAGAGTCTGGAGGAAGACTGGGGAGAGGGAAATGCCAAAATGCCTGAAGTCCAGTGTCAAGTACCCACAGTCAGTGATGGTCTGGGGTGCCATGTCAGCTGCTGGTGTTGGTCCACTGTGTTTTATCAAGGGCAGGGTGAATGCAGCTAGCTGTCAGGAGATTTTGGAGCACTTCATGCTTCCATCTGCTGAAAAGCTATATGGAGATGAAGATTTCATTTTTCAGCACGACCTGGCACCTGCTCACAGTGCCAAAACCACTGGTAAATGGTTTACTGACCATGGTATTACTGTGCTCAATTGGCCTGCCAACTCTCCTGACCTGAACCCCATAGAGAATCTGTGGGATATTGGGAAAAGAAAGTTGAGAGACGCAAGACCCAACACTCTGGATGAGCTTAAGGCCGCTACCGAAGCATCCTGGGCCTCCATAACACCTCAGCAGTGCCACAGGCTGATTGCCTCCATGCCACGCCGCATTGAAGCAGTCATTTCTGCAAAAGGATTCCCGACCAAGTATTGAGTGCATAACTGAACAGAATTATTTGAAGGTTGACTTTTTTTTTATTAAAAACACTTTTCTTTTATTGGTCGGATGAAATATGCAAATTTTTTGAGATAGGAATTTGGGGTTTTCATGAGCTGTATGTCAAAATCATCAATATTAAAACAATAAAAAGGCTTGAACTACTTCAGTTGTGTGTAATGAATCTAAAATATATGAATGTTTATCAGTACATTACAGAAAATAATGAACTTTATCTCAATATGCTAATTTTTTGAGAATGACCTGTGTATATATATATATATATATATATATGATATAGCCTATCACTAGCATTAACCCCACAGATCAGTGCAGTCCTTACTACTGCACGAAACAGCGCTTATGTAGTGACATGTGAGCCTCATTCCGTGCAGTGATACTCTGAGTTCAGGCAGTGTGATGATGTCTACACAGAAGGAGGGTTCAAGGTAGCCTGTGTTAATTGAAACCATGATATTGAGGGCATCTAGTGGCGGAAAATAATTATTGCAGGAGGCAGCTCTGGGTTGAAGGTAAATATTGCATAAAAAAGCAATATTATTGGGTTATACATTTTATTACATTTTGTAGCTTAAGTTCAGCTTTAGGCTTTTGAGTTCTAACTACGCATTTCCAGCCTTTTTTTGTAACCACAAATGGTAATGGAGAATGACAGCCTTCACTGCGTTACATCATAACAGCCGAAGTCTCACCCACCAGTGTGTAAATCTGAAATATGTCAACATCTGTGGAAAAAAGACATTCCGCAAATACTAGAATTCCTGGAGGAGGAAGTTCTATGCACAGTGAAATGTATGTGCAGGGCTTATATTACAGCAGCAGTATATTTTATTATACAGGATGGTTTTCATACTTTGGAGGCCTGATATACAGACCTAAGGAAAAGTTTTTTTTGTGTAAAATGGATATGTAAATTCAATACAACGGGTTTGTGGGTAGCACAGTGACCTTGTCTAAGGGTTGTCATAATGAGACCTTCACAAGAAAGAAGAAAAGGGTTTGGACTTATTTTAATGTTAACTGATATAATTAATGCAAGGGTTCAAGTTAAAGTTTAATTAAATGTTATTTTTTTTAATCAGCCTATGGCACAGTACTTACATTTAACATATTCACCTTGACTTAAGATTTACCAAAACCATATAATATGAGGTCAAACCTTGAGGCCGCGTACACACAGTCGGTCCAAACTGATGAAAACGGCCTAAAGTCCAGTTTCCAAGGGCGGGGGCGAGCATGCTGACTAACCCCCAGCCAGAACGGCTCGGATGATGGGGGCAAGCTTACTGAGGAGGAACAGGAAGTGAGGAATTCAGACAAAGAAAAAAAACATTTAGAAGGGAAATCAAAGAAAAAGGTAAGTGAACCAACAATGCACTAGCTTAAAGGAACCTATTTAGAAAATAAAAAATTAACCTTTACAACCCCTTTAATATCATGTGACCTGGCTATCTTTGAGAACAAATAACTATTCTATCCAGCATAAAAGACACAACTGAGCATGTGCAGGTCGGCTACTCTGCCTGTGTTAGCTGGCCTTCCCCAGACAGACTTTGCAGGAGGGGGAGGATCTGTGCATACAGGATTAAACAGTCTTTTTACACAATGCAGAGGATTAACCCCTTAAGTTCCACTGTGAGTATAACAAGCATACTATGCTGCATATACAGATTTTTACTGTTGTGAGTTTAGTAACACTTTAACCACTTAAGGACCGATGTACGTTGGCAGAATGGCATGGCTGGGCAAAAGGGTGTACAGGTACATCCCCTTTAAGATCCCAGCCGTGGGTCGGTGGCGCGCACGTGACCCAGTCCTGAGCTCCGTGACTGCGCCCGCGGGACCCCCGGACCTGATCGCTGCCGGTGTCCCACGATCGGGTCACAGAGCTGAAGAACGGGGAGAGGTAAGTGTAAATGAACCTGTAACGGTCACCACCGTTTACGATATTCCATTCCATCGCCCCACGACAGCTTATCCGACAATCCAGCCGACAGGATCCATTCCATTTCCCAGAATGAACGAGACACGCACAGCTCTGTTCTCTGGTTCCAAAATGAATGAATAATTTTAATGGTACACTCAGCTTGTTATATACAGTTTTAGAAACCAAGTGAACAATGAATCAATTCCACCCACAAGGCACTTCAATACACACTCTCTTAGACAATGACATTCAGATGAGTTAATTATTAGTCATCCCCCAGACGTCCCGACTCCGCAATAATCTATTCACTGCTACATAATGCACATTCCTTTGTAGACGTAATTGACATGCTAATCCATTACACCTGAAAAGAGACGTCTGACCTTTAGACTGCTAACTCACAACACCTCTATCATCAATAGACTTTTCACACAAAACAGTGTCATTAGCATCCACAATGAAAGGTCTTTCAGAAGCCAGACCCAATTAACACCTCAAAGTTAGACATCTGACCTTTACAGACTTAATTAGTACAATAGACACAAAACAGTATTAGCATTGAAGGAGACACTCTTATTGACCGGTTGGGGGTCAGAATGAAATCACCTGTAATATGTCCAGATCTCCTGCAATACATGAATTATAATTTCTCAGCCATCCTATGCCCAAAATGGGCATAGGATGACCCTAGACCCAAGAGTCATTAGTGACGCTGGCACAGGAGTACCCCACATCCTTCAAAGGTCTCTGGGTGTCACGGGATATTCTGTTACAAAACCTATTCCCGTTCTTCCTAGTGGCAGCGTCAGTGATCGTCTGTTCCCTGTCATCGGGAACGACGAACAGTGACGTGTCACGCCAGGCCACGCCCCCCTACAGTAAGAATCACTCACTAGGGCACACTTAACCCCTACAGCGCAACCTAGTGGTCAACCCCTTCACTGCCAGTGTCATTTTCACAGTAATCGGTGCATTTTTATAGCACTGATCGCTGTAAAAATGACAATGGTCCCAAAAATGTGTCAAAAGTGTCCGCCATAATATCGCAGTCATGATAAAAACCGCTGATCGCCGCCATTACTGGTAAAAAAAAAAAATATTAATAAAAATGCCATACAACTACCCCGTATTTTGTAGACGCTATAACTTTTACACAAACCGATCAATAAACGCTTATTGCTATTTTTTACCAAAAATATGTAGAAGAATAGGTATCGTCCTAAACTGAGGACATTTTTTTTTTATATATTTTGGTGGGATATTTATTATAGCAAAAAGTAAAAAAATATTGAATTTTTTCAAAATTGTCGCACTATTTTTGTTTATAGCGCAAAAAATAAAAACCGCAGCAGTGATCAAATATCACCAAAACAAAGCTCTAATCGTGGGAAAAAAGGACGCCAATTTTGTTTGGGAGCCACGCGCAATTGTCAGTTAAAGCGACGCAGTGCCGAATCGCAAAAAGTGGCCTGGTCCTTTAGCTACAAAATGGTCCGGGGCTAAAGTGGTTAAATAATGATAACAGGAACAACTTTATTGTACATAGTTGGCAACTAGCCAATCTCCTAGCCCAGAACACACACAAGCACAAGCCATAGGTGATATATTTGTATGTATCGATGCTGACAACAGAGTTGTTTCAAATCATTGAAAATAACTATATAGTCAGGAACACATCACTTGTAATTTAGCTCTTCATAAATCAACAGCACTTGGCAAATCCAGTGTGAATCTGCTAACTCACATGCTGCCGCCACGTAGCACTGTTCTTTTTTTTCTTCTCAAAGCAATGTGCAGGAAAAAATACAGATCCCCAAAAGACTAACTAGGAAACCAGCAGCCCTTCAACTCTTGATTACATTTCCTGTAATAACCTCCTAACAATCAGAATTTGCTTGGAGGGGCAACCTTTGCCCGGGAAGAAATAACAATTCTTCTTCCTAGAAGACCCATTCTACCTCCTGAAGGGGAAGCTGCTTAGCACACACCGTCAACCCTTAGGGATGGGAATGACAGACACATTTAGCTGCAAAAAATAAAAGAAAAACACAATCCTAGGTCACTCATTACAGGTAGAAAAATAACGAGACCAGTGTCAGAATCCATAGCAATCCATCGGTGTGGCTATACTGTATTATACTGTATATATGATTCTTTGTATGTTTGAGTATGTCTGTCATTTTGAGAAAAGGGACCAGCGTATACCGGAAAACGTTGGTGGATATGCCTTTTTTACACTTTATTTTTATGACTTTATAATTTATAAAGTACATTTTCATTTCTGGTGTGCCAACTATTTATTCCAACATCTGATGCTTGTATTAATGCTTGTATTAATGCTTTGACAGTCACATAAAATGGCCATTATCTAAATGAGTAGTACAAAAATATTTTAAATGGTTAGTCCAACTTCAGGTATTAACATATCTTGGACAGCTGACCCACCAGATGGCTCTTTATATTGCTCAAAGACTCTTGGGGGAGATTTACTAAAACTGGAGAGTGCAAAATTTGCCGCAGCTCTGCATAGAAACCAATCAGCTTCCATTTTTTTTTGCCTTGAGGCGATTCAGTTCGCACTTGTAGCGCTATATAAGTAATTCACTCACTCACTCACTCAATCAAAGCTTAATTGAACAAGCCAAAGTTAGAAGCTGATTGGCTACCATGTACAGCTGCATCAGATTTTGCACTCTCTGGCTTTAGTAAATCGACCCCTTGGTGTCATCTCTGGATCTGCAGGCCTGTTGTGACCATTAGAAGAGGTTCCCACAAGAGATGCTGGAATATTCAGTAGGTGGATACTCCCAGGTGGGCAAGAACATTCAGATCTTGCTTTTGGAGTATCAGAGACATATGAAGGGCCGACTTAGCCCCCCAGACTTCTTCTATAATTAATATATCCCTTTTTGGGAGGGATAGACCATTTAAACACCATGGCCCAGATTCACGTAGAGCGGCGTATCTATGTGCGGGCGTAGTGCATCTCATATGCGCTACGCCGACGTAACATAGAGAGGCAAGACCAGTATTCACAAAGCACTTGCTCTGTAAGTTACGTTGGCGTAGCGTAAATTGGCCGGAGTAAGCCCGCCTAATTCAAAGTAGGTTGAAGGAGGGCGTGATACATGTAAATGAACCGTGACCCCATGCAAATGAATGGCTGAACAAACGGCGCATGCTCAGAATCACGTCGCATATACTCCTTAAAATATGACAGCTCAATGCCTTTGACGTAAACGTAACCTACGCCCAGCCCCATTCACGTACGAATTACGTAAACAACGTAAAATACGATGCCTGTTCCGACGTCCATACCCTAACATGACTTACACCTATTTGGTGGTTTATCTTTACGCCGGACGTACGCCTTACTTAAATGGCGTAGATTACTGCGACGGGCGTAAGTACGTTTGTGAATCGGCGTATCTAGGTCATTTACATATTCGACGCGTAAATCAATGGAAGCGCCCCTTGCGGGCAGCGTAAATATGCGCCTAAGATACGACGGCGTAGGAGACTTGCGTCGGTCGGATGGAGCCAAAATTCAGACGTATCTCATTTCAAGAATCAGGCGCAGAGATACGACGGCGCACCTGTGAACTTACGCGGCGTATCAGAAGATACGTCGTCGTAAGTCTTTATGAATCCGGCTACATATGTTTTTTTTTTTTTTATAAGGTAAGGTATACAATGCAAAGCCTATTGGGCATAAACAGGCTTAAAGTGTTTGTGAACCCATTTATAGAATACTATGCCAGCCCCTCTATTAGAGGCTGGCATAGCACACTATGAAAGTTGTTTTAAAAAAACAAGCGTTCTAAATACCAAGTTTTCAGGCCAGTCACATGACTCGCGCCCATTTTACAGCTCCGATGGATGTCTTCTGTGGGAGGGGCCAGGATCTCCCTCTGACGTCAGATGGGGAGATCAGTGGCCGCTCGTCTCCTTCGCAGAATTTCTGTCTCGTAGATGTAAAGCGGCCACGAGTCACGCAACTGGCCTGAAGACAGCTCAAAATTGGTATTTAGAACGCTCGTTTTTTAAAAACAACTTTCATAGTGTGCTATGTCAGCCTCTAATAGAGGGGCTGGCAGTGCCAATTTTACGTTTTAAGAATATCGGTGGCGGGGCAGGACAGAGACAGAGAATGAGATGACAGGCAGGAAGGAGGGGGAAAGAGGAGGGCAGAGGGGACAGCAGCGTATGATGCAGGGAAGTACTCTGACCACAGTGATCAGGGTAAAGCAGCCCTGATTTTTGTGGTCAGCATAGAGAGGGGATACAGGAGGTAGCAGATTCAGTTTTTTTTTACAGTTTAGAGGGGGCAGATTACACAGCACAAGCACTGTGTAATCTGCTTTAAGGGTCCAGGATCTGTATTTTTTTTGGTTGTTAACCCACTTTTATTAAATGCCTCCATCCTTTATGTAGCATTATAATAATTGTCCCTGTCCGGTAAAAAAAAAAATGCATTATTGTACCGGCTCTCGACGATCAGCTGATTTCTCTCCTTCCTTGTCTCTCTGGCTAGCATCTGTAGTGGGCGGGGCAGGGCTGAGCCCTCCCGCTGATGTCAGCCAGGGAGGAGGAGAAAGGAGAGAGAGAGAGAGCACCGAGCTGCCGACAATCAGCTGAGCTCATACAGGTACAATTGTGCATTTTTTTTAAACAGAACACAGGCACAGGGACAATTATTATAATGATACACAGAGGATGGGAACATTTAATAGCTGAAATGAGAGCAGCAGGAGCAGGTAGAACAGAGACAGGCGGGGGGTGGGGAAGGACACAGGAGACAGATAGCAGGCTGCGGCTGACAGAATCACGCAAACAGACCATCATGTCAGGGCAAAGCAGCCATGATTATCGTGGTCTGTTTGTAGGGGGGAGGGTATAGCCAGGCAGGATCAGCCAGGTATTTCAGGTGATATACGGGTCCAAATGACACAGCACAAGCACTGTGCTGAATAACATGCTTTAAGAGAACAGGATCTTTATTTTATTTTTTTGTGGTTAACAAACACTTTAAAAACACAGAAAATACAAGTATACAAAACCTAAATGTTGGCAAACAAGTCAAGGTGACCATGCTTGGTACTGCTGGTAGGCACCAAGTAGAAAACAGGAGAACAAGTTCCCACAGCAACCAATGTCAAATACTGAGAAGCAGATCAGCCTAATCATGGGGGCATTGGCAATTTGGCGTTGAGACGGCCGTATCCCTGGACTCCGTGGCTTATTTAAAACGCCACCGCTTCATTTTTTATTTTTATTTTTATATCCAAGGAATGCATGAATTGCTACTTGCAACTTTAAATTAATCTGTTCCAAGCCAGAGATAAAGGCAACTCAATGCTAAACTTTGGTCAGCTTACAATAAAAACATGTGGCTGTCCTCCCTATGCTTCCTGGATATGAACTAGAGGAATACTTACCCTTTTGCTCACTTCCAAGGCAAATGGCTCCCTCCTCTGCTCCTGCCCATGGATGGTTGGGTTATTTATCGTCCTCACATACAATATTAGACTTTTGTTCCTGTGTTGTACATGATGACATCGGCAGGGAAGTTGCCTCATGATCAGAGATGAGGAGTGGCTTCATAGGACCAGCTGTCCATCTTGAAACCAGAGGGAAGGTATCCTGCCCCTCCATCTATCCTGATATATTGGAGGGGGAGTTGTTCTCTAGCACAACATTGGATAAATCAAGCAAGGCTGATAACACTTCTGGGAATTTGCGCACCGCAGACTACAGGAAGTTAGACACTAACTGGATTTCTGGCTGGACCAACAGATATTTTTCAGTACCTGCAGCTTTTTTAAGCTTTTTTTTAAATCTTGAAATGAGCATGTATTACAGAGAATGACTGCTTTTATGTCTATTTTATTTTTCACTTTAACAGTAAATGGAACGTGCACGTGCAATGGCTCTGTAATCTTCTAAGGTAGCTATGTAATCAGCTTCTAAAAACAAGTATTCATTTAAATAGGTGTGTATAATAAAAACCCATGAGTAAGTCAAGTGACCATTGACGTAACGCGTGGGGGAGGAGCTACGAGCGGGACAGACAGTGGATCCGAATGAGTAAATGCAACATCAGCTGAGCGGCCCTATGGAGGATTGGTGCATTGGATATCCATGCTGTGTTTTAACGGCGGTAGCGTGAGTGTGCCATTCTAGAGGAATATCTTTTGCTTGGTTTTTTTTGGTGCCATACCATCTGTGCAATGAGCTGTCTCCTTTTCTTTCCATGAGCGGTGTCTGTGTGGAGGAGATCCCCCTATCTGTGAAGCAGGAGTGGTTCTGTGATTACATCGTTTAATCCTATCACTGCACTGAACTGGGTGTTGCTGTTTAAATTGAAACACTGGTGCACATCTTATACACAATTGGACACAATTTGTGGATTTGTTCCTTATTGTTTTTTTAAATCACTGTTTAGCACGGTTGGCATAATTAAGTTAATAATTAGCGCATTATTTTTATTATACACATCTTTACTTTGTTTGACCCACTACCAAATATTTTTGCAGCTTTTTATTATTTGGTGATTTATTAATGTTATATGTTTGAGTATTTAATTTAGCGCTGTAGTTATTTTTACACATTTAAATAGGTAGTTAAATATTAACATGCTGACCTGTACATTTTGGAACTGTTCTGTAAATTACACACTGCAAACAAAACAATTTGAACTATTCTACACATTGATCAACATATAGACGTTATTCATTAACAGGGTCTAGCAAGGTGAAAAACACGCAACATGTGAATGACTTGCGTCTTATCTTCCTATGTCCCCTGTTCAGTGTACTGTGAAAGAACATGATTACAGTGCTAAGTCTGTGTTTTTCTGCTACTATAGGATGAATATATAGCCAGCTCCTAGCGACTGAGAACATATTTAAAGGGACAGGGTCACCCTGTCCATACAGAAGTCCAAAAGGTAAAGGGGCTTAGGACACAAGTATTTACAGGTTTCAAAATGTTGGCAAAGTCCTTACTTGAGCCCAAAAAGATGGCGATCCCCTAGGACATGATGTTCACGTGAGCCGAGAAATCAAAGAGACCAAAAGGAACACCAAGTGAAAAGAGGATGCCAAATAAAAAGTTCTTAGGAGTCTAAAGTCTTCATTGTTCAACTGCATACAACAAGCAGGACAAAAGACAGTCCACACATTTCGGGGGCCACACAATTACCTTTTATCAGAGTTGGGTGAAACAGCAGAATATTAAATGCACTTAAAAGTACTTCAAAAGCAGACTGTACTGTAGACAAAGGATGTTAAAAACAAACCTTTATAGAGACGTGATTAATTTGCCATGCATGAACAAACTGGGAATGTCTTTTAAAACAGATTTGAAAGAAAACCCGTATTTGCTCAACTAACGGGTTCACTACTCTCTCTGGAGAAGAGACGCTTGAGAGGGCATATGATTTCAATTTACAAATATCATACTGGTGACCCTACAATAGGGATAAAACTTTTTTGCAGTTTAACAAGACAAGTGGCCACTCATTAAAATTTGAAGAAAAAAGGTTTAACCTTAAACTACGTAGAGAGTTATTTACTGTAAAGCCCTGTACACACGATCAGTCGATCCGATGAGAATGGTCCGAAGGACCGTTGTCATCGGTTAACCGATGAAGCTGACTGATGGTCTGATGTGCCTACACACCATTCGTTAAAAAACTGATCGAGTCCAACGCGGTGACGTAAAACACAACGACGTGCAGAGAAAAATTAAGTTCAATGCTTCCAAGCATGCGTCGACTTGATTCTGAGCATGCGCAGGTTTTTTACCGATGCTTTTGCGTACCAACCATTGGTTTTGACCTATCGGTTATGCGTCCATCGATTGAATTTTAAAGCAAGTTCTAAATTTTAGGACCGAAGGATAACTGACCGATGGGGCCCACACACGGTCGGTTTGGATCGATGAAAAGGTCCTTCAGTCCGTTTCCATCGGTTTTGACCGACCGTGTGTACGCGGCCTAAGAGGGCCAGGGATGTGAAATTCCCTTCAACCTCACCTACTATGTAACCTCACCTACTGTAACTATGTAACTTTTGAAGAAAGAGCATAAAAAGCCAGTTCTCACCTTCCCCAGACAAACCCTGATCCTTATGTGTTTTAAAACCTCTCAAGATATACCCAGGAATAGAACAGGGGACACTTTTCCTGCCCCATAGGGGCGAGGAGAAAAGGACATTGCCCTGTGTAACTTTCAGCTAGTTGAATGACCTCAGGAAGACTGATCCATGTAATCCAACTTTGCCTCAATCTGCCGACCTACAATGCAATGTAAGAGTTCAATAAACCAGAAGGTATAGTGCTGAATTCATTTGAGGTACTCCTTGCAACTAAAAGCAGGTTGTATTAATCCATTGGATCAAAACATTAGCATTTCCCTGCAAATGGCCATTTATCAACTTTGACAAGTCTCCCTGAATTTCACCAGCTAAACCTAGTAGACATGTGCACACTGAAATATTTTTTTTCGGAATTTTGTTTCCGTCCGAAAAACTAATTTAGTTACTCCCGAAATGCGTTTTTATTTATTTTGTTTTGTTAAAAAATTCATTCGTCTAAAAATCCGAATTGAGGTTGACTCTGTCAATTGAAGGCTTATGGTGTCTGTCGATTGTTCTAAGAAGATTAGACAAAGCAGCTAAACTGTACGACGCCGCAATTGTACATTTGCGGTTGAATGCTCAGCCCACAAGCTATAGTATAATTCTAATGTTGTATGACTAGTAATAATTATATTTATTTATTATTATTACTAATCAACCAAAATTAGAATTCTTCTATCGCCTATGGGCGGAGCATTTGACCATAAATGTCCACTCGCGGCAATCGTATGTTTTTAGCTGCTTCGTCAAATCTTCATGTCTCTATAATGTCAAATCTTTTCTCTTTATGTCGAATAATCTCGGACTAATAGAGTTAGGTTAGGCACATTCAACCACAAATCGCTATTGTCACCATCATATTCAAATCTTCTATCTATATCGAACTGTTGTTGCAACAAAACTAAAATAAAGCATTTCTTATGTCGGATCTTTCGGATTTTGGATTCTGCGTGTTTGTTATCGTTTTTTAAAACGAATGCGGAAATCCCCGAAATTCTGATGAAAATGCATTCGGATGAAAATCTATGTCTACTTCCTAGGTATCCTGGAAACATGCTACAAGATTTTACATAGTATATAAACCTTCTCCTGCTCCTTCAAACAACAGATACATCCTTACCCCATACCCATAGTTCTCTCAGAATGCATAAAAAGCTATTAGGCCCTTAAGGGGGTCTTGACACTGGGGCTTCCTGATCACTGTAATTGGTTGTCACAATGGTAACATTATCAGAAGCCCTTCCTAACAGCCCATGATTATAAACAGTGGCCGGGAGCTGTCGGGTGCAGTCACAGTAACGGGGGCGCACAATTGAGTGTACTCCCAGCACAGAACTGGGATGTCAGCTTCTAGATCAGGGGTAGTGAATTAAAATTCACAGGGGGTCCGGTCGGAAAAGAAATATTCCAGCGGAGGTCCGAATGTCATATTAGTGCTATGACTCCACATGATATCCTCCACTTCACAGCCCCCCCCCCCCCCCACACACACACACGCACACACCTTTAAGACCCACACACATCACACTTTGTGCTTCTTTTTCTTTCGACTTTATTGAAATGTCAAAATACATTTCATTCATTTTTATGCACCACAGATCAGTTGCGGTGCATAAAAAGTGTGAACAATTGTTTTCTATTGCCCTTGCAGAGACCTGTGTTTTGCCAGTGCAGAAATCACAGACCACCTTTTACATCAGTGTCCCCCCCTTACATCACATCCCTCCTGCCTCATCACAAACCCCCCCATTACAGCCCCCCCTTCACAGTCTGATCCCCCCAATCACATATGGACCCCCCAATCACAGACTGAACCCACCCCCCCACAATCACAGACCACCCCATCACAGACTGAACCTCCCACAATCACAGATCCCCCATCACAGACTGACCCCCCAAATCACATACCCCCATCACAGACTGACCCTCCAAATCCCAGACCCCCCATCACATACTGATCCTCCCAATCACAGATGGACCCCCCCGTCACAGACTGATCCCCCCAAATCACAGATGGACCCCCCAATCACAGATGAACCCCTCCACAATCACAGACGCCCTATCACAGACTGACCCCCCCAAATCACAGACCCCCTATCACAGACTGACCCACCAAATCACATACTCCCTATCACAGACTGACCCCCCAATCACAGACTGACCCTCAAAAATCACATACTCCCTATCACAGACTGACCCCCAAATCACAGATCACCCATCACAGACTGATGCCCCAATCACAGATGCCCCCCCCCCCATCACAGACTGAAGCCCCACAATCACAGGCCCCCCCAAACACAGACTGAACCCCCCACAATCACAGACCACCCCATCACAGACTGAACCCCCCACAATCACAGACCACCTCATCAGACTGAACCCCCCACAATCACAGACCCCCCCATCACATACTGATCCCCCCAATCACAGATAAACCCCCCAATCACAGATGGACCCCCCCCCACAATCACAGACCCCCCCATCACTTACAACCCCTTTAAAGGAAATAGTTGCAAAGTGCAGTTGCGCAAGAGCTTAGTAAATTAGATAAGGCTTCACTTTGCAAAGAATACCCAATCATGTGCAAGGAAAAAAAATAATATTAATTCTTGCACATGATTGGATGATCATTTACTAAGCTCTGGAACAACTAACTGCTCTTGCAGAGGGCAAATGCACTTTGCAAAGTGCACAGTCTTTTTTTCCCTTTAGTAAATCAACCCCACAGTGTCAAAGAGAATTTGTGCAATCATCAAATTAATGGATTTGCTGATATTGTAATTTCAATAATAAATACACTGAAAATGTAGATTACATTATTATTTTTATTAACAAATTAAATCTACTCAAAAAATTAGACAGCTCATAATTGGTAAGAAACTTCCACTGATAGCCAATGATCTCATAACAGGCCCCAGGCAGGCAACCATTTATCCCAGGTATCTTGCTCAGCAGATCATCCAGTCTATACATCAGCAGCGTTTCCAGCCTCAGAATCTGAGACACAACTGCTAATGGCTTCTATTAAAGGCAACAGCAATTTTTGATCCCAGTAATCATTACATTTAAAGAAAAGGCTTTGCGCATATTTAGGCAGAGTGCTGGAATATATCATGTTTATCAGGAAGCCGTTATGTAAAACGGGACAGCTGGGTTTCTCAAGCCAAGAAAGACGACACAGGTCTTTACGCTATAGAGGGTCTGAATAACAATCCCGTTAAATAATTACGAAGACGCGCTTGCCTGACCTTTGGTTGACCGCAGCTACAGTGGAAGCCACAGGGAAGGCTCGGATGAGGAAGCAGAGTAATGGCAGTATCGAGATACATGCAGAAAAGATGGAGTGTACTGATGCTGACAGCAATCTTCACACAGCATGAAATGGCCATAATGTGAAGCCTCGTACACACGACCGAGGAACTCGACGGGCGAAACACGTTTTCCTCGTCGAGTTCTTTGTTAGGCTGTCGAGGAACTCGACAAGGCAAGTTTCTCCATTCCCGTTGAGGAAAAAGGAGACATGCTCTCTTTTTGGCTCGACGGGATCCTCGACGGTTTCCTCGTCGAAAAATGTACACACGACCGGTTTCCTCGGCAAAAAAAAAATCCCAGCAAATTTCTTGCTGGTTTTTGCAGAGAAACTTGTTCGTGTGTACGAGGCCTAAATCAATTAAAGCTTCTGACATAAAGCCTGCATAGTCTGATATATAACATGTGCCAATGCACTCATAAAAGGATTGTTACTTTGAATCAGACATATTGGGGGAGATTTACTAAAAATGGTGCACACAGAATATGATGCAGCCTCCAGGTTTAAGGCTTGATTCACACTAATGCGTTTTTTGATGCTTTTTGCATTTTTCAGAAATGCTGGGAACTTTTTTTAACATGGATTCCTATTCCTATGCAACATGTTCACTTAAACACATTTTGTGCTTCTGCGCTTTTGGAAAGGGTCGGGGACTTTTTTGCCCCCAAAATGAAGTGTTTTGCATGTAATAGACTTAAATGGACCGGCATCCAAAACGCAGACAGCTGAATGTAAAAATGTTTCCCCCCAAAGACCATATCAGACCCTTATTCGAGCTTGCAGATGAAGATGAACTAAAAATGCCATGCCCCCCCCCCCCCCAATCCATACCAGACCCTTATTGGAGCTTGCAGTCCGGCATGGACTTCTGAACCATACCATGCCCTCAACATTGGGGGGGGGTGCTTTGAGGCAGGGGGGCTCTGCACCCCCCCCACCCCAAACCACCTTGCCCCCATGTTGATGGAGACACGGGCCTCTTCCTGACAACCCTGGCTGGTGGTTGGTGGTCTAGGAAGAGGAAGAAGACAGCGTCAGCAACGAAGAGGGTGGCCGAAGAGACGGTTCGGGGAGAAGACAGCACTGGGAGATTCAGCGGCGGTAGAAACCGGCATTGGGATAGATGGCGGCAAGGAGGAAGAAGGCACCGGGAGAGATGGTGGCGGGAGAAGAGCTATTTTTTGGTCAAAAACCAGACCCTGACAACCACTGACTAGGGTTGTCTGGAAGAGGCTCTTGTCCCCATCAACATGGGGGCAAGCCTTATGTATTTTGGGGATCTCCTGTGAGAACGTTACCTGGATGGTTGCTCTACATGCTCTGAGAGGTCTCTCTGAGATGGTTAAAAGGCCCTGGCTGGGTTGAGAGCCACAAGTGTCACTGACCTTCTGTGATAGGAGGTCTGTACAAGCCGGTAAGCGAGCACTTCATTTACGGTGAAGGATCACACACTTTAAGGTGGTGGATGGTGTGGAACAGCAAATTAACTTTTTCCATTACATTTGGACTTTTGTTGCACATTGTGTATTTTTTACTTTATATATTTTTTCTTTACTGATATTTGATTCATTTATATGAACCCTTTTAACGCAACTCTGTATATGGATGCAAGGATTGCCCATTTGTATATCTCACAGTAGAGTTTGCTGCTTTTCTGATGTTTTAATATTTGGAGCAATAGCGCAGTTCTTAGACCCTGTACACACGGGCAAGAATGTCATCAGGAAAAACCCGTAGTTTTCCCTGAGGAGATTCTTGGCTAGAATCTCTTGCCGCCCGAGTGTACACACTGACCTTTTAAAAGAACCGCGGTTCTCTTAAAAGGCAAGAACGACGAACATGCGCTCGTCACAGTCGATGCCGTCTCCGCCATCTTGCTTCACCCTACCTATGCCGTGGAAGCTACCACGCATGCGACAAAGTCATTTCGAGCATGTGCAGGTTTCCACGGCGACAGGTAAGTAAACACACTCTCGGGTTTCTCGTCGGTAAACAGGCCGACAAGAATCTCGACGAGAACAAAGAGAGCAGGTTCTCTTTTATTCTCGTCGAGATTCTGGCCAGATTTCCAGACGAGAAACCTGAAAGCTTCGTACACACGAACCGTTTTCTCGGCAAGAAGCAGTTTTCTTGCTGGTTTTTGCAGAGAAACGGTTGTGTATACGAGGCATTACCCTGTGTGATACTTTCTCAAAATCGTATTGATGTGAACTGCACCACTAAAAACAATGTGATTTCCATGGTCATGCGATTGTGTGTGACTCGAGTCGCATCTCAAACCGCAATAGTGTAAACCAAGCCTAAATTAAATCAGCCCATGTGTCACAATTATTATCAATATCACAGTTTAATATAGCGCCAACATTTACCAAAGTACTGTGCAAACTGATACATCTGCTCAGCTGTCATATGTAGGAAAAGTATGGATGGATGTCCTACATAAACATCTTCCAGTACATGTAAATAATTCACTACTGTGCTGCCTTATCTGTCCAGATTCATCTCTCAATGCCCCTGGTCTCCTGACACATTCAGCAAGGGTCATCCATACTGACAGGCAGATGACATGATGCTGTCAATCCGTCCAGTTCCCATCCAACATATCACAGATGAAGCTATACCTTCAAGGTAAATCCCAATCCAATGAAAGGGGTTCTCTAAGGTGACAAGATAAATGCTAAATACATATTCAAATAACTATTTAAATATTTTACTATAGTGTGGACAACTTATGGAAATATATGAAAATTGGAAAAATAGACTGGAAGGCTGAATTGTACACATTCTTCATTAATATCCCTTCTAGAATGGAGGAAAGGTCTCCATTAGTGATTTCCCAGCTATAGCCAATACAGGGGCAGAGGCTGTGCCCTCCACCTGCTGGTTAAAAGCTCCCTCTTCCCAACCCTGATGATGTAGATTTGGTAGATCCTGGAGATCTAAACCACCTGAGAGATTCCTAGATCTTGCAAGTAGCCCTGGTTCACATTGATGCTACTTTCACTTGAAGTAGCGCGATTTCAAAGTAGCAAGGTCAGCGCGATTTCAGCTGCTACTTGATAGACATCTGGGTGGCTTCATACATTGTCCCAAGTGGTCTGTCCAGTGTCCTGCATGCACTTTTATATAATAAAGACTGTTTTTTTCTGCCTGGAAACTGATCAATGTCCATAGCAACCAAAAAGTGTCCCTTTAAGTCAAAAGTGGTTTTAGAGCAGCTAGAAAACAGCTATAATAAATTAGAATCCCTTGCAGAATTGAGAGATAGCGATTTGTGGAGAAATTCGTCTTCAGACACTGAAAGTAATGACAGCGACAATTCTGCAACTGAGCAAATTTCCATGCAAAATAATTGTACCGCTTTCAGCACCTAAAATCTGACAATTATACCGCCAGAGAGGTTAACAAACCTTTTGGGCAAAGCGACATTTTTTTGTAGGAGTAGTAGAATGAAACACTACAGCTAAGTTTATATACAAATCCTATGCTCTGGGCCTGTTAAAAATATAGATCTATTCAACAAATGTACTTCTAAATAGGCTCAGTTATTTACAGGTTCTAAAAACATATACAGTGGATATAAAAAGTTAAAACGTGAAGTTTCTGTGATGTAAAAAAAAATAGACAAAGATAAATAACTTCAGAACTTTTTCCACCTTGAATGTGACCTATAAACTGTACAACTCAGGGGGGGGGGGGGATCAAACTAAAAAACTAAAATAATGTGGTTGCATAAGTGTGCACACTCTCTTATAGCTGGGGATGTAGGGGTGTTCAGAATTAAGCAATCACTTTCAAACTCATGTTCAGCTGTTCCAGTAGGTCTTTCCTGACATTTTCTTAGGCGCATCCTACAGCAAAAGCCATGGTCTGCAGAGAGCTTCCAAAGCATCAGAGGGATCTTTCTGTTAAAAGGTATCAGTTAGGAGAAGGGTACAAATTAATTTCTAAGGTATTAGATATACCATGGAACACAGTAAAGACAGTCATCATCAAGTGGAGAAAATATGGCACAACAGTGACATTACCAAGCACTGGACGTTCCTCCAAAATGAAAAGACGCAAAGAAAACTGGTCAGGGAGGCTGCCAAGAGGCCTGCAGCACTATTAAAGGAGCTGCAGGAATATCTGGCAAGTACTGGCTGTGTGGTACAAGTGACAACATCCCATACTCTTCATCTGTCTGGGCAAAGGGGTAGAGTAGCCAAATGGAAGACTTTTCTTACAAAGAAAAACATCCAAGCCCGGCTACATTTTGCAAAAACTGAAGAAAAAAAAAATGGGAAAATGTGATATGGTCGGATGAAACCAAGGTTGAACATTTTAGCCATAATCCCAAAAGATATAGTTGGCGCAAAAACAACACTGCTCATCACCAAAAGAACACCATGCCCATCGTGAAGCATGGTGGTGGCAGCGTCATGCTTTGGGACTGTTTTTCTTCAGCTGGAACAGGGGCCTTAGTCAAGGTAGAGGAAATTATGAACAGTTCCAAATACCAGCTAATATTGGCACAAAACCTTTAGGCTTCTGCTAGAAAGCTGAACACGAAGAGGAACTCCATCTTTCAGCATGACAACGACCTAAAGCATACATTTAAATCAAAGGGAATGGCTTCACCAGAAGATTAATGTTTCGGAATGTCCTCGCCAGAGCTCAGACCTGAATCCGATTGAAAATCTGTGGTGTGATCTGAAGAGGGCTGTGCACAGGAGATGCCCTCGTAATCTGAAAGATTTGGAGTTTTTTGCAAAGAAGAGTGGGAAAATATTGCCATGCTGATAGACTCATACCGAAAAAGAGTGTTGTAATAAAATCAAAAGGTGCTTGAACAAAGTATTAGATTAAGGGTGTGCACACTTATGCAAACATATTTTTTCATTTTTACATCCCTCCACCTAAAAGATTTCAGTTTGTTGTTCAACTAAGTTGTACAGTTTATAGGTCACATTAAAGGTGGAACAAGTTCTCAAATGATTTATCTTTGACTCATTTTTTTACATCACAGAAACCTGACATTTTAACAGGGGTGTGTAAACTTTTTATATTCACTGTAGCATACACAAGAAAACAAGTGTTTCACCTGCCAACTAGTATTGCATTGCAGGAGGGAAGCCTTGTCATAAGTCAAAGTCTTTGTGAGTGCTAACAGAATCCATCGTTCAATTATCATTATCTCTGTTGGGTTTCTTGTCATACAGCTATGCCATTACCAGCTTGTCTACTAGCATGATGTACAGGGTTCACGGGTCGTCTTTTCCTGACAATTGGAAACATATGGTTGAGAGGGGCTACTAATATTTCACCTTCATGTTGTTTGTGGAGGTTTAGAATTGGTTATCTGGAAACCAGTTATCTGGAAAGTTTCAAAACACCATTATCAGAATTGGAAATAATGGCTTCAGTCCCTTATTGATGTCATGCACACTGATACGGTTTCTGATCACTGAACACTTACAAAGGCAGAGGTGTTTTGTCTCACTGTTACTGCACTTTGATTTTCATTAAGCATTTGCAATTGGAAGTCGAGGAACCTTATGCCGCGTACACACGATAATTTTTCGGCATGAAAAAAACGTTGTTTTTCAAAAACGTCATTTAAAATGATCGTGTGTGGGCTACACATCATTTTTCAGGTTCTGAAAAACGACCCAAAAAAAATTCGAACATGCTGCATTTTTAAAGGTCGTTTTTCGGGTTGTAAAAAATGATCGTGTGTGGGCCAAAACGACGTAAGAATCCCGCGCATGCTCAGAAGCAAGTTATGAGACGGGAGCGCTCGTTCTGGTAAAACTACCGTTCATAATGGAGCAAGCACATTCATCATGCTGCAACAGACAGAAAAGCGCGAATCGTCTTTTACTAACACGGAATCAGCTAAAGCAGCCCAAAGGCGAATGGAACTTCCCCTTTATAGTGCCGTTGTACGTGTTGTACATCACCACGCTTTGCTAGATCATGCTGAAAAACAACGTTTCATGCTGAAAAATGATTGTGTGTACGCGGCATGAGAGTCTGTGCATGATATGCAACTGATATTGTACATTTTGGGGCATAATTCAGCAACCCGCGCACATTTTTTGCATGAGTGTCCCCAGCGTGACTCTTCTTCAATCTCTCACAGATGGGCCATTTTAAATAAAAATATGATACACAGTACATTTTGAGGGTAACATCATATTAAATGGATAATGCTAATTCTAAATCTGCTTTTTAGTTCAGGGAAATTAGTGCTGCAGGCTTTCAACATGGGATTTCCTTGCATATGGCACAGAGAAGTACATGGTGCAGAAAGAGAGACGTATGAGGATAGGCTTTAACTGGTGGCAGGGCTTAGTTAACAGCAAGGCTGTCCAATCTGCATCCCAACACAAAATCGTAAATTTACTTAAAAGTTTCGATTTTTGGGGGATTTTTGTAAAAATGTGTTTATACTTAGGGAACACATGCGGTCGAAGATAAATTGGACAGTGTCTCTTTACTCGACTTTTACTTTCCAAAGAAAAATCTCCCACTCTTCACAATCACACCTTTTTCATGTTATCAGTTTTTCGGCAGCACCTATATTTGTGAACAACTATTCTCAAGGATGAAGCACCTATTTTCAAGGATGAAGCACAGGAAGGGCAAAATGAGAACCAAAATATCTGATGAACACCTTGAGAATTCATTGAGAATTATTACTACATCCATGGAACTAGATATTGATGCCTTAGTTTATTAATCAGTGTCACATATTACACTCGTTTTATGTTGCCCTCTTATTTTTATAATAAAAAATATTCCAAAAAATGAATTTTTATTACTCAGATAGGTACATTGGGGGAGATTTACAAAAACTGGAGCACTCAGAATCTGGTGAAGCTGTGCATGGTAGCCAACCAGCTTCTAACTTCAGCTTGTTCAATTAATTTTTTTTCAATAAAATCTGGAAGATGACTGGTTACTGTGCAATGCTGCACCAGATTTTTCACCATGATGTTTAAGTATATAACCCCCAATATCTATATCAGTATATATCGTTAACTTGTGATCTGCCCGACCTTTTCTGCTCATCAGCTCTCCTTATTGTTAGTGTATTTTATATGTGTCCCAAGACAATTCCTCCAATTCCAATGTGGACTCCCAAAAGGTTGGATACCCCTTTTTTACAGGTTAATATTGGGCTTAGCTTTTAAAGTGGAGGTTCACCCGAAAAGTTAATTTTTAACCTTAGATTGATGCTCATTTTGTCAAGGGGAATCGGGTAGTTTTTTTTAAATCTAAGCAGTACTTACCGTTTTAGAGAGCGATCTTCTCCGCCGCTTCCGGGTATGGGCTGCGGGACTGGGCGTTCCTACTTGATTGACAGGCTTCCGACGGTCGCATACATCGCGTCACGATTTTCCGAAAGTAGCCGAACGTCGGTGCGCAGGCGCCGTATAGAGCCGCACCGACGTTCGGCTTCTTTCGGCTACCCGTGACGTGATGTATGCGACCGTCGGAAGCCTGTCGGAAGACTGTCAATCAAATAGGAACGCCCAGTCCCGAAGACCATACCCGGAAGCAGCGGAGAAGATCGCTCTCTAAAACAGTAAGTACTGCTTTGATTTTAAAAAAAACTACCTGATTCCCCTTGACAAAATGAGCATTAATCTAAGGTTAAAATTTTTTTTTCGGGTGAACCTCCACTTTAAGTTTTTGGGGTTTCAAAAAAGTTTCAAGAAGTATAAGTATTAAGGTCTCACGTTAGGGGCTGTGTTAGTTACATGTTTAGGAACAAGTTCTGTATTTAACATTGGAGGAGAGCCGAGTTATGAATTAAAGAAGAACTTCACCGCCCATGCTTCTTTCCCTTCTTTACCTTTTTTTGCTGGGTAATGGACAAAAATTATACTCACATGCTGAGAGAATCCTAAAGTGTCTTATATGAAACTGCCACTTTGCTGCTGCTCACTTGGTACTGTTGCATTATTGGGAACCAGTTGTCTCTTCCAGGAAGAGACAGCCACCCCCCTGGTAATGCGCTGCAGCGCATGTACTGAAGTCTACTGGGATACTTACCATATGCATTCCAGGAGGCCTTGGATTATTCCACAGCATATGTGAGCAGATGTATGTGTCATTCTCAGTTTCTTGAAAGAAGGGTATTAAAGAAAAAAATATGAGACGCGAATAAAAGGAGTTGAATGCCAGAGAAGTGGACCAGGAATGTAAAGGTCTACTGTAAGGGATTGTTTTTGGCGGTAGGTGTTACACCTTTAATGGTATTGTTAACAGACCTAAAGGGAGCAATAGGGTTGGTTTTCCATAAACTTTAAATGTTCTTGTCTGAGCAGAGTTAAATGTCAGGAGGGTGTGAAGCTTAGGGGATACTTTAGTGGTTAGGGAAACACTGGGAAGTATACAGTTCTCAGACCTGGCAGGCTTGCGCCAGTTCGGCTACGGGCGCCAAGAACAAATGCATCATCCTTATTCAAAGCCAAACACTCATGATGGCCAAGACGCTTCTTATATTAACATCTACCATTACCATCCAGAATATCTGATGTATCTATATACCCTTAAGCCCAATTAAAAAAAATAAGGAGTTCCATTCTATCCAAATTGAAATGAACAATTGATATAAAGCACTTCCTAGCAAATTGAATTCTCTAGCAATTCTCTTCCAAGATTAGGTATCTGGACACTGAAAACACTGTGGCAAAAAAGAATAAATTGCTTGTGCTTCAGGAGGCTACTAAACTATTAGAAAAGACAAAAAGTATATTAACTTATTAGTCAAGAGCTCTATCAGTATCTGACTCAAGGAACACCAACTGCAAGTCAAATCATTATCTGTGTGCAGACACGTACCTTGCTTGCCCCCTCTTTAAAAGGGTATTGTCATGAGAGATAAATGGAGGCTACTGATCTGTCCTTGCAAGAATAGTTCCCTGGCTGTCTTGCTGATACTTTGGCTTAAGTGCTGTATGAGTTACAGGCCCAGAACAAGCATAGAGATGATCAATACTGACACTTATTTACAGCATGTTCATTCCGGATTGGTGAGGTAAAAGTACTTCAAGGGGTTGTAAAGGAATTTTTTTTTTTTTCATAATAAGCATCCTTTACTTACAGACATTGCTCTTTTCACTTCCTCATTGTTCGTTTTTGCTCAGAAGTTGCTCTATTTCTTCTCTGTTCTGTTCACTTCCTGCTTGTCTGATTTTACTGACCACCGTGATGGAAGGCTTTACTGCGGTGGTCAGTGACGTGCTCACCCCCTCCTGGGAACTACATTTGTGCGGCAGGACGCTCTCTATGTGTTAGAGACTTCAAGGAGGTGTGAATTACTGGGCGTGACGCAATTCATACTGGGAAATGTAGTTCTTACATGAACGACCACTGCAAACCAGGAACTGAATGAGAGAACAGAAACTAGAATGCCGGAGGTGATATAGATGAAGGCATTTAATAGGTATTTACTCGTTTTTTAACAGAATCATTACACTATTCTGTCTGTCTACCTTGCAGACATTAATTATAGGCAAAAATTTATTTTGCTTTACAACTCCTTTAACCACTTCAGCCCTGGAAGAATTTACCCCCTTCCTGACCAGAGCACTGGTCAGTTTTCTGGCTGTGCTGGGAACTCAGCCTGCTCTCCTCCAATGACCAGTTTTGATCAGACTAGTGCTAACATGTCCCCTGTGCATACATTCACAGGATCTCTGCTCTGCCCGTGCAGTGCTCACTGGAGAGCCAGGCTATGCATGGTTTGGCAGCGGCTGGCTAAAGTTCTCAGCAGGGTGCTTAGAGGCTGAGCCAGCTGCTGGTCAGGCATCTGGGCAACCCTACAGAGCCTGAACCAGGTCTGTGACGTCAGCTAAAGCCTTGTGTTGACTGAATATGGGTCAAGGGAGTGCAGAACTAAGTGCACTCATGTACCCCAAAAGAGCTTTAGCCATACTTCTGCTTAAACCCCCCTGGCGGTATTCCCGAGTCTGACTCGGGGTTAGATTTTTGTGCTAGGATCGGTAACCCCGAGTCAGACTCGGGCTCGCCTTGCTGGATCCACAGGCAGTGTTTACTTACCTTGTCCCTGGATCCAACGATGCCACCGCGCTGTGTGAGCGAGCGGGACCTCGCTCGATTCACACAGCGTCCTCCTGTGCCACCGATCTCTGTTCTCTGCGACGTTACGACGCACGGGAGCGGAGAACGGCGCCAAATTAAAAAACGTAAACAAACACAATACATACAGTATACTGTAATCTTATAGATTACAGTACTGTATGTAAAAAATACACACCCACCTTGTCCCTAGTGGTCTGCCCAGTGTCCTACATGTACTTTTATATAATAAAAACTGTTCTTTCTGCCTGCAAACTGTAGATTGTCCATAGCAACCAAAAGTGTCCCTTTATGTCAAAAATTGTTTTAGAGCAGCTAGAAAACAGCGATAATAAATTATAATCACTTGCAGAATTGTGCGATAGCGATTTCTGGGGAAATTCGTCATGAAAAAATAAAAGTAATGACAGCGACAATTCTGCAACTGAGCAAATTTCAGTGATTTTGAGTTGATTACATTTTAGAATAATTTGTATTATAATTATATTATTATTTGTTATAATTATTTATAATTATTTATTATATTATAATTTATCATTTTGTTTTTAAAAAAAAATCATACCCGTGATGCCTACAAGACTCTTGTTTGGTCAGATTTAAGTGAGTTATTCCCAAAAATTACAGGCCTACAGTACAAATCACCAAATTTCCTTGCAAATAATGGTACCGCTTTCAGCACCTTTTTTCTGAAAGAATCATACCGCCAGGGAGGTTAAATTGATGGGTTTAGTTTGGCATTAGGTCAACCACAGACAGGCTTCGAGCAAACAATGGCAGCCCCATACTTCTCATGACAGAGTCACTTTATTGAAATCCTTATGTACGTGAAAAAATAGACCATTGTGTTCTCTGGGTCCAGGATTGCACTTGTTGAACCCAACTCTGCTTTCCTCATCAAGGTAGAAGAATCAGAGCATAGAATCATGTGATATGAGATTGTAGTCTCCATCAGAGACAGCATGAAGGGACTGACTGATGCCTGCAAAGCCTCAGATAAAACTAGGTAAATGGGCTTCCTTATGCAGTTATGATGTTCCCTGGATAGTTGTAAAAAATAAGTTTTATTGCACTTCTAAATCAGTGGGAACCATATTAAAACATAAGTGCGAGCAGACTATAACAGACATGAGTGTCTTATTGGAAACAGGACATTTTTCATGCCAAGTTTGTGCTCAACAAGCTACAGTAGGTGAACCCGATTTTGTGTCAATCTCGCTCTCTTTCTCGGCGAGATTGAGCACCTACGAGCCCCATCGCGGGAGCCAGCGCCGAGCTGGCTTGCCGCGATGGAGACAGAGCCGTCATAGAAGCGACGGGAGATCCGACTTGGATTCCCGCCAATTATACACGTGTGCGGCGTTTGTTATGAATCCTGAGGGGGAAGTCCCCGCCGGATTTTAAATAAAAATCCGGCATGGGTCCCCCCTCAGGAGCATACCGGGCCCTTAGGTCTGTTATGGGTTGTAAGGAGAGCCCCCCTACGCCGAAAAAACGGCGTAGGGGGTCCCCCTACAATCCATACCAGACCCGTATCCAAAGCACGCTACCCGGCCAGCCAGGAAGGGAGTGGGGACGAGCGAGCGCCCCCCCCCCTCCTGAGCCGTACCAGGCTGCATGCCCTCAACATGGGGGGGTTGGGTGCTCTGGGGCAGGGGGGCGCACTGCGGCCCCCCCACCTCAGAGCACCCTGTCCCCATGTTGATGAGGACAGGGCCCCTTCCCGACAACCCTGGCCGTTGGTTGTCGGGGTATGCGGGCGGGAGGCTTATCGGAATCTGGGAGCCCCCTTTAATAAGGGGGCCCCCAGATACCGGCCCCCCACCCTAAGTGAATGAGTATGGGGTACATCGTACCCCTACCCATTCACCTGCAAGAAAAGTGGTAAAAACACAAATAAACCACACAGTGTATTAAAATATTTTATTTTTCTGCTCCGGAGGCCGCCCCCTGTCTTCTTTATTAGCTCTTTTACCAGGGGGGGCTTCTTCTTTGACGTCTTCGGGTGGGTGGGGGCCGCCGTCTGGTTCTCTTCCACCGCCGGGGGGGGTGGCTTTTAAAAAAGCCCCCACCCCCCCGGCGGGTTTCCTCCGGCGTCTTCGGCGGGGCTCTTCTTCTTCCGCTATCCCGACGGGTCTTCTCCGCTATCCGGGGGGTCTCGCCGCTCTCCGCTGTTGACTCGTCGCACCCCGGTTCTTCGTCTCGCAGTCCGGTCCCTTCTTCCGTGCTGTACGTCTTCTTCCGCGCTGTGACGTCATGTTCTTCACTTCTCTTCTTCTCCCGATGTTGACTCGCCGGTCCTCCTCGCTGAAATGACGGATGCGCGCCTTGCATCGGACCTATATAGGCCTCACAGTCCCATCATGCTCTGTACCTACCCACGTGGTAGGTATCACATGGGTAGGTACAGAGCATGATGGGACTGTGAGGCCTATATAGGTCCGATGCAAGGCGCGCATCCGTCATTTCAGCGAGGAGGACCGGCGAGTCAACATCGGGAGAAGAAGAGAAGTGAAGAACATGACGTCACAGCGCGGAAGAAGACGTACAGCACGGAAGAAGGGACCGGACTGCGAGACGAAGAACCGGGGTGCGACGAGTCAACAGCGGAGAGCGGCGAGACCCCCCGGATAGCGGAGAAGACCCGTCGGGATAGCGGAAGAAGAAGAGCCCCGCCGAAGACGCCGGAGGAAACCCGCCGGGGGGGTGGGGGCTTTTTTAAAAGCCACCCCCCCCGGCGGTGGAAGAGAACCAGACGGCGGCCCCCACCCACCCGAAGACGTCAAAGAAGAAGCCCCCCCTGGTAAAAGAGCTAATAAAGAAGATAGGGGGCGGCCTCCGGAGCAGAAAAATAAAATATTTTAATACACTGTGTGGTTTATTTGTGTTTTTACCACTTTTCTTGCAGGTGAATGGGTAGGGGTACGATGTACCCCATACTCATTCACTTAGGGTGGGGGGCCGGTATCTGGGGGCCCCCTTATTAAAGGGGGCTCCCAGATTCCGATAAGCCTCCCGCCCGCATACCCCGACAACCAACGGCCAGGGTTGTCGGGAAGGGGCCCTGTCCTCATCAACATGGGGACAGGGTGCTCTGAGGTGGGGGGGCCGCAGTGCGCCCCCCTGCCCCAGAGCACCCAACCCCCCCATGTTGAGGGCATGCAGCCTGGTACGGCTCAGGAGGGGGGGGGCGCTCGCTCGTCCCCACTCCCTTCCTGGCTGGCCGGGTAGCGTGCTTTGGATACGGGTCTGGTATGGATTGTAGGGGGACCCCCTACGCCGTTTTTTCGGCGTAGGGGGGCTCTCCTTACAACCCATAACAGACCTAAGGGCCCGGTATGCTCCTGAGGGGGGACCCATGCCGGATTTTTATTTAAAATCCGGCGGGGACTTCCCCTTCAGGATTCATAACAAACGCCGCACACGTGTAGAATTGGCGGGAATCCAAGTCGGATCTCCCGTCGCTTCTATGACGCGCTTGCTGGGATGTGCTGTCACTATTCCAGTGAGTGCGAGATGTCGGCGAGATCTCGGCACCGTGTCGCCGAGTATCAGCGCGACGCTGTCGTGCTAAAAGCACAATATCACAAACACCTACTGTACACAAATGCTGCTTCCTCAATAGCAGACACAATGAGAAAATGAAAGGCAATTAAAGGACAACTCCAGGCAAAAGGCTAAACATATTGGCCAATTTAAAACACTTCTTAAAAAAAAAATGATGTGCTTTAAAAATGTGATTAGTGCTACTGTTATGAAGGCCCAGTCATGTGACCTGTCAATAGTAATTCTCTAACCACAAAAATGTTGGTAATCCCAAAAGCAAAACCTTCCTATCAATTTTTTTTTTGAATGAAAAATGTTCTTTTGATTCTGCCAGTCATTACCACCACAGTGACTACAGTGGTGTAGCATAAGTGCGGCCACAGGGATGGCTGCCCTGGGCACAACATTTTTGCAGGGCAGGGCTGTACTAGCATTGGGCACCCATGGAACCTGCCCTGCATTTTTTGTGGGGTGCCCCTGTGTCCCTAGAGCTGTAATCTCCATATTTTCCAGCATCCAGCAGAGAGAAATACATAAAATCTACACACATGGGCTGCTTTACTACCTAAGGCCGCATGCACACTGGATGTTTTTAGAGCTGCGACTGGCATTTTTTCATACCTCATACATTTTGAGATGGGAATGAGGGACACCTACTAGAAAATGTATTTAGGCATAGGAAACACCCGACCCCCCCCCCCCCCCCTTAAAGGAGAATTAACCAAAAAAAGGTTAATTAAATCCACAAGGGCTTTTTTTTACCACTGCTATTCCTTTATACTCGCTTTTAAAATGTACAAATGCAGCAATTTCGAATTTGGATGAAAGTTTTAGCACTGGAAATCACTTTTTGAAAGATAAAAAGTGCATTTTATATACAACTATATAGATCAGACCAAAACGAGGGACAAATGAGGGGGAAAGAGGGACAGAGGGACATTGCTCCAAATCAGGGTCAGTCCCTCGAAATCCGGGACAGTAGGGTTCTATGTTTTTTTTCATCAGCCTTCTAAACTCAGCTGCATGTTATCCTATGTGATCATGCACACATAGGCTTTAAGGAAAGTTTATCGGCAGGAAAGTTTAGGGCTCTTTTCACATGGGTGGCCCGTTCAGGTCCGCTTGCCAGTTTTTTTGGTGGACCTGAACGGGCGCTCCGTGCTCCTTTATGGAGCCGCAGATGTCAGCGGTGACATGCCCGCTGACATCCGACCCGCTCCGATCCGCCAAAGTGTGACGGAGGAAAAACCTACTATTCCATCCGACAGACGGTCCGTGTTCATTCGATCCCCCCATAGGGGAGAGCGGAGAAAAGACAGGGCGGTCCCTGCACAGTGTGCGGGGACCGCCCTGTCATGCGCCGGCTCAGCGGGGATCAACGGAGCAATCCCCGCTGAGCAAGCAGAGGTTCATCATTACTGATCCGCCCCGTGTGAAAGGGGCCTTGGAGGAAGAAAACCCTCTGCTTGTGCAACCAGGAGCAGCAGAGTTTTGGCAGAAAAGCTGAAATGATTCAGCGTTTACAATAAACATGAGGACTTAAAGTGGCACTCTGTCTAGCCATGTACCTCGCCACACCACATAACCAGAAGAGTGAAATCTCTTTTCTCTTATACAGTTATACATTTATACATTATATTACAGGTCACATTCCCACCCCCAGCCTATTTATAATGGGTGGATGGCAGCCATAAATTACGGAAGTAGCTGCCTGAAATGAAGCCGCTTGCCAATTGTTTTCTTCTGGGCTGCCCACTCACCACCAACTAACTGTTCACAAGTTCCCAGTCTTCGGATACTGTTACTAGAAGTTATAATGTTATACATTTTTGTGGTGAATAAGTAAATTGTGCTTTTTATATATATATATATATATATATTGCGATCCATCTTTAACCACTTGCCTACTGGGCACTTTTACCCTGTTTCTGCCCAGGTCAATTTTCAACTTTTAGTGCTGTCGCACTTTAAATGACTATGGCGCAGTCATGCAACACTGTATCCATATGACATTTTCATCATTTTTTTTTCCAGCCAAATAGAGCTTTCTTTTGGTGGTATTTAATCAACACTGAGTTTTTATATTTTTTGCTAAACAAACCTAAAAGACCAAAAATGTTGTTTTTTTTTTCAGAATTTGCTATACAATTTAGCAAACGGGTAATTTTTTAGTGATAGTCTGCACTGATGAGGCAGCACTGGTGGGCACTGATTGGCACAGGTAGGTGGCATTGATAGGCCACACTTATAAGTGACACTGATGAGCATTCATTAGCAGCACTGATGGGCACTGATACGTGATACTGGTGGGCACTAATTAGCAGTACTAGTGGGCAATTTTGGGACCGTTGTCTCCTTAATAGTGACCATCTATTGGGTTTCCCCTTTTCTCCTCACACTCGTGAGGGTAAAAAAGCAGATACCCAGCTTCTGTTTATATTGTGATTAGCCAATGACAGCTTATCACTTGATAAAGGGCTGCTGTGGTTGGCCCTTTAACCCGATATGTGATTAGTTGAGTCCGAAGGACTCAACGATCTCAGAGCACACCACCCATGTGCCGCAGGGGGCGCACGGGCAGTGCAAGCACAGAAGGACATCCATGGATGACCTCATGGCATTGTAAGCCCATGCCCCTTCCAACTTTTTGCTATAGCGTGGGTGGAAGGGGTTAAATGAAAAGTATAGGATTTCGAATTTTTAATGCAGCATCAGTCCACTGACCTCTGCCGGTTCTTACACTGAGAACTGAGCGATTAAACATCGCTGATTGCTCGGGTCTCACAGCTCCCTGAGCAGAGAGCGATAGTCACTGGCTCTTTGCTCTGCCCCTCCTCACTCACTGGATCGCTGGGCTGTGAAGGGGGCAGGAGTGGCCAGCTCAGGCTCTCAGCAGCTCACTGAGAGGCTAGGACGGGTGCCGGTCCAAGCATGTGGGCGGATGCCAACCATATGGTCGCGATCCTTCCTGGCTCTGTGATGTCAGCAAACAGCGGGCTTCAGCTCACTGTCTGCTGGAAACGGGTCACAGAACCTGTCACCGGATCTCACATGATCTGAAAACAGGTCACTGGATCTCCTGTGATCCACAGAAGAAGTACAGCCAAATGAACTTTGGCTGCACTTCTCCTTTAAATTTCATCAAACAGTGGAGCACATTGCACACGCAAGACCATTCCCAATTGAAATATTATTTAAAGTAGAGCTATGGGCAACATAAAAAAATTACACACAGTACATGACACTGTCTGTCAATAGCATTAACACACTTTACACAGGGGATGACCACATTCGTACAATGTTGGAAGCTGGTGGTCACCTTAAGGGTTTCTATAATAGAAGAGACCCTAGTAGTCTCTTCTGTCATAAATGCATCTTCCAGTCTGTCAGGGGTATGTGCTCTGAGCCGCACATGTGACATCACCATGGCCTGACCATTCAAGCAGCCGGACAGCATGAACCCGGAAGGAAGGCCAAGCTTAGATGGAAGCGCTGGAGTGGTGACAGAGCGCTAGAGAGCTCCTTTTGACAATGAATTGTGCCATTATGTGGTGCATATTAGGACAACAAACCTCCTGGGGGCCCGTAGCAAAAAAATGTGGAGTTTGATACCGCTTTAAAGAGGGCTCGGAGAGGGCAGATAATGTCAAGCTCAAGTTCTCAACATGCGTTGATTAAACATTCAATCACACTAAAATACTTACAAAACTATATTTAAGTCAAAGTGGAAACTAGTTATACTTTAGTATTTGAGTTTATATACACTTTAACTGAAAGAGTTGAATTTTTAATACAGTGATGGCACAAAAATGCTGACCTTGGTAGTTCAATTTCATGCCATGTTATTAACATGTGTAAATATAATGGCATATCGTTAACTTCTTAAAATCAATATTTCAATATTCTTAATATTGAAATCAATATTATGATTTGCAAATTTGTTCTTCACAATTCCGATGTATAAATGAACATTTATTTAACATAGAAAAAACATGCTTTGTTATCACTGTCCTGCAAGTAACATGATGGAAGGAATCGAACTATGCCAAGCATTAAACCGGCAAAATCAGATATGATTATATCTTTAAAAGGGAAGTCGGCAAAGCAAGTAATCTTAAGGAAAAACATTGATATTTTGTACATGATTCTAGTTCCAGACAAGGCTGTAGACAATGGATTACAGATGTACACAGTGGGCCAGATTCACAAAGAGATACGATGGCGTATCTCCTGATACGCCGTCGTATCTCTGAGATCCGACGGTTGGATCTATGCGACCGATTCATAAGAATCAGTTACGCATAGATATCCCTTAGATCCGACTGGTTTAAGTGACTTACACCGTCGGATCTTAGGCTGCAATCTTCCGCTGTCCGCTATGTGGCGTTTCGTGTTTTACTCGCGACGAATATGCAAATGAGGAGATACGCCAATTCAGAAACGAAAGCCCGCCGCTTTTTTTTTACGTCGTTTGCATTCGGCTTTTTCCGGCGGATAGTTACCCCTGCTATATGAGGGGTAGCTAATGTTAAGTATGGCCGTCGTTCCCACGCCGAGTTTCAAATTTTTACGTCGTTTGCGTAAGTCAGTCGGGAATACGGATGGCCGGAATTTACGTTGCCGGCGAAAACAATGACGTCCTAGCGACATCATTTGGAGCATGCGCACTGGGAAATATCGCCGGCGGCGCATGCGCAGTTAAATCGGCGTGGGAACGCGTCTGATTTAAATTGTACACTCCCCCTAGCCGCGGAATTTAAATTCCGCCGGGGGAGTTACGATCCGCCGGCGCAAGTTTGGAGGTAAGTGCTTTGTGAATACTGCACTAGCCTCGCAAAAGTGCGCCGGCGGATGGTAAATCACATGTGCTTTACTGCCTTGGGTATTGAATACTGGAAAGAATATCTATGGATATGCAATGAATATACACAATATTACCAAAAGTATTGGGACACCTGCCTTTACACACATGAACTTTAATAGCACCCCAGTCTTAGTCGTTAGGGTTCAATATTGTACTGGCCCACCCTTTGCAGATATAAAAGCTTCAACTCTTCTGGGAAGGCTGTCCACAAGGTTTAGGAGTGTGTCTATAGGAATGTTTGACCATTTTTCCAGAAGCGTATTTGTGAGGTCAGTTAAGTTCCTCCACCCCAAACTCACTCACCCATGTCTTTATGGACCTTGCTTTGTCTTCTGGTGCACAGTCATGTTGGACCAGGAAGGGGCCATCCCCAAACTGTTCCCACAAAGTTGGGAGCATGAAATTGTCCAAAATGTCTTGGTATGCTGACGCCTTAAGAGTTCTCTTCACTGGAACTAAGGGGCAAAGCTTAATCCCTGAAAAACAACCCCACACCATAATCCCCCTCCACCAAATGATGTCTACCAGTGCACAAAGCAAGGTCCATAAAGACATGGATGAGCGAATTTGGGGTGGAGGAACTTGACTGGCCTGCACAGAGTGCTGACCTCAACCTGATACAACACTTGTGGGATGAATTAGAGCCGAAACGGCGAGTCAGGCCTTCCCTTCCTACATTAGTGCCTGACCTCACAAATGCGCTTCTGAAAGAATGGGCAAAAATTTCCATAGATACACTTCTAAACCTTGTGGACAGCCTGCCCAAAACAGTTGAAGCTGTTATAGCTGCAAACGGTGGGCCAACTCAATATTGAACCCTACGAACTAAGACTGGGATGCCATTCAAATTTACCATATTTTCCGGCATATAAGACGACCTTTTACACCGAAATTACATAGCCAATAAGCAGGGGTCGTCTTATACGGTGGGTGAAGAGGCCACAAGGTTCATCAACAGAGTGCATCGCCCAGAGGGTTGACATCAACCTCGTGGCCTCTTCACCCATATAAAAATCAGCAGACATGGTCAGGCACCAACACCCCCCCAGTCTTCATCTGTACTACAAGTCTGCAAGAGGAATCTTGCAAAGAGTGGTCTTATATTCCCAGCCGCCTTATACACCGGCAAATATGGTATATGCGCGTAAAGGCAGGTGTCCTAATACTTTTGGTAATATAGTGTATACATTATAAATAAATAAATATACTTAGGGGCATGTCAGAGCCAGATGGCCATTTTCTAACAGGTAATCATGTACAAGCAAAAAGTGTATTTTAAATAAATCACTTCAAATCACCTTAGGTACATAGCTAGGTGAAAATTCACTTTGTAAAGTCAGCTATGCTAAATGAACTCTAATGTAACACTGCAAGCTGCCACCGACTTTCATTCCCTCCTTCCCCACACACACACTTGCATAAAAAAATATGCAAACATACCTACATTGCTGAAACCTATTTGGTGCATTGTACATGGCTATGCTAAAGTTGGGAATAGGTGAATCGAAATTCAGCCGGTTCATCAAGTACCCATTGAATTTTGATTCATGTTCCCAAACAACAATCTAACAATATATTCTTGTACGAATGGAAAACTTGTTGATCAGCATCTGCCCAAAGCCCATCAAAGCATGGACTCCACAAGTCTTCTGAAGGTATTTTGTGTTATGTGGCATCAAGCCCTCAGTAGCACATCCTTTAAGTCCTGCAAGCTGCAAGATGGAGCCACCATGAACCAGACTTGTTTTTTCAGCACATCCCACAGATACCCAATGAGATTTATATCTGGAGAATTTGGCAGCCAAGTCTACACCTCAAACCATTCTTGAATTCATCAGACCAGGCCACCTTCTTTCATTGCTCCATGGTCCAGTTCTGATGCTCAAGTGCCCATTGTATGTACTTTTGGTTGTGGTTAGAAAGAGCATCCTGACTGGTCTGCAGCTACGAAGCCGCATACACAACAAACTGCATTGAACTGTGTTTTGACACCTTTCTATTGGAATCAACATTAACCTTTTCAGCAATTTGAGCTACAGTAGCTCTTCTATTGGATCAGACTACATGAGCCAGCCTTCATTCCCCATGTGAATCAGTGAGCCTTGGCTGCCCAATGACCCTGCTGCTGGCTTGCTGCTTTTCTCCTTTTTTTGAAAACTTTTGGTTTTGGGTTTAATACTTCCTTAATCCTGGGTAAATGGTCAAAATATTTTTTATATATTGCTTGTAAATGTTCCCTTAATAATAGCACATTACCGACAAGCATAAGTACTTTTGGGAACATGCCCGATTAATAGGCCACTCTCGAAGACATTTATAATAAAACGCTGTTTACTACTGTTACTACTGCATGCACTCCAATAAAAACCAGTGCCGGCACAAAGTCATTCAGTGCCCAGGGCAAAGACGGCAAACTGCCAGTGGATTAATTAACCCTGACACTGGTGCCAATAATGCAGCACAAAAGGGTCAGTCATTAATGCATCAGTGACCAATGGCAGTACATTAACAACCCCCCCCCCCCCCCATGCTGCATATTACAGAAATTAATTAGGATTGCTAATTAACCTCCCATCAGCCCCTCCCCCAATCCAGACAGTTAATTTATTATTCTGTAGATGGCATCATGCCAACCATTATCTGCTTACTTGTGCCGTGCGATACACACTGCTTTGTTGGTTCCTCAGGCTTCTCTAGGTCGCAGCTCCGGCAGCAGCTCTCTGCGCTCCTCTGAGTCCTCCCACTAAGTGACGTCACACCGCCAGGCTGGGACCATGAGGAGCCTTCGTAGGGCGAGGGAAGCGCAGACAGGGAAGGGAAATTAAGGGTCTGTCGGCTTGTGCCGGGTGCAGGAACATACTCGGGAAATAGTCACAGGTACAATACAGCCAGGACCGATTCTAGGGTCACAGACGCCTGGGTGCAGTAATATTTATGATGCCCCCACATGGGCGTGGTCATCTTACTATCCCCTCCCCTTTACAAATGTTTCAACGCGTCAATGGCACAACACCTAAATGTTAGAGTTTACATTTGTTTGAGTAAGCCTAAAATGCAAGCATGCCAACCACATCCTGAATTTTACCAGCAATAACTAATCACAGCCCTAATACTTAGCAATGTAGGGATTTGGAAACAAGAAATAAAGAACTTGAGTGCAGTAAAAGTCTGCAGCTTCGTTGGCTCCTTTAACATTTCTAACAATGATCAAGGAAAATGAAATAATACATCCAAAGGACGTGTTAACACCTAAATCATCCCGACACCATGCGTGAAATGGTGTCAGGATGATTGAAGCACATTATTTATATTACTACATTGCAATATATAGAGAAATTGTTCAACTCACCATAATGCTGAATCAGTGGGAAACCTGAGCTTGTCACTTACCACCAGATGCAGCGCGCCACCGTCGCCTGCCACCAGATACAACATGCATGGATAAGGCGGCGCTCAGGCCTTGCTCTGCTGCGCTGCTTCTTCCCATTACATCCACACAGAAAGTGAGAGACTGGTGGGAAACCGTAAGTGACGCTGCAGTTTTGTTCAAAGTACCGCCTACCATCCTCCGGACCCGCCAATTACAAAACAGAAACAGGAGGGATCAGCGTAGTGTGGGAGTGTTCCAGGTGCATGGCTTGAGCAGGAATGGCACTCTAAACACAACCCAATAGAGTTTCTCAGCCGCAATCATCTGATTGCAACCATGCCAAGCTTCCCATTGACAGCTGTGTGTTCGATGTCTGTACACACTTAAAGGACCACTTTTTTTTTCTTCATGACTGCATTGGGGGGGGGGGGGGCGTCGCCTGTGTGTCCCCTATTGACGGGCCCCCACTGGCTATAACCCTCCCCTTAATCTATCCAAAATGAAATAAAAAGTTTTGCCTATAGTTCCACTGTGGTCAGTTCTCTAGCTATGCTGGAAACTCAGCCTTCTCTCCTCCAATAATGTGGCTTGTCCTGACACGCCTCCCCTGCACAGCCTTTTACTGGGAAAATCACTGTGCTGCTGTTCCTCCCCTCTACCCCCCCCCCCTTATGTAGCTGAGAATAGAGGGAATGTGATCACGTATAAAAAAGGTAGAAAAGGGTATTTATAATGTTTTGTTTTATATATATATATATATATATATATATATATATATATATATATATATATATATATATATATATATATATATATATATATATATATACACACACACACATATATATATTAGGGCTGTTACTGATTAAAATGTTTGTGTTTGATTAATCATTTTTTTTTAATCGACTAATTTTGATTAATTATAACGCACATACAGATCCAACTACTTTTAGCTGATCTCCTTAAAGGCTGATTCCCAGTGCAACCACTGGAAAAATGAATAGCAGGATACAAAAAACACACAAAGGCAGCGCTCCATGGGAATAGCATTAAAACTTTTATAGTCTTCAAGTAGGTAACAAAATAAATATTGCACTGGAGATAAAATCGATGTAGCTACATAAACTGTAAAAATGGTGCGAACAATACCAAACGGTAGCAAAAACAGTCATAAAAACATGTAGCCAAGTATGATACTGGTATAAAAATTTGTACAATGATACCACTGCTGAATCCAGATGAGGAGGGGTTAACATCAGTTCATCGGCATGTAGATGTCCCGTGAAGAGAACTATCACAACTCCCAGTGGATGGTTGTAGAATCCCAGGTTGATAGAGGGAAGTGTAACAGACCTTGCGTGTGGCAGATAGTAAGGTCCCGCCGGCATGCAGATATGAAGGCACAGCAAAGGAGCCCTTCAGATGGACACGGTAAGCCTCGCTGGTGTCTGTGACATCACAGGATCTCCGCCGGTACTCCCTGAAGACCCGGAAGTCGGGAGAGAGGTGAGTACCGATCAAAAGTATTTTGATCGATCAAAAAAATGTACGATTAATCGATGAATTAATAGTTAATTTCCACAGCCCTAATATATATACACACGCACACACTCGCACAATTGTTTTGCCTTTCATTTCTATTTTAAACTGCATGGGTTGCTTTACAAGGCGATCAATTGTAATCACTTTAGGGAAAACAGAATATATATATATATATATATATATATATATATATATACATATATACATATAGTGGAGGCAAGCATAGTGACAATGTATGCATTTAATAAACTAATTCCATGTATTTGCAGGCAGGAAAAATTAACAATTCTATTGAACTAATGAGGACTCAACATGATGAATCACACCTCAGTACAAATTTGTAAAAACAACAGTAATAAGAGGCAGAGTATAACCTTCATGAGGCTGTTGTGGAATATTAATGTGGCCTTTTCATTAAATCTTATAGTTCACATGAATCACTATGGACGTGTTTATGTCAGCACTACCAAATTGTGTTAATATTTTGTGTAAAAAGAAAAAAAAAGTACATCCTGCTTGAAAAAAAAAAGAAGAAAAAAGTCTGGTACCCAAGGAAGAACAAAAGCCTAAACCACTCTGGCTTCCAGGAACATTGGGCCAGATCCACAGCCGCCGAGCGCAACTTAACTTTTCAGAGTTAAGATACACTGCCGCAAATCTCCCAAGTTAGGTGCCGATCCACAAAGCACTTACCTGGAAATTTGCGGCGGTGTAACTTAACTCCGTCCGGCGCAAGGCGTTCCTAATACAAATGGGCGATTCCCATTTAAATTAGGCGCGCTCCCGTGCCGGACGTACTGCGCATGCTCCGTCGGGTAACTTACCCGACGTGCATTGCGCTAACTGACGTCGCTCCGACGTTATTTGCTTAGACGTTAAGGTAAATGGCGTCCAGCGCCATTCACGAATGTCTTACGCAAACGACGTAGAGTTGAAAATTTCGACGCGGGAACGACGGCCATACTTAATAGGGCTTAGTCAAATAGGACTCAGCCCTATTTTTACACGGCGTAACTCGACGTAAACTACGTAGATTTAGCGCAACGGGCCCGTCGGAACGTTCGTGGATCGCCGTAAGTGTTCATTTGCATATTCTAGGCCGGCCGCAATGGCCTCGCCACCTAGCGGCCGGCCTAGAATTGCATCCTTAAGATCCAACAGTGTAATTCAATTACACACGTCGGATCTTCTGCCTATCTATGGTAAACTGATTCTGTGGATCAGTTCCATAGATAGAAACAGGGATACGACGGCGTATCAGTAGATACGCCGGCGTATCCCTTTTGTGGATTACCCCCCATTGTGAGCAATACACATTATTAAAGACTGCAGAGAGCCTGCTATCTGCCATGCTTTTTATGCAGCACTATACATGAAGCAAGGCCCACATAAACCATGATCAATTAATCAATTGCTGCACCCATATTGATTATATTTAGCTGATTTTTTTTCTTACCCATGACCTTGTGTGGTTCCATATTTATGACAGTAATAAATCTAAGCTTGCAAGGATTTTGCAAGTCATTGCTTGGGAATTGCGCAACATCACTTCTTAATAATTTCACAATAACTAGATACATCTGCTGTACTGAAATTTTGGGTGAAAAAAAGAATAGAGCTAAATTATTTCTCGCCAATAAATAAAGAAAAAAATAATAATGACTAACCACAATTTTATTAGAAGCAGCACCAAAATCATTCTAAAGGCCCATACACACAATCAGACTTTTTGACAACAACGGTCCGACGGACCTGTTTGATCGGCCAATCCGACCATGTGTATGCTCCATCGGACAATTGTTTTTGCTTTTTCATCAGACAAATGTTCGCTTTGAATGCTCTCAAACTTTGACAAATGTCAAAGGAGCATAATCTGATTGTGTGTATACAAATCCATCGGACTTAAGTCCAAAATACAAACACGCATGCTCAGAACCAATGCTAAAGATCAGACAACGATAGCAAAAGTTGCCCAAAGGGTGGCGGTAAAGAGCTGAAAAACCACGTGATTTGGTCAAAGTTGCCTGAAAAAGTCCTGCCGTGTGTATAAGTTCACAGCCAATGCCCATTCGGAGCAAAAACCAAGGAAAAGTCTGATGGAAGTCCGATCGTGTGTATGAGGCTTAGGGGCATAAGTATTACAGCCAGCACAGTGGGATCCAAGTTAAAGCACTTGCTAAGACACAACTTTGATGCATGGACAGTGAGCCCTCACCTACGTAGTTTTCCAACATTGGCCTTTTTATGTGCGACCTGTGCAATGTTTTTCTAGTCTCATGGAGTTTGTATTCTCCAACAACTCCTAAGGCATGTTTTTTACAGTCTCTTGTCATCACCTGTAGCATGTGAACACTCTCTGATCCTCTCTTGTAGCAGTTCTTGAGCATCTCCTGTTGTATGTTTAAAGCCTCTGACCGCTTTCTGTAGCATTATTTTCACTGAATATTATATGAGCTCTTTGGTGATGTCAGGGGTGGTTACTTGAAGCCCCATATATCAAGAAAGTTGACAATCAATACTTGATATCAGTGTTCTCCTAACTGTTCAGCTTGAAAACCATTCAGCTCTTGGGACACCATTCCGCGCCACTGACACCAATCGATGGGGCACTATTCCTCCCACTGACACCAATGATGGTGCACTATTCCTCCAACTGATACCTTGAATCGGACACTGTTTACTCCCACTGACAACAGGGCATTTTCTACTCCAACAAGCCACAGTCTGACCCCCCGAAAGCCTGAAGGACCATAAACTGCCCCTTTGTGAAAGTTGGGAGACCGCTGCTCTATTTTATATATCTACCATTACTCACCCACTATTAGATTTATACCTACTGTTGATAGCTGTTAAAAATCCTTGTTATAAAGTTTTATATGCACCTACTATGATAGTAGGTCCCCAATTATAACCTACTCTAAATCTCATGCAAGTTTTTAGATTTTGCCCAAAACTGTGTTCACATATTAGCATATCCAGCGTAATAGACTATTTTATTTTTTGTCCTCAAAAACAAAGTTTACAGGGTGTGTCCAGAATATAATGAGAATGAATTTCCTACGCTCGACAAGGGCTCTATGAAGGGAAAAGCTGGTCAATGTCACTTGGGGTGGGGTGCCAGGTATACGTTAGAACAGTGATCAGTTGCTTTCCAGCACTGTCAGAGTCAGGACATTTTTTTTATGACATCCTGTTCAACTGCCTCGTATTAAAAAAAATGTAAGCGAGTTTGGAACAATAAAATATTGTGTTAAAGTGGTTGTAAACTCTTTTAAAAGAAAAAAAACAACCTGCAAGACAAAGGCATAATGAGCTAGTTTGCACGAGTGAGCCGTTTCTTTAGTTTGCATGTGCCGATGAAGTCGGCACATGCCGATATAGTGAATATCTGCTAAACGGTGCAAGTTTAAGAGATATTCACGGTACCTACAGGAAAGCCTTATTATAGGCTTACCTGTAGGTAAAAGAGATAGTTTACAACCACTTTAAATTGGGTAAAAGTGCATCAGAAATTTGGAAATGGTGAGGTAAGCTTCTGGAAAAGCGGCGCTATCATCTGCACAAGTGTACTGATGGTACAAGGCCTTGAAGGAATGACTAGATGGTGATGAAGATAATCAACGATTAGGGTGCCCTCTTCATCAAAAACAAAACAGTATGTGGATACAGTGAGGTTTTCTTTCAACCATGACCAACGACTCACTATCAGAATGATTGCAGAGGAAACATGAATTACCAAGTCAATTATTCATGAAATCGTGACTCAGGATTTGAACATGATAAAAGTGTGTGCAAAGCATGTTCCAAAGAACTTGCCACTTAACCAGAAGGAACAAAGGCAACTCGTTTGCCAAGACCTGTTGGCCTATATCGAAAGAGAGCCTGATTATTTTTTGAGTCGCGTGATCACGGGAGATTAATTCTGGGGGTTTGAGCATGCTCCCAAGACCAAGAAACAATGTTCAGAGAGGCACATACCCACGTCACCTTGCCCCAAGACAGCTTGAATGAGTAAATCAAAAGTCAAACTACGCAGGCTCTGAACGCCATCCCACTTGAAGACTTCCAGGGATGCTATGAAGAATGGAAAAATCGCTGGGATTATTTTTAAATAAAAGAATATCATTCTCATTATTTTCTGGACACACCTCGTATATCCTGATATATAAAGATATATCACAGTAGTATTAAGCCCAGTTGTTTTTGAAAAGTAGTCATACAATACATATAGGGTCAGCAGAGCCATGTAAGGCACCATCTATGTTTCCTAACATTTGTATCTGTACATTTTCTTTTCAATTGTGACAATAAAAAATGCTGAGCGTAAAAAAAAAAAAAAATAAGGCTTTTAGCCTTATTATAGGATAACACTGAGACTATACAATCAGATTGCAAGTGTGTGACTATTTTAAGGGCCTATGCACACATCCACAAGGGGCTGTACAGTGTGCAAATGCAAAAAACAAGGGGCTGTACAGTGTGCAAAATCAATTACAGGATACAGCTGGACATGAGCATGTGCTAGTACTTTTCCGTCCGTGTGCGTGCTTATGCATGTACCGGCGCGCACGCGAGCTCCTTAAAGTGCAGTCACTCAAACTCCCGGCATGATTTCTAGTGGATTAGCAGTATTGGATAATACTTTTTTAATGTTAGTTTAAATGAATAATGTATTTGTTAAAAACTTCCCTGGCGCTACATCATATTTTAAACTAATAAACTACTGCATATTTGTAAAACAAAGTCACATTTCATACTTCATGGAGTGGCAATTGGCCAACTCGAAGTTCAGACAAAGATCTGTTTGTTTCTGGAGAGCTGCAAATCACCTAAGACCAAAACTGCATTTTCAGAAAACAGATTCTCAATGCAGGATAAACAGCCATGTTGTAAGAGTACCAAGGAATGGCTGCACACAAAAAAATGCATCATGCATTATCCAGGTCCTTCTCTCCTGGCTGGCGTTTTTTTATCTGCAATATTATTTTACAGGCTTTATATAGTGCCAAGAGTTTGTGCAGTGCTTTACACATTGAGGGCAGGCAGTACAGTTACAATACAATTCAATTCAATACAAAAGGAGGGCCCTGATCGTTAGAGCTTACAAACAAAAAGAAAAGGGCCAAGTGAAAGTGTCAAGAGTTTGCGCAGTGCTATACACAGTGAGGGCAGGCAGCGCCGTATAGAGCCGAGTCCCAGTGCGGCTATTTTCGGAACGCGTGACGCCCCTAATCCAACACGTCAATCATCTACGCCTCTTCAAAGGAACGCCTATTCCCCGCGGGAGTCAGAAAAGAAAAACAAGTATAAAACGGTATGTACAGCGAAAAAAAAAAAAAAAAAAAATAGCATACTGTACATGTCGGCAGTATGCTGGATGGAATGGTATATAATTGTTTTAGGGTGAACCTCCGCTTTAAATGGAAAAGAAAGCAATGTTTCCAGAATAGCATTTACTATTAATACATTAGGCCCCTTTCAACTTGAGCGAATTCAAAGTCACGCAATTTTAACGATTCGCAGCTGCCATTTTGCAGTCCCAGATCATAGGACAAGTCGTATCACGAGAAATCGCGGTAAAATCACGCGACTTTGAAGTCGAACAAGTGTAAAAGGGGCCTAAATCTCACTTGTTGGCTGGAGTTTCTCATTAAAAATGTCAATACACTAAATACAAATAAAAAAGGGACACATTAAAACAAAGTGAAAGACTGAAATCCCTATTTATTTCTTGTTATGGAATAATGAAGAGAGGAACCCAGAAATCTAGGGAATAAATAACAGAAGATCTCAGGGTTTAAGATATTTGTAATATCATGAAAATGGTTATTTTTAATACATTATTAAGCATAGCTTGTGGTGCGAATGTAATGGAATAAAATATTACCCGCTCAAGTTGGATTGAGCAGAATCAATACTCACTTGGACACAGAGAAAATAACAGAGCTATTGAGCAGAAATTTGCTCTGATTTGCAGACAAGGGGAAATGACACCACATATCCCTCTGGATTAATGAGCACTGAAGTGAGCAATTGCATATATGAGGCATATATTACATTTGTCTCTATAATGAACCTCTAGATATAATGAATACCAAAAACAAACACGTCAGCACTACCAAGATTACAATGCAGCCATTAATACCCATAACAGGCGCAGGCTCGAAGTTACGCCTAATAAATTTAAAGACTAAGAGCAAAATGAAGAATAAATTATAGGGCAAAGAATCAATATTTCCGCAATAAAGGCAGGTTCTGTGCGCGCTTCTCTAAAATAAATCAAATCTTCCAACAGAAGGACAGCAGCTCTCTAAGTAAACTGTACCTGTGCCCAGATGATGGATACTGAACTGTTTAACCACTTCATTACTGGGCACTTAAATCCCCTTCGTGCCCAGACCAATTTTCAGCACTGACGCATTTTTTTTTTTTTTTTTGTATTTCAATATTTTTTTATTAAAGAAAAGAAATCCAAGAAAGGACAAAATAGTCAGCATACATAGGCCAATCTTCAAACATTTACAGTTTCCAACAAAAAGAAATTCTATTCAACACACAATATCAATACCTTGTGCAAAAAAATAAATATAAAAATAAAAACAAAACAAACCCCTATAGGAACCTGAATCCAGTCATAAGATCAAAGGCAAGTAGGGTTAAGGATCAAGGAGAAATACCATGTAGGACATAACATAGGCTCTTTATACAATTCCTGAGGCCTTGTACTCACGAGCAGACATGTCCGATGAAACCGGTCCGCGGACCGTTTTCATCGGACATGTCTGCCCGGGGACTTCTGTTCGATGGCTGTACACACCATCGAACAGAAGTCCGCGCGTAAACAATACGCGGGCGTGTCCGCGGTGTCGCCGCGTCGATGACGCGGTGTCGCCGCGACAATGACGCGGCGACGTGGGCGGGCCTGCCTTTTAAATGCTTCCACGAATGCGTCGAAGTCATTCGACGCATGCGAGGGAAGGCGGGCGGCCGGACATGTACGGTAGGTCTGTACAGACGACCGTACATGTCCGGGCGGACAGGTTTCCAGCGGACTGTTTTAACCACTTACCCCCCGGACCATATTGCTGCCTAAAGACCAGAGTACTTTTTGCGATTCGGGACTGCGTCGCTTTAACAGACAATTGCGCGGTCGTGCGACGTGGCTCCCAAACAAAATTGGCGTCCTTTTTTTCCCACAAATAGAGCTTTCTTTTGGTGGTATTTGATCACCTCTGCGTTTTTTATTTTTTGCGCTATAAACAAAAATAGAGCGACAATTTTGAAAAAAATGAATATTTTTTACTTTTTGCTGTAATAAATATCCCCCAAAAATATATAAAAAAACATTTTTTTTCCTCAGTTTAGGCCGATACGTATTCTTCTACATATTTTTCGTAAAAAAAATCGCAATAAGCGTTTATTGATTGGTTTGCGCAAAAGTTATAGCGTTTACAAAATAGGGGGTATTTTTATGGCATTTTTATTAATATTTTTTTTACTAGTAATGGCGGCGATCAGCGATTTTTTTTTCGGTATTGCGACATTATGGCGGACACTTCGGACATTTTTGACACATTTTTGGGACCATTGGCATTTTTATAGCGATCAGTGCTATAAAAATGCATTAGATTACTATAAAAATGCCACTGGCAGTGAAGGGGTTAACACTAGGGGGCGGGGAAGGGGTTAAGTATGCCTGGGTGTGTTCTTACTGTGGGGGGGGGGGGGGTGGCCTCACTAGGGGAAACACTGATTTTCTGTTCATACATTGTATGAACAGAAAATCAGCATTTCCCCTGCTGACAGGAACGAGAGCTGTGTGTTTACACACACAGCTCCCGTTCCCCGCTCTGTACCGAGCGATCGCGTGTGCCCGGCGGCGATCGCGCCCGCCGGGCACACGCACGGGAGTCGGGGGCGAGCGGGGAGCGCGCGCGCGCGCGCCTCCGGTGGCGCGCACGCGCCCCTAGTGGCGGCTATACGATAGGACGTATAGCTACGGGCTCTCGCCCAGGAGAGCCGACCTGCCGCCGTATAATGACGGTGCGCGGTCGGCTAGTAGTTAAAGCAAGTCCAGGAAACAGTTGTCCGCTGGAAACCTGTCCGATCCGCCCGAAAATGGTCCGCTCGGGGCTACACACGGCCAAACATGTCTGCTGAAACTGGTCCGCGGACCAGTTTCAGCAGACATGTTTGGTCGTGAGTACGGGGCCTGAGAGTCTTAAGGTCAAACAAGGTTCCAAAACGACCTTTTAAGTATTTTTTTTTCTTTTATTTTTTTCCTTTAACTTAAATTAACAGCAAGTGAGAATAAAAAAAAGAAAAAAAGGAAAAACCGAGTGGGGACCCCCCGGTATAGGCTCTATTTGGCCTACCCCTCTCGGGGGTCTCCACCCTTCTGATTGTCCTCCGGGTTTCCTGACTTTGGCTACCCCTCACTCTGCATCGGCTACTGACTATCTAAACCCTCCTAATTCCCCCTACTTCCACTTACCCCCCCCCAAAAAAACAAAAAACAAAAAAAAAAACCCCAAACCCCCCCCCCCCCCTCCCGAGTCCCCTCCCTCTCCTCTCCCTCCTCCAGAGCCGTCGTCGGAATGTCGTCCCTATTCATGATTTATACCTATGCTGATGCATTTTGAATGACAATTGCGCGGTCATACAACACTGTACCCAAATTATGTTTTTATTATTTTTTTCCCACAAATAGAGCTTTCTTTTGGTGGTATTTTATGATCTCTGCAATTTTCATTTTTTGCGCTATAAACAAAAAAAGACAGAACATTTTGAAAAAAAACCACAATATTTTTTACTTTTTGTTATAATAATATCCAATTTTTTTTTATATATATTTTTCCTCAGTTTAGGCCGATACGTATTCTTCTACATATTTTTGTTAAAAAAATCGCAATAAGCGTATATTGATTGGTTTGCGCAAAAGTTATAGCGCCTACAAAATAGGGGATAGATTTATGATTTTTTTATTTTTTTTTACTAGTAATGGCGGCGATTTGCGATTTTTTTGTCAGGCCCTGCGATATTGCGGCGGACATATCGGACACTTTCGTCACAATTTTGGGACCAATCACATTTATACAGTGAGCAGTGCTATAAAAATGCACTAATTACTGTATAAATGTGTCTGGCAGGGAAGGGGTTAACACTAGGGGTGAGGAAGGGGTTAAATGTATTCCCTGGGTGTGTTCTAACTGTGTGTGGAGGGGGATTGACTGGGGTAGGTGACTGATGCTGTGTCCCTATGTACAAGGGACACAGCATCGGTCTCCTCTCTCCCTGATAGGACGTGGAGTTTACACACAGAGCTCCACGTCCCTGCTATCTCGGCGTGGACCAGGTGAGTTACCGACGCCTCGTTCTAAGGTAAGTATTTCATAATGAGCTAGTATGCGGTGCATACTAGCTCATTATGCCTTTTACCTTACAGGTGACAAAAAAATTAAAATACATTTTGGGACTATACAAATGCTTTAAGGCGTTACCACTGATCCATCACAGACAATGTATATTAATATCAATACAGTGCAGTGCAATTCATTACATATACACACGCTTAAAAACTAGACTCTGACTTGTCCTTTCAGCCTCAAATTGAATCGCTGTCAATAGTTTGTATTACTCACCTCTGTAACATCTCCAAAATTCTTTTTAACAAATTAAACCACCATTTCCCTCATTCACTCTCTCGTTATCTCTCGCCTTGGCTATTGCAACTTCATTCTCATTGGCCTTTCTCTCCATAGGCTATCCCCTCTGCAGTCTATCATGAATGCTGCTGCCAGGCTTATCCACCTTACCCACCATTAAGTGTCTGCCAACCCTCTCCTCCAATCCCTACACTTGCCAATCGCCTAGTGAATTAAATTCAAAATACTAACCACAACATACAAAGCCATTCACAACTCTTCCCCAAGCTACATCACCAATCTTGTCTCCAAATATCACCCAAACCGTCTTTTCCGCTCCTCATCTCCTCCTCCCATGCTTGTCTGCAGGATTTCTCCAGAGCCTCTCCCATCGTCTGGAACTCGATACCTCAACCTGTCCGGCTACTCTTGCTACCTTCAAGCGATCCCTGAAAACTCATCTCTTCAGGGAAGCCTATCACACCTCCAACTAATCTTTTACCACTTCCATCAGCTCATTCCCCACAGTTACAACCTTTTGTACCACCTGCCCCACCCCAGCCCATTAGATTGTAAGCTCTTCTGAGCAGGGCCCTCTTAATCCTCTTGTATTTTATTGTATTATAACTGTTTTGTCTCCCTTTTATATTGTGAAGCGCTGCATAAACTGGTTGCACTATACAAATCATATATAATATTAACAATAATAGTCCACAAGTGGAATTATATAAACATGTGTCTTCAATAGTCTCCCATATATCTCCAATTATATAGTCTTCTCAGAAATCACACCACTGTGTCCTGAACAAGTGACAGTGCAAAATTCTTCACAAACCACCACCTCAGTGCAATGCCTGCTCACCTCCAGAATCAGACCCCACTACCGAGTCTTATTCTCCTCTACAACACTCCTCTTGTGAGCATCTCAAAACCACTCCTCATTCTCCTGGTTCCAATTTGAGTGTTCAGAGTGCCTCCTTATACGCATTCCTCATCCATTAGAACATGACATGATATAAAAAGGGGAGAACCATAGTGCTCACTATTTTCAAACTTTTATTCTCTTTAAAAACAGGGGTTATGCAAACTTACAAGAATTACATGAAAACAGGCGTTCAATGTTCTCAGCTCACCACTGATGCTTGGATAACTATTGTGTGATGTCATGGGCTTGGCTCCTCCCACCCATATTCGTTACGCCCTTTTATTGGGCTTCTCTGGTAGCCTACTGAGGCTTTGTTCTTTTTTTTTTTTTTTCAGAGGTTTACAAACACTTTATTAAAGCTTTGCCACCCCAAAGCTTAATGGCCTTTCTTCTATTCTGTGTCTGGTTATAAGATATCTACCTAATGTTTCGAAATAATTTGATTTGATTTTTTCACGCCTATTCTGTGCACTATATATAATTTTTTTATTATGAATATCTTGGACTTTATTACATTGGATTACATTTTATGATAACACATTTTGTTTCTCACAATTGTTTTTACTTAGGAAAAACGCAACTGTGCTCATATGTGTGTATTGAGCCAAGTTCTGCCTTGGAATGAGGTGAAGAGTGACTTACAATCTGACATAATTGAGAGGATTTTCAAATTAACGGTAGACTTATTCTAGAATGCACACAGCAGCATTCACAAATCATGTCAAAGTTGAGGGCTGGTTATTTTCCATTTGTGTGAATCCATCATGTATTTAACGACCATAACACACAGTGATCTGTTCAAGGTGGAGCTTATTGAAAAGCCAATTAGGTAAAATAATGGAGATTAGTGATTTTTCAATAGACCTCATAAATTACTTGAGGATTCGTATTTAAAGCGTTGTGCATAGTACAAGGTGCTGTGACCTATAGAAAATTACTATTATAATCCAGCTTTCTCTAATATAAAGTGTGGACATTTGTTATGCATTATTGCAAATTAAGATCTCCCTTTACCTACAGTGCAGGGAAAAAAGTATTTGACCACCTGCTGATTTTGTATGTTTGCCCACTGATCAGTCTATAATTTTAATTGTAGGCTTATTTTAACAGTGATAGTCAGAATAACAACCAAAACAAAATTAAGAAAAAAACATATTTAAAACAAAAAAGTTATACATTTGCATTTTTTTTGTTTTCAAAAAGTTTTTATTGAAATATGAACCGGTGAAACACCGAAAGGCACAGATAAAGCTAATACAGCAATAGGTTCGTGTAGTAAAAATCATACATACAGGATAAGAAAAACAGATCCATAATGACCGATAAAGAAACCTATTCCTGGTCCTTCCCAGGTCCCTGGGAGGAGATTAGCGTTTAAAAGCATCATATATCAAACCTATACAACATATGTGGCTAAAGCCAAACTAAAAGTGAATATGAAAATACACATATCATAGTAAAGAAAAACAAAAAAGTCAATTAAAGAAAATAAAAGGGAAAGACATGGAACATTTCAGGATCACTTATGTCAGGAGTCTATAAAGAAACCGAGGGTTCCACTTGGCGTCATAGATTGGGATTGTATCGTGCAGTGTGTGGAATATCTTTTCAGAGAGCATCATCTGATCTACTCGAGCTACTATGGGCGAAAAGGGGACTATTGGCTTTTTCCAGTGAAGAGCAATTGCCCAGTGAACAGCGATACAAATGGCGTGAATCAACCTAACCATATGCTTGGGAATGTCCACAATGTCCTGGAACAATAAACAGTGCTTAAATGTTAATACAACATGTTCCCCCACCAGCTTATCAATCATTTCAAGTACGGCCTTCCACGTAGGCAACAGCCGTTCGCACTCCCAAAATAGGTGGAAAAAAGAACCCTGCTGAGGGCAGCCCCTGAAGCAAGTCGATGAGGCTTGAGGAAAGATTTTGCTAAGGCGGAGAGGGGTGTAATACCATCTCGTCATGAGCTTAATTGCTGTTTCCCTAACCGTCAGGGACTTAGCACATTTGCGCATATTTTGCCAACCTCTAGCCCAGTCCAAAGCATCCTCATCTAGCTTAAGTTCCCGCTGCCAGTCCTCTCTATATTTCACTAGATTTGGTTCTGACACCGACTCCAAAAATCCATAGACCATCGCTATAAGGCCTTTTTGTCTGGGAGATGAATAACAAATATCCTCAAAAAGGGAGCTCATGTTCGAATTTTGAAGGGGGTAATGCTGCTGGAAAAAATGTCTTATCTGTAGGAAATGGTAGAATTCCCTAGTGGGCAAGGGGTAGAGCGATTGTAACTGAGAGAAAGAGACAAAGGCGGATCCCACCAGAAAGTTTTTCAGCTGAGTCAGGCCACACTCTCTCCAAATCTCAAACACCTCAGGGTGGTCAAAAGCCGAGGGGAATCTAGGGTCTCCAAAAAATGAAGCCCCCTGAGGTCCATCCGAGCTCAGCTTAAGTTTATCTTTATAATCAAACCAAAGTCTCAAACTCTCATCCACAATGGTATTCTTCGACAGCAACCCTGGCCATGATCTATTAGAGGACCATAGCAGGCCCGGGAGAAAATAGGGGGAAATTGACTCTTCCTCAAATCTGACCCAAGGGACTCTAGAATTAGCTATATTCCATTGAGCCTGTTGAGTGAACCTGCTAGATAGATAGTAGAGCCAAACCTGAGGGACCCCCAGACCTCCCCGTGCCATTGGACGATATAGAACTTCCCTGGAGAATCTTGGGGGTCTGCCTTGCCATATAAATTTATTCAAGTGGGACTGGAAATCTAATAGAAGGGATTTAGAGAGCCTAACCGGAAGGGAGCGGAACAGGTAAAGGAGCTTGGGCAAGATTGTCATCTTCAGGGCTGTGATCCTTCCGAGAAAAGAGATGTGTAAAGGGGACCAGAGCTTCAACAGAGCCTTTAGTTTAGTAAACATCTTGGGGTAATTTGCGTGAAAGAGTTTGCGGTAATCTCCGGCCAGTTCGATGCCCAAATATGAAAGAGTGTCTGTCTTCCAGGAAAACGCAAAACTACGCTTTAAATGACCTATCTCCATGGGGGAGAAGCCAACTGGTAAGGCCACCGATTTTGCGACATTGACTGAGAGACCGGAGATCCTCGCAAAATCCGACAAAGTGGACAACAAAGGGGGTAAGGTAAGTAGGGGGTTGGTGACAAACATTAAGACGTCGTCTGCATACATGCAGAATTTATACTTGGAGGTTCCTTTGGTATACCCTCGTATGTCTGGGTTATTTAGAATGGCTATAGCAAGGGGTTCAAGGGCCAGCGCAAAAATAAGGGGGGAAAGCGGACAACCTTGCCGTGTACCCCTACCCAAGCTAAAGAACTCTGAGCTGCACCCTGGGATACGAATGCGCGTTTTTGGATTTTGGTATAGTGCCTGAAAAGCGTGAAAAAACTCCCCCTGGAAACCCATGCGGGGCAAAAGTGTGGATAGATAGCTCCAGGAGACGCTATCAAAGGCCTTATGTATGTCCAGACCTAACAGAAAAAGTCTACGGGAAAATAAGTTGGCATCCTGGATAATGTTCGTTGCTAGGCGTATATTATCCGTGATAAGCCTATGGGGGATAAAACCTGACTGAAAAGGCGAGATAAGGGACGAGATCACTCCTGCTAGCCTATCGGCCATGATTCTAGAAAAAAATTTTAGGTCGTTATTGATAACCGATATAGGCCTATAGTTTTGGGGGAGAGCATGGTTTTTATTTGGCTTAGGGATCAGGGACATGTTGGCAAGCAACATTTCTTCAGGGAAGCTACCACCTTGCAGAACTAAGTTAAATAAATGGACTAATCTGGGGGAAAGTGGTTCTGCAAATTTTTTATAGTATATTGACGAAAAACCGTCGGGACCGGGGGCGGAACCCGACTTTAGAGACTTAATAACCCCGAGGACCTCTTCTGCTGTGACTGGCACATTCAGTTTATCACGCTGTGCAGAAGAAAGGGAGGGGATAGGGATGGAACTGAACCAGGGGTCATCTTGGACTGAGGGCTCCGAGGGCCTTGCTGCCAATAGAGAAGAATAAAACTGTGTGAAGTGCTGAAGCACTTCTTGCGGGTGAGAAGAGGTCCGACCTGGCCCGACATCTAGCTTATAGACATGTGGAGGGCGCGTCTGCTGATTCAATTTTCTCGCAAACATGGAAGAGGCCGTGTTGCTATGAAGCAGAAATCGCGCCCTAGACCATCTCAAAGCTTTCTCCACTTTATCTGAGAGCAAAACATCTAGTTCTAGGCGTTTTTGTTCTATAACCTGTCGGGTAGAGTCTAAGTGCAACGAATCAGCCTTCTTATAAAGAAGATCTAATTCAGCCGAAAGTGATAGGATTTTGTGTCTATTCTGTTTGTTGCGTGCTGAGGCAATTCCTATGAGTTTCCCCCTGATCACAGCCTTGTGGGCTGCCCAGACTGTGGTAAATGGAGTGTCCGGAATGGCATTCTGTGCAAAGTATTCTACTATGGCCCTCTTAACATCCGACTCAACTACAGCGTCTGACAGGAGTGCTTCGTTAAGCCGCCAGGTGTATGGGGCAGGGGCTAAGCCGATAAATTTCATGGTAAAAGATACCGCTTGATGGTCTGACCAAACGCAGGGGTGAATCGAGGAGGATGAGGAGTTGGCCAAGAGAACCGGTGAGGCGTAGACATAATCCAACCTAGCAGAGCTATTGTGGGGATGAGAATAAAAAGTGAACTCCCTAACCCCAACATTATGCGCTCTCCACGTGTCCACCAATTGGTGATCAAAAAGGCTTCTTACCAAGGTCTTGGGAAAAGCCTTAGCATTGATCGCGGTGGTACACCTGTCCAGGTTAGCATTGGCAACCATGTTGAAATCCCCTCCTACTATCATGTGTGGGGACTGGTGCTGGGTCAGGATGGCAAAAAAGGAGTTGAAAAAAGAAACAGGGGCATCATTAGGGGCGTAGACACACGCGATAGTCAATTCTTTGTTATTCACCTGCCCTTTAATTATAACATATCTACTCTCCGGGTCTCTAACAACCTGCCCAACCTCCATAGGAAAGGAAGAGTGCAAGAGAATGGCAGCGCCCCTAGACTTAGAGGAGTGAAGCGAGTAAAAGGCCTGCGGGAATTGTCTGTGGAAGAATCTAGGATGGGAGGATTGGGCAAAGTGAGTCTCCTGAATAAGGAGAATTTTGGCCCCTAAGGATTTGTACATGTCAAAGGCCTTACGGCGCTTTACAGGGGAGTTAAAGCCCTTCACATTATGTGACACACATGTAACTGGCATGTGAAAGGCGAGGGTGTTCTATAAGCAGGGATTTTAGGCCTAAGATAAAAGACACAACTAGCCCCCATCCCAAATTACCATCTGACAGGGGCGCCACCACGCTCCCGAGCCCAACCACAGTGAAGGAGAGGCAGGGAACATCTATTAGAGTATACATTTGTAAATTACACAATCCAAGTTGAAAAAGGACACCAATAGTATCTATAGGAAGCCATTGACCTGAAAAAAAGTAAGCCATGTCTAAAAAACAACACCGTAAAAACATAAAACAAAAGAAATCATAGAAAAATAGAGTGCAGAACATATGCATTGGATCAGGTAGATAAGGACACAACCTGATAATGAGAGAACCAAAACGAAACGAGACAACTAGGTCTCGAACCCAGCAGGTCCAAACAAGTGAAGGAGAACGGCTCAATCACCCGTTCAAAGGGGTGAAAGGTCACAAATTTAGCTGGGTGGGAAGGGCATGACGCGGCTCCGGGGGACGAATACCAGAGGGGGAGCCTTTGGAATGATGGAAATAGAGTCAATTAAATGGAAAAAGACAAAAAAAAAAGAAAAAACAAAATATAAAAAAAGTTCCATCCCCAAAGTAGTAGTTGCCATAGAAGAAATATAGAGAAGCCCAGTGTGGGGCGTCTGTATTCGGCTAGTTAAGATTTCTGTCACCAGGGTCGTATCTGATCCTCCTTCTATCCCTGCGAGGTGGAGGTGTTTGCCAGATTGGAGCAGGTCTAGGTGTGGAGGGGGGACGGCGAATCATGGCAGCATCCAAGAGGCCCAGCTTCACGAGGATCTCCTGTCCTTCCAGCAAAGATGTTGCAGAGTATGTCGTGCCATTGTGGGGGATTGTGAGCTTGAAGGGAAATCCCCACTTGTAACGAATCCTGGCAGACTGAAGGATCGTTGTAACTTCCTTCAGGCCTCTGCGTCTATCAAGGGTAGCAGGTGAAATGTCTGGATAGATCTGAATCACATTATCATCCAACACAATACGTTGTTTCATGCGAGCTGCTCGTAGGATCTCTTCTTTAATGAGAAAGTCCTTCATACAAAGGACTATATCCCTCGGGGGCTTGTCCGGGGGTGGCTTTGGCCTGAGAGCTCTGTGGATGCGATCGCAAGTGAATGCAGCAGAGGCACAATTTGGCAGCAGAGATTTAAATAGTTTGATGACCGTGGGAATAAGTTCCAGTTCTGTTTCAGGGACCCCACGTAGGCGTAGGTTATGGCGTCTGTTTCGATTGTCAAGGTCCTCAATTTGGGACTGCATCTGAATAAATGCTGCGGACAGGGAATCATATTCCCTACTAAGATCCCCATAAGCTAGTGCCAGCTCGTCATGTTTAGTTTCGAGGAGGTCGGTCCTGGAGCCGAGGGCCGCGATCTCCTGGGAAAGCGTGTGGGAGGTTTTATGGAGTTCAGTCTGGAACTTCGTGGCTAGTTTTTCATACATGGACTCTAGACTAGCATCTAGGTCAGCCTTGGATAAACCAGACTGGTACTCACGGTTTGCCTCCAATTGCCATGCTGAGGACGGAAGTACTGGTGAGGTCCGCTGCGGCGTGCCTAGCAGGCCTGGATCCACGTCAGCGCCATCTTGTGACATGCTGTCCTGCTCCCGGGCACGGAGGAGATAGTGTGTCAAGGTGTGCTGAGCCGGGCCCTGGGACTTTTTTTTCTTCGGCGGCATGCACTACTGAGTTGCGGCTAGAGGGGTGTTAAAATGGAGCAAAAAGCCGATCGATATTAGCCCTCCAGCGGTGATCTGGGTCCCGAGTGGAGCGGAGCTACAGCCTCAAGCGTCCATCCCGATCAGCGCCGCGCATGCGCCCTGATACATTTGCATTTTAATGAGAGAAATAAGTATTTGACTCCTTTGCAAAACATCACTTATTACTTTGAGGCAAAACCCTTGTTGGCAATCACAGAGGTCAGACGTTCCTTGTAGTTGGCCACCAGGTTTGCACACATCTCAGGAGGGTAGGTTAAAAGAGAGATGGTGGTCAGGATTGGCAAAAAAAAATTATTTTGCCTAGAGTTGGGCATTAACACTTAGGCCTCGTACACACGACTGAGTTACTCTTTGGGCGAAACACATCGTTTTCCTCGTCGAGTTCCTTGTTAGGCTTGTGGAGGCTTGCTTTGCGTACACACTGTCAAGACAAAATCTCCTCATTCTCAAACGCGGTGACATACAACGGCAGGGGAAGTTCGATTCCACTGGCTAAACTCTTGGGGCTGGTTTTGCTAATCTCATGTGTTTGCGTGTTAAGTAAAAGTTTGTTAAGAGACGATTTGCACTTTTCAGTCTGTTACAGCTTGAAAAATGTGTTATCTCCATTACAAATGCTACTTTTACTCCCGTCTCATACTTTTTTTCTTAACACGCTCGAGTTTCTCGTCGAAAACCAGCCCGTCGAGGAACTTGACGAGCCAATTTGAGACTCCCCTCGAGGAAATAGAGAACTTGCTCTCTTTTTGGTTCGTCGAGTTTCTCGACAGTTTCCTCGACGAAAATGTACACACGACCGGTTTCCTCGGCAAAAAAAATATCTCCCAGCAAGTTTCTTGATGGATTCTGCCGAGGAAACCGGTCGTGTGTACGAGGCCTGATAGGGGTAGAGTGTTTTAACTCATTTATGTAAAACCTTTATCCCAAAAGTCAAAAAAACTGTTGCTATTTCTTCTCCTTAGTTTCTCATAGATTAGCAGGTCTGAACCAGTAACACAAAATCTGCTTCCATAAACCAATAGGAGCTTTATTTTCTATACTTTGAACACAATGATGCAATGGAGGAGACATGAAGAGATATCTAGGACTCCCAATAGTTTACATTAACATATCTGCCCTCCCCTTCTGATCCCATGACATCTGTAACATTTCTGATTTTCCATCACTTTCTGTTATGGTGAAAATGGTGATCAGGACAGATAGAGAGAGTGATTCCCCTAGCTGGGACACATACAACAATAAAATCCAACAAAAGGTTCTTACCCAAAGAGGTCAATATTGATCCCAAGGGGTTGAGGGAGTATCCAAGGGGTCAATAAAATGACTGGGGGTTAAATGGGGTTGGTAAGTATCTTGTGGTCAATAGGTGGTTGATACATAAGTGTTAATTGGGGTCAATACTTTTTTAGGTCTTTGTGGAGCTCCACGCTAGTCTTTGAGTCATTAAGCCTGCATCGACCACCTGGAAGGGTTAGGACTACAGCAACTTATATGCGGACCCACGCATGCTTCAGGTCACACACTCGACCTAATTTTCAGACAAAATCTGAAAATAAACATTTTGGGAAATGAACCTTTGCCATGGACAGACCACCATGCAATTAGTTTCATAATTTCCAAAATTCCACCAGTGATAAAAGCACCCAAGCCGGTGACAATACACTGGGCTAGATCTCAGAAGAAGCTCCATTCGGAACTCTTCAAATCTACCTTGGGAAACCGAATCGAAACTATTCATCCTCAGTTAACAGCTTCAGATACACTGGATGCCATAAATGCCGCTCTGCTACAATCAGCCGACTTAGTAGCACCGAAACGCAAAGTCCGCATCCGGAAAAAAAAGTCCGGCTGGTTCAACAACCAGCTGTCCCTACTGAAGCAAGAGCGCAGAAGGGCGGAAGCCGCCTGGAAAAGAAGCCCTTCAGAAGATCACCTCATCATCTACAAGGCAATAACAACACAATATCATAAAGAAATCTTCAAAGCAAAGAAACATCATTTTTCTATGACGATTAACAGCGCCATGAACTGCCCCCGAGAATTATTCAAGATGGTCACCCAGACCATGAATCCGGGATGTCTTGAAGTCCCCAATTCAGACACCCAAGAGTTCTGTAATGAACTATCGGATTTCTTCATCGACAAAATCGAAAGAATCCGGGTAAGTATTCTGCAAAATAATACCCCCCTCAGCCCCCTCTTCAATCAACTACAAAACACCAACAGAAACCTTCTACAATCAACTAAGTTCACTCTGAAACCGAATCGAAACTATTCATCCTCAGTTAACAGCTTCAGATACACTGGATGCCATAAATGCCGCTCTGCTACAATCAGCCGACTTAGTAGCACCGAAACGCAAAGTCCGCATCCGGAAAAAAAAGTCCGGCTGGTTCAACAACCAGCTGTCCCTACTGAAGCAAGAGCGCAGAAGGGCGGAAGCCGCCTGGAAAAGAAGCCCTTCAGAAGATCACCTCATCATCTACAAGGCAATAACAACACAATATCATAAAGAAATCTTCAAAGCAAAGAAACATCATTTTTCTATGACGATTAACAGCGCCATGAACCGCCCCCGAGAATTATTCAAGATGGTCACCCAGACCATGAATCCGGGATGTCTTGAAGTCCCCAATTCAGACACCCAAGAGTTCTGTAATGAACTATCGGATTTCTTCATCGACAAAATCGAAAGAATCCGGGTAAGTATTCTGCAAAATAATACCCCCCTCAGCCCCCTCTTCAATCAACTACAAAACACCAACAGAAACCTTCTACAATCAACTAAGTTCACTCTGGAACCCATCTCCATCGATACCACCAAAAATATCATTGGTGCGTTGCGGAACAGCACAGCACCCAATGACATCATTCCCACCAAGCTGCTGAAGGAATGCGCCGACATTCTGGCGCCTCCCATCACACAGCTTATAAATCAGTCATTTAAGGAAGGCATAGTGCCATCCCTGCTGAAAGAGGGCACAATCCAGCCCATCCTGAAAAAACCTAACTTGGATCCCAAGGACCCAACTCACCGCCGCCCCATAACAGGCCTAAATGTTCTCTCCAAGATAATGGAGAAAGTAGTGGTACAACAGCTGCAACAGCATCTGGATACCCACAATCTACTCGATCCATTTCAATCAGGTTTCCGTCCCGGACACGGGACAGAAACGGCCTTACTCAAAATATGGGACGATGCCCTCGAGGCCACAGACGAGGGAGAATCCTGTCTCCTGGTTCTGCTGGACCTAAGGGCAGCCTTTGACACAGTAGACCACAAAATGTTACTGATGCGACTGGCCGAGGTAGCCAGAATCGCAGAAGGTGATTTACCATGGTTTTCCTCCTTTCTTGAAAACCGATCACAAACAGTGAAACTGGGATCTTTCACGTCGGAAAAACGCACGGTGCCATGTGGAGTCCCCCAAGGATCCCCCCTGTCGCCGGTGCTTTTCAACATCTATCTTCGCCCTCTCTTTGATATTATCAGTAGCCAAGAACTACTCTATCACTCTTATGCAGACGATACGCAACTGTATTTTCGCATCTGCAACAAAAAGGATCATCATCTCAGTTTAGAGAAATGTCTCTCTTCAATAGAAAACTGGATGACTAAGAGTTATCTTAAACTCAACAGTTCAAAAACAGAACTCCTTATGTTTCACGCCAGCCGAAAGAGTCAACTGGCAACAACCTGGACACCGCCGCCCATTCTGGGCCAAATCATCACCCCTAGCTCCAAAGTCAAAAGTCTAGGAGTCATTTTTGACACCTTCATGACAATGGACGCACAAATAGGGTCAGTAGTCAGCGGATCGCACCATTTGTTGCGCCTACTACGCAGACTTATTCCATTTATCCCCAAAGAAGACGTAGCAGTCGTGGTGGGAACAATCGTGAATTCCAGACTGGACTATGCTAACGCCCTTTACCTCGGGCTCCCAAAGTACCAAATCGCTCGTCTGCAAGTCGTACAGAATACAACCGCCAGACTGGTGACTGGGAAAAGGACATGGGAATCAATCTCACCTTCGCTGAGAACCCTTCACTGGCTGCCAGTAAAAGACAGAATTGTATTTAAAGCACTCTGCCTGACACATAAGTGCATCCATGGGAAGGCGCCGCAATATCTTTGCGACAAGATAGAACCTCACAATTCTAATCGCGTTCTGCGATCCACTGACCAAAATCTGGTCAAGGTGCCAAAAACCAAATACAAGTCCAAAGGAGAAAGAAGGTTTGCTTTTCAAGGTCCGAGACTATGGAACGCTTTACCAACCAGCATTCGGTTGGAGGAAAACCACCTGACTTTCAGAAGACAGATCAAAACTCTGCTCTTTTGATGTCATGAGACACGAAACATCAAGCGCCCAGAAGCGATTCAGTTCGCATGTGCCGCGCTATATAAGTTTTTTCATTCATTCATTCATTCAAGGTGAGTTGACTAGCAAGCGTGGAACAGTGTTAGCCAGGGTTTAATGGTCAGCCACCAGTGACAGCAGCCTTAATTTGTCTTAATCAGATGTATTTTGTTACTCTGTATTGTTTATTAGCATGTTTTTATCTAAGTGGCTATAACTTTCCATCCTTCTCCTTCTGGGAAGTATATACTGTAAATACATGTTCACCTCCAATACTGTGCATACTACACCGCCCACCTCAAACTCTGTTGGGGAACCAGAGATTACGCCCACCTCAAACTCTGTTGGGGAGCCAGAGGGTACGCCCACCTCAAACTCTGTTGGCGAGCCAGAGATTACGCCCACCTCAAACTCTGTTGGGGAGCCAGAGGGTACACCCACCTCAAACTCTGTTGGGGAGCCAGAGATTAAGCCCACCTCAAACTCTGTTGGGGGGTCAGTGGGTACACCCACTTAACACGCTGTGGGAGAGCAAGAGAGCACTGTACACCCATCTCAAACTCTGTCGGGAGCCAGAAATTACTGTACACTCATCTCAAGCTCTGTTGGTGAGACAGTTGGTAAATCCATCTAAAACACTGTTGGCGAGCCAGTAAGTTCTCCTACCTTAGACTCTGTTGGAGAAGCAGAGCGTACACCCACCTCAAACTCCGTTGGGAAGCCAGTGAGTACACCTACCTCAAACTCTGTTGGAGAGCCAGTGGGTACACCCACCTCAAACTTTTTTGAAAACCAGTGATTACACATACCTCAAACTCTCTTGGGGAGACAGTGAGTACACATATAGCAATATAAATGGTGCTAAAGAACAGATTTTTGTTTATTTACTTACATTTATGCACTAACAACCATAATGGCAGCTGCTGATACCAAGAGAAATTGTTGACAGTATACACAAGATTATAATCATTATTCTTATTTGGAGTACTATTACTGATAGTAGTATTTATTAAATTATTTTCATTATATAATACATTTTGATGGGGTGGATGATTTGAAGCTTCATGAGGGGGTCAATGAGCTGATGAATTTGGGGGGGGGGGGGGGGGGGCTGCTGCTCTAACCTGTTATAAGTAATTATAACAACAAAAATAACTGTAATCTGGAATATATTCAAGCCAGATCTCAAGTCAGGGCTTTTTTTTTGTGAGCGGACGCCATCTGGTGGTGAGCCATTGGTATTAAAAGTTATTAGCACCAGATGTGTAAGCTGGCGCCATCTGGTAGTGGCCGTTGATATTACAAGTTAAGCATTACAAGTTAAACAGCAATTCTAATGTAATTTTTCACTATTTTCACTGCCATCTCCTTCCCTCTAATTAGAACCCCCAAACATTATATATATTTTTTATCCTAACACCCTAGAGAATAAAATGGCGATTGTTGCAATACTTTCTGTCACGCCGTGTTTGCGCAGCGGTCTTACAAGCGCACTTTTTTGGGAAAAAAATTACACTTTTTTTAATTAAAAAATAGGACAACAGTAAAGTTATCCCCATTTTTTTTTATATTACGAAAGATAATGTTACGCCGAGTAAATTCATACCCAACATGTCACGCTTCAAAATTGCGTCCGCTCGTGGAATGCCGACAAACTTTTACCCTTTAAAATCTTCATAGGCGACGTTTAAAAAAATCTACAGGTTGCATGTTTTGAGTTACAGAGGAGGTCTAGGGCTAGAATTATTGCTCTCGCTCTACCAATCGCGGCGATACCTCACATGTGTGGTTTGAACACCGTTTACATATGCGGGCGCTGCTCACGTATGTGTTCGCTTCTGCGCGCAAGCTCGTCGGGACGGGTCGCGTTTTCTGGCTCCTAACTTTTTTAGCTGGCTCCTAGATTCCAAGCAAATTTGTCAAACCCTGTCTCAAGTTCACCTAAATGTAGCTTGGCCAATGCTATGGAGAAAATAATTTGATCAATATAACAAACACAGCCAACTGTATTAATATCTCCGTATATTTATAGAGTGATGCTCCATCAAAGAATGCCTCAAGAATGATGGGTTTTATTGAATTTTTGCTGAATTCTTTACTTAAAACAAGGTCAATTTACCTTAATTAAAGATTTATAGGTAGTCATTTATTTTCAATAGTGCTTCAAGTAACATTGCAAATAGAAATATCATTATTGTTTGATAACCACTTATGGCTATAACAAGACTACCCAGAATGCACTGCTCTTCCTATAATAGCAACATTAATCAATTTCCTCTATGAATTGCAGCGTTCGGCACAAATGATGGGTCTGTTAAGTTCTATAGCCGAGTCACAAATGTTATAATTATAGCTAAACATTTTACTGCCAACAAATGTAGCTATAATGAATACATTCATTCGGTGAGTTTTAAACATGTTGGCTTTGTAGATGGCTAGACTGACCATTTCTGTCTAAATACCCCAGTCTTATCACTTAATCTTCATCTAGAATAAACAGAGAAGGAATTTGATATGACTGTGTTCCTAAAGTAGGAAGTTTTTGTGCATTTTAGCTGTAATATCTCCAGAATGTACTGCATCTGACATTTAATACAGTTATTTTACGGATGTGAAGACTTTGGAAAGCAAATGGGAGCATAGTCAAAGGTATTTGTGCTTAAAGTGAACCTGTCACTTTTCTCTTACAGGTTGGAGCATACACATGACTAAAGTATTCGGGTTTGATAATAGGCAGCTTAAAGCTGAGCCAAGTCAAGGCAAAAACTTGTTTTTCTAGTTTTGGATAGAAGGAAGGATTAAAACTCCTGTTGGATTTTTTATAAAATCTGGGACTCCATTACAGAGATTTGCTATCACTGTCCTTCTGAAATGAGTTTCAGCACACATGAAGCAAGACAAAACCTACAACAGGGACAGACGGGAATAAATAAAAATCAAACTGGGGTTCTAGCCTTTCCCTACTATTTTAAAGAAAACTATTCAAATTTTGGCACTCTGGTAAGGCAGTAGCTCACAAATGGAGCTCAATCAATCACCCAAAAGAGTGGGGAACCTTGCTTGGGAAGTTTGCATATCAAGGGTGTCCCTGTGGACTCACAAATCAGGAGCCCAAACTTCTTCCTTATATGTGCCCAAAGGCCTGGAACACCAGGACAGTGGAATTACTTACAAAATTACCCCCTTTTGGAAAGCAAACACCCCAACCTATAGTCTATGAGGCATTATGAGTCTTCTGAAAATGTCATTTTTTTCCCACAAGTTTTTAGAAAATGTGGAAAGAAAATTAAAACTTTTTTTTTTTTGTTTTTACACAAAGTTGTCAACTTATAAGATTTTTCTAACACACAGTATGTACATAGCAAAAACTACACCCCAAAATACATTCTGCTACTTGTCCCGACTATGGTGTTTCCACATGTGTGAGACTTTTACATAGCCTGGCTACATATAGAGGCCCAACATGCAGGGAGCACCGTCATGCGTTTTAGGAGCATAAATTACACATCTAATTTCATGACAACCTATCACACTTTTGAAGGCCTTTGAGCACCAGGACAACGGTAACGCCCACAAAATGACCCCATTTTGGAAAGCAAAACCCCAACGTATATTCCATGAGGCGTGGACTGCAGATAGGTACTCGGGTACTCTGATGGGCTACAGGTAGGTACTTGGGGTACTCCGATGGACTGGAGACAGGTACTCGGATACTCTGATGGGCTGGAGACAGGTACTCGGGGACTATGATGGCCTGGTGGCCCATTTTCTTGGACCTCTTCCTAGATTATTCTGTCCCTGTCCTCACACGGGGGCAGCCCAGCCCTAAACACTCTTCTTGTTTACGGAGAAATATTAATTTTTATACTTTTTTTATTGCCTGCTTGTTTTTATTGTTTGTTTTGTTAAGATCCAAATGGTTTAAACAAACGTCTGACTAATATGGAATGATATCAAGCCAGCATTTAGATCTAGGTTGGTTTATCAGCCTTGTTTGCTAATTTTTTTTCTGTGTTATACCGCTCAATTTTTCCAACGAAAGTACTTGTCGGAAATTCGGATCGTCTGTAGCCAATTACGACGCACAAAAATCCTACGCATGCTTGGAATCAATTTGACGCATGCACGTTTGGAATTTCCGACAACATTTGTGTAACCGTGTGTATGCAAGACAAGTTATAGTGAACAATCCGTGGGAAAAAAATCCACGATTTTGATGTCGAAATGTCCGATCGTGTGTACGCGGCATTAGTTTCAAATGTCCGCACTACACCATAGAGCTTATAAAAAAATATTATCTCACCATATGTATGTGAATACACAATGCAACATTGGAAAGTTTGTCCATATTCTAGACCAGGAATCCTCCAGGGGTTTCTAGGGATCCCTTGACCAATGATCAATTTCTATGTCTTAGGCCTCGTACACACGACCGAGTTTCTCCTCAAAAACCAGCAAGAACCTTGCTGGGAGATATTTTTTTGCGGAGGAAATCGGTCGTGTGTACATTTTCGTTGAGGAAACTGTCGAGAAACTTGACGAGCCAAAAAGAGAGCAAGTTTTCTATTTCCTCGATGGGAGTCCAAATTGGATCGTCGAGTTCCTTGACGGGCTGGTTTTCGACGAGAAACTCGAACGTCTGTATGCTAAGAAACCCGCGCTTGCTCAGATTAAAGAATGATACGGGAGTAAAAGTAGCATTTGTAATGGAGATAACACATTTTTAAAGCTGTAACAGACTGAAATATGCAAATCGTCTCTTACCAAACTTTTATTTAACACGCAAACACATGAAATTAGCAAAAGCAGCCCCAGGAGTTTAGCCAGTGGAATCGAACTTCCCCTGCCGTTGTATGTGTTGTATGTCACCGCGTTTGAGAACGAGAATATTTTGGCTTGACTGTGTGTACGCAAAGCAAGCTTGTCGAGTTCCTTGTCGGTCGTGTGTACGAGGCCTGAGATAAGTTCCCCCTGACATCCGTGATCTTTTTAGCTAGGGGTAAGGGGGTAATTCTTCCCAATGTTCCCAGTGTAAGGAGCATTCTTCCCACTGAGCATCACACTAATGTATTATGAGTTGTAGATATAGTCATTTTTAGAAGGGGTTCCTGTGTGTTGGAAAGGCTGTTTTAGACAGTCTGGGGGACTTTTTCATTCTTGCTGTCTGCCCTGCAATTACACTCACAGCACACGGGAAGTTAACCGGACCTGGAACCAGGAGATAAGAAACCAGATTACTGTCACATTGCCATGGCTATAAAACAGAAGTAACCTTTATTCATTTTAGAAATGTTCTCTAAACACATATAATATGCCTTTGCAACCCAAAAAATAAGTAAGTAGCTAAAAATGGCCAAGTACTATGAAAAAAAAACAAGCCGCAATGTGTTATGTTGCTTTTCCACTACAGAGAGCTGGTTTTGGAGCACGGTTCCTTGCTTTTAACTTGTTCCATTTTCTTGGACCTCTTCCTAGATTATTCTGTCCCTGTCCTCATCTGACCCAATCTGGCTAGCTCAGATCCTAAATATACAAGTCAGCACACGGGGGCAGCCCAGCCCCAAACACTCTTCTTGTTTACGGAGAAATATTAATTTTTATACTTTTTTATTGCCTGCTTGTTTTTATTGTTTGTTTTGTTAAGATCCAAATGGTTTAAACACACGTCTGACTAATATGGAATGATATCAAGCCAGCATTTAGATCTAGGTTGGTTTAAATGAAATAGCACATGAACATTTAATAAAAGTCAGTGGACACAGCAAAAGGGAAATATAAAATGCCACGTCTAATGATAACCTACAGTATGGGATTATACCTGTAGGGCTCCTTTTGCGTGCTGTGAATTGTAAAATTAACATACTCTATATATTTTATTTATTTCTAATATGATTCATATAATATTTCTATCAATTTTAAGTAGTAATTCTCAATTTTTTATTTTTTTTGCAGAAAGGAGTTTCTGCATTTAGAATATATAAGTATATTCTGCTAGACTAACTAGACCTCAAAATGTGATTAAAGGAGAATTGTACCTTTTGCAAACAAATAATAAATGTATTCGTGTTGCAAAAAAAATTGAGCTTTCATTTTGAATCTTCAGAGCATTGCAACTGTGATCAGTGGGTGGTACAACAGACATATCAGAAATATGAAATGTTGGGGTAACATACTTAAAAGTAAAACATAAAAAAAAAAAATACCAAACATATCTAAACTTACCTGCTCTATGCAATGGAATTGCACAGAGTGGCTGCGAACCTCCACTTCTCGGGTCCCACGCTGGCACTCCGGGCCTCTACTTTCTGTTCAGTGTCCCTACCAGAAGCTGCTTCCCATGGGGCCACTGGTGCATGCTCGCTCCCGAGCCCGCTGCTGCATTCATTGACACAGACAGCGGGACTCGACCCTGCCCCCTCCCTTGTCACTGCCGTTGATTGACAGCACTGGAAGCCAATGGCTCCCGATGCCCCAGCAAAGCCAGCGAGATCCGGAGAGGAGCTATAGATGTGCACAGTGCTGGATTGAATGATGGCTCAGGCAAGTAAAAGGGGGGGGGGGGTAAGGGGGGATGCTGCTTAGACATTGGAACCACTTTAATATTTTTCTTCTTTCCTTATATGCTTATGGTAACACATGACGTTGAGTTGCTGCACCCTCTATATATTTTTTTCTATTAACGTATATCTAAAGTCAATTTTTTTATTTTAGTCTTGAATAGAGAGGCAAGGGTTAACTCTTGTCAGATTACTTATTTTGCAATCTGAGTCCCATTTGAAAGATTTTTAGTCACTTCCTGTCTATAGACAACAGGAAATGAGAGGGAAATTCTCCAAAGTGCATTTCGGCTTGTTTGTGTCCATGGCATCAGTTCTAGAGACTTCTGAGATCATTCAAAGTTCACGGACAGATGCATTAGCCCTGCTTTAAACAGGTTTTGCATGCTCATAGACTTGTATGTTAATGCAAAACCCATTTTACGTGAACAAAAGCCCATCAGCACAGGTCCTTAAACAGCTGTCACCACTATATAGTGCTCCCTTGACAAGTAAACTTTTTTGGCTTTTATCACTTTCAGTACCAGTAACTGGTCACCTGGAGCAGGACATTTCCACAAAATTAAGTTTGATGGTCACTTGAACAAACTAATAGCTGTGCAGTTTTACTTACAAGAGACACAGGCTAAGGCCCTGTACACACGGGCAAGAATCTTGTCAGGAAAAAAACGTTGTTTTCCCTGACGAGATTCTTAACAAGAATCTCTTGCCGCCCAAGTGTACACACTGACCTTTTCAAAAGAACCGCGGTTCTCTTGAAAGGCAAGAACGCAGTGACGTTATCGCGTAGGACTTGCATGCGCTCGTCACATTCGATGCCGTCGCCGCCATCTTGCTTCACCCTACTTATGCCGTGGAAGCTACCGCGCATGCGTCAAAGTCATTTCGAGCATGCGCAGGTTTCCACGGCGACAGGTAAGTATACACACTCTCAGGTTTCTCGTCGGGAAACAAGCCGACAAGAAACTCCACGAGAAAAAAGAGCGCAGGTTCTCTTTTTTTCTCGTCGAGATTCTGGCCAGATTTCCTGACGAGAAACCTGAAAGCCTCGTACACACGAACGATTTTCTCTGCAAGAAAGCTCTGCCAGCAGTTTTCTTGCTGGTTGTTGAAAACCAGTCGTGTGTACGAGGCTTAAGTCTACATTTGTGCCTTGCAGTAATGCAGGTGTGTCGATTTTGGGTAATGTAGTGGACAACAAAGCATGTCCATTGGGGTGCCATTGAGAATGAAGAGTACCAAATAAAGCAACGTACCAAATAACATGTTTTTGCCATCTATAATTGAATAAAAAAAATATTGATGGAAACATGTTTTTGTGCATTGCAAGATTTTGGAGCCTTAGATTTGCCCCATTATTATGAAAAATAGGAAATTGGGAGGAAGGCCTCAATAAGTGACCCTCATTTGGTAAGACCATAAATGGCTGGTACCTTATCCTTATCAATGATATACAAAATAATGGACCCTAACAAACTAAATAGAAGGACTATAACGGTATCCAATTTGTGTAAAAAGTATCAAAAAATATTATATAATAAAAATTGCATATGTATACATATCGGAAAAAAAAAAAAAAACACACAAAAGCTGTACATAAAACATAACCAAAACCATCTAGTACTCCTTGAATACAAGTTCTTGGTGGCTCCTCTATGGTGGAGCACAGTGAGTTGCTGTAAACACCTTTGATAGATAAAAAGTTCATTTTATATACATCTATATAGATCAGACCAAAATGAGGGATAAATGAGGGGGAAAGAGGGACATTGCTCCAAATCGGGGACAGTCCCTCGAAATCAGGGACAGTTGGGAGCTATGTGGTGATATATAAGGTATTATATTAGGTGGGTAAAGAGGTTCCCATCATGTCATTCCTCAGATCAGCGTGGAGTGAGATAGATTCTTGGAATACTATTAACTGTGAGTGTTCTTGCTGAAACTTTTCCTGAAGAAGAAGGTTATCTCCTGCGAAACGCAAACTGTGTCGATGGTTTTGGTTATGTTTTATGTGCAGCTTTTGTTTTTTTTGTATGTTTTTTGAAATGTATACATGTGCAATTTTTATTATATAATAAATATATTTTGATACCTTTTACAAAAATTGGGTACTGTTATAGTCCTTAGATTTAGTTTGTTAGGGTCCAGTATTTTGTATTGTCCCATTATTAGGCTATACTTTGTCTGGTTCTGACTAGTGTTGAGCAGAATACGCCATATTCGATTTCGCGATATATCACGAATATATAGCCGAATATTCGAGAAATATTCGCTAAATTCGAATATTCGTGATATTTTATCGAAATGAAATTTTTGCAAAATTTCGCTATTGCGAATGCGAAAATAATTGTGAAATTTCGACAACAGCGGAAGGAGCACTCTGATTGGCTCAGAATATTCGTGATATTTTGCACTCTGATTGGCTCAGAATATTCGTGATATTGTATCGAAATTTCGCAAAATGCGAATGCGATATTGATGGCGAAATTTCGGAAGGAGCACTCTGGCTCAGAATATTCGTGATATTTTACAATACAAAATAATTGCGAAATTTCGACAAATGCGGAAGGAGCACTCTGATTGGCTCAGAATATTCGTGATATTTTACAATACAAAATAATTGCGAATATTCGGCAAATGCGGAAGGAGCACTCTGATTGGCTCAGAATATTCGTGATATTTTACAATAGAAAATAAAAAGTGTTTTGCATTGGTGGTGATTCTTTACTCTATCCATCTGTCACAGCCGTTTGTCAATCAAACACCTTGAAGATTGAACACGTTCATGCTGCATGCTTTGGACTTTTTTTCACTTCACATATCAAAGACATTTTTATGAAAGATTATTTTTCTATTATTGGGACTATATTTCTTTATATATTTGTTTCACTGTGTATTTCACAAGTTATTTGCGCTTGCTTATTTTATAATTTGCCCACATGTCTTGTCACTAGACATATTTTTTATTCTTGTAGAGCGACTCCATTTTCTGTCTTGTATTAATTTATGTTGTATAACATTTTTGAGTTGCTGCTGTCTACTCCCCCCTTTTTTTTAAGGTATGCGCAATTTTTTCCTTCTTACAAAAAAAAATAATATCAAACATACAAATATTCATAACAGAAACATACACAAAGCCCCCCCCTTTTGCATCAGAGACAATCGGAGTTCTCCTACCACAGTCATCGAAAATTCGCAATCATTTTCGCATTAGCGAAATTTCGCAATTTTTTTTTTTTTATATTCGGCAACATAAAAGGATCGCCTCAGCTTAGCTACTCGGTCCAGGGTCTCTAATCATACCAGCAATGCTTTTAGACGTCGATAGGATGTGATCTGTTTTAAAAATAAAATTGAAAAAATGCGAATATTCGGAATAGCGAATATTGGCCGCGAAATTCGAGATATTCGCGAATACTCGAATATGCCATATTCGAGCTGAATATTCGCAATACGAATATTCGTGAGCAACACTAGTTCTGACTTGAGAGTTAGCATCCGAGGTAAGTTGACATCTGACAGCATACATCCTTCCAGTGGGCATAACAGCAGCAGCAGAGCCCTCTTAGCCCTCTTTAACTTAGATTAAAATCTAAATAAGTGGCAACCATCTTTTATAAGTAACCCTGATAGCATCAAAGTGGTTGTAAACCCTTACAGACCACTTTTACCTACAGGTAAGCCTAGATTAACCTCCCTGGCGGTATGATTCTGTCTGGAATTACGTACCAAAAGCCGTACAATTATTTGCAAGGAAATTTGGCGTTTTATACAGTAGGCCTGCAATTCTTAGGAATAACTCATTTAAATCTGACCAAACAAGAGTCTAGTAGGCATCCCGGGTATGACATTTTTTTAAAAACAAAATGATAAATTATAATATAATAAATAATTATAAATAATTATAACAAATAATAATATAATTATAATAAAAATTATTCAATAATGTATTCAACTCAAAATCACTGAAATTTGCTCAGTTGCAGAATTGTCGCTGTCATTACTTTTATTTTTTTATGACGAATTTCCCCACAAATCGCTATCGCACAATTCTGCAAGTGATTATAATTTATTAACGCTGTTTTCTAGCTGCTCTAAAACCAAGGGACACTTGTGGTTGCTATGGACAATCTACAGTTTGCAGGCAAAAAGAACCGTTTTTATTATATAAAAGTACATGTAGGGCACTGGGCAGACCACTAGGGACAAGGGGTGTGTGTATTTTTTACATACAGTACTGTAATCTATAAGATTACAGTATACTGTATGTATTGTGTTTGTTTACCTGTTTACCTTTTTGAATTTGGCGCCGTTCTCCGCCCCCGTGCGTCGTAACGTCACAGGAAACGGAGATCGGCGGCACACGGGGACACTGTGAATCGAGCGAGGACCCGCTCGCTCACACAGCGGGGATGCATCGCTGGATCCAGGGACAAGGTAAGTAAACCAAGCCTGTGGATTCAGCGAGAAGGTAAGCTGCGCCGCTGCACGCTCTGCACATCTACCCCGAGCGTGACTCGGGGATACCGATCCTAACATGAAAAAAACACCCGAGTCACGCTCGGGGATACCGCCAAGGAGGCTACGGCTTACCTGTACGTGCAAGAAATATCTCCTAAACCTACTCGGTTTAGGAGATATTTACACTAGAGACTTGCGCCAATGTCTACGGCACATGCACCGTAGACCATGGCGCAGGCGTACTTTATAAACGGCATCATGCCATTTCTAAAGGAGGATGTGCCGTGACTTCCGGCTCCCGCGCGCATGCATTATCGTGGCTCCGGCAAATCACAGCGCTGGAGCCGCGATACCCGGAAGAGATGGCGGCAACGGAGGAGGGGAACGAGGACTGCTGCGGGGGCTTCGATCTCAGGTAAGTAATTCATAATGAGCTAGTATGCAATGCATAGCTCATTATGCCGTGCAGGGTGTTTTTTTTTTTTTTTTTTCAGAGGGTTTATTTGTTCTTTAATGTTCAGTTTCCAGCAGATTCCTATCTGTGAATGGTTCTCTAAAATATACCCACAACACCCCTCCCCAAATTAGCTATCGTCATTGAAATTGTACATCCTGACTCACGTCACTGCTGAAAATAAGTACTTCCAAAATAAATGAAACATCTCCTTGGCGGAGGGCTCGTGCTCCCTTGTGACCTGGACAGACAACAAACTCTGCTGCCTGTGTTTTCATCACGTCCAATGCGTGTCATGAACTAACCACTATTACAAAAGGTCAGCCACCAAGGTCAGGGGAGCCAGTGCAACGGACTCTACAGCTCCTGAGACTGCAAAAACACATTTACGTAATGTTACAGCACATTGTATGGGAATGAGCCATGCCTTAGCATGCATGGTAGACGAGGCGTATCATTTCAGTAGCATAGGAGAGTGCTGTAATATCACACCACTGCTACCTTTGTGGCCCCAGCGGTCCACAGTGCTTTCTTCTGTTACATATCTGTCAACCTTTCAGCGTGTTGCTTCTGTGACCGTTCTGTCAGTCTGCCTCCTGTGATCCAGAGAGGTCCAGCAAAGGCATGGAAAACAAGTCAGACTAGTTCTTTCCTTTGACAAGTATGAGTATAAGAGGAACGGGACCATGCAACAAATAAAGATTATGTTCTTTGTAGGCTGAAAACTGGCATTACATGTCTCGCATGAAAAGAATGAAAGCATAATTATTTCAATTATAGGTAGACGCTTGTAAACTGAGTCATCCCCCTGGCTTCTTATATATGCCTGGGACTCCAGAGAGGAGATCTCATGAGGCCCCGTACACACGACCGAGTTTCTCGGCAGAATTAAGCCAGAAACTCGATCGGAGCTGTATTCTGCCGAGAAACCCGGCCGTGTGTACACTTTCGGCCGAGGAAACCGACGTCGGGCCAAATAGAGAACTTTTCCTCGTTAGTCAGCGGGGAAACTTGGCTCGCTGAGATCCTCGGCGGCTTCACAAGGAACTCGGCGAGCAAAACGATGTGTTTTGCTCGTCGAGTTTCTCGGCCGTGTGTACGGGGCCTTACGTTTCCCGCGGATAAATCCTCTGGCGGATATTTGGATCTGATGGCTGTACACACCATCAGATCGAAATCCGCGTGGAATACATCCGCGGTGACGTGCGCGACGCTGGAAGGTAAATACTTCCGCACATGCGTCGAATCATTACGACGCATGCGAGGGAGGGGAGCGGACGGACTGATCCGGTGAGTCTGTACAGACGACCGGATCAGTCCGCTGGACTGGATTCCAGCTGATAGGTTTCTTAGCATGCTAAGAAATTTTTATCCGCTGGGAATCCATTGGCTGGATTTTTATCCGCCGGGAAATGTCTGCTCGGACGTACACACGACCGGATCTATCTGCTGGAACTGATCCGCGGATCAATCCCAGCGGATAGATCCGGTCGTCTGTACGAGGCCTTAGAGTTCCTGTCTCTGTCCACCAGATAGACAGCTCAATCTTGTGATCTTGCATACAGGTGTCTTCTGAATGCCTGTATGCAAGATCACAAATAGGGCCCCCTTTTTTCAAGACTCTATGGGGTTGATTTACTTAGGGCAAAAAGACTGAACTTTGCAAAATGCACTTGCACTCTGCAAGTGCAGTTGCTCCAGAGATTAGTAAATGAGCAGAAGCTCTGCTGACTTCCATCATATGCAAGCAAAAATTCACTTTTTTTTCCTTTGCAAAGTGAAGCCTTACCTCATTTACTAAGCTCTGGAGCAACTGCACTTTGCGAAGTGCAGGGTCTATTTGCCTTTAGTAAATTAACCCCTACGCTGATTTATTAAAATTGGAGAGTGCAAAATCTGGTGCAGCTCTGCATAGAAAACAATCAGCTTCCAGGTTATTTTGTCAAAGCTTAACTGAACAAGCTTAAGTTCAGTGGCGGCTGGTGGGTTTTTCTTTGGGGGGGGGCAAACAACACCATCCCGGGGCAACGAGGCACAGCACCCCCCCTCCCCTCGGTGGGCAGTCCGGCCCGGCACTTAGTAGCAGCTCCGATGTCCAGTCCTCCAGCTTCCTCCTGTGTGTCTTCCGCCAAAGTGCTAGGCATCCAATAGGATTGCCTGATGCTTTGGCCAGACCTGCCTCCTGATTGGCAGGGAGAAAATTTAGTGTGATAATAGCGAAGATTCATTTGCTATGGTCACACAACTGGGTGGGCTCCAAGCTCACCCTTTTTTGAAGCCTATTAAAGCCTCCGGCTCTAATCAGGTGCTTTAAAAAAAAAACACCTACGTCACATTGGAATCCATGGTCCGGCGCCACTGATATGTAGATCAGGGGGCCGAACACATGGATAGGGAAACCGGCGGCCGCGCGTCCTCTATGGACAGGCCGCCACTGCATAAGTTGGAAGCCGATTGGCTACCATGCACAGCTTTACCAGATTTAACACTCTCCAGGTGTCCCTACCGGTATTCAGGAAGTGGGAGCAGGCATTAGGCACTTATTCAGAAGTGTGGACATATGTGGGATAAGACGCCGCTGAAACCGACCCAGTGCTTCAGATGTGGATATGGCAGTATATCGCCTCAGCCAGTGGTGCGCTGGCCACGCTCCTGACATGTTTTATCCCACCTCCTGGGGCTTGGCCACAGATGCCATACACAGCCATATCCACATCTAAAGCCCTGGGTTGGTTTAAGCAGCATCTTATCCTACATAGGATGGTGTCACAGTAAGGAGCACTTATTGAATCTAATCCCCAAAGTGTGCAATGAGGGCAAAGTGGGCCCCCTCCACCTTGGGGCTCATGCAAGCACTGCACACATTAGGTTGCTTGCACATGTTGCCGCTCAGCTGCATTTCATCCCTCCCAGCACTTCAGTGCATGCAGGATGGACAGATACAGTGTTAAGCCCTACTAGACAGGGGTTAGACAATGTGTCGAGTGGTACAGGTGTTTAGGGCGCCGTATCTGTTCATGGATGAAGTTACGGAATGCAGAAAACCTACGTTTCAGAACCTCATACATGAACAGACAGTGACCTAAACGCTGGTACCACTCGGTACACTCTAGGGCGGCTTCACACTACCCTATGGCACTTTGGCTAAAGTGAAGCTAACCCACAGTTTTCATGTGGGTTAGCTGAACTTTCCCATAGACTTCAATTATGCCCCAAATTTTTGGTGCACTTTTCAGAAAACACAACAAAATCAAATGACATAATAGAAGTCTATTGAAAAGCACAACTAACCCTCGTGAAAACTACAGGTTAACTGCTTTGCCCAAAGCTTAGTGGGGCAGCGTGAAGCCGCCCTAAACCGCCAGGAGGGACCCACTGCTGCTAAACAGTTCATTGTACAAAGGGGCCTTAGGGACGTGCCAGTAGCACAGAATTAAAACAGTGACATCTAAAGCACTGTCTTATCTACTTTGTACAAGAGTGACGGATATAGCTTTGTATACTCAAAGTAAGTCATGTCCCTCCTTAACAAAAACATAGTGGCTGTAAGCCAGGCAATGCAACACTCAAGTCTAGCTTCTTTGTATCCACCAGGAGCCAATAGGCTCATATTAGAACAAAACACAACAAGGAAACACTTCTGTAAGGAAGGACACCTCTACAAACTATTTTGGTAGAAGAGAAATATAAAAATACTTTAAAGTGGTTGTAAGCCTCATGAAATATAAACAAATCATATCCCTTTATAGTGTGTACTTGTCTCAATTAAGATCAGAAATTGTTACTTTTGTCTGCTGCTTCATTCCTCTGCTATCGGCATGAATCGCTTCTGACAAGTTTTTCTGACACCAAGAGATAAAAGGTGATAGGGGATGAACCTCCAGATGATTGACAGCCTCAGCTCTGTTCCTGTGTTCGGGGGGTGTGTCTCTTCTCTCCAATAAGCTGTCAGAGCTCTCCTCATTGAGCTCTGCAAAGTGTAACTTGAGCTCTCCGCTCCCCTTTCTTTTTAAACCCTCAGACAAGCTTTGTATGCCTGTAAATAGGAGAATTGTTTTTCATTTCTGTGCATCTCTGAAGCCTCGTACACACGACCGAGTTTCTCGGCAAAAACCAGCAAGAAACTTGCTGGGAGATATTTTTTTGCCAAGGAAACCGGTCGTGTGTACATTTTCGTTGAGGAAACTGTCGAGAAACTCGACAAGCCAAAAAGAGAGCAAGTTCTCCATTTCCTCGACGGGAGTCTCAAATTGGCTTGTCAAGTTCCTCAACGGGCTGGTTTTCGACGAGAAACTTGAGCGTGTGTATGCTAAGAAACCTGCGCTAGCTCATAATAAAGTATGAGACGGGAGTAAAAGTAACATTTGTAATGGAGATAACACATTTTTCAAGCTGTAACAGACTGAAAAGTGCAAATCGTCTCTTACCAAACTTTTACTTAACACGCAAACACATAAGATTAGCAAAAGCAGCCCCAAGAGTTTAGCCAGTGGAATCAAACTTCCCCTGCCGTTGTATGTGTTGTAGGTCACCGCGTTTGAGAACGAGGAGATTTTGTCTTGACAGTGTGTACGCAAAGCAAGCTTGTCGAGTTCCTCCACAAGCCTAACAAGGAACTCGACGAGGAAAACGATGTGTTTCGCCCGTCGAGTTCCTCGGTCGTGTGTACGAGGCCTGAGGCCAGTCAGTTCAATGTGTGCGTGTAAGGGTGTACAACCACTTTAAGTTCTTCTACCATCTTAGTTTAGCTGTTAAAGTATTTCTACTGCCAAAATGTCTGAAGGTTCTCATTTATCCAGGTCATGGTAGACCTAGTTATAGTTAATCACATTTAACTGGACTGATCCTAAAAAAAAAACTCAAAGTGAGTCATGTTCTTCCTCAGCCAAGAAACATGCAACGGTTTCTGTAAGCCCGGCTACGCTCAAACCATAGTTCAACTTCTTTGTATCCGCCAAGATTCCGCTTCTTAAGAATTAGCTTCATTACAGAACAAACCACAACAGGAAGGGCTCCACCTCAAACTGTTCGGGGAGAAGACAAGGGAAATAGCGTGGATTTATGTCACTAAGCTGCCCAGCAAAAGTGACAGTTGGGGTTGGAACATACCATACAACACTTCTGGGGGTGCTGGGTGATCATCTTTCCTTCCAAAAGGGCAGCACAGTGGTGTAGTGAGTAGCACTTTCGCCTAGCAGCAAAAGGGTCGCTGGTTAAAATCCCGACTACGACACCATCTGCACTGATGTGCAGTGATGTAAAGGGGGAAAGAGGACACAACTGTTATACACTATTAGCTGGATTCACGTAGGGCGGGGTATTTTTGAGCCGGCGTAGCGTAGCGTATTTACGCTACGCCGCCGTAAGTCAGAGAGGCAAGTGCTGTATTCACAAAGCACTTGCCTCCTAAGTTACGGCAGCATAGCGTAAATGGGCCGGCGTAAGCGCGCCTAATTCAAATTGTGAAGAGGTGGGCGTGTTTTATGTAAATAAACTATGACCCGACGTGATTGACGTTTTTAACGAACGGCGCATGCGCCGTCCGTGGACATATCCCAGTGTGCATTGCTCCAAAGTACGCCACAAGGACTTATTGGTTTCGACGTGAACGTAAATTACGTCCAGCCCATTCACAGACGACTTACGCAAACAACGTAAAATTTTCAAAATTCGACGCGGGAACGACGTCCATACTTAACATTGGCTAGGCCAGCTATTTGTTCGACTAACTTTACGCCTGAAAACGCCTTACGTAAATGGCGTATTTTTACTGCGACGGTCAAGCGTACGTTCGTGAATAGGCGTATCTTGCTGATTTACGCATTCTAGGCGTAAATCAGCGTTCACGCCCCTAGCGGCCGGCGGAACTAGACAGCTAAGATACGACGGCGCAGGCTGTCGTATCTTAGCTACATTTAAGTGTATCTCAATTTGAGAATACACTTAAATGTACGACGGCTTAGATTCAGAGTTACGAAGGCGTATCTACTGATACGCCGGCTTAACTCTTTGTGAATCTAGCTATATGTATTCTTTTATGTGCCTTCTTTTTATTGGGCGCTTTTTTTGTTTTTTAAAAGGTGCCAGTGTTCTGTCAAGTTCTCCAACCCGGCAGAAACTCCAACCGCTTAACTTCCGGTTTATTTAAAACCAGCAATAATTGGAGTTTTTTGACGAATTGGTGGTTGGACACAACGCTGGCAACCGAATAGAGTCCGCTGTAGGAAATTATGATCAGAGATTCTTACTCCGCTCAGATACTAGCCAATAAAATGGCCGCCTCCGAGGCCAATTCGGTTGTCGGTGTTGTGTCCAACCACCAATTCATCAAAATCTCAGATTACTAAGGTTTTAAATAAACTGGAAGTGAGGTAGTTGGAGTTTCTGATGGGTTGGAGATATTGACAAAACACCAGCCAGCACCGGGATTTTTTCTTTCCTCCATGTTGTCCTCCATGTATTTTGGCAGGAAGGAGTCCCCCTGTTAGAATACAAAGCACAGCAGGAGAGATGCCAGAATCACACATCTTTATGATGATGCAGGGATCTGTCATTTTTTCATCCAAACCCGTTGATTTGAATGAAAAAAGACTACGTGGTTGATTTACTAAAACCGAAGAGTGCACAATCTGGTGCAGCTATACATGGTAGCCAATCAGGTATAAATATATAACTTACTATCTATTTACTAATGCTAGCAGCAAAAGATTTAAAAATAGTGTTGATTGAGAGTGTGAAGTTCCAAAACACGTTGTCATAGTTGATGCTGGAAGCTGCTACAAAGCGTTAGCCAGGGCCCAGGGGCCCCACCAAAATGTTGCTATGGGGCCCCAATATTCATAGTAAAGTCCCTGGTAACATTCAAGCCATATCTGTTTGTTTTTTTAGATACGCTGATCCTCCTTCTCCTTACACGCAAGACTAAATGCTGGCGTGTGTACTAAAATGTGTGTCCCAGAATTTCAGATAGTTCTGAACAGGAAATGTCATTCTCTATGAAGAGGGTGATGTGTATAAAGGCAGACCGCACATGTTGATCACATTTGTAGAATAGACTCTTTGGGCCAGATTCTTAGAAGAGATACGACGGTCGGTCGTATCTATGCGCCTATCTATGCGCCTGATTCTTATGCCGCGTACACACCATCACTTTATGTGATGAAAAAAAATGACGTTTTTAAAAACGTCACTTTAATTGACTGTGTGTGGGGGAAAACGTCGTTTTATGTCTTGTAAAAAACGACCAAAAAAAATTGAAGCATGCTTCAATTTTATGTGTCGTTTTTCAAAAGTGCACTTTTTACTTCACAGAAATTGACTGTGTGTAGCAAAAAACGTCGTTTTCTAAGACGTTTTTTCATCCACGCATGCCCAGAAGCTACTTATGAAGCAAGCTTCAATGGTAAAACGTGGTGGAACGTAACCTCACTTTGCAAGAACATTGTGAGAAAAACGATGGTGTGTAGGCAACTTCATCTTTGAAAATTGAAGTTTCAAAAACGTCATTTTTTACTTCACAGAAAGTGTCGTTTTTTTTCATCACATAAAGTGATGGTGTGTATGCGGCATTAGAATCAGTTACGCATAGATATCTTTTAGATCCGATAGGCGTAACTGCATTTTTAAGCTGACCGCTAGGGGCGTGTATGCCGATTTACGCGTCAAAATATGTAAATCAGCAAGATACGCGAATTCCCGAACGTACGCCCGGCCGACGCAGTAAATTTACGCCGCTTACGTTAGGCTTTTCCCGGCATATAGTTGCCCCTGCTATATGGTGGCATAAGTGCGGCGTATCAATGTTAAGTATGGCCGTCGTTCCCGCAACGAAATTTGAAAATTTTCCGTCGTTTGCGTAACTCGTCCGTGAATGGGGCTGGACGTAATTTACGTCCACGTCAAAACAAATACATCCTTGCGGCGTATTAAGAGCAATGCACACTGGGAGATTTCCACGGACGGCGCATGCGCCGTTCGTGAAAAAACTTCAATCACGTCGGGTCACAGAAGATTAACATAAAACACGCCCCCCTGTCCCACATTTGAATTAGGTGGGCTTACGCCGGCCGATTAACGCTATGCCGCCACAACTTACAGAGCAAGTGCTTTGAGAATACAAGACTTGCCAGTCTAAGTTGCGGCGGCGTAACGTAAATCGGATACGTTACGCCGCTGCAAAGATATGCGCTCCTCTGGCCCCAAGACTTCTTTATTGACTTATTGATTTGTCTTTATTCAAACTGAAAAAGACTTGAGTTAAATGATACAAAAATTGCAGATTTAAAGTATATCCTCACAGGGTGACTCTGTGGATACACGGATAGTAGTGTGCCACCGTCCCAATAATGTTTAGAAGGAAGAAATTGGAACTAGAAAATGGACTTTGTAGGCACACACATAAAATATATAAAATGTATTGAAATTTTTAATTGGATAAAGTTAAAATCATTGTCTACAAACACAGATTAAAACACATTATAATGTTCAATGATCCCAAAGACTCTTTGGGGTCGTTGAACATTATAATGTGTTTTAATATGTGTTTGTACACAATGATTTTAACTTTATCCAATTAAATTTTTTCAATTAATTTTACACATTCTGTGTGTGCCTACAAAATCCATTTTCTAGTTCCAATTTCTTCCTTATGATCAATGATAGTAAAAGATTTTTTTTTTTTTTAATTAATAAAAACATAGTTGAATGATGTCGACTGTATTCTTGCAGAGAGGTTTCCAACATAAAATATATAGAACAGAGATTCTTGTGCTGACATCATTTATATTTTTCTAAATTATTGTCTCAGTGTACTCACCTTCAAACATAATTGGTGTCTCCCAATAAAATCACAAATTTTTGGTTGAGAGCATTGTCTCTCTCCATATTCTTTTATTTACTTTAAATAATATACAAAATCAATAAATCGTCAGAACAAAAGTCCTTCTGTGTTAGGCAGAAAAAACAAACCTTCCAGTGATCCAACTAATAGATGCAGGAATATTCAATCATTGTGAGGATCAAAGGCTTACCGAAAATAGTGGCTTCACAATCAGGTGGCCCCTGATTCGTTGGTGTGAATCGTAAAGGGTTGGATTTAAGTGCCACAACATCACGCCACCATATTGGTGGTCTGGGTGGCAATGTTAGATGTGAGGCCTCATACACACGACCGTTTTCCTCGACAGAATCCATCAAGAAACTTGGTGGCAGAGCTTTTTTGCCGAGGAAAAACGGTCGTGTGTATGTTTTTCATCGAACAAGTTCTCTTTTTCCTCTACGGGAGTCTCAATTTCCTTGTCGTGTTCCTCGTCGGGCTGTTTTTCTTTGAAAATAACAAACATGTTATACTTACCTCCACTGTGCAGCTTGTTTTGCAAAGAGTGTCCCCTAACCCTGTCTTCTGGGGTCCCTCGGCGGCTGTCTCAGGCTCCTCCTCGAAAAGGCTTTCCACCGTCATGTGAGCGAGCTCGCATGGTGGAAAGCTTTTGCGAGCGTGCTCCCTTAAAAAAAGCGGCGGGCATATGCGCCGACTGTATCACTCGGCCCCGCCCCCTGCGCACCACGTCATCCGCTGTGATTGACAGCAGTGCCAGCCAATGGCTGCATTGCTATCAATTCGTCCAGCCTAGCCAATCAACGGCCAGGCTGGGAACCTGAAGAGGATCACGTGGTCGCGCACGGGACTTTCAAGGGGTCAGGTAAGTAAAACGGGGGCTCGGGGGGGGGGGGGGGCGGTACCATCGGATGTTTTTTCACCTTAATGCATAGGATGCATAGGAACATTTCTTTCTGTTTACTGACTTTAAATACTTTGCTTTTATAGTATTTTGATTTTATCTGGTAAACATACTACACTATTGAAGATCGTTGTAGGGCTCGTGGTGAGCTTTATTTATCCTAGTTGGAGCACAGAAAATGGTGCCATTGCAGGTGGCTGACCACATGGACTCTGTAAGACCTCCAATTTATCCTATGTGCATACGCTGCTCTAATGGCAGCCATGTCTTTTGGTGAGTGTTGAATTCACTAGATGTTGGTGACTGGATCATTATACACCTTAAGAAGAGTCTTCACGTGTACTGGTGGTGTTTTATAGACTGTATTCATCACCTAATATGAACACTGTGGGACTCTTTTACTATATATTTTTGGACTTTTTTCTTTGAATTGCTATTATATAAGCAATTTTGCACTTTACACTTTATTTTGTTCTAGCTTATATATATATATATATATATATATATATATATATATATATATATATATATATATATATATACTTGCAAAAACAACAATTTTTCCAAATTTCATTAAACATTGAAAACTGAGTCAGATCTCAGTTTCCATTTCATAAGATGGCTGTCTGTACTAATGATAATAGTTTTATTGTTTTGGAAGTGGATTTCACCATCTGTGAAAATATTAATAAGCAAGTCACAGCATCCACCATCTTTAGTATCTTTGGCTCTTGCATATCGAGAGAAATTTCTATCAACCCATTACATTCAATTAAAGGTACTGAAATAGCCCACACAGGACCATTTTTGTAAAGCAGAAATAGCCTTGGATTATTTTTTTTTATTAAAGTTGAACTCCAGGTATGGTTTGTATTGCAGAGTTACATTGGTCCAGCTTGGACCATAACGTTATCGGCTGTTCACCCAGAGGCGATTAAGTTCGCATGTGTTGCGCTATATAAATTTTCATTCATTCATTCATTCATGCTGCCTACTGCTGCCTCTCGTGTGAGGCACCATAAATAATAATGTTATAATACAGTGGTCTTCAAACTGCAGCTTGCAACCCCTTTTCTTGACTTTATCCAACTTTTGGGGCACTTTTTTTCACACTGACATGAACGATCAGGCATAATTTCATTCACTAAGAGCAACAATGTGGTGCAAATCCTTTCACTGACACCAACAATGGGGCACTATTCCTTTCATTGACATCGCCCTTGAGGCCTCATTATGAACGATGAAATCGGATAGCTGCACACCCACAGACAATGCAATTCGGCTTTAATCAAAGAATCAATAAAAACATTACAGGGTGAGCATACAGGCAGAGGAGGAACATGTTGATGCGTTTCACGCGATAACTGTGCTTTGTCGAAACTACATGAGGTTCAACCACTACACACACTAATATATAAAATCACATGATTGTACAGTGAAATCTCAGGATAACAATCTCAATCCGTTCCAGGAGAATGCTCGTAATCCAAAGTACTCACATATCAAAGCGAGTTTCCCCATTAAAGTAAATGGAAACGAAAATAATTTGTTGACTTCAATGGCATGCAATAACGCATGTGGCCAGAGGTGGGGGCTCCGGAGAGCCTTGGAAACACATGGAAAGGCACAAGGACAGCTCGACTAACCTCGGCAAACCTCGGAAAGGCTCGGGAATAGAGTATTTCCGAATCTTTCCAAGTATTTCCGAACAACTCCAATCGGCTCCACTCGGCTCTGGCGCCCCCCCACCTCAGGCCAAACACAGTACTGCACATCGCTGTGGCTTGAATCCTGCTCGTTTAGTAAGACAAAACTTGCAAACCGAGTCAGGAATTTAAAAAATACAGTGCTCGTATTGCGAAATGCTCATTAACTGCGTTACTCACAATCCGAGGTTCCACTGTACAGGTGTTTTCAATTAAGTGATTGCAACCATCGTTCCAAGATATGTTCCCATTTAAAGGAAAAAGCAGACCAAAGTCCTAATAATAAAAAAAAATATATATATATATATATATATATATATATATATATATATATATATATATATATACACACACAGTGGGACAAAAAAGTATTTAGTCAGCCACCAATTGTGAAAGTTCTCCCACTTAAAGCGGGGTTCACCCGAATTATTATTTTTTTTAAATTAGATTGAGGCTAATTACAGGAAGCAGAATCTGGTGTTTTTTTTAAATCAATGCCGTACTTACCGTTTTAGAGATAGATGTTCTCCGCCGCTTCCGGGTATGGTCTTCGGGACTGGGCGTTCCTATTTGATTGACAGTCTTCCGACGGTCGCATACAGCGCGTCACGAGTTGCCGAACGTCGGTGCGGCTCTATACGGCACCTGCGCACCGACGTTCGGCTACTTTCGGAAACTGGTGACGCGCTGTATGCGACGGTCGGAAGGCTGTCAATCAAATAGGAACGCTCAGTCCCGCAGCCCATACCCGGAAGCCACGGAAAACATCTATCTCTAAAACTAAAAGTACTGCATTAATTTTAAACAAAACACCCGATTCTGCTTCCCGTAATTAGGCCCAATCTAATGTTAAAAATTGATTTTTTTGGGTGAACCTCCACTTTAAAAAGATGAGAGGCCTGTAATTGTCATCATAGGTATACCTCAACTATGAGAGACAAAATGTGGAAGCAAATCCAGACAATCACATTGTCTGATTTGGAAAGAATTTATTTGCAGATTATGGTGGAAAATAAGTATTTGGTCTCCTCTACAAACAAGCAAGATTTCTGGCTCTCACAGACCCGTATCTTCTTCTTTAAGAGGCTCCTCTGTGCTCCACTCATTATCTGTATTAATGGCATCTGTTTGAACTTGTTATCAGTATAAAAAAAGACACCTGTCCACACCCTCAAACAGTCACACTCCAAACTCCACTATGGTGAAGACCAAAGAGCTGTCGAAGGACACCAGAAACAAAATTGTAGACCTGCACCAGGCTGGGAAGACTGAATCGGCAATAGGCAAGCAGCTTGGTGTGAAGAAATCAACTGTGGGAGCAATAATTAGAAAATGGAAGACATACAAGACCACTGATAATCTCCCTCAATCTGGGGCTCCACGCAAGATCTCTCCCCGTGGGTCAAAATGATCACAAGAACGGTGAGCAAAAATCCCAGAACCACACAGGGGGACCTAGTGAATGACCTTCATAGAGCTAACAAAGGCTACCATCAGTAACACACTACGCCGCCAGGGACTCAGATCCTGCAGTGCCAGACGTGTCCCCCTGCTTAAGCCAGTACATGTCCGGGCCCATCTGTGGTTTGCTAGAGAGCATTTGGATGATCCAGAAGAGGATTGGGAGAATGTCATATGGTCAGATGAAACCAAAGTAGAACTGTTTGGTAGAAACACAACTCGTCGTGTTTGGAGGAGAGACAATGCTGAGTTGCAATCAAAGAACACCATACCTACTGTGAAGCATGGGGGTGGCAACATCATGCTTTTTCTATTTCTCTGCAAAGGGAACAGAAGGACTGATTCGTGTACATGAAAGAATGAATGGGGCCATGTATCGTGAGATTTTGAGTGCAAATCTCCTCCTATCAGCAAGGGCATTGAAGATGAAACGTGTCTAGGTCTTTCAGCATGACAATGATCCCAAACACACCACCTGGGCAATGAAGAAGTGGCTTTGTAAGAAGCATTTCAAGATCCTGGAGTGGCCTAGCCAGTCTCCAGATCTCAACCCCATAGAAAACCTTTGGAGGGAGTTGAAAGTCCATGTTGCCCAGCGACAGCCCCAAAACATCACTGCTCTAGGAGATCTGCATGGAGGAATGGGCCAACATACCAGCAAAAGTGTGTGACAACCTTGTGAAGACTTACCTAAAACGTTTGACCTCTGTCATTGCCAACAAAGGATATATAACAAAGTATTGAGATGAACTTTTGATATTGACCAAATACTTATTTTCCACCATAATCTGCAAATAAATTCTTTCCAAATCAGACAATTTTGTCTCTCATAGTTGAGGTATACCTATGATGACAATTACAGGCCTCTCTCATCTTTTTAAGTGGGAGAACTTGCACAATTGGTGGCTGACTAAATACTTTTTTTGCCCCACTGTATATATATATTGTAAGGGGTTAGCTCGGTAGCAGGGGGGGGGGTGTGACCCCCTGGATGGGTTCACTACACACGGCACAATACAGAGAAACAGCCGAAGACGGTTGACAACAAAGAATTTGGTTTATTCTTCCATCTTGCTGGAAACAAGTGCAAGCATCCAAACAGCATAAACAAAATCAAACATAAAATACACCCTGGCCACTTGGGGCGTCTACCTTCATCACACAGGAACCTATCTATGGAGTCTGGCACAGCCTAGTGCTGGGCAGACACTGCTGGTCATACAGCAGAAAACAATAGTCTCTTTTTGATTTTTATCACACAGAAAAATCAACAGCACCTCACCTCTTCAGAAGTATTTCTGCTCACTGCTCTCCTTCACTCAGAAAGCCTCAGGATGCAGCAATCAGTAGTAATCCTCTGGATTACTTATAGAGGTCTTAATTGCCTCATTCTGAACAGCTGAAGTTTTCCAACGCCTTTAAACCTTTCTGGCTACTTCTGCAGCCGACACCCGATAATAATTGGTGTATTGTCTAAACAAGGCAGAAATGTATCTCCCGTCTGACAACACCCACAGATTTACCTGACTTCCTGTCACAATATATATATATATATATATATATATATATATATATATATATATATATATATATATATATATATATATATATATATATATAGTGAAAAGTAAATACAGTATTAATAATCATAGCAAAGAAAAATTCATAATGATTAAAAAAAAAAAATGTAATCACTAAGAACAGAAAATTGCAAGATACAGCATTTTGCTCCAATACTGAAGCATACACACATGATGGTAACAACAATGAGTTTCTTGATGGGTTGCAGTATAGTGCAACTATAATCTAAAAAAATATAAATATATCCCCCAAAAAATATATATATATCCAAAAATAAACGGAGTGAACAGATTAAACAAACCCATTACCGAGACATAAAAATGGGTCAGGTCCCACTGAAGGTTTAGACCTATGGGAACCTTATTTTGAAGTGTAAATGTAAGAGAGAGAGAGAGAGAGAGAGAGAGAGAGAGAGAGAGAGAGAGAGAGAGAGAGAGAGAGAGGGGGAGGGGGAGAGAGGGGGGAGAGAGAGAGAGGGGGGGAGAGAGAGGGGGGAGAGAGGGGGGTGAGAGAGAGAGAGAGAGATCATTCCTTCCACTGACATCAGTGGGACATTAAACATCCCCAAGGGTGGCCACCACACTCTATTAAAAGTATATCGCTGCTATGCTGGCTTTTTACCAAAACTGATGTGTAAAAAACAGAACCAATAATTAATCACCATCTAAAAATCCAGCTGCTGTGCACCCAGTATGACTCCCAATCAACACATAAATACACAAATATCAGCTGTACAGTGCTAGTGTGTAAAATAAATACATGTGTAAAAATAAACTTAGACAGAATCAAACACATAAAAAAAGAATAATTATTGAAAAAGTCCTCCAAAGATTCTTCTTAGTAAGATACAGTACCTCACAAAAGTAAGTACACCCCCCACACTTTTGTAAATATTTAATTATATCTTTTCGTGTGACAACACTGAAGAAAATACACTTTGCTACAGTGTAAAGTAGTGAGTGTACAGGTTGTATAACAGTGTAAATTTGCTGTCCCCTCAAAATAACTCAACACACAGCCATTAATTTTTAAACCGCTGGCAACAAAAGTGAGTACGCTCCTAAGTGAAAATGTCCAAATTGGGCCCAATTAGCCATTTTCCCTCTCTGGTGTCATGTGACTCATTGGTGTTACAAGGTCTCAGGTGTGAATGGGCAGCAGGTGTGTTAAATTTGGTGTTATCACTCTCACTCTCTCATACTGGTCAATGGAAGTTCAACATGGCACCTCATGGCAAAGAACTCTCTTAGGATCTGAAAAAATTAGTTTTTGCTTTACATAAAGATGGCCTTGGCATCCCATGATGCTATTGCACTCTGCAATGTAGTTGAGCATCATGGGAAATGTAGTTCCAAAACATCTGGGGTGATAAGATTCGCCATCACTGGCCTAGGATATAAAAAGATTGCCAAGTCACTGAAACTGAGCTGCAGGCCGATGGCCAAAACCATATAGCGGTTTAACAGGACAGGTTCCCCTCAGAACAGGCCTCGCCATGGTTGACCAAACAAGTTGAGTGCACGTGCTCAGCGTCATATCCAGAGATTGTCTTTGAGAAATATACATACGAGTGCTGCCAGCATTTGCTATAGAGCAGGGGTGTCAAACTGGCGGCCCTCCAGATGTTGCAAAACTAAAAGTCCCATGAGGCATTGCAAGGCTAACAGTTACAGGACTCTCACAGGCAGGGGCATGATGGGACTTGTAGTTTCGGAACAGCTGGAGGGCCGCCAGTTTGACACCCCTGCTATAGAGGTTGAAGGGGTGGGGGGGCAGCCTGTCAGTTCTCAGACCATAGGCTGCACACTGCATCAAATTGATCTGCATGGCTGTCGTCACAGAAGGAAGCCTCTTCTAAAGATGATGCACAAGAAAGCTCACAGTTTGCTGAAGACAAGCAGACTAAGGACATGGATTACTAGAACTAAGTCCTGTGGTCTGATGAGACCAAGATAATCGTATTTGGTTCAGATGGTGTCAAGTGTGTGTGTAGCCCCGATGATTCCTTTTACTGACCAATGATGAGGCATAATTCCACCCACGGATATAAACAATTGAGCACTATTCCTCCCACTAACACCAATGACAGGACACTATTCCTCCCACTAACACCAATGACCGGACACTATTCCTCCCACTAACACCAATGACAGGACACTATTTCTCCCACTAACACCAATGACAGGACACTATTTCTCCCACTAACACCAATGACAGGACACTATTTCTCCCACTAACACCAATGACAGGACACTATTTCTCCCACTAACACCAATGACAGGACACTATTCCTCCCACTAACACCAATGGCAGGACACTATTCCTCCCACTAACACCAATGACTGGACACTATTCCTCCCACTAACATCAATGACAGGACACTATTCCTCCCACTAACACCAATGACAGGACACTATTCCTCCCACTAACACCAATGACAGGACACTATTCCTCCCACTAACATCAATGACAGGACACTATTCCTCCCACTAACATCAATGACAGGACACTATTCCTCCCACTAACATCAATGACAGGACACTATTCCTCCCACTAACATCAATGACAGGACACTATTCCTCCCACTAACATCAATGACAGGACACTATTCCTCCCACTAACACCAATGACAGGACACTATTTCTCCCACTAACACCAATGACAGGACACTATTCCTCCCACTAACACCATTGACAGGACACTATTCCTCCCACTAACACCAATGACAGGACACTATTCCTCCCACTAACACCATTGACAGGACACTATTCCTCCCACTAACACCAATGACAGGACACTATTCCTCCCACTGGCAACCAAGATGCTGGGCATTTTTTACTCTTAGTGGTCACTGTCCAGCCCAGCTAAAGTCTGAAATACAGCAAACTGGCCCTTGGTTTAGAAAGTTTGGTGACCCCTGTTATGTATAATGCAAGTGATCACCGGGGGGCGGAAGACTAAGGAAATGCTAACTACTGTCTTCAGCATATTCAGATGACATTGGGGTTGATTTACTAAAGGCAAAAAGTTGTAGTCTGCAGTAGCTCCAGATTTTAGTAAGCAGAAGCTCTGCTGACTTCGATCATCCAATCATGTGCGTGAAAAAAATGCTGTTTTTTTTTTATCTTCCTTGCACGTGATTGGGTACTTTTTGCAAAGTGAAGCCTTACCCAATTTACTAAACACTGGGACAACTGCAACTATTTGCCTTTAGTAAATAAACCCTATTGTTCTCTCCCAGTATGTTTTTCTTATGATGACCATGACAAAATATGCATAGAATTGCCTTTTAATGATAAATGAGAACCTATTCATAGGTTTCCTTTAAAGGGTTTGTAAAGGAAGTTTTTTTTTTAGCTTAATAGCTTCCTTAATGCAGTCCTGTTTTCATGTCCTCATTGTTCGTTTTTGCTCTCAAGTTGCTGTAATTCTTCTCTGATCTCCACACTTCCTGGTTGTCTGTTTCCTGATAACCACAGTACTGGGAGCTTTCTCTCTGTGGTCACTAATCAAGGAGGTGTGATTACTGTGTGTCTAAAACCCCACAGCACCAATCAGTTTTGTTTTCCAAACCATCACTGCCCTGTATTGGCTCTGTGGCTCTGTACATCACAGAAGCAGGAAACAACATGCAAAAACGAAACTAGAAACTGCAGGTACATTATATGATTGATTTTTATCTGTTTTTAATCATTTTTAAAAGGAATCAGTTAACTATTATGTCTCTATACCCTGTAAACAGTCATTTCAGCAAAAAAAAAAAATGTTTCCTTTACAACTCCTTTAAAGCGGATCTCCCACGCCAAAAACGTTTTTTTCTGAATGGCTATTTAAAAGTTAATTTACCCTAATATGCGCAACTCACGTGTCCTGTCTCCGCATGCCGCTCCGCTGCTATACAGTGTGAAATAAAAACTTATATTCCCCCTTCCGGTTTCGGCACCATTTTAACTGTGGGCATAAGCCCACAGCCCGGCATTTCCTTGTTGCGGTGGATGCTGATGTCCCAGCATCCACCGCTCGATCTCGCGCATGCGCGCGAGCAACGGGGGACCAGCGGAGAATTTTCAAACGGCCCGCCCTTTCTTTTGTTTACATCCGCGTCACCTGCAAAACGAAGTCGCGCGATGTTTGTGCTAACAGAGCGGAATATGATAATCAGGGAGCTCTGACACAGGCTCCCTCCTAGCAGACACAGCGCGGAACAGGAAGCCAGAGAAAACCCGAAGGAAACCCGAGGGGCTGCAGACCGGAAGGCTCTATTTTTCACAAGGTATTGTAACACTGTTTAATATGAAAATAGCCGATTATGCATTATTTAGGAGCATTAGGAATATTAAGCGAATGTTAAATTTAGGGTGGAGATCCGCTTTAAGTAATGCAACTGATATAAACCCCACTTACATAAAAGCACCGACCAGATGAAACAGCCAGAAGTTAAGAGTTTAAACAGAATAGTGTCATGAAGAGAGACACAGTATATCAGCCAAACTGGGCTTCCCTTAGCAAGCTGTCTGAATACAGAAAGAGTTTCCATTCCAATGACATCACATCGTTAGTTCACACTTATGTTGGCCACAAGCAGTCAGAATCAGTATAAAGTCCATTTATCTATCTGATCACCAGTGAGCAAAATTATTCAACTCACAAAACTCAGGAAACACAAAAAAAATTACAATCATTGTTGGCTTTTTTTCCTAGCTTTTAGCCTGCACTCCATAAAATGTATACATCTCCTATATAAATAACAGGTCTTACCTTGACTTGCAGTGCTGAAGCCACCATGGCAGACCAGCAGCAGTGTTGCTAGCAGCAGCCAAAAAGCCATTTCTCCGGGGCCTGCAAAAAATGAAGAATATTAATGTTTATTTGTGTATGTGTACTCTAGAAATGTACCAGAACCCTCCGGATAATCAATCGTGAACAAAAGCCAAATTTACACAGAAATAATATTCTAACTCTATACTAGGGGTGCAGTGCCAGAAAGCAGTCGGGTACAGATGACACCATGTTCAGAGTACCCCAAAGAAAATATGCATTGGTGGCTGTGGATTTCATGACAGAAGGATAACAAAGGCTATGGTCACCCAAAACTTATATCTCCAACATACAAAAAAGAAGACAGCCAGAGTGAACTTTACTAGAAATAGTCAGGAACAAGGCAAATTCACCTGCTGTTCTAACATGTTTCATTTCACTAGGAACTTAATCTTAGTGAAACGCGATAGGGGAGCAGGTGGATTAGCCTTGTATCTGTATAGCTAAACATTTCACTCTGGGCTTTAAGGAGAAGACAGTGATTATTGCTAGTGGCTAAAACTCGTTCATCCATGTCTTTATGGACCTTGCTTTGAGCACAGTCATGTTGGAACAGAGAGGGGACACATCCCCAAACTCTTCCCACAATGTCGGGAGCATGAAATTGTCCAAAATGTCTTGGTATGCTGATGCCTTAAAGTAGGGTTGTCCCAATACCGATACTAGTATCGGTACCGATACTGAGCATTTGCGCGAGTACTTGTACTCGCGCAAATGCTCCCGATGCATCACCCAATACTTTATTTTTTCCAGAGAGCGGGTTAAGAGGGGGCGGAGAGCGGGTGGAGAGGGGGCGGAGAGCGGAGCAGAGCAGTCCGCAAAGAGAAAGCCAAGCCCCCCCCCCGCCTCCGCCGCCTAGTTGATCAGTACAGGGAACATTACAGCTTTCATTTGAATAGCTGTGTGTTCCCCACCGCGCCTCGTCATATATAGCCCCTGTGACGGTATTGGTATGATATCCCCGTCAAAGTCTTCCCTTCTTCCCATAAAGATAATCACCCCAATATTCCACAAGGGGGGATATTCCTGGAGTCGCCCAGAAAGCCACACATGCCAAGCTTACTGCTGGAACAACACACTTTAATGCCAGCATTCAGCTGGTTATATGCAGGTTACAAGCTGTTAATGACAATCTCCGCCCCCCCTCACACAGTGGGGGTCTTCAATACAGATCCTTGGAAACAATGATCTCTCCTTGAACTAATCAGTCTCTAGACCCTCTGGCACCGAACCTGCCAGACACATTTCTTTAGATACTGACATCAGTGGGGGGTAATTATTACAATGAAGCAATCAAAATAATTAACATGCCACTTATCTAATCATTTAGCTTGATGATACAATACACATCTTTTAAGGGTAAACACAGATCTCCTTCACACAACACAATAGACCAATTAACCTTTAGAATAGTGAGGGGACATTAGCACTTCAACAGGCAGAGGACTGAATCACACATTAAATGACTTTCTACCTCTAACACAGAATCAAACAAGCAGGGAGAATTACAATGAGACATATAGGCAAATGCATCACAGCCCCTCCCCCTTGTCCGGGCACTTTGATAGACAGATCACCCATCCCAGGATTGGGGAACACACAGCTATTCAAATTAAAGCTGTAATGTTCCTTGCGCTGATCAACTAGACGGTGACGGCGGCGGGGGCTTGGCTTTCTCTTTGGGGACATGGCTGCATTTGGGGATATGGCTGCATTTGTGGGGACATTGCTGCATTTGGGGACATGGCTGCATTTGGGGAAAAGGCTGCATTTGGGGACACATGGCTGCATTTGGGGACACATGGCTGCATTTGGGGACACATGGACACATTTAAAAAAAAGTATCGGTAATCGGTATCGGCGAGTACATGAAAAAAAGTATCGGTACTTGTACTCGGTCCTAAAAAAGTGGTATCGGGACAACCCTACCTTAAAGTGATAGTAAAGCTTCAGATTTTTTTTTTTTAAAACATGTCATACTTACCTCCACTGTGCAGTTCGTTTTGCACAGAGTGGCCCCGAACGTCCTATTCTGGGGTCTCATGACGGCTCTCACGGCTCCTCCCCGCAAGAGCTAACCCCCTCTGGGAACCTCTCTCCCAAGGTGGTTACCTTGCGGGCGCATTCCCGTGTGATACATACGGTGGCCATAGTGTATGACTCGGCCCCGCCCCCCGCGTAATTGTATTTGATTGACAGCAGCGGGAGCCAATGGCTGCGCTACTATCAATATATCCAATGAAGAGTTGACAAGACCAGGGGGAAAGCAACATGGGATCGCGCCCACGGAGAGGTAAGTAAAACAGGGGCTCGGGGGGAACAGTGACTGCAAAGTGTTTTTTCACCTTAATGCATAAGGTGAAAAAACGTGAAGCTTTACAACCACTTTAAGAATTCCCTTCACTGGAACTAAGGGGCCAAGCCCAACCCCTATAAAACAACCCCACACCATAATCCCCTCTCCACCAAATGATTTGGGCCAGTGCACAACGCAAGGTCCATAAAGACATGGATGAGCGAGTTTGGGGTGGAGGAACTTGACTGTCCTGCACAGAGTCCCGACTTCGATCCGATAGAACACCTTTGGGATGAATTAGAGCAGAGACTGCAGACCAGGCCTTCTTGTCCAACATTAGTGCCTGACATCACAAATGTTTTTTTGGAAAAATGGTCAATTATTCCCATAGACACACTCCTAAACCTTGTGGACAGCCTTCCCAAAAGAGTTGAAGCTGTTATAGCTGCAAAGGGTGGGCCAACGTAATATTAAACCCTATGGACTAAGACTGGGATGCCATTAAAGTTCACGTGCCTGTAAAGACAGGTGTCCCAATACTTTTGGTAATATAGGGGTAGATTCACGTAGATCCGCGTATCTTTGCGGCGGCGTAATGTATCCGATTTACGTTACGCCTCCGCAACTTAGACGGGCAAGTGCTGTATTCTCAAAGCACTTGCTCTGTAAGTTGCGGCGGCGTAACGTAAATCGGCCAGGGGAAGCCCGCCTAATTCAAATGTGGGACAGGGGGGCATGTTTTATGTTAATGTTCTGTGACCCAACGTGATTGACGTTTTTCCCGAGCGGCGCATGCGCCGTCCGTGGAATTTCCCAGTGTGCATTGCTCCTAATACGCCGCAAGGACGTCATTGGTTTCGACGTGAACGTAAATGACATCCAGCCCCATTCTCGGACGACTTACAACGACGCAACTTTTTCAAATTTCGACGCGGGAACGACGGCCATACTTAACATTGGTACGCCGCACTTACGCCACCATATAGCAGGTGTAACTATACGCTGGGAAAAGCCTAACGTAAGCGGCGTAACTGTACTGCGTCAGGCCGGGCGCGAATTTGCGTATCTAGCTGATTTACATATTTTGACGCGTAAATCAGCGTACACACCCCTAGCGGCCAGCATAAATATGCAGTTACGATCCGACGGCGTAAGAGACTTACGCCTGTCGGATATAAGGGAAATCTATGCGTAACTGATTCTATGAATCAGGCGCATAGATACGACGGCGCAACTCAGAGATACGACGGCGTATCTGGAGATACGCCGTCGTATCTCCACTGAGAATCTGGCCCATAGTGTATAAGTAGATGTCCATAGAAGAAATGTATGCAGAATAGCAATTAACTTCCTAAGGGTTTCCATTTTTCTGTTATGACCAGTTATTTTTACACAACATGTGGCTGGCACATCATTGAAAAAAATATACTGTGCTGTGGGTACTGAAAAGATAAATTAATATTAATAATTGCACAATGCTTGGGAGTTCTCTGCAGCTATTTAACTGGGTCCTGACCACGAAAACAACAACAGCTGGAGTTTTCACATAGTTTGCGGTTTGGAGAATAAACAGAAGCCAACTTAGCTTGGCTGAAATATTTAGCTTCATATGTTTTTAATTTTAATTCTTCCCCATGGTTGACCCAGATAAGGCAGAAGATGCTCCATCATCGGTAGGGAAGATACAACCAATAGATAAAGGCTAAATAGATCCTGGCCCTTGACCATCTATTGACCATCCATTTTCCCCACACTCACTGTTTTTATGAATGAAGGAACCCACTCAGCATTAACAGAACACCCAAAATCAATGTGTACAGACACCTCTCGCCTTAGTGCAGGGCCGCTGTTAGAAATCATGGGGCCCCGTACAGCCTACCTGATGGGGCCCCCCCCCAACCCCGCCTCAAAAAAGTGATATTTTAAGTGATATTTATCTTTGTCCAGGCTAATCACATTCCTTCTAACAAATGAGAGTGCTGCAGCTGACTTTAACCACTTCCGGCCCGCGCTATAGCCGAATGACGGCTTCAGCGCGGGCCTCAAAATCCAAGAGGACGTCATTTGACATCCTCCTGTTTGTTCGTTCCCCGCGCGCGCTCCCGAGCGCGCTGCGGGGAAATTCTGTGTTGGCCGTGTCCCCTGGACACAGCCAATTACAGATCGCCGCAAACGGCCAATCAGAGTGGCCGTTTGCGATGCGATCTGTGTGGCCAATGAGAGATGATCTCAAATGTAAACATATGAGATCATCTCTCATTGCCGCCTCTCCCTCCTCACACAGACAGCGCGTGTGAGGAGAGAGAAGGTCTGATTACTGTCAAATACTGTGAAAAAAAGTGCCCGTTTACAGTGCCCATCCCAGTGCCCATCCCAGTGCCATCCCAGTGCCATCCCAGTGCCATCCCAGTGCCATCCCAGTGCCATCCGTGTTGAACATACAGTGCCATCCCTTTGCCACCTCATCAGTGCCAATCAGTGCCCACCTGTGCCGCCAATCAGTTGCTACCTGTGCCGCCAATCAGTTGCTACCTGTGCCGCCAATCAGTTCCCACCTGTGCCGCCAATCAGTTCCCATCTGTGCCGCCACATCAGTGCCCACCTGTGCCGCCACATCAGTGCCCACCTGTGCCGCCACATCAGTGCCCACCTGTGCCGCCACATCAGTGCCCACCTGTGCCGCCAAATCAGTTCCTACCTGTGCCGCCAATCAGTGCACATCTGTGCCGCCAATTAGTGCACATCTGTGCCGCCACATCAGTGCCCACCTGTGCCGCCACATCAGTGCCCACCTGTGCCGCCACATCAGTGCCCACCTGTGCCGCCACATCAGTGCCCACCTGTGCCAATCAGTGCCCATTTGTGCAGCATTATCAGTGCACATCTGTTCAGCATTATTAGTGCACATCTGTGCAGCATTATCAGTGCCTACCTGTGCTGCCAATCAGTGCCCACCTGTTCCGCCACATCAGTGCCCACCTGTGCCGCCACATCAGTGCCCACCTGTGCCGCCACATCAGTGCCACCTCAGTGCCCACCTGTGCCAATCAGTGCCCATCTGTGTAGCATTATAAGTGCACATCTGTGCAGCATTATCAGTGCACATCTGTGCCGTCTCATCAGTGCCCATCTGCTCCGCCAATCAGTGCCCATCTGCTCCACCTTATCAGTGCCGATCTTCTCCACCTCATCAGTGCCCATCAGTGAAGGCTTAGCACACACCTGTGCAGTTGCATCAGCAACCATGTCCAAAAGGTCCAAAAGGTCCTATTCCCTTCAGGAGGCATTCCAAATCATTTCTGCCCCCGACGAGAGCAACGGGGAGCTCTCTCTTTCAGAGTCCCTTTCAAATTCAAATTCTGAGTTGGACGTCAATTATGAGCCCGCCCTCAGTAGCGGAACACTGAGTGACTCAGAGGAGGAAGATAGCCGGCCGGCTAAACGAAGGCGTTCTAGTGAGGAGGCAGTGCCATCCACCAGCACCGCAGTGCCATCCGCCAGCACTGCAGGGCCATCCGCCAGCACTGCAGGGCCATCCGCCAGCACTGCAGGGCCATCCGCCAGCACCGCAGTGCCTCGGCAACAAACTTCCAGGACCCATGCCAGCCTTCCCTATGCCCTTCAGAACCCCTTGTGGCTTCCTGCTACTTCAGGAGAAGCCAACATTCCCCCTTTCACGGCCCAGCCAGGAATCCAAGTGAACACGGAGAATTTCACCCCAATTGATTATTTCAATCTAATGTTCACAGAAGACATGCTATCCGAAATTGTGGCCCAGTGCAACCGATTTGCACAGCAATTTATTGCAAATAATCCCACGTCATACCATGCCCGTCCCTTCCAGTGGAGAGACCTTACGGTGGAGGAGTTTAAAATTTTTTTAGGCCTAACATTTTGTATGGGACTCAACCCAAAAAACACTTACCGTGCCTTTTGGTCCAAAAACCCGATCTACCACATGCCCATCTTCTCCAGCGTAATGCCCAGATCCCGATACTTTGCCATAATGAGATTCTTACATTTCAACGACAATACCCAGAGCCATCCCCGAAATCATCCAGAACATGACAGACTTTTCAAAATTCGGCCCTTACTAAATTATTTTTCGGAAAAATTCCCCCAATTATATACCCCGGACCAACACATCTGTGTGGATGAATCGCTTGTTAAATTTAGTGGCAGACTCCAAATAAAACAATTCATGCCCAGCAAAAGAGCCCGCTATGGCGTGAAGGTCTACAAATTGTGTGACCGAGTCACAGGATACCTGTATGCCTACAGAGTATACGAAGGCAAGGACACCCAGATCAATCCCCCTAATTGCCCAGACTACTTGGGATCAAGTGGCAAAATTGTTTGGGAACTCATTAACCCCCTATTGGAAAAAGGCTATCATCTATACGTAGATAATTTCTACACCTCTCTTCCCCTGTTCCACAACCTGCACCGGAAGCAGACCCCGGCTTGTGGCACCGTCAGAAACAATAGGAAAGGCTTTCCTCAAAGCCTGGTGAACACAACGCTGAAAAGAGGAGAATCAGCAAGTCTGCGTAACAATGCGGTTCTGGCGGTGAAGTGGAAGGACAGAAGAGACGTGTACATGCTATCTTCCATCCATAATGATACCGTCGTTGAAACCCGCAGAAGGCGTGGCACCACCATCCGAAAGCCCACTTGCATCCAGGACTATAATTTGTTTATGGGGGGGGTCGACTTCAACGACCAGATGCTTGAACCCTATCTTGCTACAAGAAGAACGTACCATTGGTACAAAAAAGTTGCCATTTATTTTTTTCAATTGGCCATATACAATTCTTATGTAATTTACAGCAACTCCACCCAAAACCCCAAACAGTTCCTTGGCTACCAAGAGGACCTTATCACTGCCCTTATTTTCCCGAACGGCCCACCCCAAACCATCCGATCTGATGTTTTAAGTCGTCTCGCCGAACGTCATTTTCCCGATAAAATCCCTCCCACAGAAACAGGCCGACGACGTCAAAAAAAATGCAAGGTATGCGCCAGTGATGGAGTCAGACGAGACACATCTTTCCATTGTGTGGATTGTCCTTCCCAACCAGGCCTCTGTATAATTAACTGTTTTCGCCGTTACCACACCAAACTAAAGTATTAATCCTCCGTTCCTGCCTTCACACACCTTCACACCCCTTATGCCACCGCCTGCTCTGTAACTGACCCCGGCTTGTTTTTTGACCACGATTCTGCCTAATGATTTTGTAATACCTCTGCCCGATATGGAACTGACCCCGGCTTGTTTTTTGACCACGATTCTGCCTAACGATTTTGTAATGCCTCTGCCCGATTTGGAATTGACCCTGGACTGTTTTTTCGACCATTCTTCTGCCTAACGATTCTGTACTGCCTCTGCCTGATCTGGAACTGACCTCGGACTGTTTGACCATGTTTTTGCCTGCCTCATGGACTGATCTTGTACCCTGCTACTGAACTAGTGGGAACACAGGGGTCTCACATATGTGAGGGGCGCCAGAAAAGTTTTTCTGGATGAAGAAAACTTTTTTGTTTTCTCATCCTAGATTAGGGTCTGGTTGCCCGGAGGCTTCAAAGAGATTTGGGTGGGAGAAGCCTCTACCCCTGTCCCCATTCTGTCCTGAACGAGGCCCTACTTCTGCCTGCTGCCTGTAGGACCTATGCCATCATGCCTCTGCCTGTTGCATGAACTGACCACCTGCACTAACCCTGACGGGACAGTATCCCTGCCTGGACGTTGCTGACCAAGTCCCTGCCTGCTGCCTGAACCAGTGCTATCCTGCTGTAGAACTGCGCTACTATTACCACAGGTAATCTTTTGTTTACGCTTTGCTCAGCATAATGTATTTTGAGGTGTAATTCTTGGTATGTGCATACTATGTGTCTCTGGAACACCTGACGGTGTTCCTTGCATGTTGGATCTCTGTATGTGGTCAGGCTATGTAGAAGTCTCACACATGTGGTATTGTTGTACTCAGGAGGAGTAGCAGAATGTATTTTGGGGTGTAATTTTTGCTATCTAAATGCTATGTGTTGGAAATATCTTAGAAACATACAACTTTGTGTAAAAAAAATGCGTTTTCATTTTTCTTCCACATGTTCCAAAAACTTCTGGAAAAAAATGAACCATTCAAAAGACTCATTATGCCTCATAGATTATACGTTGGGGTGTTCGCTTTCCAAAATGGGGTCATTTTGTGGGTAATTCCATTGTCCTGGTGTTCCAGGGCCTTCAAAAGTGTAATAGGTAGTCAACTAGTTAGATGTGCAATTTATGCTCCTAAAACCCCTGATGGCGCTTCCTGCATGTTGGGCCTCCGTATGTGGCCAGGCAGTGAAAAAGTCTCACACATGGGGTATCGTTTTACTCAGGAGGAGTAGCAGAATGTATTTTGGGGTGTCATTTGTGGTATGTACATGCTATGTGTTGGAAATATCTTATCAATGGACAACTTTGTGTAAAAAAAATGCGTTTTCATTTTTTTTCCACATTTTCCAAAAACTGCTGGAAAAAAATAAACCGTTCAAAAGACTCATTATGCCTCATAGATTATACGTTGGGGTATTAGCTTTCCAAAATGAGGTCACTTTGTGGGTAATTCCATTGTCCTGGTGTTCCAGGGCCTTCAAAAGTGTAATAGGTAGTCAACTAGTTAGATGTGCAATTTATGCTCCTAAAACCCCTGATGGCGCTTCCTGCATGTTGGGCCTCCGTATGTGGCCAGGCAGTGAAAAAGTCTCACACATGGGGTATCGTTTTACTCAGGAGGAGTAGCAGAATGTATTTTGGGGTGTCATTTGTGGTATGTACATGCTATGTGTTGGAAATATCTTATCAATGGACAACTTTGTGTAAAAAAAATGCGTTTTCATTTTTTTTCCACATTTTCCAAAAACTGCTGGAAAAAAATAAACCGTTCAAAAGACTCATTATGCCTCATAGATTATACGTTGGGGTATTAGCTTTCCAAAATGGGGTCACTTTGTGGGTAATTCCATTGTCCTGGTGTTCCAGGGCCTTCAAAAGTGTAATAGGTAGTCAACTAGTTAGATGTGCAATTTATGCTCCTAAAACCCCTGATGGCGCTTCCTGCATGTTGGGCCTCCGTATGTGGCCAGGCAGTGAAAAAGTCTCACACATGGGGTATCGTTTTACTCAGGAGGAGTAGCAGAATGTATTTTGGGGTGTCATTTGTGGTATGTACATGCTATGTGTTGGAAATATCTTATCAATGGACAACTTTGTGTAAAAAAAATGCGTTTTCATTTTTTTTCCACATTTTCCAAAAACTGCTGGAAAAAAATAAACCGTTCAAAAGACTCATTATGCCTCATAGATTATACGTTGGGGTATTAGCTTTCCAAAATGGGGTCACTTTGTGGGTAATTCCATTGTCCTGGTGTTCCAGGGCCTTCAAAAGTGTAATAGGTAGTCAACTAGTTAGATGTGCAATTTATGCTCCTAAAACCCCTGATGGCGCTTCCTGCATGTTGGGCCTCCGTATGTGGCCAGGCAGTGAAAAAGTCTCACACATGGGGTATCGTTTTACTCAGGAGGAGTAGCAGAATGTATTTTGGGGTGTCATTTGTGGTATGTACATGCTATGTGTTGGAAATATCTTATCAATGGACAACTTTGTGTAAAAAAAATGCGTTTTCATTTTTTTTCCACATTTTCCAAAAACTGCTGGAAAAAAATAAACCGTTCAAAAGACTCATTATGCCTCATAGATTATACGTTGGGGTATTAGCTTTCCAAAATGGGGTCACTTTGTGGGTAATTCCATTGTCCTGGTGTTCCAGGGCCTTCAAAAGTGTAATAGGTAGTCAACTAGTTAGATGTGCAATTTATGCTCCTAAAACCCCTGATGGCGCTTCCTGCATGTTGGGCCTCCGTATGTGGCCAGGCAATGAAAAAGTCTCACACATGGGGTATCGTTTTACTCAGGAGGAGTAGCAGAATGTATTTTGGGGTGTCATTTGTGGTATGCACATGCCATGTGAGAGAAATAAGCTATTACAATGACAATTTTGAGAAATTTTTTAAATGAAAAATAAAAATCTTAATTTTGCAAAGAATTGTGGGAAAAAAACACAACTTCAAATAACTCACCATGCCTCTTAATAAATACCTTGGAATGTCTACTTTCCAAAAAGGGGTTATTTTGGGGGCATTTGTACTTTCCTGGCTTGTTAGGGTCCCAAGAAATGAGATAGGCCTTCAGTACATCAGGTGTGATCAGATGTGACAATTTTTTATGATTTGCACTATAGCTTGTAGACTCTAAAACTTTCACACAGACCAAATAATTTCCAAAAATTTTGGGTTATTTTTATCAAAGACATGTAGCAGTATAAATTGTGGCCAAAATTTATGAAGAAATATTAATAATTTGCAAAATGTTATCACAGAAACTAAGAAAAAATCATTTTTTTTCCAAATTTTCGGTCTTTTTTCATTAATAGCGCAAAAAATAAAAAACCCAGAGGTGATCAAATACCACCAAAAGAAAGCTCTATTTGTGGGAAAAAAAGGACAAAAAAATAATTTGGGTACAGTGTTGCATGACTGAGTAATTGTCATTCAAAGTGTGACAGCGCTGAAAGCTGAAAATTGCTCTGGGCAGGAGGGGTGTTTAAGTGCCCAGTAAGCAAGTGGTTAAGGATTCAATTTTCCTTAGGCCAGCACATCTATTATGCCTTTAAATCAGCTGAGGCATGCACTCCAAAAAATTATTTAAATCTGTATGACCCAATTCACACTAGCATTGCTCTCTGAAGAGTGATCTGCATGCGGATTGCTCTTCTGACAGAATTTGGCTGGTGGTGAACAGGCATTGTATCACCTCCTCAGCAGGAAACATGGTGGGTGGTTACAGTAGTTGCTTTGCGGAAGCTGCATATGTACTTTGCCAACCACTACCTTTCCAGCATGAGGGCCCTTTCACACAGTGCTGCTCCACTCAGCAAGGGATCAGTGAGTGGATTCTCTGCAGAATTGGAGCTAAATGGGACAGATGTGTTCTGATTTCCAGGTCTGTTCAGTTTGCATCTGCACACAATGCACAGCCCACAGGGGTAACTTTCTTGTGATGTCTCTATGGGTGGCCAAATGGAAATTTGGACTTGTGTCCACTCACAACAGGCAATGTGGAAGGAAGATTGACCACACTCCCAGCATCAGAAAAAAAAATTGCTTTTATATCCACATAGAAAAGCATCACAAACCCACAATACAGAGAGATAGCAGCATTTTTTTTTTTTAAATCTATGTATATCTGGATTCCATCCTATATAGAGCTTTCATACAGATCATACAGATCCACATGAAAAAATGGCAGGCAGATCTAATTGTAAGGTTTGGGTGAAAGCTTCTTTAAGGAGGGGTGGTTGGTGGGTGGTTAAAAAAATGCAGCTCAGCTACATGTTTTTACTCCCCCCCCCCCCCTTCCATCCAAACAAGTAGCAAGTGTAAAGTAGCATCTAATGCTTATGATTATATGATGATCACAGAACTTTAGATCCTCTATTGCTCTGCCACAGTGCCACATGGCTATTGAGTGCTGACTTGGTTATGGCTCTATTGTGTGACAGTCTGTACACACTCAGACCCAATAGCCATGTGACACTGTGGAAGAGCAATAGAGGATCTAAAGTGCTGTGATCATCCTAATGACGATAATCATGAACACAGTGGGGAGTCAGAGGGCTGTACCTTCTTTCCATGGTAGCTGGTGTGACTGTGTGCCCTTCCTTGCCTGTAGCTGTGCACCGCTGCTCGATTAAGTTTCCTGCATCCTCTCAGCCAGACAGTCACATGACTCTCTAACTCCCACCCACAGACAGCACTTACTGAGGGAGCCCTGTACACATAAATCACTCCGCCAGGGATGGTACAAGCAGAGGGCAGCCGGAACTAGAACATGTGCAGCGCATTATGCGGCAAGCTTTATCTACCTGCGCCCCCCGAAAATGGAAATAAAGTCCCTTCAGTTATTTCACTTCCTGGGCCCCTCTATTGCCCTAATGGGGCCCAGGATTATGTAAGTACACCCTAAAAAGCAAGCAGGAACATGGGTGGTTTAGAAAAACATTTTAATATATTCTGTCAGAATTTAACTATAAAGCTTCCCGGCCCCCTAGCTGAGCCGGGCCCGGTACATCAGGGCTGGCTGTACTGCCCTATCAGCGGCCCTGCCTTAGTGTATAGAGTACTGCCCCCAATAGCAGCTATAGCTTCCAAATCTAAGTGGGAATGACTTTACACAATCCTGCACACCAGCCCTCATGATGTGTGGTCAAGCCTTGATTTCAGTGATCTGCTATATGGCCTTCATAGGCCACCCCACCTGCGAATGCTCTGACCCACAGAGCTTTGTGGCTGAACATTTCTATGCACATCTTATAAAATAAATAAACTGCAACCTATATGCAATCAAATATACAAAATGTAAGGAACTGTAGCAAACAAATGTGACAGTGCAAGACTGTAAAATATGATGAAAATAGTTAACCTTAAACACATAAATATCCAGGGCTGTCTTTAAGGCAGGGCAAAAGGGGCAGCTGGCCTGGGCCCTGTCATTATTGTGGGGCCGAAATCCGCTGCCTCATACTTGACAACTATCCCAGTTTAAATTCCCTTGAAGTTTTAGTCCTTTGCTGTGTCCTGGTATCTCAGTGTGAAGTGCTGCTACTAATAATGCCCAGCTCTGCCCTATTTTTGTGTACGGATGAGTCACCTGCAGACCCAGTGTTTACATGTAAATAACCCTCATTCATATGTAAATAACGGGAGCATTCATATGTAAATAGCCATGGTCAGCGGCATTCATATGTATATTACGTCCCTCTGCAGTGAAGAGATGATGTGCTGTAACCTCTAGCAACCAATCAGTGAGCAGTATTACTGTACAGTAATCTCTAGCAACCAATCAACAAGAAGAAATAATGTGCTGTAACCTCTAGCAACTAATTAGTGAGCCGTAATGTGTGCTGTAACCTCTAGCAACCAGTCAGTAAGTGGTAATGATATGCTGTAACCTCTGGCAACCAATCGCAATCACTGCCTGATCTGATACAGTAAACTGATTTTAAGTCTAGTTGATAGCTACGCTCGCTCAGCCTCCTAGCTCTTTTTTTAACATCCTCCAATCCACGGGGATGTTAAGGAATGAGCCTGGATGCCGCCCGAGATTCTCGGAAATTTGCGTGGGCTTCGTCCGTGCCTGCGCAGTCCGGCACGGAACCATCTTGATAGGGGAACCATATCGACACGACACTGGGTCAATGATATAGAAAGTACTAAGGTCAGGGACAGCCAGGCAATCAGCATGTTCAGAAGGAGGTCAAGGCAAGGCTCTGTAGGGTCAGATAGGCAACCAGCATGTTCAGAAGGAGGTCAATGCCAGGCACCGTAGGTTTAGATAGGCAACCAGGATGTTCCGAAGGAGGTCGATGCCAGGCTCAGACAGGCAACCAGCATAAAAGTCAATAGAAGACTCTGTAGGTTCAGCCAGGGCCTGGCCAGGGCAGGCAACCAGCATGTTCAGAAGGAGCTCAGTAATAGCAGGCTCTGAGTGCTGGTTTCCATTAATACAGAACTGTTGGTTTCGTGACATTTCTATGGTGCTTCCCCATACAAAAACAATACATGGATCTTTACATTGGTTTGCCCGCTTAGACAGTGTAATTGTGTTAATCAGTCACTGCTAATGTCTTGCAGACCTTCCTGTCCTTCCAGATGTAGAGGCAGGACTAGTGTAGAAAAAGACAATTGTGAGAATGGTGTGTATGCTGCGACTCTGCTTGTCTCCAGATTTCTAACAAAGCTCATATTATTCGGGGAAAAATCAGCTTTGTGCACAGGGTTTACTCACACTGTATTACTGCTCAATGCAGTTCCTACACATAGAGAAGGCAACTTGCCTTCTGTCCTATTAGTTCAGTTAACACCAACACGCTGTGTTGTGTGTGCTGAAAAAAAAGTAGGGCGAGAAGTATTTTTACGTAGCACAGCTTGATGCAATCCACTACACCACATAACAATGTGCTGCCGTACATAAAGATTAATACAATATTTTGTTACATTTCAATAGAGTAAGGCCCCTTTCACAGGTGCGGACCGTATGTCCGCATTTTCATCCATCCGTTGCGGATGAAAACGGGACATACATTGGTCCCTATGTGATTGCAGGTGTCAGCGGATGACCAACCCCCAGCCAGAACGGCTCGGATGATAGGGGCAAGCTTACTGAGGAAGAACAGAAAGTGAGAAATTCAGACAAAGAAAAAAAAAATTTAGAAGGGAAATCGAAGGAAAAGGTAAGTGAACAAACAATGCACTAGCTTAAAGGATCCTATTTAGAAAATAAAAAATTAACCTTTACAATCCCTTTAACCACTTGCCGACATGTCTAAAGCCAAATTATGGCTACAAGGCGGGTCAATAATTCTGGGAGGGCATACATTGACGTCCTCCCAGAATCGCGCTCCTACGTGCCCCCTGGGGCGCGCACACGGGAGTGTCCGTCACCGCCGGGTCCAGAGGACCGGGCGCATCACGGATCACGAATATAGGCCGCTGATATCGGCTGTTTACCACTTGATCGCTCCATCAAATGACAGAGCGATCACTTGTGAACAAACCAGCGTCATGTCATGATGCCGGTTCCTCTCTCCCCTCTCTGTACCGATTGGTACAGTGTGAGAGGAGAGGGAGAGGGATCGTGGGAAACAGCAGTGCTGCTCTGTGACAATTGCACTCACAGATTCAGCCATCCATCCCTCTATGCATGCATGTTGTAGTAGCCACATCTATTTCCACCAACGGGACCACTGCAAACTATAAAATGTTAACAGAGAGAAGATGGTCACCGCTCCAATAGGGTATGTGGATGAATCCATATCCTCTCAGAGAGCATTTTTTAGGCTTTTTGCCAAGGCACTCCTGAAGAGACCACAAGGCAACCTGGTTGAAAAAGGCTGGTGTAGATCTCCCCTGTGTGGATTGACGCTTACAGGCTCTCCTCTCCTCCCATGCTGTCAGCTTGAGGAGAGGACTGCCGATGACCAGTAAATCCTGTTATCTGTGATTGAACACAGCTGGTCACATGGTAAAGAGCCACTGAAAAGAGCCTGAATCTCCATCCTCCATCGCCAATATCTCCATCCCTCCTCCATCCATCGCCAATATTTCCATCCTCCCTCCATCCATCGCCAATATCTCCAAATGCCCTGCTATGAGTAAGCACTGATTATAGTGTGAAACGTCAGCTGTATGCCCCTATCTTTGCTGCGATGTGTGGTGTTTGAAAACTTTTATCAATAAAAGGCAACCAAGAAGGTTTTTCCAGAGTGCGGCTGTCCAAACATTTCTTTCTACTATTATAAAAAGCCCACACAACAGCTCATTACCTGTACACCATATGCCACAATGTCAGCCAACACGATAGGCAGGACAGCCAAACAGGTTCTCCTATGGCATTTTTTCAGCACTACTGGTGGGTTTAGTAGTTCTCACTACAGCGGTGCTTGGTGAGTAGCCAGTAGCTTACTTACTTACAGATATGATAGGATTTGCTGAAGCTTCCTACACTGGTAGCTACTTATTACTGTACCACATGTATGCTGCCATGTTGGCGCCAGGAAACATATTTTTTTTCCTCAAATACTTACCATCATTTTCCGTTCCTGGTGCCAATCCTTGGCAGCAATCTAAACCCATCCAGTTCGTACATGTAATGTACAGAGAATGGGCTGTTGTGTGGGTGTTCATTTTTTTATAGCTTTGAGGGCAGACAGGGGCTACTACCACATGCACAATGCCATGGATTGGCACCAGGAAAGGGAAATTACAGTAAGTATTTGAAACAATTTCCTTTTTTTTTTTTTTCATTTTGGATAGAGTAAGGGAGAGTTTAAACCCTGTCAGTATTTTTTTTTTTGTCATCTGTGTTCCACTGTGGAGATTTTCCTTCACTTCCTTTCACCTAGTCAAGACAGGAAGTGAGAGAAAATCCCTGCAAATTAAGGAAATCCAAGGTCACCAGAACTAGTGTCCCTATAGGAAGATTTCCCCTCTGACTTTTCTGGGCATAACCCACAAAACGTTATTTTCCTTTACTTTCACCTAGCAGCAAAAAGGGTTTGCTGGTTCGAATTCCGACAACGACACCATCTGCCTGGAGTTTGCATGTTCTCCCTGTGCCTGCGTAGGTTTCCTCCGGGTACTCTGGTTTCCTCTCACACTCTAAAGACATGCTGGTAAGTTAATTGGCTCCTGTCTAGATTGGCCCTAGTATATGTATAAATGTGTGTTAGGGACCTTAGGTTGTAAGCTCTTGAGGGTAGGGACTGATGTGAATGTACAATGTGTATGTAAAGTGCTGTGTAAATTGACAGCGCTATATAAGTACCTGAAAGAAATAAATAATGGTAAATAGCACAAATAGAAAGGGTGAAACTTCCTAACATGGGCACAAAAAGCAATAAAATCCTAATAGGTGATCTAAAGTTTTGCCTTTAATTATACTTCAAGCGTCATGCGATACTCGGGTGTGAACAGGCACATTGAAAACCATGGGATTTTCAAGGTTGAGCGTTTTGGAGCTTCACGCTACAAAACGGTAAGGTATGAATGGGGCCTATCCAGGCCCGTCCCTATAAGGCAAGCAAACCAAGCAAGTGCTTGGGGCCCCCGAGTTGGCCTGGGGCCCCAAGCAGGGCCCTTGCTTGCTGCCCTTGTCACGCTTCCTACAGCCGCCTGAGAGCTCTATAGAGAGCAGGGCTGTCTTAATGAGAGGGCACACCCGGGCACTGCCCATGGGCCCCAGCTGCATGGGGGCCCCTGCACTTTCCCCAAAGCAGCTGGTCCTTGAGCCCACGCTGCCCTGAAACTGGGGGCCCCCATGATGGCACTGAGAGTGATAGATGCAAAGGGGTGGCAGTCTGCCTCCTACCTACTTGATGTCTGTTTACCTGCACTGTCATCATTATAGGGGCCCCAGAGCATTACTTTGCCCAGGGGCCCATGATGCTATTAAGGCAGCCCTGATAGAGAGCCTGCAGCACTGCTGCCTGCCTGCCCCGAGTCGTCACTTCCCCTTCTCTGTGTGGCCGAGCAGCTCCTCTTTCTTCCTCCTGTCAGCCCGGACTCCAGCCGGGTACCGCGTGGTAAAGGAGATTCAGTTTCCTGTTCCCGGCTGGACTGACAGGAAGTGCACACTGAGTGCTCACTTCCTTTCAGTCCGGCCGGGAACAGGAAACTGAATTTCCTGCTGCGAGGTACGGACCCAGTAGGGTGGGGGGGCCTGGGGGGAGTAAAAAGAACATAGGAAGGGGGGCTTGGGGGGGGGAGTAAAAAGAACATAGGGAGGAAGGGCCCAGAGGGAGTAAAAAGAACACAGGGGGAGTAAAAAAAAATAGGGAGGGGGAGGGGGGAGTAAAAAAAACATGGGGAGGGGGGAGTAAAACGAACATAGGGAGGGGGGAGTAAAAAGGATGCTGGGAGGGGGAAGTAATAAAGACACAGCCCATGTTTTTTTTACTCCCCCCCCCCTAGGTTTTTTTTTACTCCAGCCCTCCCTCCCTCCCTCCTGTGCGTGCGGGGGAGGTTGAGGGGCCTCCATTTTGATTGGGGCCCCCAAATTCCTTCAAACGGCCCTGGGCCTGTAGGGCTATATGTAGGAGATTTGGAACGCGGCCGTGAGTACATCAGTCAGCTGACCTGGAGCAGGGTGACAACATTTTAAATGATGCTTTTGTATCTTCACTTCATATTGTGTTTTTGTATCTGCCTTATGTGCAGCTTTAAGTCATCTAATTGTATTATTAGTGATGTTTGCTGGTTTAAATGTGACAGAGCAATGATATAAAAATAATGAAGGAAGACAACGACCTCATAAAGAGTCGCTGTCCCCAGAACAGACCGGCGTGACCTTTTCTCATTTCCAGGAAGATACACAAACCAGATTCTCTTATCGCTCTTCCATCACGTTTCGAGATAAAAACCTAGTCTAAATGTAATAATCATTATCCTCACAGAAGGAACAGGAAGGGCCACGCTGACAACCCAGGTCGCCACAGAGAAGCCAATAGCGTTTCTGTCATCTAGTTGTTTTTTAACCTGAAGGTTGGGGAATAAAGTGTGAATCTCACTTGGATAATGAGCAGACCTGTGGGAGGTTATTAAAGCGTCAGAAGGCCTAACATATATAGATCCCTTTCACTAAACATGATTATCCTCCAACATCTGCTTGGCCTTAACTGTTGACAAGGCTTGGGAAGTGTTTCACTAATAATGACAGGATGAGTGGAGCCATGTTGTTTTCCTTAAAGAGGATTCTGGGAATCGTTCCTGAGATTCTTCATAAAACACAATTTAAGTATAGATTGTAGTCACTGTCATCTCGGTTTACAACATCCTGTAAGGTTGTCTTTTTTGTGTTCTGTTCTTATAGAACTGGCAACATTCCTTCTTCTGTACAAAATCAGGAGAAGCAGCAAGACCAATCCTGGGGAGGAGAAGAGAACCAAGAGGCTGTTTTCTTCTTCTATGTTTTGATTGGTCAGGCAAGAAAAGAAAAAAGTCTCTACAACCTTATTGGCTGCTTCCTGGATAACTAGAGTTGTGAAGTGAAACAGATGGCAGCAAGGGAGATATTTCGAGGGTGAGAGTGGCTATGTATATCAGGAAGGAAGAAGGTGTAGGGTAGCCTAAGTGGGGTGAGGTGATGACTTGTTAAAGTTTACTTTTTAATGGGGCCTTGCCAGTAGTGTATTTATGTTTTGTGCTGCCCTAGGCCTGACTAAACTTGTGCACCCCCAAATTTAAATATGACCCACCCCTTCCTGTCAAGGCCACATCCCTTTCTGTTAAAGACCCGCCCTGAAATTTTCGAGTGGGGACACTAGTTCTGAGGGTCTGGTGGGGAGGGCAATAAATTCCCTTAATTTGCATAGTATTCCTCTCACTTTATGTTTGGCATTAGGGCAGGAAATAAAGGCAAACCTCTGCAATGGGACAAAGAGGGTAAAAAATAAACTGACGGGGGCTATAACCCTCCCTTACTTTATCCAAAATGAAAAGTGTTGCCTATAGTTCTACTTTAAGCACAAATTTCTGATAATTTTTTGGAGAGGACTAAGAAGATATAACCATGCCAATGGCGCAGCAGAAAACATATGGCACAGTGAGGAAGGTTTATGGTCCAGGATGATAGGACAGTAAAAATTTGAAGCAGCGCCCCCCGCCAACCCCCCCCCCCCCAACAGTTGTGGAATGCCAGCCGCCCACATACCGGAAGCAGTGCGGCCGCTTTATGGGGGCGCTAGCTCCGTGTGAAAAACCGGGAAAAACCGACTAGTGACGATGTAACGAACGCGCGTACCTTCGTGGATCGCCGTAAAAGCTAATTTGCATACCCGACGCTGGAAAACTACGCAAACTCCACCCAGAGGCGGCCGAAGTATTGCATCCTAAGATCCGAAGGCGTACGAAGCCGTACGCCTGTTGGATCTTAGCCAAAAGCCGTCGTATCTTTTTTGTGAATTACAAATAAAGATACAACGCGGCAAATTTGAAAATACGCCGGAGTCTCAGTAGATACTCCGGCGTATTTCCTCTGTGAATCTGGCCCTAAGTATTTGTCTGCCTTGCCTTAAAATCTCTAATTTGCTAAAAGGGAGGTGCTAAGCTTCTCAACTAGACTACAAAGACACTATGTTGAAAGAAAAAAAATCAAAGGTCTGTGATTAATTAAAACCAGTCATTTGGAAGAAATAGTGGCGTTCTCACTTTTGCTGCTGCGCCGACATTCAGCCCAGTCTCACAAATGGCTGCATGCTAAGTGACCTTTAGCGTTTTCAATGGTTCATTTGATAGCCAACCTTGTATGCTACAGAGTCAGAACACACACACACACTATGTTGTTTTTGAATTATTAATTAGACATTTTTTTATTTTTGTCTGAGTGACAAATTACTTTAACTACACAAAGAAAGAGAAGCATGGTATTAAACAAATTATATTCCTAAGCATGTGCCAAAGTAATAAATAGGGCAATTAAATGCTACTTTACAAGATTAAACCAAAATCGTATTACATCAAGTACAGGCAGAGAATGATTGGGATTCTAGAGACTGGGATAATGAGGCACAGGATTTAGCTAAACCAATACTACAGGAGGGGTGTAGGGCATAGCAGAATTTATAAAGGCCGTGTGGATGTGTTGTTGGCTAGATAATGCTCAAATTTTACCAGCAAGGCAACTGACCAGAGCACCGCTAGCAATAGTCAGACAAGAGATAAAGAGAAAAATCTTTTCGATGGCCACTTCTCTATTTATTTTTGCAGTCAGCAATTGGTCCTGCCATGCCCACGTAGCTGCTTGTAGGGTTATGCTCATAATTTTTGTGATTTTATAGCAAAAATTAAAGTATCATAAGTTCCAATTTTTCAGACAAAGCTGAACTTTGGACAGCTATAAAAAGGCATAAAAATAAATGCAGCTCTGTAGTCATTAAAAAAAAAATCAAAAAAGTGTTACTAAAGTCCAATAAAAAAATAATAATAAGAAGAATATTAAATAAGTCATACTTGGTTTCTGACAGTCTCCCACTAGCACTGCCCCCCTTTTTCCTGCTCCAGGTGCCTCTTTAGCAAGCAAGGTGCCATGTGGGCACACTCAAGTCGAGCTGTGTGCATACACACACACACACACACACACAGTGCCTGAAAGCCATGCTCACAGGAGTCTGACTGGAGAAGGGATCACCGCTCCAGGTGGGTCACTATGTAGAGATGGACTGACTCAGGATACCGTGGGTGCTGGCAATGCACTGACCATGCATAAGATACGAAGAAAGAGGATGGATAGCCGCACTCCAATGACCAAACGGTTGTCTTTTATTCAAAAAAGCACAGCAAGTACATCACTTCACAGGTGCAACAAAGGAACAGGTAGATAGCCGACGCGTTTCGCACTGATCTAGTGCTTAATCATGCCTAGCCATGATTAAGCACTAGCTCAATCATGTGGACAAGGGGTCATCACAGTGGACAAGGGGGCACTCTTTACGCCTGGTGGAAAACAGATTTTATCTCCAAATACGGAAAGGCTTCTTCACAGTAAGAGCTATGGAAATGTGCCCAGTTCAGTAGATTGTTTTAAGAAAGGCCTGGATTATTTCCTAAATGCACATAATATAACTGGATAGCAATATTCATAGGTAAAGTTGATCCAGGGAACATTCGATTGCCTCTTGGGGGATCAGGAAGGAATAATTTCCCCTGCTGGAGCAAACTGGATCTTGCTCTGTTGTTTTTTTACTTGCCTTCTTCTGGATCTACTGTGGGTATAGGATTGTATTTACATTTATTCTTCTTCTATTGGTTTAACTAGATGGACTTGTGTCTTTTTTTAACCAGACTAACTATGTAAAACAAAGTATATAAAACAGAGTCAGCAAGAATTGAAAACTGGAAAAGGAATTGAGTATTTCAGCTCTTTCATATAAAAATTTAAAAAGAATTACAAAATCATTAACAACTGAGCAAGATAAATAAGTTATTTCCAATAGTCTTAAAGCAGCTTAAAACAACAAGGCTGGGAATTTATTATTACCAGATGGTATTTAGCTCAGAATTTAGAATTACCCATTTTCCCCTTGCTGGAGGTGCCTACAGAGCCCTGGCAAAGGACTTCATCCTTGGTATGTCAAAAAATCTATTCTTCTGGATGGGATTATCCATGTAAATATTATTACTGGGTGAATATAAGGCATATACACATGCTACTTCTATTACATCTACATATAAAAATGTAACTACGATTCCATCAGTCTATGCACTCTGTAAATACCTAAATATAAGAAGTCTCTATATGTACTATTGAACATACAACAGAATTTGAAAATAAAATGAATTATATTGGAAACACAAATGTTTTTTATACTTTCATATCTGTCCTCTGGATAGGTAGCAGATCAAAAACTCAAATAAAAGCCAATTATAAAGCCAAGACATTTTTACCTTAATGCATTCCTTGCATTAAGGTAAAACATTTACAGGTCAGCAGTATTGCCCCCTCACGCCCCCCTCCTAAATACTTGCCAAATCCTCACACAATTCAGCACTGTGCCTGTTTGTAGAAGCTTGCTCCTGTCTCCCTGCATTCACAAGCAGAGAGGCAATCCAATTATTTTAAGCAGAGAGAGGAGGGAGGGGCTGAGCTGCACTCTGTGTGTATATGGACGCGCACAGCCCAGCTCAGGAGTCCCCCCTCCCCTCAGCAAGTGACTTGCTATGATGGCAGACACTGAACAGTAGGAGCCGAGAGGGTCAGCGGGGAACCCCATAAGAGGAGGTTTGGGGTCTTCTATGTACACTTCCAGAACAGATAACATAACATGTTTGCTATTTAAAAAGAAAAAAAAGGCTTTAGAACTGCTATAGACCCTCTTCACACTGGCTGAGTCCGCCAGCGGCCTTTGCTGGCTCAGCGGGGGATCTGCAGAGCAGGTGGATGGAACGCTGCTGTCCTCTATGGGCTGTTGCATGAAAATGGAATTCAGCAATCTTCCAGCTGAGCTGCTGTGTTCTGACAGGGGGATGGCCCCCCCCCCTACGCCAGAACACTCCGATTAGCGCCCTAATCCATGTGCCCGGCCCCTAATCTACATGCAGGGTACCAGATGCATGGATTTCAATGTTTTTTTTTTAAGCACATGATTAGTGACTGAGGCTCTAATTGGCCTAAAAAAGGGTGGGCTCGGGGCTCACCCACTTGTGTGACAATAGCGAAATGATATTCGCTATTGCCTTCCTGCTTCACCTCCTCGCCAATCAGGAATTGGTCTTTAAGACCTGATTGGCCGAGAGGAGAAGCAATCGTATTGGCCAGCCGGGAGCAGAAGCAGGGGGGAAGACTCTGAGGAGAAGACGCAGGGGGAAGCCGCCGAAGCTGCCCACGACCTGGATGGGGTAAGTGAGGGGCTGGTGGGGGAGGGACAGGAGGGGGGGGAGTTGTTTGCTGAGCAAAGGGGTGGTGGGAGTTTTTTTTTCGACCAACCCAAAGGGGGGGGGGGGGTCAGTTGTTTGCCGCCCTGCCAAAAAAATGGAGCACCAGATCGGGAGTCAGCATGAACGGCCAGCTTCTGTCGGATAGACTGATACACACAGGCCGAATGTCGGCCCTTTTTTTTTTTTTTACTGCCCGTCGTCTCCCGACATTCAGCCAATGTGTACATGGGCTTTAAGCTATGCATTCACAGCGCAACAATGTGTGATGCAGGGATCTCCCCTTCTGTGCTATTGTATTCTGACAGTGGGGACTGCCCCTATCAGAAAAAACAGATCAACCATTGGCTGCAAGCATTGATCAAATGCTGTTTTTTCAGCATGATCTTTAAACAAAATTCAGTCGTCAGATCGGCTTCTGTGGAACAGACAGCAGTGCACATGAAGGTTGGCTGGTCCCTGATGATCTGGCCGCTAGCCCCGTGTATACCCTGCTTTAGCAAAGGAAATATGCACTTTAGAGTATGAGGTGAATCAGCACTGACTTTCACCATCCAATCATATGCAAAATCCTATTTTTGTTTATCTTCTGTCATCTTACACATAACTGTGTGTTTTTTGAAAAGTGAAGTTCTTATTTAACTTCCCCTCAACAATGTGACTATTTACTTTGACATGCGCTTTGCCAATGACATGTCTGTGGTAAATCAACCCCATTATGTTAATATGAGAATAATATACGTTATTCTCTGCATTTTGGTACATTATAAAAATTTTTTTTAAATGTATTAGAGACTTCTTTCTTTATTTTTATTGTTTCTCTTCCATACCTGTAGAAGTTTGTATATACAATTCTTTAAGATGAATAATTAGAGGAAATAGAGGGAAAAAATTATGAATCTCTGGTCTGCATCGGTATAATAGAAGTACACATGGATATATTTCTGCTCCATACAAACTATATTTCCAACAAAATCCAACCCACATTCCTCTCTCCTTGCCTCATGGTAGTATTTACTGCAGCACAAAAGACATTTTTCAATTCTTACATAAGGAGAGGATCTCTGCCCAGCAATAAATGCTACGCCATATTTCTGCTTTAAGTCTGAAAGTCTCCTACTTAAATTATATTACCTGTCCCAGCCATACCCATTCCCACCAAAGACTGCTGGGGTCACCATGAAGATCTCTAACTAAATAGATAACAAAATCAATAACTAAAGAGCCACTAACTAAATATATGGATCACATTTGAAAGGTAATACCGGTACATTGGCCAAAAAAAAAATACAATACCTGCAGAAACTGTGCTACAAAAATACTTGCAATAAATAAAATATACAGTATATACAGTGTCTTCTATATATATATAATACACTCTTCAAATGTGCTTTAAAATGCATGGTTTTCCCTTTCGTGAACAAGAAAATAATGACGTTTGCTTTTGGGCTGGTATAAAAATGCTATGGGGTCGGTATGAATTTTTTTCCAGGGCTGGATTTTATTCCCAGTCCGGCCCTGGGTCTGGGGCTCTATGAAAGATCTCACTTCATAGAGATTCAATTATCATGAGAACGGTGAGGAATCAGCCCAGAACTACAGGGAATAATCTTGTCAATGTTCTCAAGGCAGCTGGGACCATATTTATAAAAGGAAGACAATTGGTAGCACACTACGCCGCAAAGGACTACAATTCTGCAGTGCCCACAAGATCCCCCTTCTCAAGAAAGCACATGTACAGGTCATCTGAAGTTTGCTAATGTACATCTGAATGATTCAGGCCTCGTACACACGACCACGTTTTTTGGCAAAAAACAGCAAAAAAATTGCTGTTTTTTTTTTTTTTTTGCAGAGGAAACCGGTCGTGTGTACATTTTTCGACGAGGAAACTGTCGGAGGAACTCGACGAGCCAAAAAGAGAGCATATTCTCTTTTTCCTTGACGGGAATGGAGAAAATTGGCACGTCGAGTTCCTCGACAGCCTAACAAGGAACTCGACGAGCAAAACTATGTGTTTCACCCGTCGAGTTCCTCGGTCGTGTGTACGAGGCTTCAGAGGAGAACTGGGTGAAAATGTTCTATTCATAAGAGACCAAAATCAAGCTTTTTGGTATCAACTCAAATTGCCATGTTTGGAGGAGTAGGAATGCTGCCTATGACCCCAAGAACACCATCCCCACCGTCAAACATGGAGGGGGAAACTTTGTGCTTGGGGGGGGTGGTTCTGCTAAGAGGACAGGACAACTTCATCGCAAAGGCACAATGTGCCGTCAAATCTTGGGTGAGAACCTTCTTTCCTCAGCCAGGGCATTGAAAATGGGTCGTGGATGAGTATTCCAGCCAGACATTAATTAATAAAATGATTTTACCTGAAATAATGTCACTCATGCCTACGTATTACAATACTGATACTTGCCACATGACTATAGCTGGAAAATATTCTCTCATTTAGCACTGGGGAAATTGAAAGTGCTCCTTTGACATATAAAGATATTGGAAGCCTTGAGCTTCATGAGCAATGGTCACAAGTGATGTCTGTATTGATTGCATTGCTTCCTTTTAGGCAGCACTAATAGTTGGGGGTGACAGTCACGCCAGAGTGTCTATAACGCATGCAGAGCTCCCTGCTTGGCCAAGGCAGGAATATCAGCAGGAACATTGGCTGACCATCTTCAGAGACACAGAACAACAAGTAAATTATGCGCAAGAGCTCAGAATATTAATATCACAGCAGCATAGTCAGTGTTAACAGCACATAGAACAAGTGTCAGGAGACAGAGGAAGTTCAGGCTGTTGTTGTTGTGGTTGGGAAGTGTTTGCTTTGATAGGGGTATGCTCTCAGGGCTGCCGTCAGTAGGGAACTGAGACCTGCCCAGCATTCGGAAACGCGTCGCTTGCCTGGTGACGTCATCACCCATCGCCCGCTGGTATACCCGCGCATCCAGAGCCTGTTGAGGATCGTCCCATCCACCGCAATCACCTGCTACCATCAGCGGCAGAAGGACTGATACCTCCTCACTCCACCAGGGACCCGATGAAGGATTTACATAGACACACCAGATGACATCTATCTCTCCCTTCTGGAGAATCCTACCTATATGCCTGTTTTTCACTACCAAAATGTGAGTGGTTTTTAATCTTTGGCTATTGTAAAATTAAAACTGTTTTAAAGTATTGCACCCAGAGGCGCCTCTCTCCTTGCTTGTCTTCAGAGACAGAGAGCCTGTTAACAGTGAAGGCTCAACGTTGCTAAGCACAGCACTGCCTGAGGGACAGGCACAGTAATGGTGTGCCCATATCTTCCATTAGGGTTGTGTTGGCAAAAATGCTTGTTTCAGAAGGCATCCGCCCCCCCCCACTCTCCCTCCCTGCATGGGCCTGGAGGGTATATATGGCCAGTCCAAGTAATTGAACAAATCAAAACTAGAGGAAGAAGAAAGCAAAACCTCTTCTTCTTTGCACCATTAACTTCAGTAATGCAGACACTGATGGTATTCTACAAATTGTCACCAGTTACATTACAATGTAAAATGAGACCAAATAGCATCGGTTTCTTTGCCTGAATCATTAAAGCCCTACTGATCTCCCGGGATTAGCTTGTCTGTATCTCTGATTAACATCTAAACTGTGTTTATTTTGGATTCATACACTCTAGTATTCACTGCTAATCCATAGACTAACAAACAATATGTATATCTAGAAAGGAGTGACAGCCAAAAGATGCTCAATCTATTTAGTCTGCTGCACTGGTACAGAAGAATGCATGCTGTGCGTCTCCACTTGGAGGCATGCATTTTTCGGAGGACCCTAATTACATGGAAACTTAGCACAAATGTTTCCATTTTTTGGGGTATACCAGATTAGTCCGAGATAAATTACACATAGAATGTCCACCTGGTAAAGCTGAACTGAAGACTGGTTGGAAGCCTTGAAAATTTGAGAAACAATAGTCTAATCCTGACAGATCTGGTAGACTAGAAAGGGCATAGGCTTGAATAATGGATTAATGAATCCACCCAGAGATCGTGATACGACGAGCCAACAGGTCCCTACAGGGGGCCTTTGGAAGTGACAGAGTCAGACTACAGGCGAAACTCAAAAAATTTGAATATTGTGCAAACGTTCATTAAATTCACTAATGCAACTTAAAAGGTGAAACTAATATATGAGAGAGACTCATTACATTCAAAGCAAGATAGTTCAAGCTGTGATTTGTCATAATTGTGATGATTATGACTTACAGCTTATGAAAACCCCAAATCCACAAACTCAGAAAATTAGAATATTACATACAATTAATAAAACAAGGATTGTACATAGAACAATATCGAACCTCTGAAAAGTAGAAGCATGCATATGTACTCAGTACTTGGTTTGGACCCCTTTTGCAGTAATTACTGCCTCAATGCTGCGTGGTATGGAAGCTATCAGCCTGTGGCTCTGCTATGTTATGGAAGACCAGGATGTTTCAATAGCGGCCTTCAGCTCTTCTGCATTGTTCGGTCTCGCATCTTTCTCTTGGCAATGCCCCGTAGATTCTCTATGGGGTTCAGGTCAGGCAAGTTTGCTGGCCAATCAAGCACAGTAATCCCACAGTCATTGAACCAGGTTTTGGTGCTTTTGGCAGTGTAGGCAGGTGCCAAGTCCTGCTGGAAAATGAAGTCAGCATCCCCATAGAGCTCGTCTGCAGAAGGAAGCATGAAGTGCTCCAAAATCTGCTGGTAGATGGCTGCGGTGACCCCGGACATAATGAAGCACAGTGGACTGACACCAGCAGATGACATGGCTCCCCAAATCAACACAGACTGTGGAATCTTCACACTGGACTTCAAGCATCTTGCAGTGTGTGCCTCTCCATTCTTCCTCCATACTCTGGGTCCTTGGTTTCCAAATGAGGAGCAAAATTTGCTCTCATCAGAAGAGAGGACTTTGGACCACTGAGCAACAGACCAGGTCTGTTTTTCTTAAACCCAGGTAAGAAGCTTCTGACGTTGTCTTTTGTTCAGAAGTGGCTCAACAAGAGAAATACGACATTTGAAGCCCATGTCCAGGATCCGTCTGTGTGTGGTGGCTCTTGATGCACTGACTCCAGCCTCAGTCCTTGTGAAAGTCCCCAACAGTTTTGAATGGCATTTTCCTGACAAATCTCTCCAGGCTGCGGTCATCCCTGCTGCTTGTGCACCTTTTTCTTCCACACTTTTCCCTTCCACATAACTTTCTAATAATGTGCTTTGATACAGCACTTTGGAAACATCCAACTTCTTTTGCAATTATCTTTTGAGGCTTTCCCTCCTTATGGAGGGTGTCAATGATGGTTTTCTGCACAACTGTCAGGTCAGCAGTCTTTCCCATGATTGTGATCCCTACTAAACCAGACTGAGAGATCATTTAAAGGCTCAGTAACCTTTTGCAGGTGTTATGGCCTAATTAGCCGATTAGAGTGGTACACTTTGAGCCTAGAATATTGCATCTTTTCACAATAGTCAAATTTTCTGAGATTGTGGATTTGGGGTTTTCATGAGCTGTAAGCCATAATCATCACAATTATGACAAATCACGGCTTGAACTAACTTGCTTTCCATGTAATGAGTGTATCTCATATATTAATTTCACCTTTTAAGTTGCATTAGTGAAATATATGAACTTTTGCACGATATTCTAATTTTCAGAGTTTCACCTGTAATGAAAATAAGTCTGAAGCTGAGAGATAAACTCGAAATGCACACACCACATCCGAACAAAGAAAAACTCCTTAGAAGGTGCAAGGCATAGAAATGGCAAGACAATATCCTGATTAAGATGGAAAATATAAGCAGCTTGGAGAGACCATACGTCTCAAAACATTGTCCTTGAAGAGTTTACGGATAAAGACAAATAACTCAGAAAATTTCTATGCTGAAGGGAGAGAAAGGCAACATTGCAAGAAACAGTAGACAGAGGAATATCTCTAACAGGTTCCAAGAAAAACTTTAAAAGATCAACAGGACCAAGTTTAGATCCCACAGAGACAATGGGGGATGTACAGGAGAAACAATGTGAGCGACACCCTGTACAAAAACCTTCACATAAGCCGGGCACACACAAGCTGAATGTCGGGAGACATTTGCCGGTTAAAAAAAAACAAAAAACTAAACGGACGACATTCGACCAGTGTGTATGTCGGTCTGTCTGACAGAAGCCAGCCGGTTGGCCGGATTCTGTCGGACATGCGTGCTGGGAAACCAGCAGCGGACTGACTCCCGATTAGCGCTCTCAGCCAATGGCAAAGAGCACTGAATGGAGTGGCTTGGTCTGGCTATATATATATGTATATACAAAGAACTGGAGGAGAACTGCACTCGGTATACAACAAGTGCCAGCAAACAGGTCTTCCCACCGACCATATAAATATGAGAAAAAGTTCAAGAGTTGCTGCACTTAAAATGATTTTATTTTTCCAAATATTCTCGTAAAGGTTACATACCAAAAAAGTATTCAAAATATTCAGACATGGATGTCCGTTTCGGGCTTACATGCGAACGCCCTTCTTCAGATCAAGTCAGAACATATCTAACAATTTCATGAAAGTCATGTGATTTTAAACACTTCACAAACTACTTCACACATGGAATCAATTACATGGTTAATTGCTTACTAATCCAATCAAATTCCCACATGGTAATTTCAAGTATTTCACACCATAGATGCAAAAAAAGAGTTAATCCAGCTGGCCACAGTCTCAAAATTCCCCAGGAGCCATCCCAGTGTCAATCTGAAAATTATATATATATATATTATGTACAATTTTTTTTTTAAATATTATATATATATATATATATATATATATATATATATATATATATATATATATATATATATAATTGCAAGAATATATATTGAAAAATGAAAACAGAAGGAAATAACAAAAACGTAAATGCAGACCCATATGCATCGATCAAAAATTATGAATCATAAAAATAAATATAAATCCAAATCTGTGTTTAATCCAGTAGGAGTCATAGTATTAAGAAAATGTAATCAATGTACCTCACGTCTCCTCAAGGTAAGTTCACGATTACCACCTCTCCTATTTCTTTCAATGCCTTCTAATACCATATATTTTAATTGTGAGACAGCATGTCCTTTCTCTTTTTTTTTTTTACTCATCTTTTATTTTATTTTATCAAAATAGAAAACAGGAAACTACAACTGATAATAGTACACATACAAACCAGAATACATATTCCATAAAATCCACCATACATCAGTTATTGATCTATACAGTCATCACTCCTATTTCATTATTCTCTTATACTAATTCCCCCCCCCCCCCCCAATAATAAAATAAAAAAACAGTTCCCACCCTCTCTTTCCCCTTCTCCCTCCTCCCCCGAGATGTAGGACTTACAATCTTGAATTCTCTCCTTATCCACATATGCCATATTTCCTCTCCTCTAGATTTCCTTATCTCCTCTTAATTCTCCTCAAGCAACCTCTTCCCTTCATCAGATCCGATAAATAGATTCCATCCTGACCAGGTTTTTTTATACTATATCCTCCTATTATGAGCGGAGAGGACCAAATCTTCTATTGCTCCTACCTCCTGAACCCTTTTGAGCCAGCCTGCGATGGAGGGAGGCCTCGGGTCCTTGCCGCATTGATCAGATGACACACTACCGACTTCCTGTACCTCTGCACCGGTATCTGTGAGCAATGCAACAAAAAGGAGGCAGGGTCATCTGGGATCAAATATTCAGTAAATTTTGGGGATATTTCAGGATATTTTGGCCAGTTCAGCCCTGAAGCCGCCGAGGAGCTCGGCGGGCCGAGAGCTCCCATAGAACAACGAGGAAATAGAGAACATGTTCTCTATTTCCTCGCCGAGATCCTCATCGGCTTCCTCGGCCGAAAGTGTACACACGGCCGGGTTTCTCGGCAGAATTCAGCCAGAAACTCGGTCGGAAGCTGAATTCTGCCGAGGAAACTGGTCGTGTGTACGGGGCCTAAAAGTGTTCCTTGCTCTTTGCCACATCTCCAACAACTTTCCACGACTTCTTTGTCAAATTTATGTAGCCTTTCTGGAGTGTAATACCATTGTGTAAGAAGTTTATAGTTAGCTTCTTGAGTCTTTTAACACACAGAGGAGTTAAGTGCCAGGAAGATTATGCTGGGTTGGGGTGAAAATTCTCCCCAAGTCCTTCTCCCATTTACTAATGCTTGACATCACAAATTCTTCCGGAGGAGTGTTCAGAAACCAGTACATTTTGGATAGCACCCTTGAGAGTGGTTCCACCTCGCTACAACATCTCTCTAATACTGTCAGTTGCCTTTGGAATTCTGTTACCGGACCAAGTGATCTTAAAAAATGGCTTACTTGAAGCGCCTGCCACATTGCAAGTTTGAATGAGCCCCCTACTTCTGTTAAGTCCCCAATGGAAGGCCAAGCACCTGACTTCGAAAAATCTGAGACCTGAGAGAGGCCCTTTTCTCTAAGGCCTTGAACACACGACCGAGAAACTCGACGGGCGAAACACATTGTTTTGCTCGTCGAGTTCCTTGTGAAGCCATCGAGAAACTCGACAAGCCAATTTTCTTCATTCCCGTCAAGGAAATAAAGAACATGCTTTCTTTTTGGCTCGTCGAGTTTCTCAACACTTTCCTCTACGAAAATGTACACACGACCGTTTTCCTCGGCAAAAAAATATCTCCCAGCAAGTTTCTTGCTGGTTTTTGCCGAGAAACTCGGTCGTGTGTACGAGGCCTAAGCTTTTCAGCATGTCCTTTCTCTAAAAAATGACGGGCAAGTGGTAGCTGTATTAGTTTATCTCTAATTGAATACTTATGACGGGCTATTCGATCCTTTACCTTTTGGGTGGTTTCTCTGGTATATAATAATCCATGTGGACATTTGATAGCATATACCACATACGATGATTGGCAGGTGTAGTGTCCCTTAATGGGAATATTAAAACCTTTGTGGGGATGTGAAATAAATATAGTAGTAGCTGTGCCCACAGATATGGTACATACAGTGTATACTGTATTGCCTAAAACCGGACCATTGTAACACTGTTACGCCCGCTCTCCGCCCCCGCCCATAAAGCTCTCCTAAAACAAAAAGCACTCATTTAAAAAAAAAAGGAATGATCCGCTCTCCATCCTGAAACATCCTCCTGTGTACCTGCAGCAGCAGCCGGCAGGAGAAGAGAGAGACTGGCAGCGGTTTGGGGGGGATCAGGGCAGGGCAGGGAATCTGCACCGCACACCTATAAAGTATATTATTTTAATACACACACGTACAGTATATCACAATTGCAGAAGAAAGGAAACTAAGCAGCAAGCAATAATTTATAAAAACAATTGAAATGTCAGAACATACACTTTATCATCTTATGTATGCCTTAGTTAGTAGCAGACCTCAGTATACCATGACTACCTATTCTGGTTGTTTATGATCGGGATTTTGTGTTGTTTTTATAGTATGTTGGTATTATGTTGGTCATGATCTTGGGTGGTGTTAGAGAAAGTGGTGTATTATTTGTATTTGATGTTAATGCCGGTTATTGATAATCTTGTTCAGTCTATTGTTACGATCTTGTGTAGTCATGTTAAGTGTGTCTGTGTCTTGATAATTTTCCAATTTCCCTTTGGCATTAATAAAGTATTCTGTATATACCGTAACTACTTGTATGCATATATAACTTGAATTTTTCAAAGTCAGCTCAGAAAACAGCAGGTCCAATTTTTTTTTACAAAGACCTGAGCTAAGTATTTTAAGATCAGAAAACACACTGAACAAATCAACCAATAGTTGAGACAACAAGAAGTAAGTTGAAGATATAAAAAATGCATAAAAGAAAATAGAACCTGTGAATGTGAAGTCGGTTCCAGTCCCAGCATCACACAGCAGTACGTTCCCCAGACACCCGGTATCTCTCCCTCCGCTGTGTTCTGTCTTCTATCCCATGTACTAAAGAGCAATGATTTAACCAAACAGTGCATGCCCCTTGGCCTCTGTGAGCAAATACTGTCACTTGATAATGGTTCCATTTTAAGGCTTTCTATTCCATGTGTATTTAATTGGGCAATGCTTTTTTTTTTCTTTTTTTCACAGCACCACTCTTTTCCCTTCAACAGCAAGATTAAAATAAAGAGACCTACCTGTATTTCTAAAGGTCAAAATACTTATTATAATATGTTTGATCACCTAAAATATTTGGGAAGATTTACTAACTGTGCACTTTGCAAATGCAGTTGCTCCAGAGCTTAGCAAATGAGATGAAGCTTTACTTTTCAAACAAAGAATACCCAATCACATGCAAGGAGAAAAAAAAAATTCTGCTTGCACACGATTGGACAATGGAAGTCAGCTGAGCTTCCACGCATTTACTAAGCTCTGGAGCAACTGCACTTGCAAAGTGCACAGTCTATTTGCCTTTAGTAAATCCACCCCATTGGATCCAACGCTGTTCTGTGTAATTTCTTTGATGTTGTCAATGAACACACCACTTTATCAGGATTTCAGCTACTCTTCCCTCACCACAAAATCAAACATCAACATTTTACGCCATGCAAATACAAGCTTCTTTCTTTTTAAATTATGGGAATAGGGATACTTTTTTTTATTTTTCCTAATTTGCTATAATTTTATTTGTTAATCTCTTTGCTTTTTTACATTGAAAAAAGTTTTATTGAAACAATTGTAAATCAGTACAGTAATACACATTAGAAACAACCGTATATTAACACCCCATGTCAACATCAACACTCCCCTTATTCAACCGTGCTACTATAGACTATTAGGTAGATTCACAAAGAGTTAGGCCGGCTTATCTACAGATAAGCCGACCTAACTCTGAATCTAAGCCGACCTATGTTTAAGTGTATTCTCTAACAGAGATACACTTAAACATATCTAAGATAGGACGGCGCAAGCCGTCCTATCTTAGATTGCAATGTTTTGGCTTACCGCTAGGTGGCGCTTACATTGCGGCCGGCCTAGATTATGTAAATGAGAATTTACGACGATTCCCGAACGAACGCGAGCCCGCCGCAGTCGATTAACGTTGTTTCCGTATGCGATAGGCCACCTAAAGTTATTCCACCTATGAGGTGGAATAACAATGTTAAGTATGGCCGCCGTTCCCGCCGCAAGGTTCGAATTTTTTACGTCGTTTGCGCAAGTCGTCCGCGAATCGGGATTTACATCGTTTACGTACGCGTCTAAATCAATAGGCCCGTACAGCCTACTTAGCCGCAATGCGCACTGGGAAATGTAGTCGCCCGGCGCATGCGCAGTGACAAAAAACGTCAAAAAACATGAGGTCAAGCCTCATTTCCATACAACACGCCCCCCTCCTAGTCATTTGAATTAGGCGCGCTTACGCCCGCTCGTTTTAGGCTACGCCGCTAAAATTTAACAGGTAAGTGGTTTCAGAATCACTAATAGCCTAAATAATTTACGGCGGTGTAGCCTAAAAAGACTAGGCTAGGCCGTCCTAATTTTAGGCCAGGGTACGTGAATCTACCCAAAGGTTTCTTAAACTCATTTCTAATGCCCACCAAACCACGTGCCCCTGGACCCTGTTCCTTCTCAAATACTACAGTCACACTCTGACTATCCTACACTCTCTTAGGCCGCAGTCACACTGAGGCATCTGTGTTTTTGTGGCGTTATTTGGCCGCTAGTGGGACGCTTTTAACCCCAGCTAGCGGGCGAAAAAGGGTTCAGACACACAAAGCACCGCCGCAGCAGCGCTTTGCCAACGGTTCGGCGGCGCTGCCCATTGATTTCAATGGGCAGGGGCGCTGTAGGAGCGGTGTATGAACCGCTCCTACGGCGCCTCAAAGTTGCGGCTAGCAGGACATTTTCTTTACCGTCCTGCCACAGCACCGCCCAAGTGTGAAAGCCCTCGGTGCCTGCAAAGCGCCTCAGTGTGAAAGTAGCCTAACCCACATCTTCAATCTCTCCATCTCTTCTGGCATCTTCCCCAACTCTCTAAAACATTCAATGGTCAACCCCATACTTAAAAAGCCATGCTTGGACCCTACTATTTTAACAATTTACTCCCTATTTCCTTGCTCCCCCTTCTTAACTCCTTGTCTACAATGTCTACTCCTGGTCTACAACCAACTGAGTGGCCACTTCATTAAGAATAACCTTCTTGATCACCTTCAGTCTGGATTTCGACCACAGCACTCCACTGAAACTGCTTTTTTAAAACTCAAAAATTACCTATTAAAAGCAAAAAGCAATGGACAGTGTCTATTCTGTACTCCTACTTCTGGATCTTTCGGCTGCCTTTGATATGGTTGGCCACCCCCTCCTTCTCAAAAAACTTTACTCCTTTGATCTCCATGACTGTGCTCTTCACTGGCTCTTATCCTACCTATCCCACCACACCTTCAGTGTCACTTGCAATTCTACTTCCTCCTCTCCTCTTCCTTTCTCCCTCTGGGTCCCACAAGGTTCTGTTCTTGGACCTCTCCTATTTTTGATCTACACCTCCTCCGTGGGTCAACATAATTTCTACACCGATGACACCCAAATCTATCTCTCCACTCCTCATCTCACTCCATCAGTCTTCTCACGCATTACCAATTTACTAACAGACATATCTGTCTGGATGTCACGCCACTTACCCAAACTCAACTTGCTTCTTACTTTTGTGGTCATTTGGAAGAAGATTTTCTGGAGAATGATGTGAAGTGTATACCCAATGCTAAAGTTTCTCAGTAAAGGAACTTATTTAAGTGAAGTTGTCCATGTCAATTACTGAGAGAATTATTCAAGTCAAGCGCGCCCAGTGTAACCTTGGTGTATCCAAAAGAACCTTACACTGGGGGTTTAAGCCAAGCAAAGCTGCGAGTTAAAGCGGGGGTTGACCCTATAAAATAAAAAAAAATAAAAATGTTTTCTTCTAGCCTAAAATTCGGCATTGTAGCGCGAGCTACAGTATGCCGGTCTTAATTTTTTTATCGCCGTACTCACAGTGTAATCGTACATAGTAGATTCCGACTGCCCACGGGGAATGTGCGTTCCAATCCAGACGGAAGGTGATTGACGGCCGGCTCTGGCGCGTCACGCTTCTCCGGAAATAGCCGAAATAGGCTTGGCTCTTCACGGCGCCTGCGCATAGTCTGTGCGCAGGCGCCGTGAAGAGCCGAGACCTACTCCGGCTGTCTTCGGGGAGCGTGACGTGCCAGAGCCGGCCGTCAATCACCCTCCCTCTTGAAAGGAACGCCGATTCCCCGCGGGCAGTCAGAATCTACTATGTACGATTACACTGTGAATACGGCGATAAAAAAATTAAGACCGGCATACTGTAGCTCGCGCTACAATGCCGAATTGTATGCTAAAATGTTGTTCTGCAGGGTGAACCACCGCTTTAAGTAGCCTTGCTCTTCTGTAGAACATTTGTACCAGATTAACCCTTGTGGTCAAGTGCATATGGTGCACAGCACATTTTATGTTTAATCTCATCTGCTCGTAGTATTCAGTGCAATACAACTTGACATTGTACAAGGCATATCAAGGTAGGAATGAAGAAGTGGGAGAAACTTGCACATAATGTCACCATGAAATTCAAAGTACATATCAAAACCATGATGAGTAAAAGCATGCATAGAACGTTTTAACCTTCAGGCCTCATGCACACTGGGCATTAAAATGACGTTATAAACATGGCAGTAGCTTTGCAGTGAGTTTTTCAACTTTTTCAACGTTTTTGCAAAAGTATTTTTTTGCACTTATTAGCGTTTTAGCGTTTTTCTGCGTTAGTGTTTTTTAGCTTTTTTTTTTAACCACTTCAATACCGGCCCATTGTCATATGACGTCCACAAAGGACCTCTACCGATCCGGGTGGACGTCATATGACGTCCTGGGCTTTGTGGGGGGATATCTGAATGATGCCTGCAGCTAGAGGCATCATTCAGATATCCTTCTCTTCTGCCGGCGATTCTGCACAACGTAAGAACGATCATAGCGGCGCTAGATCGTTCTTACAGGTGGCGGGAGGGGACATCCCCCCCTCCCGCCGCCATCCGGTGCTTCTCCGGGCTCTCCCGTGCCATCGGGGGCCCGGAGAACGAATCGTCTGGTGCTGGCAGGAAGCATAAAGATGACTGGTGACCAGATCTCTATGATCGTTGGAGGACCCGGGCGCGATGTGATAACGTCACGCCCGGGTCCCCGTAAGTAAACATAGCCGCAATTGCGACTGCCAAGCAACAGTAATCATGAGATCGGTGAATTTTTTTTCACCGATTTCATACTTTCCAGCCTGGAGGAGAGATGTGGGGTCTTATTGACCCCGCATCTCTCCATAAAGAGTACCTGTCACACACATTCCTATTACAAGGGATGTTTACATTCCTTGTAATAGGAATAAAAGTGATAATAAAAAAATAAAATAAAAAAAAAAAAGTGTAAAAAAAGAAATAAATATGTAAAAAAATAAAAAATAAATAAAACATTTTTTTTTTTAACGCCCCTGTCCCCAGTAGCTCGCGCGCAGAAGCGAAAGCACACGCAAGTCCCGCCGACATATGTAAACGCCGTTTAAACCACATATGTGAGGTATCGCCGCGTGCGTTAGAGTGCCAGCAACAATTCTAGCACTAGATCTCCTCTCTAAATCTAAACTGGTAACCTGTAAAAAATTTCAAAGCGTTGCCTATGGAGATTTTTAAGTACCGAAGTTTGGCGCCATTCCATGAGTGTGCGCAATTTTAAAGCGTGACATGTTAGGTATCTATTTACTCTGTGTAACATCATCTTTCATATTTTACAAAAAAATTGTGCTAACTTTACTGTTTTGTTATTTTTTTAATTCATGAAACAATTTTTTTCCCAAAAAAAGGGGGTTTGAAAAATTATTGCGCAAATACCGTGCAAGATAAAACGTTTCAATGACCGTCGTTTTATTCCCTAGGGTGTCTGCTAAAGAACCATATATAATGTTTGGGGGTTCTGCGTAATTTTCTAGCAAAAAAATTATGATTTGTACATGTAGGAGAGAAGTGCCAGGTATGGATGTGTGTATAAAAGCCCTGTATGGAAGTGGTTAAAGAAAAAAAAAAAAATATATATATATATATATATATATATATATATATATATATATATATTTTCAATGGATTAATAACATTAAAAACCACTGGTGAGCCGCGTTCTTGAGCGTTTATCGACGTTTATCAGCGTTCATAAACGTCAGAGCATTTTTACAGCCGAAATAAACGTCTCTCAGATCTCTGATGCTGATAACAGTTTATGTGTGCATGGACACATAGGATATTATGATGGGAGAGTTGTAGAAAAAAACATCTACAGCCAAAAACAGCTGCTGTAAAAACGTAAAACAAAAAACATCCAGTGTGCATGAGGCCTTAAGGTCGAGACACATGTACAAGATATAGTGACCAGCCTGGGTAGGAAGCGGATGACTGTGGTGAGTGACGGCAGCCCTGGTTGGTAAGAGGATAAGTGCACTTCTTTTCCCTCACCTTTGCGGCTCACTCCCATAGAGTTTGCTGTGGTCTAAGGTTGGCCTAGGGACCTGGCCTGAGGAGTCCCAAGAGCAAGGACTTGCTATAAAAAAGTATGATGGCTTCCTGTGAAGAGGCGGAGTGAATACAGTAAATACAATGATGCTTTTGTCATGAGACGTGTGTCAATTGACGACACAAGTGGCTGGTTAGAAATGGGTCATGGTCTGCATCATCTTCCTAAAATGCTATTACATGTAGTGGAAAAGAGAAAGTGGACCCTCAGTGTCTGTTGGTTCCGGGTCTGCAGGATCAATGTCTTGGGAACCGAAATGTGGAGTATTACATCAATGGCTGGTGGTTTCTAACCTGCCCTTTAGGTGGTGAACTCCTTGTCTCTGTGGCCCTGTTCACAGGCCCGTGTGAAAAAGCCCTGATGCCCCGTACACACGACCGGGATTCCCGGCGGAATCCCAGGGGGAAAACCGAGAACCTGCTCAGTAACTTTCCCTGTGTACACACCAGAGGTTTTCCCATCTGAAAAACTGCGGTAAGAGCTTTGGCCGGGAATCCCGGCCGTGTGTATGCTCCACCGCAGTTTTTCCTATAGGGAAACTGCCGGGAAAAAGACTTCCGGGAATCGGCAGGAAAATAGAGAACATGTTCTAATTTTTTCCGCCGCGATTCGCTGCAGTTTTCCTGTCGGGAAAACTGCCATGGAGCATACACATGGACAGTTTTCCCGGCCAAAAACTGTCATGCCAGTCTTCCCAACAGGAAAACTGGTCGTTTGTACGAGGCATAAGACCCCTTTCACACTTGTACGACTTGTCCCACGATTTGGGGCTCCAAAGAAGTATGACAAGTCGTTACCCATGATTTCCAATGACAACCATTCATATTAGTACAACTTCAAAGTAGTCCCTGCACTACTTTGGTCCGATTTAGATGCCAATTACACAGGCATTCCTTGAAATCACAGAAAAATTGCGGCCGTGTATCGTGGCAAAATCGCAGTAAAATTACAGCCGCAAAATTGTGGTAAAATCACGCCACTTTGAAGTTGCACAAGTGTGAAAGGGGCCTTAATCTCCATCTTGAATGGACAGAAAAGCAAATCGTTTACTGCGGTTAGGCTGAGTTCAGCTTTTAACGTGTATTCATGAATTCTGTGCTTTAGGAGGTCCTTCTAAAGTGATGAAGAAAGCCAGATAAACAACCCAAGCCTGATCCTCCATGATTGTTCAAAATACCCTGTGAATATCAGGACTAGAACTGTTATCTCAAAGCTTCCAGCTTCCTGAAACTCTACTAATGTTGCTCAGTCAGAAAACACGGCAGAGCTTTGGAATGCTGAGCGAGGTAGAAAGACTTTGAAATATAAACCGACAGAGAGAAACAAAAACTGCTGTAAATTCAGGCTTAAACGCATTGTGATAGCAAAACAAACAGAGAGAAGTCATTACTTCAAAAGCAATCTATGCTTTGTATAACGCTCTTGTTTCCAAGTCAGATGGTGTATTTCCTGGTATTCAGAGGATAATCCTTGTTAACACAATCCCTGAGTGTCATTTCAATGTTGCGATGTAGCAGTAGTATTTGATATTACCAGACAGTGGCGGCTGGTGCTCAAAATTTTTGGGGGGGCGCAGCCACTGTGCCCATCAAACGCAGATACTGTGCCATCAAATGCAGCTACTGGGCCATCAAACGCAGCTACTGGGCCATCAAATGCTGCCACTGTGCCATCAAATGCTGCCACTGTACCCATAAATTGCCACCACTGTGCCATCAAACGGAGCTACTGTACCCATCAATTGCTGCCAGTGTGCCCATCAATTGCCACGACTGTGCCCCATCAAATGCTGCCAGTGTGCCCATCATTTGCCGCTACTGTTCCCCATCAATTGCTGACACTGTGCCCATCAATTGTCGCTACTGTGTCCCATCAAATGCTGCCAGTGTGCCCATGAATTGCTGCTACTGTGCCCCATCAAATGCTACCAGTGTGCCCATCAATAGCCGCTACTGCGTCCTATCAAATCCTGCCAGTGTGCATCGCCCGGTGCACTTACCTGTCTCGCAGCGGGTCAGCGGAGGTGTCCTGCACGTCCTCAATGGCTTCTTCAGTCCTCTCTATCAGGCGTCCAATCACAGCGCCTGACGTTTCAGCCAATCTGGTGACAGGTAACAGACCTGAGCACCTGATTGGCTGAGAGGCGGTTCAGTGGGGTACATTGTGTGTTTTTTTTTTACAATTCTTTACACTTCCTTAGTGAAATGGTAGAGGTATAATGTACCCCATTACCAATTCACATAGGGGAGGGCCGGGATCTGGAGGTCCCCTTTGTTAAAGGGGTCTTCCAGATTCCGATAAGCCTCCCACCTGCAGACCCCCACAACTACCGGGCAAGGGTTGTGGGGATGAGGCCCTTGTCCCCATCAACATGGGGACATGGTGCTTTGAGGGGTCACAGACCCCCAAAGCATCCTCCCAATGTTGAGGGCATGTGGCCTGGTACGGTTCAGGAGGGGGGGTGCTCTCTCGTCCCCCCCCCTATTATCCTGCGGCCTGCCAGGTTGCGAGCTCGGATAAAATCCACACCAGACCTTAAGGGTCTGGAATGGATATTTGGGGGGAACCCCACATATTTTTTTAATTTGACGCGGGGTTCCCCTTAATATCCATACCAGACCTGAAGGGCCTGGTAATTGAATTTGGGGGGACCCCCACGCTTTTTTTTTTTATGAATGACTTTTCTCTGAATTGCCGGGAGCTGACAATTTATTATAGCTGCGAGTGATATTAAATTACTTTTTTTCCTTCAGAAATTACACTTTGTGCAGGGACATTTCTAAGCACAAGAAACATGCGTTGCTTCACAGGCATACTATACACCCCCCCAGGTACGAAATTTAAAGGAATATTTCAATTTTATTGTTTCACTTTAAGCATTATTAAAATCACTGCTCTCGAAAAAACGTCAGTTTTTAAAACTTTTTTTGCATTGATACATGTCCCCTGGGGCAGGACCCAGGTCCCCAAACACTTTTTAGGACAATAACTTGCATATTAGCCTTTAAAATGATCACTTTAGATTTCTCCCATAGACTTTTACAGGGTGTTCCGTGGCTTTTCGAATTTGCCGCGAACACCCCAAATTGTTCGCTGTTCGCCGAACAGACAAATGAGTTTGACTCGAAGCTCATCCCTAGTTGGCGCTACTACAATGAAAACGGTTATGTTTGGGGTCCTGCCAAGGTTCTGTGCAACTAGCTTCCTCTCTGCACACTGACCACAGAGGTTTGCTTGCTTAAGACCACCATCATTTAGAGAATGCCTTGTATTTTTATTTTTTCAATAAATACAAGGCCTTTTCAGATTTGACATCACCACCACTCCTCTCCACCTCATCCAATGAGAGAATGCTTTTTATTCTCTGAAAATGGTACAAGGGGATTCTGTTTTTTGTAGCAGTGCCAGGTGAGCGTCTCTGTGTTCAATGTGCATGGAGGAAGCCTCTTAAACAGAACCCAAGCAGGACTTGGAAGATCGCATCTATCATTATATTAACACCAACAACTATAATGATTTCTATCTTCCCCAGCGGCACACCAGTTATTATATATGCTTATTTATATCATGCAATACAGATCATTCCTGGAGTTCAGCTTTAACCGATTGCCGACCACAACATGTTTATATACACCTTGCGGTTTCAAAGTGGTTTACCAGGATTATGGCTAAAGATATTAGCCATAACCCCAGCATCGTTTTTTTACAGCCGGCAACTGGCTTTCTCATGAAAGTGTTCCAAGTGGCCCATAAGCGCCCCCTCCCACCGATCTCCCGTGTTTCTCGGGCTTACCCAAGAAACATTCATATGGTGCCACCAGTTGGTCACACAAGTGATCAAACAGTAGATCCGCTTTGATCACCTTTTTGGCCTTGGAGGACTGGAGCGACATCATGACGTAATTTCAGGTCCAGGCCAGAACTAAACAAGTTTTTTTCTTTTTAAGCAAAAGATCCAATTTTTTTTTTTATCTTTTGCTTTTAAAGGTAAAGTAGAGATCTGGGATCTTCTTGACCCCAGAATTTACCATAAAAAGGACCTGCCATCTCAATTTCTATTACAAGGGATGTTTGCATTTCTTGCAATAGGAATAAAAAAAATTATAAATAAATTTAAGGGACAGTGTAAAAATAAAAAAATAGTAACATAAATAAGATTTTTTTTTTAAATACCTACGTTATCGTGCAGAAGTGAATGCATTTGCAAGTCTCGCATGCAGAACTTTTTGGAGCTTCAGGCGTTTGGCTTTAGGCGACTAGGAGCGGAGATGTGAACCATCTGCATAAAGAATCATCAATTTTTTTTTCCTCCTCATTCGTTTTGCAGATTCTAAACGCCGAGGTGTGAATGGGGCCTTATTGTCACCCAACCCATAACACTTTTCTTATTACATACACAAAGGGATGCAGGTATTTCCCAACAATTCTTAATCTAAAATCTTGGCTTTATAGGCCCCACCTAAACCTATTCAAACTCCATCGCTTCCTTGTAAGCCTAAGGCCCTGTACACGGGCAAGAATCTCGTCAGGAAAAAAACGTTGTTTTCCCTGACGAGATTCTTGGCAAGAATCTCTTGCCGCCCGAGTGTACAGACTCTTGTTTCAAAAGAACGGCGGTTCTCTTGAAAGGAAAGAACGCAGTGACGTCATCGCGTACGACGAGCATGCGCTAGTCACATTCGATGCCGTCGCCGCCATCTTGCTTCACCATACCTATGCCGTGGAAGCTACCGCGCATGCGTCAAAGTCATTTCGAGCATGCGCGGGTTTTCACGGCGACAGGTAAGTATACACACTCTCGGGTTTCTCGTCTGGAAACTGGCTGACAAGAATCTCGATGAGAAAAATGAGCGCAGGTTCTCTTTTTTTCTCGTTGGGATTCTGGCCAGATTTCCTGACAAGAAACCTGAAAGCCTCGTACACACGAACGGTAATCTTGGCAAGAAGCAGTTTTCTTGCTGGTTTTTGCAGAGAAAAATGGTTGTGTGTACGAGGCTTTAGCATCGGTTTTCTATTCAATCAGTCTATTGGCAGCAAATTGTAAACATGGCGATTGAACAATCCACCATACACAGATCACAGTGTTCTGCCCTTTTAATTAGATTTTTTACTTGGAACTTATTGAAATGTATGAAACTTTCCATAAAATCAGAAACCTAATTAAACATGATTTGTACAATACACTGTGATTTTATTGATACACGTTTAAAGGGGTTGTAAAGGATTCCCCCCCTAAACAGCTTCCTTTACCTTAGTGCAGTCCTCCTTCACTTACCTCATCCTTCCATTTTGCTTTTAAATGTCCTTATTTCTTCTGAGAAATCCTCACTTCCTGTTCTTCTGTCTGTAACTAAACACAGTAATGCGAGGCTTTCTTCCTGGTGTGGAGAAAGCCTCTTGGGGGGGGGGGGGGAGGGGGCGAGCAGGCAAGTCAGGACACTCTCTACTTTGCAGATAGAGAAAAGAGCTGTGTGTTAGTGGGCGTCCTGACACTCCTGCTTGCCCCCTCCCCCCTCAAGAGGCTTTCTCCACACCAGGAACAAAGCCTTGCATTACGGTGTGTAGTTACAGACAGAAGAACAGGAAGTGAGCATTTCTCAGAAGAAATAAGGACATTTAAAAGCAAAATGGAAGGATGAGGTAAGTAAATGAGGACTGCACTAAGGTAAAGGAAGCTATTTAGGGGAAAAAGAAAAATTCCATTACAACTCTTTTAATATGATACTGTTTTCTGCCACAACTAATCGGACTAATTTTGATATGATCAATCGGTTTACAATGTGATTGGTTGATAAAAACAAACAAATCCCTTATCAAGGTGATCTTCTTGTCCGATTCTTTAACCTCCCTGGCGGTAAACCCGAGCGTGACTCGGGGTTGGTTTTTCATGTTAGGATCGGTAACCCCGAGTCACGCTCGGGGTGGACGTGCAGAGTGTGCAGCGGCGCGGCTTACCTTCTCGCTGGATCCACAGGCAAGTTACTTACCTTGTCCCTGGATCCAGCAATGCCACCGCGCTGTGTGAGCGAGCGGGACCTCCTCGCTCGATTCACAGTCTCCCCGTGTGCCGCCGATCTCCGTTCCCTGCGACGTTACGACGCACGGGAGCGGAGAACGGCGCCAAAGTAAACAAACACTTTACATACAGTATACTGTAATCTTATAGATTACAGTACTGTATGTAAAAAATACACACCCCCTTGTCCCTAGTGGTCTGCCCAGTGTCCTGCATGTACTTTTATCAAAATAAAAAATGTCATTTCTGCCTAAAAACTGTAGATTGTCCAAAAGTGTCCCTTTATGTCAAAAATGGTTTTAGACCAGCTAGAAAACAGCGATAATAAATTATAATAACTTGCAGAATTGTGCGATAGCGATTTGTGGGGAAATTCGTCATAAAAAAAAAAAAAAATGACAGCGACAATTCTGCAACTGAGCACATTTCAGTGATTTTGAGTTGATTACATTATTGAATAATTTTTATTATAATTATATTATTATTTGTTATAATTATTTATATTTATTATATTATAATTTATAATTTTGTTTTAAAAAAAAAAATCATACCCGGGATGCCTACAAGACTCTTGCTTGGTCAGATTTAAGTGAGTTATTTCTAAAAATTACAGGCCAACAGTATAAAACGCCAAATTTCCTTGCAAAATAATTGTACCGCTTTTGGTACGTAATTCCAGACAGAATCATACCGCCAGGGAGGTTAAAGAGTAGTACTGATCATTACGTATATGGCCACCATTATACCCAGCTGATTTACAAAGTCTTCCCCATCCTGGAGACCAAGAATTATGACTGATGAGCCAAAAACAGCTCCGTCATCAATGCACTGATGATGTTCAGACTGCAGAAGCCTGTGGAAACCATTCTACTAATGATAATTTAGATGAAATGATCGGTGATAAAATTCTGTTTGTTTGCCAAGATTACCGCCGTGTCTTATTAAATAAGCCTGTCTGAATTTATTTACAGCAGACTCTGGTTTTCATGGGAAGGACAGGCAGGTCGTAAAGTGCATACAAAGGTCTCCTCCTAGGAGAATGCCTATGGGACAGTAAAGTAATCAGCAGATTACAAGTGACAGCCTGTTTCCTCTATGTTCCTCTGTATGGAATAATGAGAGGTGCAAGGAAGAGACGTAAAAATGTCAGAATCCTTCTCCACTAGGAATATCCCTGGCCGATTTCCATGTACACACAAATGTGAGCGCATGGGATGATCTGCATATGTCAAGACATGACGGAAGTGCTAATAAGAAGCAGACACCTGTGCTCTCACCAGGTACTGCGTTATATGAATTGTATGTGTACAATGAGATGGAGAAGAGGATTGTTTTTGAAAAGACGCTTTATTCTGATTCTACAGCCTTGCATCATAGACAGATGACTGACACACAATTGCGCGTAAAATACAACAGGATTTAATGACGTCTGTAGAAAAATGCTAAAGATGTAGTTAAAGTGGTTCTACACCTCTGAAATGAGAAATGAACAAAGTATATCTATCCTTCTATAGTATAGTGGGTACTTGCCTCAAGCCAAAGCACCAAGTGTGATTTCTGTCTCCTCTCTCATTCCTCTGCTATCTGCATGAGCCACTTCTGAAAGGCTATGCCGACACCAAGCACACAGCAGGTGATTTCCTCTGTTCTTAAAGCGGAGGTTCACCCAAAAATCAACTTTCTGCCTTTAGATCCAGCATACTGCTGACATTTGCAGTATGCTGTTTTTTTTATATATATATATATACAGTACTTATCGTTTTAGCAGCCTTTGTTATCCGGCTCCGAGCGGGGATTCCTTCCGGGTAAGGCGTTCCTAAGCCAAGCGGAGTTGATTGATGGGCTGCTAAAGCGTGTCACGCCTTCCGAAAATACTCGAAGTGACACTCGAGTGTTTACGGCGCCTGCGCAGTCAGCTCTACACGGCAGGCGCAGGCGCCATAAACACCCGAGTGTGACTTCGGGTATTTTCGGAAGGCGTGACGCGCTTTAGCAGCCCGTCAATCAAATCCGCTTGGCTTAGGAACGGCTATTCCCCGCTGAAATCCCCGCTCGGAGCCGGATAACAAAGGCTGCTAAAACGATAAGTACAAAAAAAAAAACGGCATACTGCAGATGTCAGCAGTATGCTGGATCTAATGGCAGAAAGTTGATTTTTGGGTGAACCTCCGCTTTAAGAGGTCCACTCTCTGCTAACATCACAGAAATCATGGAATCACAGAATGGACTGCCCATCTCAGGCTCAGGCTCTCAGTGAGCCGCTGAGAGCCTGAAATGGCTGCTCCCTGCGCCACAACATTTCAGTGCTCCATTGAGCTTTGAGAAGCAGAGAGGAGAGCTGCTAACTCAAAGGCAGCAGCTCTCTACGTGGGGAGCTGAGAGAACTGAGCCATCTGCGTTGTTCATTGCCCTGAATGAGCAAAGCACAGCTTTAGAAGCAGAGTATGTTGTCTAAATACTGTACATCTCTCTAGACCAGGGGTAAAACTACAAATCCCTTCATGCCTCTGCCTCTGGGAATTATGAGTATCATTGTCAGTCTTGCCAGTCTTCTTTACTTCTTTTTTTGTTCTATTGTTATTTTTATTATTTTCTATTTTTATTTTTATCTGTGTGTGTAAACAGTGTATAGTCATTTGGCAGCGTTTTGCTCCTAAAACACTGTGTTGCTTTCTATTTGATTGCTGCCCACAAGTCCCACCCCATTATAACACCTAGACAATAAGAAGTCTAACCCTTATGAAACCATCGTCAATGGTTGAAGAAGGAACCAATGAGCTGTTCCGAAACGCGTCCCGCCTCTATGACACACTTCCTGTCCACTTCCTGTTTGTGTTCCATGCTTGTCTCTGTCTCGCTTCCTCTGACGTCATCCCCAGGCTCCAGCGTCATTGTGTCCTCTGAACATTCACAGCACAAGTCGGCTGTTATCTCGTGGACTTCCCTGGAAGCTTTACCATCACAGACTGGGACTGCCCTGCCACTGGAACATCTCCTGGACGCACTTACCTGCTACATGCCTGTTTCATCCACTATCTTGTAAGTGTTTTTAACCCCTTTAGGGGATATTAAAATTGTTATACTTCTGCACTTAGAGGAGTGTCCAGTTTGCCCCTGCTCTATACTATAAAAATAATAAAAACTATGGGTCAATCACATATGTGATCCAAGCAGCACCGTTGTTTACATAGTTGGCAAGATTGAAAAAAAGATACCAGTTAATCCAGTTTAATCTTAGTATGTCTATGTTACTACCATGTTCCATATCCCTGTACATTGCATTTGCTGAGAAAAACATCTAAGATTTATTTTTATTTATTTACACTCCCAGCTCACCAACTGTGGAAGGGAGTTGCACATACTCTAACAGTAAAGAACCCCTTGTGAAGTTTAAGATTAAATCGCTTCTCGTCCAACCTCATTGTGTGACCACGTATCTCCTGTAGAGACCTTAGTCTCTTCCTCCCAATGCTAGAATCACCAGTTAAAGATTTGTAAATCACTCTCATATCTCTTCTTAACTTCTTGGAGCCCGGGCCATTGCAAAATGATGGCCACAAGGTGGCTCTTCAGGTCCGGGAGGCCGTCTATTGACGTCCTCGGCTCCTCCGGCCACAGGGGGTGCGCGAGCACCGCCGCGTCACCGAGATGCCGATGCGCGTGCCTGGTGGCCACGATGTCCGCCAGGTACCCGCGATCGGCAGGTACATAGACAAGGACGTGGATCCGTGTGTGTAAACACACAGATCCACGTCCTTGTCCTTGTCCACGTCCTGTTCGCTTTATAAATGTGAATGGTCCCAAAAAATTGTCAAAAGTGTCCGATGTGTCCGCCATAATATCGCAGTCCTGACAAAAATCGCAGATAACTGCCATAACTATTAACCAGTTCCCGACCCCCACCTGTACATATACGTCCACAATATGGCACGTACAGGCACATGGGCGTACATGTACGTCCTCGCCTATTAGCGGGTGGGGGGTCCGATCGGGACCCCCCCCGCTACATGCGGAGGTCGGGTCCGCTCGGGGAGCGATCCGGGACCACGGCGCGGCTATTTGTTTATAGCCGCTCCGTCGCGATCGCTCCCCGGAGCTGAAGAACGGGGAGAGCCGCGTGTAAACACGGCTTCCCCGTGCTTCACTGTGTCGGCGCATCGATCGCGTCATTCCCTTTATAGGGAAGACACGATCGATGACGTCATTCCTACAGCCACACCCCCCTACAGTTGTAAACACATACTAGGTGCACCCTAACTCCTACAGCGCCACCTGTGGTTAACTCCCAAACTGCAACTGTCATTTTCACAATAAAGAATGCAATTTAAATGCATTTTTTGCTGTGAAAATGACAATGGTCCCAAAAATGTGTCAAAATTGTCCGAAGTGTCCGCCATAATGTCGCAGTCACGAAAAAAATTGCTGATCGCCGCCATTAGTAGTAAAAAAAAAAAAATTAATAAAAATGCAATAAAACTATCCCCTATTTTGTAAACGCTATAAATTTTGTGCAAACCAATCGATAAACGCTTATTGCGATTTTTTTTACTAAAAATAGGTAGAAGAATACGTATCGGCCTAAACTGAGGAAAAAAAATGTTTTTATATATGTTTTTGGGGGATATTTATTACAGCAAAAAGTAAAAAATATTGCATTTTTTTCAAAATTGACGCTCTATTTTTGTTTATAGCGCAAAAACTAAAAACCGCAGATGTGATCAAATACCACCAAAAGAAAGCTCTATTTGTGGGGGGAAAAAGGACGCCAATTTTGTTTGGGAGCCACGTCGCAGGACCGCGCAATTGTCTGTTAAAGCGACGCAGTCCCGAACTGTAAAAACACCTTGGGTCTTTAGGCTGCATATTGGTCCGGGGCTTAACTGGTTAAAAAAAGTCATAATTCTATCCCCTATTCTGTAGGCGCTATAATTTTTGCGCAAACCAATCACTATACGCTTATTGTGATTTTTTTTACCAAAAATATGTTGAAGAATACGTATCAGCCTAAACTGAGAAAAAAATGTTTTAAAAAAAAATTGGGATATTTATTATAGCAAAAAGTAAAAAATATTGTGTTTTTTTCAAAATTGTTGCTCTTTTTTTGTTTATAGCGCAAAAAAAAAAAAAACGCAAAGGTGATCAAATACCACCAAAAGAAAGCTCTATTTGTGGGAAGAAAAGACGTAAATTTTGTTTGGGAGCAACGTCGCACGACCGCGCAATTTTTATTCAAAGCGTGACAGTGGCGAAAGCTGAAATTTCGCCTGGGGAGGAAGGGGGGTGCCCAGTAAGCAAGTGGTTAATTGTCTCTTCTCCAGGGAGAATAAAAGTAACGTTTCTAGTGGTTCCTCATAATTGAGGTCCTCCAACCCCTTTATTAGCTTTATTGCCCTTCTCTGGACTCTTTCCAGTTCCAGCACATCTTTCCTGGAACTGGATGACATACTCATGTTGTGGCCAAACCTAAAGTGTCAGAAATATAGTTTAAACTTTTAAGCAAATACCCTATGAGGTGGTGGGGTTGCATTGGAGGAGGATGAAATCTGCTAAACAAGGACACAGCAGCACAAGGGACACATCTCACCGAAGGTCCCTTGTGCCTTTTTTTTTCTTTAGTAAACTTGGGTTTTAATTTATAAACACTTTTTTTTTTAATTATTATTTAACATTATTGCTATCACAAGGGTGGTAATGTGACAACACGGGCAGGTGATAGGTTCTCTTTATGAAGACATCAGGGGTCTATTACCGTAATATAAGCCCTGCCCTCCAAACGATCTGTGCTGAATTAGGGAATGACAGCTCCGAACCTGAATGGTGGACCTTCTCAGTGAAGTAAAAGTGATCCACCTGGATCACTTTTACTGCACAACAGTGAGACAGCTGCAATTTTTTTTTTTTTTTACAAAGCTAATGGCTGCAGCTGCAACAGTGAGCTTGTTTTAACCACTTGAATCCAGGTCATTTATATACAACTTATGAACGGAAAGTGGAAAAAGAGTATAAGAAGATCGTATTTTTTACTGTATATGCAAATTGTGAGGGTTCAATTGGGCTTTAAACAACTGTACATCCAGGGTAGGGACAAGGGGTGGGCAGGAGGGTCCCTTGCCCTGGGCGCATTAGTTTACTATATGGATGGGGATGCCTTCCTTCTGTTCGAAGGCTGACAGAAGTAGTGACGGTGGCCGTAATTTTAACAAGTGAGTGACAACTGGGTGCAGGATACCCTAAGATTACACATCATGAATGTGGGAGAGGGGCACAGTTTGGCATCTTAGCCCTGGGTGCAGGGTGACCTTGTCCTGGCACTGTGTACATCTGCGACTGACCCATACTTTTAAATATATTTACAGCCAGTAATAAATCATAATGGTTCTATTGGGCATTTAATGTTTTAAACAAAAGATAAGAGGACAAAATGTACAACACCTTTTGTGTTTTAATATATTCTAATATTATATCTTTATACCTATTCATTTACCTTTACTTTAAAATAGGTGAAACAGTCAAAGCCATTAAGTAGGTATGTTTTTTTGCAGAGTGGTGCTTCAGTCCTACACATTATCCCTTCTTGCAGCCTGAGCAGAAAATATTTTCAGCAATTTTTTCCATTTTAGAGTATAATTAGCTATTTGTTGAGTAGATGCATTAGTGGTCCACTCTGTATAAGCTGCCGTTTAGCTACTGCGTGTGCTATACCACTATCCCCTATTTCTATGAAATTACCGCATTAAGCAGAGAACACCATAAATTGTATGAACTGTGTATATGTAAACAGCTGTTTCACAGCTTAAATGGTTGTTATTGATCCTGCTTTTATCAGTTTCCATAGTGTACAAGGCATGCTTGTCCTGAAAATGTGCTGGGAGTGAGAACTTCTGTACACTTGTCATATACCACCATGGTATAACTACAATGCACAAGATGGATTTGGGCAATCAGTTACTTTAGTAAGTCAAGAAACTACAACATACACAATACAGAACAGCCAGCGGCACTACCCCCACCCACTGTCTGCCGGCCGCTCCGGCACTTACACCAACTAGGTGACGGGCTGCGGGCAGCGGCTTTGGTGTCTTCGAGCACGACGGACCCCATCTTGGTGGCCGGGTGCAGCTCTGGTATCCTCTCATCCAGCACGGCTGCTTTCACCTTGCAAGCCGCCGTGCGTCTCCTCTCTCCTCCTCCTAGGCTCTAGGTGACTAAGCACTAGTGTTAGTGCGAAACGCGTCAGTGGTCAGGTTTTATTTTACTTCACTTTGCTGTGACTTGTAGTGCTGTCCTTTTTCCAATAAAGGCTACAATTTGTTCGGTGTGCGGCTGTCCAGAGACAATCTTTGTTCCTGCTTTGTCCAATAGATTTGCCTGACGTTTTATCAAATCGCATAACGGGTCTCACGACCGCTGATTGTCAGGGAGGAGATTTAGTGTGAAAATAGTGAATATTAATTCGCTATCGTCACACAACTGGGTAGGATTGAGGCGCGGTGCTCTGCGCCCAGAGCTCACCCTTTTTTTAAGCCTATTAGACAGTGGAGGCTGGTGCTCAAAATTTTTGGGGGGGCGCAAACAAACAAAAAAAAAAAACAATTGCAGCCTCACTGTGCCCATCAAACGCAGCCACTGTGCCCATCAAATGCAGCCACTGTGCCCATCAAATGCAGCCACTGTGCCATCAATTGTCACCACTGTGCCCATCAAATGCAGCCACTGTGCCATCAATTGTCACCACTGTGCCATCAATTGTCGCCACTGTGCCATGCCATCAATTGTCGCCACTGTGCAATCAATTGTCACCACTGTGCCATGCCATCAATTGTCGCCACTGTGCAATCAATTGTCACCACTGTGCCATGCCATCAAACACAGATATTGTGCCATCAATTGTCGCCACTGTGCCATCAATTGTTGCTGGCTCTGATAGGCACTTCCAAAGCCAACCAGCTTTGAAAAATGCCTGAAAATTTTCTGAAAACGATACGCTCAGGTGCGAATGCAGCCTAAAGCCTCCTACTCATGGATTTTTGGACAACCGTTCGTCCATTTTTTGTTGCATGCTAGTCTTATGTCGAAAGTTCTTGTATGGCAGAATTCAACTTCAGAAGTGAGGTAATGTGTCAAATAGTTTTGCATGTATTCTTTTGTTTCTGAGCCTGTGTAGTCTTTCTCTTACAACTTTTTCTGTACGAAAACCACACAAGTTAAATGAAAATCGGACGTTGAGTTCACATACAACAACGATTTTATAGTCTGCACATCCAGCGTTTCTCTGACCAAAAAACTGAATCTGCTGTCGAAAGCACCATACTAACGATCCGAAAATATGTAGGTCGGTCGTTGGATGAAATTGTACTTCCGGTTTTCGTATCGTGTGTAAGGGCCTTAAAGGGGATGTAAAGGTTTGTTTTGTATTTTCTAAATAGGTTCCAGCTGGGTTTCCATTCCGTTTTTAAATTTTTATAAATATGATCTTTCATCTTGCTTTCTTTCAATCTATACATTAGCGCTTACTACGTCTAAAAGTCCCGCCGTTCCGCCGAGTTATATTATATAAATACCTTATATTTAGTTCTCCTCCGCGTTCCTGCGATTTCCCATTTTGCTTGTGGGCAATGTGAAACCCACAAGCAGTTGCTTCCTGGAATTAGTTGGGATGACGCGATGACGCGCCCGAACGAAAGAGCCGTCCCGCCCCAATCTCGCGCATGCGCAATACTGCTGCAGCGCCGCGCCGTCAATGACTTGGGTTGCCATCGCAACGAGCGTCGGCTGCGGAAGTGTACGCCGTTGTGATGGCAACAGATCAACAACAAGCCGGGAGGGACCATATAGGATAGACATTTCCTGCTCTGCCAGGTTTGGAAATGGCGCCGAGATCACTTCCTGCCTAGCAATAACGAGATTTTTTAATGGAACCTCCACTTTAAGCTAGTGCATTGTTGGTTCACTTACCTTTTCTTTCGATTTTCCTTCTAAATGTTTTTTTTGTCTGAACTTCTCACTTCCTGTTACTCCTCAGTAAGCTTGCCTCCATCATCTGGCTGGGGGTTAGTCAGCCAGAACAGCTTACTGAGGAGAAACAGGAAGTGAGAAATTCAGACAAAGAAAAAAAAACATTTAGAAGGGAAATGGAAGGAAAAGGTAAGTGAACCAACAATGCACTAGCTTAAAGGACCCTATTTAGAAAATAAAAAAACAAACCTTTACAACACCTTTAAGAGTGGTCAGCTCCCCTTATTAACAAGCTCTGCATTGGACGCTGTGAGCAGATAGGATTAAACTAAAATTAGGTTGTGTCAATTCCTTTTCAATAACAACATACTATCTTATCCTGGACACGTTTATGAGATCTATTAAGACGGCTCAGTTCAACCTGCAGCTTGTTTATGTATATGACTCATGGCCAGCAGTCCAAGGCCACTGAACGGTAATAGGAAATACAATTCTATTGACACACATAATCCTACTGCATTGATGAGTGCAGCATCCTACTTGAACCTACCAATACATTTTTTAATCAGCCCACAATAAAATGAGTATTTGTATTATCTCCAGGACAGATGCTGGTAGGGAACGCCAGAACAAGGCAAAATATGTTTTGTATTATGGTTGAATCAAATCCTTGTAGTTTATATTGTATAAAGGGAATCCATTACCAAGAACAAAAATGTACCATATTGCAGCTTACTAGTGCTATGGTGGTCTCATTTTTCTATTTATTTAAATTTTCCATTCTGCTTCTTTGAATTTTTTTTGGTTACTGCAGTTGAAAATGAACAGTGATTTGAACCCACTAGAAATAAAAAAAATTAATGAACACACTTAAAGTGGTAATAAAGGCTAACTTATTTATAAAAGCATATTGTTACATTTGTATCTTTCTGTTCATTCATCTGCAGATCAAAAGGATGAACTTGGATCTGTAGTTAATATCAGTCAAACTTTTTAAACAGGGGGCCGGTTCACTGTCCCTCAGACCGTTAGAGGGCCGGCCTATAAAAAAAAAACTATGAACAATTTAAGCCCCCCCCCCCCTCACCATTGCAACCCTCCCCCTTCATTATTATAAGCCCCTCATTGCAAGCCCCCCTCACAATCATTAATTGCAAACCGATCATGATCATTGCAAGCCCCCCCACCTCACCATCATCATTACATCATCATCATCATCATCATCATCCCCTCATTGCAAGCCCCCCCTCGCCATCATCATTGTAAGCCCCTCATTACAAGCCCCCCCTCACAATCATTAATTGCAAGTCCCCCCAATCATCATTACATCATCAGCCCCTCATTGCAAGCCCCCCTCACCTTTGCAAGCCCCTCATTGCAAGCCCCCCCCCACCTTCATCATCAGACCATCATTGCAACCCCCCCCCTCACCATTGAAAGCCCCTCATTGCAAGCGCCCCCCCCACCTTCATCATCAGCCCCTCATTGCAACCCCCCCTCACCATTGCAAGCCCCTCATTGCAAGCCCCCCACCTTCATCATCAGCCCCACATTGCAAGCCCCCCCCCCCACCATCATCATCATTACATCATAATTTTATCATCATCAGCCCCCCCCCCCACCATCATCATCATCATCATCATCATTTCATCATCATCAGCCCCCCCCACCATCATCATCATCATTATTACATCATCATCACCCCCCCCCAACCATCATCATCATCACATCAATATCAGCCCCCTCACCGTTGCAAGCCCCCCCCCCCTCCCTCCCTCACCATCGTAAGCCCCTCACACTCACAGCACTTTCTCCTTACTGTGCCACTGCTCACTGCTCACTCAACTGCTGTGACGGTCCGGCTGTGCTCACAGTGTTGGTAACAGTTCGGGCGCGCTGTGATAAATGTCCTGCCCTCCTCCTCCTCCTAGTCCAGCTCGTCTGATAGACAGAACACTGGCTCTATCACACAAGCTAGTCTAGGAGGAGGAGGGCGGGACATTTATCACAGCGCGCCCGAACTGTTAACACTATCATCTCCGTGACACAGCGGGATCGCTGTGTTACAACCTGCAGTGTAACCGGCGTTGCCTGTCAGGGTCGGGTGGGCCGGTTACAAGTCCTCTGCGGGCCGCACGTGGCCCGCGGGCCGTAGTTTGAGGACCCCTGAGTTAAAGCAACCTGACAAAAAAAAAAAAAAAAAGGTTCCTCTGTTTAACCCCTTATTAACCCTTAGGCCACGTACACACGGTCGGACCAAACCGATGAGACTGGCCCGTCGGACCGTTTTCATCGATTCACCGCTGAAGTGGTCTGATGTGTGTACACACCATCAGTTCAAAATCCGATCAGGTCAGAACGCGGTGACGTAAAACACACGACGTGCTGAAAAAAACCCGAAGTTCAATGCTTCCAAGCATGCGTTGACTTGATTCTGAGCATGCGCGGGTTTTGAACCGATGCTTTTCTGTACTAACCATCGGTTTGGTCCGATGGGGCAGCGGTCCATCGTTTCGGTTTTGAAGCATGTTTTAAAATTTTGGACCGAAGGAAAACAGACCGATAGCCTATACACACGGCCGGTTTGGTCCGATGAAAATGAACTTCGGTTCATTCTCATCGGACCAAATGGTCCGTGTGTACGGGGCCTTAGTTTACTCTAATCAGCCCTAATTAACTCCTTAAAACGGAGCTCCACCCAAAAGGGGAAGTTCCGCTTTAAGGCCTCCATCCCCCCTTCTACAAATGACACGCCTCTCCCCTTCCTCCCTTCAGTCTTCTGAGATACATCACAGGTCCCAAAAGACTGCAGGACCATTCAAAACATGCAGCACAACTTGCGCATGTGCAGTGGACTTGAAATGCCGGTGCCAGGGAGGTAAGCTGAATCATGGGACAGGTGAGTGTGTTTATTAAAAAATTCAGCAGCTACAGTTTTTGGAGCTGCTGACTTTTAATAAACCAAAATACGACTTTGATTTAAGCTGGTCATACATTTCTTTATTTGATTCTATTTTATTCTATTAACAATTATTTTTTTTTTGTTTTGTTATGTTTGTTAACATTTTTACACATTTAACATACACCCCAGATAGCAAGTAATTGTGCTGCAAGTTTAATAAATGACTTGCTAAGCAATGGCTTGGCTTGCCAGGCTTTACAAGTTTGTTGCAGAATTGCAGCACGTTTGCATTGCATGACTCCAGAGCATTTTCTTTGCAAGATTGGGGTAGAAGAACTTGACCGGCCTGACCTCAGCCCAATAGAACACCTTTCGAATGAACCAGCGGAGACTTTGAGCCAGGCATTCTCGTCCAACAAATGCACTTCTGGAAGCATGGTCAAAGGTTCCCATAGACACACTCCTAAACCTTGTGGACAGCATTCCAAGAAGAGTTGAAGCTGTTATAGCTGCAAAGGGCTAAGACTGGGATGCCATTAAAGGTCATGTGTGTGTAAAGGCAGGTGTCCCAATACTTTTGGTAATATAGTGTATATTTACACATTTCCCATTTAAAAAAAAAAAAGTGAAAAACTGAAAAAAAAAAGAAACACACAATTTCATTTGTAAATAACTTTGCAATGTTTTGTACCATAATCCTTGATTATTTCCCGCCTTGACTACTGCAACTTTTCTCCTACCCTAATGCAGGCTATCCCCCCTTCAGTCTATTATGAATTCTGCTGCTAGACTAATAGACCTCACTCACCGATCCGAGACTGCTGCTCCTCTCTGCCAATCCCTTCACTGGCTTCCCCTACCCTCCCGTGTAAAATTCAAAATGCTAACCACAACATACAAGGCCATTCACAACATCGCCCCCATCTACATCACCAACCTCATCTGCAGATATCACCCAAATAGTCCCCTCTGTTCCTCCCAGGACCTCCTGCTCTCTGGCTCCCTTGTTACCTCCTCTCATGGTCGCCTTCAGGACTTCTCTAGAGCCTCTCCCATCCTCTGGAACTCCCTGCCCCGGTATGTCCGATCAGCCCCTAACCTCTCCCCCTTTAGGAGAACCCTAAAAACTCATTTATTCAGGGAAGCCAATCCCACATCCACCCAACAACTGTCCCAAAGACACCCCCATCAAATCATTTTCTGAAGCCATTACCTTTTGTACCCCCCCCCCCCCCGCCTCTACGAGCAGGGCCTCCTGTCCCTTTTGTATTGAACTGTACTGTAATTGTGCTGTCCTCCCTTTACATTGTAAAGAGCTGCGCAAACTGTTGGCGCTATATAAATCATGTATATTAATAAATAATAATAATCATAATTTTACTGTCCGTTTAAACAGGTCAAGTTACAATACAATAAAATGCACACATTTAATGTGCAGCAACACTATTTAGTTTTAGACTAAGGGCCCTTTCACACGTACGGATTCCCGTGAGGATCTGTACCTTTAACACCCGCTTGCTCAGCGGGGATCGCTCCGATGATCCCCACTGAGCTGGCAGATGACAGGGCGGTCCCCACACACTGTGCAGGGACCGCCCTGTCAGATCTCCGCTCTCCTCTATGGGGGGGATCGGATGAACATGGACAGTCTGTCCGTGTTCATGCGATCCGATGATGGATGGAAAAATAGGAATTTCCTCTGTCTGCAGAATTGGAGCACAGCAGACACCGATGAGATCGGATGTCAGCGGATGTTCATCCGCTGACATCCGCAATCCTGTAGGGATACATGTATGTCCGTTTTTCATCCGAAAACAGATGGATGAAAAACTGACATACGGTCCCCGCAGGCCTTACACCAAAAAAATGGGTTTAATTTCGTTTTGTTGTGTGTTATTGCAAACTGCATGATTGCATAAAATTAATTGTTGCGAGGCAATATCATGAAAAGAAAGCCTGGTTTGTTCTTAAAAAAACATTATGGCCCGGATTCAGATATGAGTTACTCTGAGTGTGCGGGGTCGTATCTATGCGCCTGATTCATAGAATCAATTACACATAGATTTCCCTAAGATCCGACCGGCGTAAGTCTCTTACGCCGTCGTATCTTCGTTGCATATTTACGCTGGACGCTAGGTGACCCATCCATATATTTACGCGTAGAATATGTAAGCCTAGGTAGATACGCCGATTCAGAAACGTACGTCCACGCGGCGCATTTTTTTACGTCGTTTACGTAAGGCTTTTTCCGGCGTAAAGTTACCCCTCATAAAGCAGGGGTAAGTCATGTTAGGTATGGACGTCGGAAACGAATGAACAGCGTCGTATTTTACGTTGTTTGCGTAAGTCGTTCGCGAATAGGGCTGTACGTAAGTTACGTTCACGTCGAAAGCATTGACAGTTTGCGGCATAATTTGGAGCATGCGCACTTGGAAACGTTCACAGACGACGCATGCGCCGTTCGTAAGAAACGTCAATTACGCGGGGGTCACAAGTAATTTAAATAAAACACGCCCACATCATCCACATTTGAATTAGGCGGGCTTACGCCGACACATTTACACTACGCCGCCGTAACTTAGGGCGCAAGTTCTTTCTGAATACGGAACTTGCGCCCTAAGTTATGGCAGCGTAGTGTATCTGAGATATGCTATGCCCGCCGATAGATACGATAATGTATCTGAATCCGGGCCTATATGTATTATCTTGTAATCTTTAGGAATGACAAAGTTATTGCCAAATAAACAGGTCCATAGTAGAAATGTACAACCTGCTCTGGCCCATAGGGGGTGAACAGGTGTGATGCCCTGTACACACGACCGGTTTTCCTGACATGATTCCTCTCAAGCCTACCTTGCATACACACGTTCGTTCAAAAAAAACGCTCGACCAAAGCGCGCTAATGTCCAACACGTACGACGGCACTATAAAGGGGACGTTCCATTCAAATGGCGCCATCCGTTGGACTACTTTTGCTGATCCTCGTGTTAGTAAAAGTTTGACGAGAGACGATTCGCGCTTTTCAGCCTTGTGCTTTTCAGTCCGTTACAGCGTGACGAATGTGCTATCTCCATTAAGAACGATAGTTTTACCAGAATGAGCGCTCCCGTCTCATACTTGATTCTGAGCATGCATGTTTTTTTCCCCTCGGAAAAGCATACATACGAGCGATTTTCGCAACAAGAAAAAGACTGACGGGAAACACGACGGGGGAAAAAAAAAAGAACAGGTTTGAAAAATTATTGCGGGAAGTTTTATCGTCGGGAAAACTGCTATGGAGCATACACACGGCCATTTTTCCCGACCAATCTAAAAAATTGCAGTTTTCTCATCATGAAAAGCGGTCGTGTGTACGAGGCATTAGAGGCGAAGTGGTTAAAGCGGGAGTTCACCCGAAAACATTTTTTTAACATTAGATTGATGCTCATTTTGTCTAGGGGAATCGGGTAGTTTTTTAAAAATCGAAGCTGTACTTACCGTTTTAGAGATAGATCTTCTCCGCCGCTTCCGGGTATGGTCTTCGGGACTGGGAGTTCCTATTTGATTGACAGGCTTCCGACGGTCGCTTACATCGCGTCACGAGTAGCCGAAAGAAGCCGAACGTCGGTGCGGCTCTATACGGCGCCTGCGCACCGACGTTCGGCTACTTTTGGAAAATCGTGACGCGATGTATGCGACCGTCGGAAGCCTGTCAATCAAATAGGAACGCCCAGTCCCACAGCCCATACCCGGAAGCGGCGGAGAAGATCGCTCTCTAAAACGGTAAGTACGGCTTCGATTTAAAAAAAAACACCCGATTCCCCTTGACAAAATGAGCATCAATCTAATGTTAAAAATTAAGTTTTCGGGTGAACCTCCACTTTAAGATAAGAAATCATTCTGACTTTTAGAACTACTTTTTTTTTTAAATGTTCAAATGAAATTCCACTAGCTTATAGCCAGCTTTACTCCCTGCACAGGAGTATCTGCGGATGACAAGCGTTGTCACCCTAGGCTGCTCTCCTAATCTACTACTACAGAACATATGGGGGAGATATTCTGTATTTGACAGAGGAGATCTAGGCAGGACTAAGAGGCCTGTGCAGCTCCGGCAGACTGTACGAGTGCGGGTTACACGCTCATTGGATTTCTGGCACACGACCAAGTATTTTTCTGTACTTGCAGCATTTTTAAGGAGGTAAAACATTTTCAAATTTGCATGTATTACAGAAATTTATAAGATAAGTGTTTTTCTGAGCCAAAAAAAACCCTTACGTGATGCTCATTTGAACTTCAAGATGAATTCCTGTCTAGAAGATATATCTAAGGAGGATATCTCATTATTTTAAAAGTACAATGAGAGGATTGTATAGCATAGTAGCAGTGTCTTCTGTTCTTTCATTAACAGATGCTTTTTTTCATCCATATTTTTGTTTTAATGATAAAGATTTCAAAATGATCCACTAGAGGGAGCTCTGTACTTAACTAGCTTTCCAAAAGCTGTGGACAACATATCATCCACAGGCAGTGGGTGATACATTTCCCAGGGAGTGCATTGTCAACGAGCTAGCCAAATCATAAGCCTCGTACACATGTATGGATTTTTCCGACAGGAATTGTGTGATGACAGGCTGTTGTTGGAAAATCCAACCGTTTGTATTAGGGTTGTCCCGATACCGATACTAGTATCGGTATCGGGACCGATTCCGAGTATTTGTGGAAGTACTCGTACTCCCGCAAATACCCCCGATACCGAAATAGAATACTCCCCCCCCCCGCCGCATCCCGCCGCTACGCCGCATCCCCGCTTGCTTAATACGGGCGGGGAACATTACAGCTTTCATTTGAATAGCTGTAGTTTTTCCCGCCGCGCATAGACACTCCCCCTTGCTCGGGTGAACTGTCCAATCCCGAGCAAGGGGGAGTGTCTATACGCAGCGCGGCGTGAAAGACTACAGCTATTCAAATGAAAGCTGTAATGTTCCCCGCCCGTATTACCCAAGCGGCGGCACGGCGCGGCAGCATGTACGGTAAGGGGGACATGGCTGCATATATGGGGGGGACATGGCTGGATATGGGGGGGACATGGCTGCATATGGGGGGACATGGCTGCATATGGGGGGGACATGGTTGGATATGGGGGGGGGCATGGTTGGATATGGGGGGGACATGGCTGCATATGGGGGGACATGGCTGCATATGGGGGGACATGGCTGCATATGGGGGGGATCGTCGGAAATAGCTAATTTGCATACCCGACGCGGAAAACGACGTGAACGCCACCCAGCGGACGCCGAAGTATTGCATCTTAGATACGAAGGCGTACGAGCACGTACGCCTGTCGGATCTAACCCAGATGCCGTCGTATCTTGGTTTGAGGATTCAAACTAAAGATACGACGCAGGTAATTTGAAAGTACGCCGGCGTATCAGTAGATACGCCGGCGTACTCTGTCTGTGGATCTGCCCCAGTGTTTTTATTTCCCTTGCACCTGATTGGGTATTCTTTACAAAGTGAAGCCTCACCACATTCATTAAGCTCTGGGGTAAATGACTGAAACTGCACTTCCAAAGTGCACCAATTTATCTTTACTAACTCCTCCCAGTTGCAGAAGAACCCCAGTATGTACTGAACAAATATGGCTGCTCCCATGTTTACATACCATAAAATTATACATTCAAAATACTATTTGTTTAGTATACCTAGGCAATAAATGAAAATGCCATACATTCCTATTGGACTCACTTCTTTGGCTAACCTAGCCACTCCTCTAAAAAAGTGATCCACAGTGGATCCTTTTTACAGAAGGCATTTGGTAGCATCAGCCACTTTATTAGGTACACCTGTTCCATTGCTTGGTAACACAAATTGCTAATCATCCAATCACATGGCAGCAACTCAATGCATTCAGACATCTAGATGTGGTGAAGACAACTTGCTAAAGTTCAAACCGAGTATCAGAATGGGGAAGAAAGGGGATTTAAGTGACTGAACACGGCATGGTTGAGTATTTCAAAAACTGCTGATCTACAAGGATTTTCACACACAACCATCTCTTGGATTTATACAGAATGGTCAGAAAGAAGAGAAAATATCCAGTGAGTGGCAGTTGTGTGGAGGAAAAATGCCTTGCCGATGTCAGAGGAGAATGGGCAAACTTGTCTGAGATGATAGAAAGGCAACAGCAAGTCAAATAACCCCTCGTTACAACCAAGGTGTGCAGAATACCATCTCTGAATGCATAACACATCGAACCTTGAAGCAGATGGGCTACAAGAGCAGAACACCACACCGAGTGCCACTCCTGTCAGCTAAGAACAGGAAACTGAGGCTACAATTTGCACAGGCTCACCAAAATTGGACAATAGAAAATCGGAAAAAACATTTTCTGGTCTGGTGAGTCTCGATTTCAGCTGCGACATTCAGATGGGAGGATCAGAATTTGACGTAAACAACATGAAAGCATGGATCCATCCTGCCTTGTATTAGCGGTTCAGGCTGGTGGTGGTGGTGTAATGACGTGGGGGGATATTTTCTTGGCACACTTAGGGCCCCTTAGTACCAATTGAGCATCATTTAAAAACTTGCCATCTTGGCCATTGTAGAATGATGACCACAAGGTGGCTCTACAATGCCGGGAGGCCGTTTATTGATGTCCTCGGTTCCTCCCGGCCACTCCCCCGTGCGCATGCCCGTTGCGTCACTCAGGTGCCGGTGCGCTTGCCTGGCGGCTGCGATGTCTGCCAGGTACCCGCGATCGCCAGTTACAGAGCCAGGGACATGGATCACGTCCTGTCAGGGTTAGTGTTAACCCCTTCCCTGCCAGTCACATTTATACAGTTATCAGTGCATATTTATAGCACTGTTCGTTGTATAAATGTGAATGGTCTCAAAAATGTGTCAAAACTGTCCGATGTGTCTGCTGTAATATCGCAGTCCCAATAAAACCGATAACCGCCATTACTAGTATAAAAATAAAGAAAAAAATGTCATAATTTTATCCCCTATTTTGTAGGCGGTATAACTTTTGCGCACACCAATCACGCTTACTGCGTTTTTTTTAAACCAAAAATATGTAGAAGAATGCGTATCGGCCTAAACGGAGAAAAAAATAGTTAAAAAAAAAAAAAATTATATATAAAATTATATATTTATTATAGCAAAAAGTAAAAAATATAGGGCCAGATTCTCGTACATATCCGGCGGTGTAACGTATCTCGTTTACGTTACTCCGCCGCAAGTTTAACGGGCAAGGGCCTGATTCCCAAACCACTTACCTGTAAACTTGCGGCGGCGTAGCGTAAAGTCCACCCACGGAAGCACTCCTAATTCAAATGATCCTGGTAGGGGACGTAGATCTTTTAAATTAGGCGTGCTCCCGTGCCGATCGTACTGCGCATGCTCCGTCGGGTAAATTACCCGGCGTGCATTGCGCTAAATGACGTCGCACGGACGTCATTTGTTTTGACGGTAACGTAAATGGCGTCCAGCGCCATTCACAGACGACTTACACAAACTACGTTAAATTTTCAAATTGCGACGCGGGAACGACAGCCATACTTAACATTGAGTACGCCACCTAGGGGGCATGTTTATCTTTACGCCGCGTATCGCTTACGGAAACGACGTAAAAACACTACGACGGGCAATCGTACATTCGTGAATCGTCGTGACTAGTCATTTGCATATTCTAAGCTGACCGCAAAGGAAACGCCACCTAGCGGTCAGCGTATATATTGCAGCCTAATATACAACGGCGCTGGCCATCGTATCTTAGGCATGTTTAAGTGTATCTCAGTTTGAGAATACACTTAAACATAGGACGGCCTTAGAATCGGACTTACGTTGGCGTATCTGCTGATACGCCGGCGTAATTCTTTGAGAATATGGCCCATAGTGTTTTTTTCAAAATTGTCGCTCTTTTTTTAAAAACCGCAGAGGTGATCAAATACCACCAAAAGAAAGCTCTATTTGTGGGGGAAAAAAGGGCGTCAATTTTGTTTGGGGGCCACGTCGTTTGACCGTGCAATTGAATAAATAGTGACAGTGCTGAAAGCTGAAATTTCAGGTGGGGGCAAGCACAACACTCCACACCAGGGAGAAAGCCTTGCATTACTGTGTGGAGTTACAGACAGAAGAACAGGAAGTGAGGATTTCTCAGAAGAAATAAGGACATTTAAAAGCAAAAAAAAATGTACCTTTACAACTCCTTTAAATTTGTGAATGTCTACAGTCCTCCTGTCCGGGTGTCTGCAGTTCACACGAAAATGGAAGCACGTGTGATCCTATTAGTGGAGGAATTCATGTATTGTACCAAGAAATGCATTTCTGCAGTTACATTTTTAAAGTATAACTGCAGGCAAAACATTTTTTCAACACATTGGAGAAGACAGACCATCTGCCAGATTGTTATTGCTGCCTGTGGGCCACACTGGGAAGACGTGATCTTCCTATTTACAGATGTCACCATAATCATCCGGAGGGAACACCTGCCTGCTGATGACTCGCCGAGGGAGGATTTCTCCTAATAGTGGGGAGATTTCCACTTTATTCCCAGTGCGGGAGATTCCATAAAACGTGAGAGTGAAAAATCTGGTGCAGCTGTGCATGGTAGCCAATCAGCTTCTAACTTCAGCTTATTTAATTAACCACTTGCTTACTGGGCACATATACCCCCTTCCTGACCAGAGGACTTTTTGCGATTCGGCACTGCATCGCTTTAACTGACAATTGCGCGGTTGTGCGACGTGGCTCCCAAACAAAACTGACGTCCTTTTTTTCCCACAAATATAGCTTTCTTTTGGTGGTATTTGATCACCTCTGCGGTTTTTATTTTTTGCGCTATAAACAAAAATAGAGCGACAGTTTTGAAAAAAAAAATAATAATTTTACTTGTTGCTGTAATAAATAGCTACATTTTTTTGAATTTTTTTTTCTCAGTCTAGGCCGATACGTATTCTACATATTTTTGGTAAAAAAAAATCGCAATAAGCGACTGGTTTGCGCAAAAGTTATAGCACCTACAAAATAGGGGACAGAATTATTATTTTTTATTATTTTTTTTTTACTAGTTTTGGCGGAGATCTGCGATTTTTATTGGGACTGCGACATTATGGCGGACACATCGGACACTTTTGACACATTTTTGGCACCATTCACTTTTATACTGCGATCAGTGCTATAAATATGCACTAATTACTGTATAAATGTGACTGGCATTGAAGGGGTTAACACTAGGGGGTGAGGGAGGGGTTAAATGTGTTCCCTGAATTGTGTTACTAACTGTGGGGGAAGGGGACTGACTGGGGGGGGGTGACCGATCTGTGTCCCTATGTACACACAGATCCACGTCCTTGTGTCTAACTGCCGATCACGGGAACCTGGCGGACATCGCGCCCGCCAGGCACGCGCATCGGCATCTTAGTGATGCAGCGGGCGTGCGCCGCCGGTGCGCTCGCGTGCCCCCCAGTGGCCAGGAGGCCAGGAAAAAAAAAACATGGCGAGTTAGAGAATTAGAGCCACCCTGAGGCCGTATAAAGTCGTACGGCCGTCAGGAAGTGGTTAAGCGTTAAAAAAAAACAAAAAAACATGGAAGCTGATTAGTTTCTATGCAGAGCTGCATCAGATTGTGCACTATTTTAGTAAATCAACCCCATCCTGTGTACTTTGACTTTGCGCATAGAGACTAAGGCCCCTTTCACACTGAGGCGAGAGGCGCGGTGGCGGTATAGCGCCGCTAAAAATAGCATTGCTGTACCGTCGAAATTGCTGTGGGATTCGGCCGCTAGCGGTGCGGTATTAACCCCCGCTAGCGGCCGATAAAGGGTTAATACCGCGGTTTCCCATTATTTTAAATGGGAAGGAGCGGTGGAGGAGCGGTATACTTACCGCTCCTCTCGCCGCTCCAAAGATGCTGCTTGCAGGAGAAATTTTTCTCTCCTGTCAGCGCATCGCCTCAGTCTGAAAGCCTCTCGGGCTTTCACATTGAGAATGCTGAGCAGGAGTTTTTCAGGCGGTATTTAGGCGCTATTTTTAGAAAAACTACTCAGTGTGAAAGGGGTCTAAAGAAGTTTTAGCTCTAAAGTGGTTTTATTTTCTCCCATTTGCTTTTGTAAACCAGAACATATGCAGCATGCTCTTCATACCGTGTTTCCCCGAAAATAAGCCCGGGTCTTATATTCCTTTTGGCAACAAAAGACACAGTAGGGCTTATTTTCGGGGTAGGTCTTACCATGTAATGTGATGTCTTCTCTCCCCTTCCCTCTCCCTGCCTGACAGGAATCCCCAGTGTGAACAAGTTAAAAAGCTTGTAAAATCCTATAATCCACTCTATTACAGTAATATATAATGTACAATGTGTGTGCTTCTGTAATATAATTGTGCCAAATACCTTCATTATAGCGCCACTCTGTGAACCGCCGGAGCTCTCTTCCCAACAATTATATTACAGAAACACACATTGTACACTTTTGTGAACCACCGGAGCTCTCTTCCCCACAATTATATTACAGAAACACACATTGTACATTATATAGTACTGTAATAGAGTGGATTATAGGATTTTAGAAGCATTTTAAACTAGGGCTTATATTCGGGGTAGGGCTTATATTGCAGCCCTCCTGGAAAATAACGCTAGGTCTTATTTCCGGGGAAACACGGTAGCACCAAAAGGACTTTCTATGGATGAACCTGATTTTGTAAACCTTGAGGCTTCGTTCACACCTGAGCGATCCGGATCGCGCATTGGAACGCTTTGGCAATGTCATTATTTTTTAATGGCACCCTAAACGCGGGGCAATTTTGTTGTGACAGCAATAAAAGTGATAAAACATTTTTTTTAAAGGGACAGTGTAAAAATGTTTTAAAAATAAAATAAATACCGTATTTAATAGTACATTTTTTTTTTTAAAGTGCTCCTGTCCCCAATGCAGAGGGGAACACATACATAGGTCAAGCCCATATATGTAAATGGTGTTCACACCACACATGTGAGGTATCGCCGCAAACGTTGAAAAAAGCACTGAAGGTCCACTTTAAGCAAGGGGAAAAAAGGAAAACCAATACAGCCAACACATCAATTAATTAGATTGCTAAAAAAAATACATATTTGCTTTTGGATTTAGTGACGTTTTAATAAAACTATTAAAGCCTCATACACACGATCGGATTTTCCGATGGAAATTGTGTGATGACAGGCTGTTGTCGGAAAATTCAACCATTTGTATGCTCCATCGGACAATGGTTCTCGGATTTTCCGCCTACAAATGTTGGATAGCATGCTTTAAAATTTTCCGACAACAAATGTGTGTTGTCTGATCATCCAATCATGTGTACAGAAGTCCTTCGGGAAAAAAATCCAAAGTACAAACACGCATGCTCAGAAGCAATGCTCACCATAACACAACATTAGCAGAAGTTCCCCAAAGGGTGGCGCTAAAGAGCTGAGAAACGACATAGTTTTGAGTTTGTTGGCCGACAATTCTTTGCCATTTGTATGCAATACATGTTCACGGCCAACGCCCTTCGGACAAAAGTCCTACTCTTTGTCTGCGGAAGATCGTGTGTACCAGACTTTAGAAAAGAAAAACACAGACCCATCTGCTAAGTATACTTCAAACATAAAGAAAGCAAACTGGCCAAAAAGACTTTGTGATAAGATACTTAAGTCGGAAGAGCACAGGTTGTTCTTCAATAGGTGTACAATAGGTGTACACACGTATCCAGGGAACACAGCGATTCCATTGTCAGGCTGTTATAGAAAGTTTATCACCAATATGGTGTGTTGTAGATAAGGGGTGTCTGATTAGAAGGAACATTAGTTAATATTTAGCACCACAGCAATCTTAATTTTTACACTACAATAAAGATTTAAAAATAGTAAAAGATCAGTGGTTTGGGACGCTGTATTAACAACGACACTCTGGGCTTCCATAACAATTATTTAAAGGGAAAAGGAAATAAATACTGTAGCTTGCCGAAATCTGATATAATCGCCTTTAGATCTACCGATAACTATGTAGTGTAAAGCCTAGTACACACTATGAGCTAGATTCAGAGAGAATGGCTTAACTGTGAGCCGGCGTAGCGTATCGCATATACGCTACGCCGCCGTAAGTCAGAGAGGCAAGTGCTGTATTCACAAAGCACTTGCCTCCTAAGTTACGGCGGCGTATCGTAAATGGGCCGGCCTAAGCATGCCTAATTCAAATGAGGAACAGGGGGGCGTGTTTTATGTAAATGATTCGTGACCTGACGTGATTGACGTTTTTTACAAACGGCGCATGCGCCGTCCGTGGACATATCCCAGTGTGCATTGCTCCAAAGTACTCCGTTTCGACGTGAACGTAAATTACGTCCAGCCCTATTCACGTACGACTTACGCAAACGACGTAAAAAGATAGGCTTGTTCCGACGTCCATACCTTGCATGGGCTGCGCCACCTAGGGAGCAGCTTTATCTTTACGCCGGCGTATCGCTTACGTAAATGGCGTAACTAATTGCAACGGGCATACGTACGTTTCTGAATCGGCGTATCTAGTCATTTGCATATTCTACGCCGAAATCAACGTAAGCGCCACCTAGCGGGCAGCGTAAATATGCACCCTAAGATACGACGGCGTAGGAGACTTACGCCGCTCGTATCTTAGCCTAATTTAAGCGTATCTGGTTTCCAGAATATGCTTAAATTTACGACGGCGTATCTACTGATCTCTGAATCTAGCTATTCCAGTTTTTTTTTTTATTTAACCCTGCGGGCTGAACAAAAAAAGCTCAGGAGGAGATCCTGTACTAACTATGCAATGTTGGTACAGCGACCCCCCTCACTGAGCAGTCCCCCGTCAGAACTCACCGGTCAACACTCTCAGCCATTGGCTGGGATTGCTGATCGGATCCCGATTGGCAGACATCTTTCAGTCATGCCCCTTTTGACAGAAGCCGGACGGTGGGCCAGCTTCTGCCGGACCGGCTGCTGTACACACCAGCTGAGTGTACATGTGTATGTGCCTTTAGGCAGGCCATATATTCATCATTTTTTTTTGGTCCAACCAATGGGTTAAAAAAAGATCAAATTTCCCCATCCACACTTGCGTTCTGGAGTGAGAGAATCCTCACACTGTGCTATCAGTGTTGCTGGTTTTTCAGGAAAATTCTGAGGCCCCGTACACACCACCAAGTTTCTCGGCAGAATTCAGCCAGAAACTCGATCGGAGCCGTATTCTGACGAGAAACCCGGTCATGTGTACACTTTCGGCCGAGGAAACCGACGAGGATCTCGTCGGGCCAAATAGAGAACATGTTCTCTATTTCCCTCGTTAGTCAACGGGGAAACTTGGCTCGCCGAGATCCTCGGTGGCTTCACAAGGAACTTGACGAGCAAAACGATGTGTTTTGCTCGTCGAATTTCTCGGCCGTGTGTACGGGGCCTAACAGGCTGGTTGTACATAAGTCGATCAGAGGATCAACTTCAGTACCTACAGGGTGCCCTTTGTAGATAGAATTCTAACTGGTCCCTGCTGAACCAGACAAATTTGGATCCATGTATGGCTGGCGCATGGGTCTTCCTGATTGAATACAAAATGACGGCATAATGAGATAGGTGCATATATGAAATAGTGAAACGTTACAGTCAGATGTGTATGGTGAACTTAAAGAGATAAAATTAAATACATTGCATGTGGAGCTTGAAAGAGTTCAGCCATTCACTAAATATTCTTTATTATGGCTTCTTTGTCAAATTTTATTTAAAGAATGTTAGGAACTCATGGGTTAGTGCCAGTTCACACAGGGCAACCTGACTTACAGCGCGACTTTGCAAGGCGACTTCAGCGCGACTTGGAGCAACTTACAACGCGACTTAAAGTTGCATCCAGGACAGGCGACTTTGGCTGTGGCCAATCACAGAATAATCAGCTCTGTGGGAGGGGTTTGCTTGAGTAAACTATTTTCTTCTCCTGTAAAGTTGCTTCAGTTAAGACAGTGATCCGACTTTGGAGGCAACTTCCATTGACATCAACGGGTACAAGTTGCCTAGAAGTTCACACAAAAATCAACTTTCTGCCATCTGCAGTATGCTGTTTTTTTTTTTTTTTGTACTTATCGTTTTATCAGTCATTGTTATCCGGCTCCGAGCGGGGATTTCTTTCCGGGTATAGGCGTTCCTAAGCCAAGCGGAGTTGATTGACAGGCTGCTAAAGCGCGTCACGCCTTCCGAAAATACCCAAAGTGACACTCGAGTGTTTACGGCGCCTGCGCAGTCAACTCTACACGGCAGGCGCCGTATAGCGCCGTAAACACCCGAGTGTCACTATGGGTATTTTCGGAAGGTGTGACGCGCTTTAGCAGCCCGTCAATCAAATCCGCTTGGCTTAGGAACGCCTATTCCCCGCAGAAATCCCCGCTCGGAGCCGGATAATAAAACGATAAGTACAAAAAAACCAGCATACTGCAGATGTCAGCAGTATGCTGGATCTAATGGCAGAAAGTTGATTTTTGGGTGAACCTCCGCTTTAAAGTAGTACAGGAACCTTTTCTGAAGTCGGAGCGACTTCAGTAGCTCTCATTCACTTCAATGGAATTTCTCATGTCGGGCGACACAAGTTGGATCCCAAGTCGCTGTAGTGTGAACCGGCACTTACCTTTGCATGTTTTATAAGCAACACAAACATTTCACCAGCCTCCTGGCTTCCACCACTTTTAGCACCACTGCTGTGGTCTTACAGGCTTCAGTCCCTTGATTGCATCCTTCAGACAATATTTACAAACTCGGCTCCATGTGCACACATGCACTGGTTCTAACTCCTGGGTAGAGCCCTCCTGACTCCTGGGTAGAGGCCTCCTCCACTTCCAGGGTGAAGCCCTGAATTGGGAAAAAAGGAGGGGTTAAGCTGCGCTGATAGAACCCAGACTGGGTGAAGCCAGTCCACATAAAATATGGGTATTGCTCCAACCCTAGAGGGGTGAGCAATGGTATAGGACAGTCCACACTCAGTGATTAAAAGTTTTATTCCTTGTCCTTTAAGAGTCCGGATAATAACCAACACCCAATGGTCCTTCCGCTGGACAGAATCTTTCTGTGATAAATTGCAGTTGTCACCCTGTGGATCCACAGCACGCTCTAGGTGAAAGCCCACCACCACTTATGTCAAGCAGCTTACCAGAGGGTTACCGGTATACAGCGGTCGGCTATAACCCAGCCGCGGCCTTTTAAGGGGGATCCTCCTTCCGGAAATCGTACCACCTTTAACTCCCGTACGTATGACCAAACACCACCATACGAATCATAAGTAAGAGAAGGCAGACATAGTATAGCACCGCAAGATGTATTTATTTATATAAAAAGCAATCCGAAAATTACTCACATGGTATAAAAGATAATCAGACGTTTAAAATTTTGTTTGTTGCCGGCCGGCGAACAAGTGAAGCGGAGCCCTTCCTCCTAACGCGATGACGTCACCGCACGTCCACCCAGACGCGTTTCGTCATTGGACGTTATCAATGGGAACCCCTGAAGCCCTGAATTACTGCAAGCACCGATACTAAAAAAGCTCCTACCCAATCAAAATGCTGGTTATCAAAATGCTGGTTGTCAGTAAACTGTAGACCCAAGATTGGAGACTTCATCCTACCCAAAACTCTACAAAGCCTCCATAGCCCGGGACCCATTTAGTAATTACTATTTCTGGAAAGTTAAAACAAATGAAGATCAAACCTTCAAATAGAACAAGTATCCTGAAGCCCCTCAACTTGCATAGAAACATAGAAAAGTGACAGCAGAAGAAGACAGTAGTCCATCAAGTCTGCCCCTTTTTCATTTTTATTTATTGTTTTTCATTTTTTTCGTTAAATTAATTGTCTGACTTTAGACCTGGGTGGTCCCAACTCCTATTCATACTGTGACCATCTACAGCAGTCATGCCCAAAGTCCGGCCCGCGGGCCAAATGCGGCCACTCTGTTGATTTTTTTATACGGCCCCCCTGGGGATTTGGAAATATATATTGTTTGTGGCCCCCAGGGTCACAAAAGATATATACCGTATTTATCCGCGCTGCCTTGGAGGGGACAGGGAGGGGGCAGGATGAGCGCAGTCAGATTACATGAAGAGAATCTCCTGTTTACTCAGCAGCGTCTGTATTGGAAGTCCCGCCTGCTGGGATGCCATTGGACGACTGTTCTGTGTATCATAGGAGACGGGACTTTGTATTAAAGAGGCCACAGAGTAAACAAGAGATTTTCCTGTTTGTAATCTGTCGGTACTTGTCCCCCCCCCCCTCCCTCTGCCCTCAGAGGCTGCAGATGGGCATCGATCAGGCTGCACTGATGGCAATGGTAAGGCCCATGTGAGGCTGCATTGGTTGCAATGGTAAGGCTGCAATCATGGCACATGTAAGGCTGCAATCATGGCACATGTAAGGCTGAATTCATGGCACATGTAAGGCTGAATTCATGGCACATGTAAGGCTGCATTCATGGCATATGTAAGGCTGCATTGATTGCAATGGTAAGGCTGCATTCATGGCACATTTGAGGCTACATTTTTGGCACATGTGAGGCTGCATTTAGGGCACATGTGAGGCTGTATTGGTTGCAATGATGAGGCTGCATTGGTTGCAGTGGTGAGGCTGCATTGGTGAGACTGCATTGGTTGCAATGGTAAGGCTGCATTCATGGCAATGGTAAGGCCATGCGTGTTATATGCTGATAAATACGGTATATCCAAATAACACGCCTAAGCTCATCCTTATTCCTGAGCAGCGCTCTGGGATTCATTGGGTCCACAAATAAAATATATACAGTATATCCAAATAACACGCCCGGGCTCATCTCTTCACCACACACAGCCACAACGGCAAGAGAATTCTTGTTGGGCCGTGTATTAGTGCTCGGACGAACACACTTATACCGAATTGTAATGGTTCAAAGAATGTCAGGCAAAATAGTCGGCCCACACGCATGTTCACTTCATCAAATCTGGCCCTCTTTGAAAAAAGTTTGGACACCCCTGATCTACAGTATACCCAATATTAGTACACATAAAACACACACTACATTTAAAAGTAAATAATATACTAATAAATAAAGTTTACAAAACTTACCCTACATTCACAATCTGTAGATAATGATCTGGTAAGCTTGGCAGGGTTGAGATGAGATCACTGTCCTGTTATAAAAAAAGAATACATATATCATCTTGACGTGAAATGTTAACTGCAAAAGTCAAAAACCTTTGAAAAACTGAGAGGTAATCTTAGAAAACCAAATAACAATCTCAGACTTTGAGCCCGTTCCCTCAAACTCTGTACATCGGGGGGGGTGTCAACTTATAGCTGGCCATACACCTATAGATTATCTGTAGATTTTCTATGGTTAGATGGGAAAAGTGCAACAGATTTCTCCATGTACGCTAAACTGTGTGGATGGAGGAATCTCCCACTGACCCAAGCTTCAGTATCTTTCTAGTCGGCCCCGCTGGCTCTCAATCAAACAATGCCTGCACCCAATCAGAATGTTCAGGTATTGGGAGAGCCAGCGGGGCCAACTAGCAAGATATGGAAGCTTGGGCCAGTGAGAGATTCTTCCATTCACACAGTTCAGCGTACATGGAGGAATCTGTTGCACTTTTTCCATCTGACCATAGAAACTCTGCAGATAATCTATAGGTGTATGGCCAGTCTTACTTTATACTCAGATGCATAAACAGCCAAGAACATAGGGGCCCAGATTCACGTTGATTCGCCTATCTTTAGGCGGGCGCAGCGCATCTCAGATACACTACGCAGCCGTAACTTAGAGCGGCAGGTCCCGTATTCTCAAAGAACTTGCGCTTTAAGTTACGCCGGCGTAGTGTAACTGGGCCGGCGTAAGCCCGCCTAATTCAAATGTGGAAGTGGTGGGCGTGTTTTATGTAAATTAATTGTGACCCCACGTATTTGACGCTTTTAACGAATGGCGCATGCGCCGTCTGTGGACAAATCCCAGTGCGCATGCTCCAAATTACGCTTCAAAGACTCAATGCTTTCGACGTGAACGTAACTTACGCACAGCCCCATTCACGGACGACTTACGCAAACAATGTAAAACGTGAAAAATTCGACTCTGTTCCGACGACCATACCTAACATTGGTACGCCTCATAGAGCAGGGGTAACTTTACGCCCAAAAAAGCCTTACGGAAACAACGTAAAAAAATGCGCCGGGCGAACGTACGTTTCTGAATCGGCGTATCTACCCAATTTACATATTCTACTCGTAAATATACGGAAGCGCCACCTAGCGTCCAGCGTAAATATGCAACTAAGATACGACGGCGTAAGAGACGTACGCCGATCGGATCTTAGGGAAATATGCGTAACTGATTCTAAGAATCAGGCGCATAGATACGACCCCGCACACTCAGAGTTACGACGGCGTATCTGGAGATACGCCGTCGTAACTCGTATGTGAATCCGGGCCAAAGACTACTCCACAGACATTGGAATAATAAAGCGACGCAATAAATGGCCTGGTCATTAAGGGGGCAAATCCTTCCTGTCCTTAAGTGGTTAAAGAATGACACATTTTGGGTTCTCACTGGAAAAGGGAAATCTTTCATTGGTGACACTAGTTCTGGGGACCCTGGCGTCAACCAGGGATTCCATTTCTTTCACACTTCCTTTTTTAGGCTATGGACAAGAAGTAAAGGAATCTTCCCAATGGGACACAGATGAAAAAAAAAACTGACAGGGTTTATAACCCATCCAAAATGAAAAATTAAAGTTTTAGCTTTTTCGCTACTTGAAATGCCAAGAAATTGTGTCAGCCCTCCCCAGTTCCCATCCCATTGAAGGGAGTGGTGACCGGTAATACTGATTGGGATTTCAGGACAGCAAAGGCGCTGTGTTTTCAACTCACTACAGGAAGTTAAGAGCTGGGTGCATTTCTGGCAGGACCAACAGCAATTCTGTTCCCTAAATATATATATTTAAAAAAATACATTTTAGGCAGGGTATGCTTTAAGTAATTAGTGATAATGTTCCAGTTTGTACATCTATCTGTTGTTATACATTATATTGAGTACTCAAAATACTGCTGTAATTATAAGGGGAGAAGCAGTGGCGGTGCATCCATAAGGGGTGCAGGGCGCCGCCCCCTCTCTCCTGCCACCCCCTCCATCACCATAGATTCATGCATTGCATGAATTTATCTATGGTCGCCGCTGCCACCACCTATTCAGGTGCCCGGCCCCTTTTTGGGGCACTGGGAGCCTGAATTACAGTGGTGGGGTATTTTTTGGAAGCACCTGATTAGAGCCATAGGCTCTAAGAGGCGTCCAAAAAAGGAGAACAGGGGGAGCCATGCTGTGCACTTGCAGTTCACTCAGCGTTGTGTTAGGAAAGCAAATGAATATTCGATTTCCTAACACTGAACTGCCTCTCAGCCAATTAGGTGCTTGGGTCTATTACCTGTTACCTGATTGACTCAAAAGACAGGCTTCCAATCATAGCAGAGGATGGGAAGAGAGGACGGGAGAAGCCCTCGAGGAGCGTGGAGGAAACGGCCGCCGTGACCCGCTGCCCCACGAGACATGTAAGTGCTTGGCAGATGGGGGGATGCACACTGGCAGCATTTGATGGGCACACTAGCGGCAATCGATTGGCACACTGGCAATTGATGGGCACACTGGCGGCAATTGATGGGCACACTGGCGGCAATTGATGGGCACAGTAGCTGCATTTGATGGGCACAGTAGCTGCATTTGATGGGCACAGTGGCAGAAATGTATGGGTACAGTGGCTGCGTTTGATGGGCACAGTGGCTGCCTTTGATGGGCACAGTGGCTGCGCTTGATGGGCACAGTGGCTGCGCTTGATGGGCACAGTGGCTGCGCTTGATGGGCACAGTGGCAGAAATGTATGGGTACAGTGGCTGCGTTTGATGGGCACAGTGGCTGCATTTGATGGGCACAGTGGCTGCATTTGATGGGCACAGTGGCTGCATTTGATGGGCACAGTGGCTGCACTTGATGTTTTTTTTTTTCAGTTTGTTTGCGCCCCCCCCCCCCCCCAAAAAAAAATAATTGAGCACCAGCCGCCACTGGGGAGAAGAAATGTAAATTCCACAATATAACTCACAGTGAACAAACTCCAAACTGGTAAAGACAATGTAGAATGTGCCCGAGTATAATAAATAAGAAGACAATTCAGTCTACTGGCACCCCTTCCTTCTCCTGGCATTACTTGATTCACAGTGCAGACTCAAAGTCTTCTGTGGTATGCAGTTCTTAGTACTTATAGTCAAGTAAAAACTTGAACAATCACACTGAATACTATGTACTGTTATCTGCTAACCTTCCGGAATCTTCGCTGAGGCCATCAAACTGTAATTCAACCTTTCTATAAGCTTGTTGGAATAACAGAAGTACTAACACAATACAAATCTTAGCAGAAAATCTTGTCTTTTTTTTTTCTTCAGCTCCAGGTTTGTCTTCTTGACTGTTCCTTTTTTTTTTACAAGAATGCTGGATGACAGTTGGGTCTCTTGGTTCAGTTTTTGAATAAACTGTAGACAAGTGTGACCAATGATGGTCATTAGCTGGTCATACACTAGTAGAAAGTGGTTAAAAAAGTTTTGATTTAGCAAAGTTCATTCAATTTTCCATTCATTAGTGGGTTCAAACTGACGTTTGTGTAGCGCTCACCCCCGAAGGAGCCCCTACTTTTAGTACGGGCGCTACACTAAAATTAGTGGGGAATGAGAGACTTAATCACTCCCATTCACGAATTATGGAATTTAGGCTGCTGCCAATTCCAGAATCGTCCTGTAGGTCGGTCTGCGCGCGGGGGGTGCGTTGACACCCCTGGGCGGCAGTTGCCGCTAGATTGGTTCTGGGGGATCCACCTCTTTTCAGCAGCCAATCAGGGGGGGTTTTCCCTCGTTGTGCATGCTGGGAAGGGGATATATATCTGTGGAGGCTGTTTTGGCGGGTTGTTCTTGCGGGGCCCGAGTTCCAGGTGCGGTACCCACCTTCAGGGTACGTGCATCCATGGGCCCCATCACCGCGTCCTGCCATTCCAAGGTCAAGCATCATGCACCTTAATTAAAGAGGAACCCCAGTGGCTTGCTGGGTTCCAAACTGTTGCTGGAGGGATCCCAAGCTGGGAGCTGTGCGGTGGGAATTGGCTCGGGAGAACCTAGAACCAGAGGTTGTCCGGAAGCCCTAGACGAACCACCGGGGATCCAGTCACCGCACCGTATGACAGGTATGCTCAGACTATCAGTGGGTGACATTGATTGAACTGACTGGGAGGATCTACTCAACCTGACTCTTCTAAATCCTAAATTGTCCAGCCTGTGGCAGAGGCCTGTATCCTCCCAGTGATTTTTCTTTGCATGTGACTCTCCGGTTGCCAGGCACTAGATAACTGCCTGTCCGGGGGCACTTTACCCACCCCGATCGGGTGGCGACGAATTGATATGCATCATTGCTGAGAGCAGGCTTGCTCTCTCCTAACATCCAGAGGCCTGATACTAAAGTTCCTCTATTCTCATCAGCCTTTTTCTTCCTGTCGCCTTTTTGATGTTGGCCAGTTTGGGCCTTGGAATAAAGCTTTTTTCACACTCACAGAAGTCACCCCTAGACCAAGCCAAGAAGGTAACTTAGAAAGCTGATCCTGAATCAAACAGCGGCTCCTGCGGGGGTAGCGCTACACTTGTTATAAATAAACTCTATACAAATTACTTCTCATCACAAATACTTGGTTCTGTGGTACTGGGGGGTGGTAAGGGGGGCGAAGACAAAAGACAGTTATTGGAGATGGGTAGGGCGCAATGACAAGGTGACTCCGGGAGGAAGGCGGGGGGGGGGGGGGGAGTGCCTGCACCTAATCTTTGAGAAAAAAAGCCCTGACTAGCCCTTCTGTTCCCTGTGAAATGTGCCTGTTTTGTGCACTTCTGCTTGACTCTTCTTTCTCTGTTGTCTATAAACTGTGTAAGCTGTCATTATCCACTAAGAGCTGGTGACATCTTTTTGGCTTGGGGCAAAGACTGGTAGAGGTGATGATAGCCGCTTTACACAGAATATGTTTGATCAGTGGTGTTTTCTTTTTTCTTTTTAAGATCTACATCAAAGTGCACACACATCAGGATAAACCTCCTGGGATTTAAATGTCATCCTTTATCACTCAAGTCTTAATTCGCAAACTAGGTTATTTATAAAAAATATTATTTTATTTCTCCAACATCAATATTTAAAATTTAGAGCCATACATCTAATGCATCATAGATATTTAAAAACCATTGACATATCATAAACAATCTATATTATACAATAGTTACTTCTTGATTTTATGCAGATGGAGGATATCCAATTAGTCTACGTGTTTCATGGGATTTATTTCATCAGAACTATGTTGTCATCACTGGAATGCATAATTTATCTCTAAAGCCGGCAGCACTGCTATGATGGCTAGACTTAACATAATCTAGTATACGACATACACAATAAGATCAGTAACTTTCCCCAGTTTTATATGTATCCAAATGGTGGTGTAGTGGTTAGCACTTTCAACTAGCAGCATAAAGGGTTGTAGGTTCATATACCAACCATGACACACACTACCTGCCTAAAGGTCCTTTCACACGGAGCGGACGGTTTCTGTGTCCGCTCCGTGTGTCCGCCAAAGCTCAGCGGGGATCATCCGTCATCCCCGCTGAGCTGTCGGCGGATAGGGCGGTCCCCGCACACAGTGCAGAGACCGCCCTGTCTCTGCTCCGCTCTCCCCTATGGGGGATCGGATGCAGACGGACCGTCTGTCCGTCTGCATCCGATCCGTTCCGTCGGACGGAAGAAAAATAGGGTTTCTTCCGTTCGCAAAAACGGATCCCGACAGACGCGGATGGTCGCGGACGTTAGCGGATGCTCCATCCGCTAACGGACGCGATCCCATAGGGATTCATTACAAGTCCGTAAACGGACTTGTAATGAACGGACGAGCGGAGCGGACGTCTGAAAGGGGCCTAAAGCTTGCATGTTCTCCCTGTGTCTGCATTTGTTTTCTCCAGGTACTCTGGTTTCCTCCCACGCTCCAAAGACATGCTGGTAGGTAAATTGCATCCTGTCTAAATTGGTCCTAGTATGTGTATGTAGAAATGTGAGTTAGCGACCTTAGATTGTAAGCTTCTTTAGGGCAGTGACTGAAGTGAATGTACAGTACAATGTATATGTAAAGCGCTGCGTAAATTGGTGGCGCTATATAAAGTACCTGAAATAAATAAATACAATAAATGGTGAAATCATGCCAAAGGGATAGCAGCCAGGCATCACACAAAAGAGTTCTTAATGTTATGTGAAAATGCCATCCACCTCTGTTCCCAAGGTTGGATATGCACCATGCATGGTGATGGGTAACAAGGACATGCAGTCAGATGAGGCAGAGCCTCACCTGCCATGATCATAAAAAAAAAATTATTGCGCTTCAAGGGTTGAAGATTTGTGACCAGGGGTATGTAGCAAAAGTCCTACCCCAACCACTGGTCAAAATTCGGGGCTCCTATGGCCTATGTTTCCAGAGATACGGGGCTTCTTGTGCAGCCTGTCAGAAGCTACATACAGAGCGGCCAGTTTAAATACAAGCTGACACACTCTGTTTGCAGCAGACTGAGAGGATGCCTCTCCTCACTTCTTGTCAGAAGCACTGAGCTCAATGGACAACTTGGAGCCTTGGACCAGCTGTCCAATGAAAATGCTGCAGTGGAGCTTGTCTTCTCTCTGCAGTGCCATAGAAGGGAGTATGTGTCTAAAAGACAAAGGCTCCCTTCCAGCCCTCTTGACTACAAAAAAAACCTTGTAAAACCGCTGTATCATCTTGGCCGCCATGCTGAAGCTCAGTTTCAGGGTCTTGGCAATCTTCTTATAGCCTAGGCTATCTTTACGTAGAGCAGTGCTTCTCAAATAGTGGGGCGCGCCCCCCTGGGGGGCCGCGAGGCTCCGTAAAGGGGGGCTTGTTTGACCTTGGCAAATACTGCATACTGCAGAGAGAGGGAGCAGCGCCGCGCGATCATTAGAGATTGTCCCAGCGCAGCCCCAGTAGCAGCCCGACGCGGAGGACCACGTGACCCTTTCGAGGAGAACAGACCCGATTGGATAGACATAGTGCTCTATCCTGATTGGCCAAACCTGCCCGTGTGACTCTTTGTAGACACGAAGTGTAGCAGACCCTCAAGTGACATCATGGAAATTTTTTTAACAGGGATGAGAAGACAGGCGGAGAGAGAAGGAGAGAAGGAGATAACAGAAAGTCTCCCGAAGGCTAAGACAAGGAAATATGACAAGGCGTATGTAGCGCTTGGCTTCACTGTGACTACGGTGGGAGACGAGGAAAGACCGGTGTGCTTACTATTTATTCTCTTATACGTTAATAAGGATACAGTGTTATGCAGCGGTGTACTTATAACAATTTTATAGAGAAATGATACTATTTACAGTCGCGCGCGGGGGGGGGGGGGCGCAAAATGTTTTCTTCTTCCTAGGGGGGGGGGCATGACAGAAAATAATTGAGACGCACTGACGTAGAGCAACAATTCTTTTTTTCAGATCCTCAGAGTTCTTTGCCATGAGGTTCCATGTTGAACTTTCAGTGATCAGTATGAGAGAGTGAGCGATAACACCAAATTTAACACACCTGCTCCCCTTTCACACCTGAGACCTTGTAACACTAAGGAGTCACATGACACCGGGGAGATAAAATGGCTAATTAGGGGTGTACTCACTTTTGTTGCCAGCGGTTTAGACATTAATGGCTGTGTGTCAAGTTATTTTGAGGGGACAGCAAATGTACACTGTTATACAAGCTGTACACTCACTACTTTACATTGTAGCAAAGTGTCATTTCCTCAGTGTTGTCACATGAAAAGATATAATAAAATATTTACTTTTGTGAGATACTGTATATCAAATCAAGGGTTTCCAAATTAGAGTTCTCTCACAGAACTGCACTAGTCAACTATGCAGAGGACTCATAGGCATGCGCACATGCTGTGCCGGGTGTGCCTGGGCACACCCTAATCACCCCATGTGCATTAGCATTATCCATGGGTGGCACCAGGTGGGTGGTTGGGGTGCCAGTGGCCAGTGTAAATGCCCCCCATTATATTAAAGGCTAGGTCCAACTGTAGGAACACATTACACCTATACTTGGGATGTAACGTAATATGCTCCCAATAAACTGTCTCCCACCATCAGAGCCTCCTCCCTGTGACAAAAGGTGATGTTCATGTGTGTTTGAGCTTTGGGGTGCACACCCCAATACAATAGGCTGCGTACACCGATGCAGAGGACTGATATGCATCAGATTGTGCCTTTAGATTCTGGCACTAGCAACCTTTAGCCCAGATTCGCACGATTTCACTCCCTCTTGTTAGTCCCGATTTCAGCCGTGATTTCAGAAACATCTGTGCAGGTTTCTGCACAGATGTCAATGTAAATCACAGGCCGAATTCGCAAAAAGTAGTACAGAAACTACCTTTTGAAATCGGTGCCGCACCGCAGATGTGGCGTCACACCGATTAGGATGGTGCCATTGACTGCAATTGCTGCCGATTGACATGTCAAAACGCTCCAGTGTGAACCGGGGCTTAAAGTGATTGCAAAGTGTGACGGATCTCAGATACCCCGGCTGGGAACCTCTGCCAGACCTGTGTCTCCTGTTCTCCAAACGCACTGGCAGCCAGCAGACTCGCCATAACCAGCCCTTCACGAAGCAAGCCACTCAGGTGTTAAGGGTTAAACACCCAGAGCATAAAACTGTTTATTAGGTACCAGACATACACTTTTAAACACGGTTAGGGACACTCCCCTTAGCCTTGTCATAGAGGGGGTAGGGGACAAGGAAGAACCAATGGGAACTCAACACTTGTACTTTGGAACAGAAACTACAGTTGAAACACACCAAGGGATTATGATAAGCAGGCATCCCTACCTTACACATCCCCTGCTGAGGGGTGTCTCCACATCCTTTGTCTACGTGCCATGACCTAACATAATTAAACACAGCAACAAGAGAGGGGGGGGGGGGTGTAGCATCACATTACATTATCTCAATGCCATTTTGTCCCCAAGTCTCTCAGTCTCTGCTGGGCCATAGTCTTTGGGTAGGAGGTCAGCCCACAGCCCCCTCCAAAACACACAGTGACAGTGGGTTCTGTCACATAAAGCTTCGATTTTTTTTTTTTAAATAACAAACATGCCATACTTACCTCCCACTGTGCAGTTTGTTGTGGTCCCGATCCTTGGCGGCACTCGCGGCTCTTCCACGCATCATATAACCCCCTAGGAGAAGCACTCTCCCAAGGGGTTACCTTGCGGGTGTGCTCCGGAGTCCATCATTCGGCATCCCTAGACAACGAATGTAGGACTCGGCGCCCGCACATGGGAGCCAATGGCTGCGCTGCTATTAATCTATCCAATCAAGAGCTAAGAACCCCTCGGGCAGAGGGACAGCCGTGGGAAATTCCAGGGCTCAGGCCACTGCCAGGTGTTTTAATGCATTAGTATGCATTAAGGTGAAAAAACACAAGGGTTATCAACCCCTTTAACTAGATGCCGACCAGCCGATGCAGTTCTACGGAAGCAGGTCGGCTCTACTGAGTGAGAGCCCGTAGCTCTACGTCGGCTCTCTAAGCGGCCACTAGGGGCGCACCCCCGGCTCGCTCCTGACTCCCGCGTGCGTTGCCCGGCGGTCGCGATCACCGCCGGGCACCCGCAATCGCTTGTTACAGAGCGAGAACCGGGAGCTGTGTGTGTAAACACACAGCTCCCGGTCCTGTCAGGGGAGAAATGACTGATTGCTGTCCGCCCCCCCTACTGTTAGAACACACCCAGGGAATATACTTAACCCCTTCCCCGCCCCCTAGTGTTAACCCCTTTCCTGCCAGTGGCATTGTTATAGTAATCAATGCATTTTTATAGCACTGATCGCTATAAAAATGCCAATGGTCCCAAAAATGTGTCAAAAGTGTCCGAAGTGCCTGCCGTATTGTCGCAGTACCGAAAAAAAAACGCTGATCGCCGTCATTACTAGTAAAAAAATAAAATATTAATAAAAATGCAATAAAAATACCCCCTATTTTTAAACGCTATAACTTTTGCGCAAACCAATAAACGCTTATTGCAATTTTTTTTACGAAAAATATGTAGAAGAATACGTATCGGCCTAAACTTAGGAAAAAATCGTTTTTTTTATATATTTTTGGGGGATATTTATTATGGTAAAAAAATATATATTTTTTTCAAAATTGTCGCTCTATTTTTGTTTATAGCACAAAAACGAAAAACCGCAGAGGTGAGAAAATACCACCAAAAGAAAGCTCTATTTGTGGGAAAAAAAGGACGCCAGTTTTGTTTGGGAGCCACGTCGCACGACCGCGCAATTGTCAGTTAAAGCGACGCAGTGCCGAATCGCAAAAAGTGCTCTGGTCTATGACCAGCAATATGGTCCGGGGCTTAAGTGGTTAAGGTGGACTGATCTCCAACTGTGCCTTTAAATTTCAGGCACCTGAAGTCACCAATGAGCAAAAGCAGTGCGGGACAAGTGGAGCAGCTCTGGGGATATGTAACATAGGATTGGAAGGGAACTCGTTGCCACTAAGCACAAATATATGCAAATGCTAATGTATTCTTCCAGTGAATGCCAATGCAAATATATTGTTCCAACAGAATTAAATATTTAGGCAGCACAACAAGTACAGGTATTCTTATTATGTACTCTTCTGTTTATTTTAATATAGCTACAACGACATACCCTTCAGCTGTAGACCAGAACTTTCTTGAACAGTTCCTCCAGAGTAAAGAGTTTGGAAAAGACTCTACTAAAGTAGAATGCATTTTTTAAAGAGAAATAGATAACTGTGAGTACCATTAGGTCAGGTCTATTGTAGTTATTTCCCCCAAAAATATTTCATCTGATATTTGCCCAACAAGCATATGCACTCACCAGCCACTTTATTAGGTACACCTGTTGCTTGGTAACACAATTTGTTAATCAGCCAATCACAAGGCAGCAACTCAGCATTTAGACATCTAGACGTAGTAAAGATGAAGCTGAAGTTCAAACCAAGCATCAGAATGGGGAAGAAAGGAGATTTAGGTGTCCCTGGTATGAAGTTGGCATGGTTATTGGTGCCAGGCGGGCTGGTCTAAACATTTCAAAAACTGCTGATTTACTGGGATTTCCACACACAACCATCTCTCGGGTTTACAGAGAATGGTCCGAAAAGGAGAGATAGCTAGATTCAGAAAGAGTTAAGCCGTCGTAACTCTGAATCTAAGCCGTCGTACATTTAAGTGTATTCTCAAATTGAGATACACTTAAATGTAGCTAAGATACGACTGCCTGCGCTGTCGTATCTTAGCTGTCTAGTTCCGCCGGCCGCTAGGGGCGTGAACGCTGATTTACACCTAGAATGCGTAAATCAGCGAGATACGCCTATTCACAACAACAGGAACAACAAATCCACGAGTGTGATGAGAAATCTCCAATCAAAAACGTATGAGTTTTTGATTGGAGATTGAGTTCTCATCCCACTCGTGGATTTGTTGTTTCACAGAGACTCACTTGTTTGCATCACGACACTTTTTAGTGTCTCAAACCTACACGTACAATTGTAATATTTACGTTTTGTTTACTAGTTTTTATCTTTATATTGTTTATATTTTTGACATTTTTGACATTGTATATTACTATGTACACATTGGGCCAGAATCAGAAAGGAGATACGACGGCGTATCTCGGGATACGCCATCGTATCTCTGAGTGTGCGGCGTCGTATCTATGCGACTGATTCATAGAATCAGTTACGCATAGATTTCTCTAAGATCCGACCGGCGTAAGTGTCTTACACCGTCGTATCTTAGGCTGCATATTTACGCTGGCCGCTAGGTGGCGCTTCCGTATAGTTACGCAATGAATATGCTAATTAGGTAAATACGCCGATTCAGAAACGTACGTCCGGCCCGCGCATTTTTTTACGTCGTTTACGTTAGGCTTTTTCCAGCGTAAAGTAACCCCTGCTATATGAGGCGTAGCCAATGTTAAGTATGGACGTCGTTCCAGCGTTGAGTTTTGAAAATTTTACGTTGTTTGCGTAAGTCATTCGCGAATAGGGCTGTACGTAAGTTACGTTCACGTCTAAAGCAATGACGATTTGCGGCGTAATTTCGAGCATGCGCCGTTCGTAAAATACGTCAAATACGCGGGGTCACCATTCATTTAAATAAAACACGCCCACATCATCCCTATTTGAATTAGGCGGGCTTACGCCGGACAACATACATTACGCCGCCGTAACTAAGGGCGCAAGTTCTTTCTGAATACGGAACTTGCGCCCTAATTTACGGCGGCGTAACATATCTGAGATACGTTACGCCCCACCTAAAGATACTCCAAAGTATCTGAATCCGGCCCATTATATTTACTAACTGGAACGTCATTAAATAAATAAAAAGGGGGGTGAATATGCAAGTAAAAAAAAGGGGGGGGGGATATGCAAGTAAAAATAAAAAATAAATAAAAACACAGAGAAAGAGGTCTAAAGAGGGGAGTGGAAAGTAAAGGGGATGTGAAGAATAACTGGGAAACTCCATCATGGCCAAGAGGGAGTGATCACAGGATACACTTTAGCCCAAATCAAAAATTCAGATGAATTTCGGAATGTCGACCAGGCAGTCCAACTACAAAAAAAAGTTTTTTCCATTTCCTGTGCCAACAGCCCTTCCAAATCTCTAATGGAGTCTAGTTCAATTGCCCATCCCCCCAGAGAAGGAATAGAAGTACGTTTCCAGTTACTGATACCTTTGTGGTCTAACAATCTCTTACCTACTAACCTATTGGTCATTCAGTGGCAGAAAGAGTGACCAAAGAGCCTCGCCAAGCAATGAAGACTGGAAGCCGGCCGACAGAGTTCCGGGGACAGCGCATCTCTGGTTTTAAGGTAAGTTACACTTTAACTCCAGATCATAGGTGTGCGAAGCCTATTGCATTAGGGTGTGCACCCCAAAGCTCAAACACACGCAGTGGATGATGTCAGTAGGGATGAGATTGGCGTCAGTAGTTTTTTGTTTTTATTATTCTATTTTGTGAATATTTTTACACTTGTATTTTTTGAATTATTTGTTTATAAAAAAAAAAAATTTTTACAATTTGTTTTGAGCCCCATTAAAGGGGAGTTCCAGTCATTTTTTATGTTTATTAAAAGTCAGCAGCTACAAAAAGTGTAGCTGCTGACTTTTAATAAACATACACTCACCTGCTCCACGTTCCAGCGACGCGCCGGCCGGGGCTCCGCTCCTCTCCCCCCCTCTCCGGCCGGTGTCTTCATTCCAAGTGTGGGCACCCGGCCGTGACAGCTTTCGGCTTCATGGCCGAGCACCCACTGCGCATGCACGAGTGGCGCTGCGCCATCTGATTGGACAGGCGGTCGCCTGGGACCTGTCACTTGTCCCAGGCGATCGCCTACAGGGAGGAGCTGCAGAAAGGCGAATAGTCTAATTGCCTTAACAGCCCCTCGGCGGAAGGAGGAAGTTGGACAGGAAGTCCCACTCCTCCTGAAGCCCCCACTCCCCCCCCAAAAAAATGACATGCCAAATGTGGCATGTAAGGGGGCGAGGAGTGGATTAAGCGGAAGTTCCACTTTTGGGTAGGACTCCGCTTTAAGGACTTTAGTTTAATAGCAAAGAAAGTAACTGAGGACAGAGATTCTCCAGTTCCTTTCTTTGTAGCCTCAGCTATCATGGGGGTAGGGGCGTTCAGTAAGGGAAATCCGCATTGCACAGGGTGATTAGGGTGCGCCCAGGCACACTCGGCACACCCTATGCACACGCCTATGCTCAGATGTGACGTTGCAGTGACCAACAGGTGTAACTGCAGGGTACATATAGTAGGAGACACAGCCATCCGACATACCTGGAAGTGATAGATAATAAAGATACCATACTGCGCTTTTAAAAGAAAATTATTTTGATGACAGAGTTGATTTAAAGTCAGAAGAATATGAGATCCATATACCGTATATATATACATCTCCACTGTATATACACACACACCTTTCTGTATTGGTGAGGAAGTAAAGTAGAATTCTGCTAGGATTCTGTGCATGCAAACAGCTGTGTATCATCAATATCACAGCCAGTTCCCAGGACACTGCAGATTTACAGTCTAGTTTACAAAGGCTGGGAATCTGGACTGAGAATGGTTAATGACAATATCTAGTTGGATACACAGTATAGTTGATTGTATGTACATCTGCAGCTGGGTGTGTGGCTTTGGACCTTGTCATCACACATATGTGTCATCTCACAGGCACTTAAACCTTGTCGGTGCCGCTACAATCCACAGTAGACTTCTCATGCATCCTTTTATTCCCAATCTACTCCCCCATCTCTTGGATTCATTTAAAATGAGTGACCCAGGCATGGACACACACAGACACAAGTATTTAACCATCTGTTATTTGGGAGTGTTGTCTGTGTCAATAGGAAGTGGACTAGGAAGGAAGGAGTTCACTTGATTTCTGAAAGGATCAGGTCATTTTTTGTACTTGCAGCATTTTCTAAACGGACAAAACATGGGGAAATGTGCATGTATTGTAGAGATGTTCTGAATGTTATTTTGTCTTTTATTTGGCCAATACATACACTTTAATCGTAGGATGGTCTATATACCCTCTTTTGGTCAATATTTTTAGTTCAAAATACTTCAGCATTCAACGACCAACAATCGGGTTTAGGTTAAAACCCAACAAAACGCTCAATTGGTTTCAAAGAATGAAAATAAATCTGCTAGAATGGCCCAGCCAATCACCTGACTTGTGTCCAAGAGAAAATCTATGGAAAGAACTAAAGATCAGAGTTCATAGAAGAGGCCCACGGAACCTTCAAGATTTGAAGACTGTTTGTGTGGAAGAATGGGCCAAAATCACACCTGAGCAATGCATGCGACTAGTTTCTCCATACAGGAGGCATCTTGAAGCCGTCATTACCAACAAAGGATTTTGAAAAATGGTGACATGTTCAATACTGATTTTACCCGCTGTAACCCCTTTCCCAACTTTCTCTAGCCCACCCTGCACATTTGTATTCTTTCTTCTCTTTTGAAAAATGATATACTCACCCAAGTCCACCATCTGGGCACTTGGAGATCATCTATAATATCATTATATAGACAATAGTGAGAACTAGAAATAGGTTTCTAAATACTTCAGGTCTTGTAACTCTAAGGCCTCGTACAAACGATCGGTTAACCAGAGGATAGCCGTCTGACGGACCGTTTTCATCGGTCAAAACCGATTGTGTGTGGGCCTCATAGGTTATTTAACCTTCGGTTAAAAAAAAGCCAACTTGCTTTAAAATTTAACTGATGGATTGCTAACCGATAGGTCAAAACCCATCATCAGTACGCACAACCATCGGTTAAAAATACACGCATGCTCAGAATTAAGCATTGAACTTCGTTTTTTCAGAACGACGTTGTGTTTTACGTCACCGCATTCTGACACGATCAGTTATTCAACCTATGGTGTGTGGGCGTGAAGGACCATCAGTCAGCTTCATCGGTTAACCTAGGACAACGATCCTTCAGACCGTTGTCCTCTGGTTAACCTATCGTGTGTACGAGGCTTTAATCACCTATAAACCAAAACACATTTCCACTGTGGGATTACCGATTCAGTTATCAATGTAAATAATAACAGTTATTGCTTATGATATTGAATTGAAAAACAGGTTGTTGACCAAAGGCTTTTAACGCCAGATATGCTTTAGGAGCAGGTGGCTAGCAATAACGTGGACCTTCCATTTGGACAATCTACTTTAATAATAGATTTCTATTCCATGTGTGCGTTTCCAGTACCAAGTTCAAAACGTACTGCATTCGCAATCTGCAGCATGTGTTAATGTTAATTTAATGGCACCTCAAAAGCAGGTCTCAATTGCAGAGCGTTTTCCTGCACCAGAACGCATGGTACAGTAGTACCAGCTCAGGAGCAAGCCTGCATGTTTGCACCAGCAGGGGACCCCAGAAGAAGAGGTTTGGCGCTAAAAATTATCATTTAGAACCACTTTAAGGGCATTTGATGATTTTTTCTCTAAATGCCCCTCTAGTTTAGCCCATGTGGCCATGCACACATAGGAATTTAGAGGTGTATTAGAAGCGAAGCATTTACAGGCGGAAAAAAAGAAACACGTTCAGGAAGCGCGTTCAGGAGAAGTTTTTAAACAAACTGAAGGTGAAAAAATGAAGGTGTACAATGCTAGAGTTGGAGAAAATAGTATACTAGGGCTAATTAGAGTTAACTAATTGATTTATCAGAAGTTAAAAGGAAAATAATTATATACAAAAGAAACCTTTGCAGGGTCCTTTAACTGAAGTTACAGAGCAGAATGCAGGCAATTACAATATAATAACAAAGTTAGATGTCTATCAATGATTATCTCCCACTCCCAAGCTTTCGCAGTGTTTCATACATCCTTCACTGTCAGTGGGTACTGGCAAGGTAGGGTGACCAGACATCCCCGCTTTCAGGGGACAGTCCCTGGATTGAGGACACTGTCGCCGGACCAAGTCTGTCCCTGGTTGTGTCCCCGGATTGGATTTGAACAGGGGCTGGGGCAATTTCAAAGACTGTGGCCCAGATTCTCGTAGATGGGCACAAAAATGTGCGGGCGTAACGTATCTCATTTACGTAACGCCGCCGCAAGTTTTTCAGGCAAGTGCTTTATTCACAAAGCACTTGCCTGTAAAGTTGTGGCGGCATAGCGTAAATCACCCGGCGGAATTCAAATTCGGCGGGTAGGGGGCGTGTTTCATTTAAATGAAGCGCGTCCCCGCGCCAAACGAACTGCGCATGCGCCGTCCCTAAAATTTTCCGGCGTGCATTGCTCTAAATGACGTCGCAAGGACGTCATTGGTTTTGACGTGGACGTAAATTACGTCCAGCACCATTCACGGACGACTTACGCAAACAACGTCATTTTATAAATTTTCGACGCGGGAACGACGGCCATACTTAACATTGGCTGCGCCTCATATAGCAGGGGCAACTTTACGCCGGGAAAAGCCTAACGTACACGTTGTAACTTTACTGCGTCGGCCACGCGTACGTTCGGGAATTCGCGTATCTAGCTAATTTGCATACTCGACGGGGAAAACGACGGAAGCGCCACCTAGCGGGGGAAAAAAATTGCAGTTACGATCCGATGGTGTAAGAGACTTACGCCTGTCGGATCAAATGGATATCTATGCGTAACTGATTCTAAGAATCAGTCGCATAGATACGACGGCCCAGATTAGGACTTACGACGGCGTACATGGCGCTGCGCCGTCGTAAGCCCTTTGAGAATCTGGGCCATTCAGTGCAGAATAAAAAAAAAAATCTGAATTACACACCTCCACTCCGCCGCTCCTACTAGCTTAGGGGGGGGGGATGTATTTTTTCCATTATCTGTGCCCCTTTCTGATGATCATGTGCTGGTGGGAGCGGAGGGAATATTTCTTCAGTTTTGGGTGCATGCCCATTCCACTCCACTTCTGTTCTTCTGCCTTGGCTCAAGTCCCAGCCAGCCGCCTGCCTGCCTTCTTGCCTTCCCTGGTGGAGGGATCTTCCTCCGCACCCCATCCAGTAGTAGCCGGGGCCCGGAGAGTGAGACTTGACAGGCTGTGAGGCGGGTGGCGACGGGCAGAGAGTCGCTGATTGCTGCCATTACTAGTAAGAAAAAAAAATATGTCCCCGGATTTAATTTTCTAAATCTGGTCACCTTAGGCAAGGGTGCAGCCAGAAGCATACACAGTAGAGCAATAGAGAGATGTAGGTTATGCCTTAAAGGCCCAAGGTCTGGTAGGGTGTACCTAGAACATCCTTGGGTTACAAGTGGTACCATTTTTGGTGTTGTACTGCATTATAATTGAAAATCTGGGCAGCACTAAGCTGTAAATAGGCCTGCTTCTTTCTAAACAGTTAAACTCCAGATGTCGCTTGGAAGGCTCACTGAATGGCAGAATTCATTTTGTATGCATTCAGTTTTCAAAAGAAAATGCTCTTTTTTTTTTATGTGCCATAATCGAGCTCAGAAAAGTATTGAAAGAACTCCTGCTGAGTAACGTTATCTTTTGGCAGCTGCAAATAACTGGCAGGCTTTTCTGACTTGGCTGAAAATAATGAAAACAAACATTGTTCTGAAGGTTACTGCCGCTTCCTTCCCAACCTGACAAAGCGTCTTGTCTTCCCTTCTCTATATTGACCTGATTTGGACATTGGAACAAAAATACATCAGCAGAGAAACAGGGGAATCTCTATCCAGCTGACACTACAGGGGCTCCAAGCAGAGGTCTGACCTGCTGTGAAATGCTTACCAGGAAGGGTGACCAGGCCAGGCATGGCAGGAAAGGTTTGGGGCAAGACACGCAATATGAAGAAGTCAATGCTGATGTATACTTTTGGTTGCATCCTGTCAGGGGTCAAGTCCTGGGGAAAAAAATGTGGGAACTCCCATCCAAGATCCACCCCCCCCCAAAAAAAAAAAAAAAAATTATACGCTCATATGCATAATTACTAAACCGCATGTTTTAAGCAAGTTCTTTCTAAATCCCGCGATAACTCGCAGCAGACCTCCGCAATGTCTCCTGGGAACAATGACAAAAGCTCCCAGGAGACATTGCGGCATTGAGGAAGTGACGGAATACCCGCACACTACCCGATGAATCAATATACAGGAAGCGGCCAGTAACATAAAGGATTACTAAGGTTCGCCTGCCCCTGACAGTGACTCGAGCTGGGCATCGCCGCTTAGTGAAGGATTGGCTCGGGCGGCTCGGCTGCTCTCGGCTGCTCTAGTCCTGCAAAGGGAACTGCGTTCCTGCTGTGAAAAAAGTGCAGGAACTCCGTTCCCACGCGTTCCCGCAGGACTTGAGCCCTGCATCCTGTACTCTTTTACCCTCAAGCCCTTCACTCCAAACCATTTAACTCTCAAAGCCTTCTGCCGCGTACACACAATCATTTTTCGGCATGAAAAAAAGTCGTTTTTAAAAAAATGAAATTTAAAATGATCGTGTGTGGGCTTCACATCATTTTTCAGGTTCTGAAAAACGACAAAAAAAAACAAATTTGAACATGCTGCATTTTTTTAACAACGTTTTAAACTATGTCGTTTTTCGGGTTGTAAAAAATTATCGCGTGTGGGCTAAAATGATGTTAAAAACCCGCGGATGCTCAGAAGCGGGAGCGCTCATTCTGGTAAAACTACCATTCGCAATGGAGTAAGCACAATAATCACGCTGTAACAGACAGAAAAGCACGAATCGTCATTTACTAACACTGAATCAGCTAAAGAAGCCCCAAGGGTGGCGTCATCCGCATGGAACTTCCCCTTTAGAGTGTCGTCGTACGTGTTGTACGTCACCGCGCTTTGCTAGAGCATTTTTTAAAAACGATGGTGTGTGGGCAACGTCGTTTTAATGATGAAGTTGGAAAATTGTCGTTTTTTCTACATGCCGAAAAACGTTTTTTTTTTTTCATGCCGAAAAATGATCGTGTGTACGCGGCATTATACTCTACACTCTTTTGCCCCTTTCACTCAAATTTCCCACCTTAATGAAGCTCTATGGCACACTCCAGGGTTTCCCAAAATATAGAGTTAAAGGGGTTGTAGAGGTTTGTTTTTTATTTTCTAAATAGGTTCCTTTGAGCTAGTGCATTGTTGGTTCACTTACCGTTTCCTTCGATTTCCCTTCTAAATGTTTTTTTTCTTTGTTTGAATTTCTCACTTCCTGTTTCTCCTCAGTAAGCTGTTCTGGCTGACTAACCCCCAGCCATAATGGCTCGGATGATCGGGGCAAGCTTACTGAGGAGGAACAGGAAGTGAGTAATTCTGACAAAGAAAAAAAATAAATTAGAAGGGAAATCTAAGGAAGAGGTAAGTGAACCAACAATGCACTAGCTTAAAGGAACCTATTTAGAAAATAAAAAAGGAACCTTTACAACCCCTTTAACTAACATTTCTTGTTGTTGCTACCTTGATTTTGAAGGCAAGCTCAAAAAAATCAATAAGGTATTTTTCAATAAAGTATCCTAAAGTTACAGATGCCCTCCTCATCCTGATTTGGAAATCTTAATTGTACATTGAAAACCACTGGGTTCCAATTCCTTGTGTTGGTGACAATAAGGAAACCAGGCTGCTGAATTTGTAGTTTTGGTGTAATCTATGTAGCTTGTGAAGCCCCACAGAACTCTCATGCAGTTAACAATACCGCCTGTGTTGCCAGAAGCAACAGTCGAGATCAATTTTAGACCAATGCAGATCCTCAGATAAATGGGCAGAGAAACAGCAGGCACTTACAGTAGGCACAGTACCTAATACAGGGACAGAAGCATTAGCAGACAGACAAGGCAGGCAGCAGACAGAAATGTAGTCAGATAGGCTGGGGGGTTTAAGCAGGTGGCAGACAGAGGCATAACCACAGTGCAGTCATAGGTCAAAATCCAGGAAACAAAAGCAAACATGGAAGTAAGGCCAACCTATACAAAAGGAACCTGTTGATGAAGTACCAGGTAGAAGTTCAAAATTCTCTATATACATAGTTAATGAGGCAATGTTGCTAAGGTGGACTTTTGAGGTATATTATATTTTAGCTGTGGTGGGTTGTTGCGGCCTCTGTCTCCCCTCTGTGTAGTCCAGTGCCCACGACATTGTCCCTTTCCTGGTTTGGTGGGGTTTGCAGATACGCAATATGTGCGTCGCCGCTATGGAGCTTTGAAGTTTGTGCATGCCTGGCAGATATTTTTATTATGGTAAGCTTAATGTTGTAGGAATGTTAATATTCTTTTTACCTATTGTGACACTACCCTGTATTGTAAACGTTCTCAAACTTTCCAGATGCTTCTGCAGTGTCCCTGAGAAAGCAGCAATTGGCTATGAAACCTGTTGAAATACAACAGCAGGATACACTAGCATCAACTCTGGATCTCATCTGGAACCTTATGGGGTTTTTTTTTCACAATCAAAGTTTATTGGGAGTTAACATAGCATACAATTATGGTTTTTATGCAATGATTATTCTCTATTGTTTTGATGAAATTTGTATGATCATGAAATACTTTTTTTTTAAATACTGTATATACTCGAGTATAAGCCGACCCGAATATAAGCCAAGGCACCTAATTTTACCACAAAAAAAATGTATTGACTCGAGTATAAGCCTAGGGTGTCCATCTGCATGTCTCACTGTGCCTCACTTTGCCCATGCGCATGCCTCACTGTGTCCATGTGCATGCCTCACTGTGTCTATGCCTTACTGTATCCATGCCTCACTGTGTCCATGCTTCACTGTGCCCAGGCAAGTAGGACACCCAACCTCAGATGGGACTAATTCTTCCAAAGCAAATACACTTTTGCAAACCGGTACTGACTAGTATTCCAATGTTTCCCTTCTCCCTCAGTTTTTCTCCATTACTCAGCTAATGTGGCCCCAACGCTGATGGAGAGGGGCAGGAGAGGGGAATACAAGGATGCTGTACAGACGACTGACATCATCCATATCAACTGATTATGCCATTGGTTGTTGGGACGCCAACAGCTAGAAGGTTGTAATGGTGCAAAAAGAAAACCTGTGGCTTTGTGTAACTCAGAGGAGGCATGCTCGATCCGCCCGCTAGCTTGTATACAAATTATGGGCAATTTTTGGGCATTTTGCCAAGGCACCCCTGAAGAAACCTCAAGGCACCCTGGTTTAAAAAGGCTGATATAGAATGGCAATGGGTAAAGTACATTTCTATTCCTATTAATCCCTTCATAGATCCTGTTTCATTCATCAAAGCTAGACTAATGGCTTTTAGAAATGGAGGAACAGGACGGAAATAGTTGAAAACACTTGATCAGTGCTGCTCACATCTCCTTAGTACCAGATTATTAGTGGGGGGGGGGGGTTCATTAGAGAAGGAAGATCTTGACAAAAGGAGGACACAGCAGCACAAGGGACATTTCTCATCAAAAGTACGTAATGTCCCTTGTGAAATTTGTTTTTATTTTTTATTTAAGTAAACGTATGCTAAGCAATGAGTTACCACTAAGCAAACAGGCTCATATCACATATGTGGTTAGCACTTAATTCCCAGATAAAATAAGCAGGGGGGTTTGTAGCTGCAAAGGATCATACTGTTTTTTTATTAATACTTTACTTGAATGGCTGGGATTGAAAAAGTAGCTGTCTGGTAATCTTCTTTGCAGGTTGCTCTAAGAAGTGCATTGATTTTGCTTTTTAAGTGGCCAGACATGCCCTTACTTGAAGAATATGAAGATCAGTCAGCTCCTTTAACTGGCACAGTTCAGGGATACTGCGATTAGATGTTCATCTGGATCCTGCCACAGCTATTGATCCAGGTTTCACTATGTGGCAGCTCAACACCATCATTAGTTTACAAAAATCATAAGATTTTCTATTATCAGCTTCCATGTTGTTGAGCACATGGACAAGTTTGAACTGTAGAGTCCCCTGAGCTGCCTTTTGCTGCTTTGTGTAAATAATACAATAAAAGGAAAGTAGTAGTTGACTCCCATTGTGTTCTGAAATACTGCATTCCCAAAGCTCTGTCAGGTGTACAGTACACTGTTTCGTAAAAGCTGTAAATTGTTTAACAAATACAAGTTTTCTCAAATTATCTTGGTCATGAACTTATCAGACCACCAAAAAAACAACAACAATAATGCCAAAGTAAAGGTCCCAGAGTTAGGCCCCAATCCTGACATGCAGAAGTCCCTTCTTCCAATGGCATTTATCAAACACTTTAGAGAGATTTATCTTTCACTTTAGAGAGATTTCCTTGAATATAATTGTGGTGTACTTTTATCATTTCACTGAGCGGCACCAGCACTATTACATTACACTGCCTCCAGGACATCGCACCACCTTTCAGAGGTGCGATATCCTTCTCTGTACATTTTATCTTTTTAAAAATGCTGCAAGTATAGCAAAAAATACCTGTTGATTTGCCAGAAATCCTGTGAGCACCAAACTTCCTGTTTGGGCTGACAAAGTAGAGCCTTTGTTGCACTGAAATCCCAACCAGCATTGTTATTCCTGATAGGCTACAGAACTCCACCCATCTCCAACTCCTCTCTGTCCCTCTCCACATTCATACATTGATTTATTTTGCCAAAAAAAGGCTGCTGTTTTTGACCCCCAGGAGCCTGCTAACACACTATGTGTAGGGAAAGGGATCTTGTGATATGTAGTTCTGGGGAGCATGCTTATGTCAGTAGAAACTGACCTCCCAACTGTCTCTGCAAACCTTTATTTTTTTTAGGCCTGGTGATGATGTTACAAAGGGTAATAAAATGTTTTAGAGGGGGAGAGGGAGGTCCGAAAGTAAATACTTTATGCCAAAATGTGACTTGAATTAGGAGTGACTGTTGTACAAACTGAGGGCATGCTCAGGGTGTACTGGTGCTGCAATGTAGTGTCCAATCAGAAGACAGAGACAATGTCACATGGTGTTATGTACCTGGGTGTATTCGAACCGGGATGTTCCTGGTTCAACAGCTACAGTCCTACTTGTTGTGCCACGGAGGAGCTCTGGAGTTATGGCTATGTTCTCTCAGTTTGATGCATTACCTTGGACTCACTAGCCCCACCTGCTGTCAGCTGTAGACAATCTACATATAAATCAGCCCATAAATAGCAGCACTTCCTTTCTCTGTTCCCATTTGTGTGGACTAGCTCCCTGGGTGTTTGTGACGATGAATACCGTGTATGAACGTCTGCCTGAATTCCTGACTACTCTCTAGCCTGCAGATTTTGTACTTCACCGCCAACTTGTGTATGACCTCTGCCTGCCTGATCTGGATTTAGATCGTGTACCGCTTTGCCTGATCTGTTGCTGACCTGACCTGCTTGACTAAGTTTTCGTCTGAATTCTGAGCACACAAGCTCCATTTCGAACACTACCTACCACAGGTACCTTACACACTGCCTGCAGAATTTCAGGCAGTTGAAAGTGTTATCACACCTTTTAGCTTTGCGGTCATATTGCACAGAAGGAACAGATGGATCGCAAGAGTATGTGTACCACTTCACATATTTTGTTGGCCAACTTATTAAAATAGCCCAAACTTATGTTCTGTAAGAAACAGTTATAACGCCTTACAGTTTTTTTGCTATCTGTATCCCACTGGGGAAATTTATCTTCACTTCCTGTCCCATAGTCAACACAGGAAGTAAGAGGTAATACTATTTTTTTTTTTTTGCAGATAAAACATCCCAACATAACTATTTCATCTGTTTATTTAGCGGTTTGCTGGTGTTCACCTTTAAAGCCGTGTTGTGGAAAATCTTTCTCTCTCTCAGGCATGCAGTCTGTTCTAGTATATACAGGTTAAATGTCACAGGAATGTGTAGATGTGACTGAACATGTCACACCGCACTGTATATAGCTTAAAAGAAGTCTGTTTACCACATATTGACCTTGGCGTAAAGCTAAGACAGACCTTGGCATTAGAGCACTGCCATTTGTTGAGTCAGTACAAAGTCAAACTCGTCAGTTCTTTTAAAGTTTTCTGAATGTCTTAAACAACTAAAGCTGGGCTGTCATTGACCTACAGATAATGATGACCCTTTCTCCTTCTAGTCTGAATAAGCATTGTATAAACAATGTATGTCACTTTATTATTTCTCTTATAGATACCTATAGAGGTTTGAACAAGGAATATAAATTTACACCCACCACAATACAGATCTTTCTTCTATAGTTACAAACTGAAAATGAAGAATTAAAAAATTCTATGGCTATAATATACATAATAATATTAATCCAGCATAGACCAATGTAAGACCATGTATATACCATACCTGGCTGCTGCACCTGGTAGACACCAGTAGCCCAATGATCGCTACATGCTTCTGGCTCCCATGCTGAGTAGCTGGCCTGATACATTGTGAACAAAAAAGGTAGGACGCTTGGCAAGGGTGCCATTCAGAGAATGCTTTGCGTTTTCTGAATGAATGAAAAAACATTCTCTGATTGGACAAAGAGGAGAGTGTGACATCACCACCCTGCCTCTCCACCTTGTCCAAACAGATAACGCTGACAGCTGATGACTCATCGATTGTCAAGGACGCAGTGGCCGGCTTCCCGGACCTCTCCTTAGCAACCAGCTATATACAGTTTAAAAAAACGCAAATTGCTGCAAAGTGGCTGCAAAAATATGGTACTTGCGTTTTGGATGCGGGTCCATTGAAATCTATTACATCCAAACGCTGAATTTTGCGGAAAAAAAGTCCCCGACCCTTTTCAAAAAATGCATTGATGTGAACGTGTTCCACAGGGGTCAAGTCCTGAGGAAAAAAGTGTGGGAACTCCCACCCAAGATCCACTCCCCCACCAAAAAAAAAAATAATAAGGATACGCTCATATGCATAATTACTAAACCGCATGTTTTTTTTTTTTTTGATCCACTGTACCTTAGTAATCCTTTGTTACTGGCCGCTTCCTGTATATGGAATCATCGGGTAGTGTTTGGGTATTCCGTCACTTCCTCGATGCCGCAAGGTCTGCCGCGAGTTTTCACAGGATTTAGAAAGAAGCAAGTTCTTCCTAAATCCCGCGATAACTCACGGCAGACCTCTGCAATGTCTCCTGGGAACAATGACAAAAGCTCCCAGGAGACATTGCGGCATTGAGGAAGTGACGGAATACCCGCACACTACCTGATGAATCCATATACAGGAAGCGGCCAGTAACATAAAGGATTACTAAGGTTCGCCTGCCCCTGACAGTGACTCGAGCTGGGCATCGCCGCTTAGTGAAGGATTGGCTCGGGCAGCTCGACTGCTCTCGGCTGCTCTAGTCCTGCAAAGGGAACTGAGTTCCTGCTGTGAAAAAAAGTGCAGGAAATCTGTTCCCACGTGTTCCCACACTGCCAGCCTTGGTGTTCCATAGAAACCCATGTTAAAAAAAAATTACCTGCATTTCTGCAAAATGCATCAAAAAACGCATTAGTGTGAATCGAGCCTTAAAACTTTGACGTAAGAAAACAAAAAGCTTTGTCTCACTCTCTACCAAGGTGGCCACCTTTATACAAAAACACTTTACAGAGCAAGTTTAGTAAGTAATTGGGAAAGATAAGCTGCAGTAAAACCATAATAGCTGCTGAAATAGTCTAAAATAGATGGTGACTTTATTGGTTCTTTTGAACTTGGCATCAAAATGAATAGCAGACAAACTGAGTTATCAGACAATTGTCTGGCACAACATGAAATCCAGGGTAAAGCCATGCCTTTGCCTGTCTGCTGTCTGGCAAAGTAAAGATCATCAATTAACTCAGTTAAATAAATTAAAATCTGAAACAAATGCTGGTTTTCTCTTCTAACCAAACAGATGTTTGCCATATATGACCTAATTGGTTAGTTGGGTCAGCTTCGCGCTAAAATATATATTTTTTTTTTACAGGACAACTACCAGCGAGAAAGCAGCCTATTTCTTCTGAAACAGAACAATCCCTGGGTAACCAAAAGAGGTTTTCACACTGCCAGCAAGCTACAGACATCCTCCTGCATCTCTACATGATGGTCATCTACAGAAGGGAGCCCTTAAATTTATAACGTTAATATTTTAGGTTGTTTTGGGCAAACGTACTTATAAAAGGTCTTCCGCCAACATACTATTTTAGTGGAGTTCCACCCATAAATATAACATTACATCAGTGTAACGGCTACCCAGCTAGGGAGAGGGTCTCAGCCGTTGGAGAAGTCCTTTTCCCTGGCAAGCTGCGATATGCAGGTACCGCCGGTATATCCCATCGAACGCCCTTTCAAGAAACGAGATGGGCTATGTTTGCAGAGTCAAGCAGGACTGCTTTTTAATGGTTCACTCTGAGATTTTATACAGTATTCAAGGCACATGAACAATCAAACTGTCCCCACCCACACATCACACCGTGGGGAAGCTTCAATCACCTTCTTTGAGCTAATTATAAACATTTCTTCATTACCAGAACTCAAACACAATGATCTCCTTGAATCAATAAGTCTCTAGACGTTCCGGCACCGAGATCTACTTAACATGACCTGGCCGGGCACATTCCTTTCTCAATAGAATTCAACTAACCTTTAGAACAATATACACTCACAGATCATCACGTTAGCATACACCTGGCAGGAGGCTGTTACTACACAAAGGAGAGTCCATTAGCTATGCAAAGGGAATATTAGCATTCAGCAGTGGAAAAAGTCACTCTACAATTAACCCTTTGAGCTCAGAATAGTTCATAGGTCCGTTACAATCAGTAGTTTTAAAAAAATGTCAGTCCTTTACGAATTTTTTTTTTTTTTTTAGATGCCTTCAAAGTGTTGTTGCTAGGCAGAATAGTTAATCTTCCCACTTCCTGCACCTAGGTGCTTAATGCTTCCTAACCTACACCGCACAGACTCCTGGGAGTGTAGTGGGTGCAACTTTCCAGGAGTTTGTGCATTCCCCAGTCTCAAAGAATCATGTGACTTGGACAGCACACGTGCTGAAACCTGATCTGACACTGCTTGTGCAGCACTGAGCATGTGCGAGGTGTGCAAGGCTGAAATCCAGGAAGTCATACAGTCTGGCTTCATGATGCCCACACTTAAGATGGCCCCAGTCAATTTCTATTTTATAAAGTGTCTAAATGCTGTAACAACCTAACAAAATGGACCTTAGTTACAGACTAACTTTACTAGAATACATTAAGCTTGTGTATTACAGGGGTATTTATATTTAAAAAGTGAAATTGTGGCCGGAACTCCGCTTTAAGAAAGATATTTCAAAGCAATTATATATCCGCATATGATGCTAAAACTTCTACGGAGACGATGGGGGTCCATCTTCCATGAGAAAGTCGCCAAGAAAGTTAAGACTGAGCGAAAAAAAAAAAAAAAAAGAAAGATATTTCATACATAACAATAGATGTCCCTCCTAGGCAGCAAGAAGAAAACCTCAACTGAAGCAATCAGAAGGCTGCATTGTCTCTCTGAGGGTTTCCCACAAGATGGTTGAGTTGAATTTTTTTTTGGAGAACATTTTGTGTGTATAGCACCCTGTAGCTTAGGCAGGGAGCTCCTCACAAATTTACTTGCCAGGAGTAGTTATCCTGGTTGATTGCTAGAGATCCACTGATTTCTCAGTTTGGCCTTATTGCACTTTTCTCTTCTACCACCAGATGGCTGGGTACTTGGTGGTACTCGATATATGAAGGGCAACCCAAGGTCAGGTTATGAGTATATGGGGGATCCCAGCCAATGGCCAGGGGTTTTCTTGAATCCCTTGGCCTGCTGGGTGCACCTATATATTTGGGTGGAGTCCAGGTGATCTATGTGCTGTGCCACCTGGACAGCTATCTGGGAGGACGTGTGTTGTATGCCCCGGGCTGCTAGGCTGGAGATTGGGCCTATCCTGGGGGCATCTGGCTGCCAGGCTGTGTGAGGGCCTATCCAGAAGTAAGAGGGCAGCGCAGGGTAGGGACTGCGCCTTTGAATTCAAGCAGAAGTGACGGTTCTGCCAGAAGGAGAACCTGTCATGGTCGGAGTTAGAAGGGGAGCTGTTGCCACTAAGGGACCAATCACTTTTACCAGGGACCACAGTGAGTAACTGAAGCAAGTACCGGAGAAGTATTCTCACCGACGCACAGTGGAGAATCGGGAAACTTCAGGCGGTGATCAAGTCAAAGACCCAACCAGCGGAGGTGACGGTTGCAGAGCAGCCTTGTGTGTCAAGCCAGGGACCGAGCTGGTTAGCAGGGGTGAAACTTGAGAAGTATCTGGAGTGCCAAGCTAGGGACCCAGCAGGGAAGCGTGGGTGACGCTTGAGGAAGATACCACCGCAAAGATTGGAGGAGCTCCAGGGATTCAGAGTCAGTGAATCAGAGGGTCTAGTGAGAGATAGGGAGCTTAGTGTTGAAGATCTACAAGAGGCAGTTGTAGTGAAGCAGAAGAAATGGTTACGTTTGAGTTAGGAACTGTTAAAGACTGTTGCCATTGGAGATAGCGTTCCTGCATGTGCAGATGTGGCGCCTTGCTGGGGCCTTTCCTTGCACGACTGTCCTTCTATTGAAGTCTCAGAGTCTGCCAATTGAATCTACAAATACTTAAGGGTGTCCTGGCCCTAACCCTCTTTCCCCCACAAATAAAAAAAAAAGGACTGTTAAAAGAAATAAAACCTCTTTTACATCCAAGAAGTGTCTGGTGCCCAATGACTTTCACCATCTTTGCACCCACTATGCCTCACAACCCACTACATATTAAAGGATGTCAGCTATCTTTGGCTTTGGAGGTCATCATTAGACTGGAAGAGGCTAAAGACTTTGCTACATGTGTTTATCCCTTCAGAAAATCTCCCCCTTTAGATGTAGAGAAGCCAACACATATTAAGCTGCATTCACACTTGAGCTGAGTGTCTGACTATTTTACAGGCTTTTTTGGGGGGCATTGTACAGGAGTTTTGAGCATTTTAGTGGGTGTCTGAGAACTGAGCGTTTTTTAAGCTATATTAGCCAATAGAAAACTACTGCATTTATTGGCGTATAACACTTAATTTTTTACCCTGAAAATAGAGGGTAAACGGTGCCTGTGTGTTATAAACAGGGGGGCTGTGGAATTTTTTTTCTTAAAACGTATCATTTATGCCGCGTACACACGATCGGTCAAACTGATGAGAACGGTCTGATGGACCGTTTTCATCGGACCAAACCGATCGTGTGTGGGCCCCATCGGTTATTTATCCATAGGTTAAAAAAAAAGCAATCTTGTTTTAAATTTAAATCCATGCATGCTTGGAAGCATTGAACTTCGTTTATTTCAGCACGTCGTTGTGTTTTACGTCACCGCGTTCTGACACGATTGTTTTTTTAACCGATGGTGTGTAGGCACGACTGACCATCAGTCAGCTTCATCGGTTAACCAATGAAAACGGTCCATCAGACCGTTCTCATCGGTTTGACCGATCGTGTGTACGCGGCATTAAAGTTAGGGTGCGTGTTATACGCCTGTGCGTGTAATATTCCAATAAATACGTTAGTTACCAATGTTTTCATCTTTAACTTCTGTGCTTTTTCTGTGCTTGCTAATTTTCAGACACTTGAGCTTGTAGCTCAAAAGAAGCTCAAGGACTTTTAAGAGCTACAAGCTTCAAGTAACACTATGCCAAACCATGTGATGATGGGTGTTGAGCATTTGGAGCTTTGAGCTACAAAACGTTTAGGTGTGAATGGGGCCTTACACATTTATGCATCATTCCCCACTGATGAAGTTACTGTTGATCTATGGTTTTAAAATGACCAGAAGTTTTATATTTAAAATAACGTTTATTTTTATTGCCATACACAGTAGAAGGCCAGATACCAAATTTCTTTTCACATATATCCACACTAACCTCCCCTATTATTCTCTATTACAAAAAGCAAATCAACAGTATGCATATTTATTCAGTCTCAGCCATTCCCTCTGGGAGGATGCTCAGTAGGTGGCTGGGGAGTGCATAAATAATCTGGGGGCTGGAGCAGTCTTTTTCTTGTCCAGGGGGAGAAGTTCTCAGCCTAAAGGGCAGCTGCACTTCTAGGCAGTTTAGCAGAAATTCTTCCTACAGTGCCTTGAAAAAGTTATTCATTAACCTTGAAATTTTCCACATTTTGTCATGTTACAACCAAAGACGTAAATGTATTTTTTTTTGATTTTATGTGATAGATCAACACAGTGGCACATTATTGTGAAGTAGAAGGAAAATGATTTTTAATTTTTTTTTACAAGTAAATATTCGAAAAGTGTGGCGGGCCTTTGTATTTAGCCTCCTGTACTCTGATACCCCTAACTAAAATCTAGTGGAACCTATTGCCTTCAGAAGTCAACCTAATTTGGAAAACCATTTATCATTTTCCTTCCACTTCACAATTATGGGCCATTTTGTGAAATCCCAATAAAAAACATGTTTACGTTTTTGGGTGTAACATGACAAAAGGTGGACAATATCAAGGGGTATGAATACATTTTCAAGGCACTGTATGCTCATCGAGGTCCAAGCTATGCTAGAGCTAGAGGGGCCTGTTTGCTGGAAGTCTCAAGGGATTTTGCTGAGGATCCAGTCTAGACAGAAATGTCTGTTTGACATCGGAAGGAGACATCCATGTATCCAGGGAAATTGGAATTCTTACCTGAATGCAGGATCCAGGAGACTGTTGCCGCTGCCATCCCTTGTGTACTAGTACTAGCGCTTGCCTGGCTTGGGATATTTCTGATGATTTCTCTGTGCTGTACATTTTCTGGGCCATTACCAAGGGGACTGCCCTAAGGAGTAGCAACAGGGTGAAGAGTGAGGCCCCTCGCTACTGATCAATGCTAATGGAGTATGCCACAGCCCCCTATGCCTTATCCAAGTTTGTTCAACAATACATAAAAAAGGCAACCCCTAGACTGTTCATTGAGCCAGTAGAGTAGTTGTTGCTGTTTGCCTGGCTGGCATTGTAATAAAGCAGTGGTTTTCAACCTTATAGTGCCGTGACCCCTTGATAAGATTTCCCAAGTTGTGGGGGCCCCTAACAGTAAAATTATTTTGTAGCGTGGGTCGTCGGCACCCAAGGCAAGACAAGTAATTTGTGCCCCTAACCCACAGACGTTTAGCGCTCCCTGAGTCCCTTCCACTCATACAGTATTAAATCCCATTATGCTACATTTTAGGATGTACCACTCTTTCTCCTCCTTTCTTTTCCCTTTCATCTCTCTATCCTGATTTTTATTTTCATTTTTTTTGTCCCATCACTCTCTCTCCCCGTCTTTCTTGTTGTTTAATGGCAACTTTAAGCACAGGTAGTGTTACTCACTGTGTCTCTGACTTTGTGGTGTCTCGCAGCAGTGACACCTATGCCGAAATCAGGAGATAGGGTCTCCTCCGGCCCCTCCCACTTCATTCTTTACCAGTCAACTGACCTCTAGTCTCTGCCCCCCAGCCATGTCGTGAACTAAGTGGGTGGCTGTGAAGAGACTGAGTGGGTAGCCGCAGGCTCCAGGGACAGCCCTGCTGGGCAGCTGCAAAAAGGATAGGAGAACGGTGCAGGCTTCAGGAACAGCCCAGGATTCGGTGACCCCTGGCATATCGTCATTTGACCCCCGAGGGGGTCCCGACCCCCAGGTTGAGAACCACTGTAATAAAGGAACCTGTGACAAAGCAGCGGCCCTTGTGGGGGTCCCCCTACATAAAGTTTAAGTTTTTACTACCAGAGCCATTTTTGCATTTTTTTGTTCACATTTTAGGTCTGAAGATTACATAAAACCCCCAAAACATTATATAATTTCTGAAAACAGACATCCTGGCATATGCGGTGATATGTAACATGTGTTGCATAATCAACTGTTTTATGCGTAGGTGCCCCTGATGTGTGCATTTACATTTGTGTGTGTATGTGGTGGTGTTTAAAAAAAAAAAATTGGAGGGAGGTATTTCAAGGGGTTTTGGTCTACATAAATCACCTGCATTTACTAAAAATGGCCACACCTAGAAATGCTGGGGGGTTCAAAGTGATTTCTCAACAAAATAAAGCATGGTGACATGGATGATTTTTCTTTAAATATTAAAAATGTATTAAATAGCTTGTCTTCAGTTTGAGGTGCTCAGATGCAGTTTAGTTCTACTTTATTGAGAATAATTTTTACAGAAGGTTGTGCAGAAAAAAAAGCAAGTAAACTGCCATGGTCCAAGACAAAACTAGAAAAGATAATGAAGAGGGGAAAGGAAGAAGTATGGTCCAACTGGGACACAAGAAAATTCAAACTCTCGAAATTCTTGGGGTAATTGCACACAGTACTGATGTTTGAACATTATTCTTCACCAAATGGTCTTGCATTAATTTTGTGTGTATATATGTACATGCATAAACTAATTTCTAGCCCCCAGAATGCAATTATAATTTAAATTAACACTGTACATGCATAGAATACTGACCGGCAACACAGATTTCTGTACAATGGTCTGCATTTACCTTAGTGAAAACTGAAATGCCTGCATGCCTATAGACTCTGCCTTTTTAGGCATTAGTGTGCAAGAAGCCTTATAAGATCTGGATTTAGTCTTAAAGAATGCAGGTTGTCAATCCAGGGTGACCAGAAAATGCATTTTTCCATTAGAATCATCCTCTACTATTTCTATCGCGGAGAAGATGAAGAACCTTTTAACAGCCTTCTTTCTTTTTTTTATGGATTAACCACTTCAGCCCTGGAAGGATTTACCCCCTTAATGACCAGGCCATTTTTTGCAATACAGCACTGCGTTATTTTAACTTACAATTGCGCGGTCATACGAAATTGTACCCAAACGAAATTGACATATTGTTTTTCCCCACAAATAGAGCTTTCTTTGGGTGCTATTTGATCACCTCTGCGATTTTTATTCTTTGTGCTATTAACAAAAAAAGACGGCCAATTTCGGAAAAAAAAAAACAATATTTTTTACGTTCTGCTATAATACATATCCAAATATATATATATATATATATATATATATATATATATATATATATATATATATATATATATATATATATACACACACATCAGTTTAGGCCAATATGTATTCTTCTACATATTTTGGTAAAAAAAATCCCAATAAGCATATATTGATTGGTTTGCGCAAAAGTTGTAGGGCCAGATCCACATACCTTTACACCTGCGTCGTGTATCAGAGATACGCTACGCCACCGTAACTTTTCCGGTTTTGGTTCAAATCCTGAAAGCTTGCGCGCCTTAAGTTACGGCGGAGTAGTGTATTTCTCGGCGCGTAATTCAAATCGGCGGGTAGGGGGCGTGATTCATTTAAATGAAGCGCGTCCCCGCGCCGAATGAACTGCGCATGCGTCGTTCCGAAATTTCCCGCCGTGCTTTGCGCGAAATGACGTCGCAACGACGTCATTTTTTGAACTTAGACGTGAGTTACGTCCATCCCTATTCACGGACGACTTACGCAAAAAAAAATTCAAATTTCAATGCGGGAACGACGGCCATACTTAACATGGCAAGTCTATCTATACGCCGAATAATAACAGCTTTAACTATACGCCGGAAAAAGCCGACTAGCGACGACTTAAGAGAATGCGACGGCCGCGCGTACCTTTGTGGATCGTCGTAAAAAGCTAATTTGCATACCCGACGCGGAAAACTACGCAAACTCCACCCAGCGGGCACCGAAGTATTGCACCTACGATCCGAAGGCGTACGAAGCCATACGCCTGTCGGATCAAAGCCAGAAGCCGTTGTATCTTGGTTTGAGGATTCAAACTAAAGATACGACGCGGCAAATGTGAAAGTAAGCCGGCGTATCAGTAGATACGCCGACGTACTCTCTTTCTGCATCTGGCCCGTAGCGTCTACAAAATAGTGGATACTATTATGGTATTTTTATTTATTTTTCTAGTAATGGCGGCAATAAGTGATTTTAAGCGGGACTGCCACATTGCGGCGGAAAAATCGGACACCTAACTGACATTTTTTACACTTTTTTGGGAACCAGTAACATTATTACCGTGATCAGTGCTAAAAATATGCACTGACATTGTACTAATTAGACTGGCAGGGAAGGGGTTAACATCAGGGGCGATCAAGGGGTTAAACGTGTTCCTCGTTTGTGTTTTCTAACTGTATGGGGGACCGTGTGACTGGAGAAACACATGCTTAGCAGGAAGACAGATCTCAGTGTCATCCCCTGACAGAACGGAGATCTGCCTTGTTTACTTTTGGCAGATCCCCGTTCTGTCTCTGCGGGGAATGATCATGGGCGGGCGGCGGACATAGAGTCTGCCGGACCCGATGATTGGTCAGCGGGGGATCCAATTGCCACAAAAGCTAGTGCATGCATCGCTATACCAGTACAGAAATTTGCACAGCCGAGCCGCCTTGCCACATTACATCTGCGACGGGTGGTCGTCAAATGGGTAAACCTCAGATTTTTTTTACTATTTCTTTACAAGTATATCATTATCCTCACTTTTATCAGTGCTTTATTAATAATCAGGTGACAAAAATACGAAATTGTCGTAAAGTGGTTCTAAAGGCTTAAGGTTTTTTACCTTCTCTGTGCAGCAGACCCTCCATTCCCCCTACTACTTACCTGAGGCCCATCTCGATCCTTCTTCCTTATCTCTTTTCTTTTTCCTTCTTTTTGCAATCGAGACTGTGCCTATGGCCGCCCTTGGTCTCCCTTGCTCTAGGGTGACACTGGATCCTCGGATGGGCCAGTACACACATAACCCTCCGCTGTTATCCAATGCACCTGCATCTAGGGCCCTAGTTAGTCAACCCTTATGCTCTCCAGATTTATATGGACCTTTGGGTTACCCCATTAGGTCACAAGTAGACAGCCAATACCTGTTAAAGTTACTTGATTGTTATACTCACTAAACTATACACCTGCGCGGGTGAATGTTTGTCAAGATGTTATACTTATAATAAAAATTATTGTACCAGAACCTCCCTTAACAGCTGCAGCTCCTAAATTATCCGGTCTCACATTTGGCACCTTTCAAGGAGGAGAGGGCAGCAGATACCGAATACAGGTATTTTTCTCCCACTTCCGGGCATAGATACCTGCAGTATCCGTGGATATCTACGCCACGTCCGGCGCCTCTTTCGACCCCCCTGTTGTCTTCTGGGAAGAGACACAGGTCCCAGAATACAGCAGGGACCAGTGGGATCAGACAGCACGTTTTGCACATGCGCAGTAGGGAAAGTCTATAAAGCCGCAAGGCTTCACTTCCCGATTCACTTACCGAAGGTGGCGGCGCCTCCACCCGAGAGTTAAGGAACAGATCGGCTTCGGGTGCCGACATCGCGGGCGCCCTGGACAGGTAAGTGTCCATATTTTAAAAGTCAGCAGCTGCCGTATTTGTAGCTGCTGACTTTAAAGGCCGCGTACACACGGTCGATCCATCCGATGAGAATGGTCCGACGGACCGTTTTTATTGGTTCACCGCTGAAGCAGACAGATGGTATGATGTGCGTACACACCATCAGTTCAAAAACAGAACGGGTCAGAACGCAGTGACGTAAAACACACGACGTGCTGAAAAAAACGAAGTTCAATGCTTCCAAGCATGCGTCGATAATGAGCATGCGCGGGTTTTGAACCGATGCTTTCGTGTACTAACCATCGGTTTTGACCTATCGGTCAGCCGTCCATCGGTTCGATTTTAAAGCAAGTTCTAAAACTTTGGTCTGAAGGACAAAAGTCCGATGGGCCGTACACACGGTCGGTTTGGACCGATGAAACTGAACTTCAGTCCGTTTTCATCGGTTTGGACCGGTCGTGTGTACGCGGCCTCAAAGAAAAATAAAATGGCGGAACTCTACTTTAACTAGTTACCGACCGCCCACCGTCATTCTACGTCGGCACTTTAAAGATGGATATCTCGGTAACGGCAGCAGCTGCTGCCACAACCGAGATATTCATCTCTTCAGTGGGCGGTCCTGTCAGCGATAACGGCGGTCTTCGCGGCGGAGGCCCGCCGCTCTCCGCCGCTTACCGTAGCCGTCGGTAGCGGCGGAGGAGATCGGGTGCGCTCGGCAGCTGACTGGGGTTGCGAGTGAAGGAAAAATGTCCTTCACCCGTCCCCATAGCTCTGCTGGGCGGAAGTGACGTCAAAATGTCAGTCCTGCCCAGCGTCTTAAAGGCACATTTGAAAAAATTACAGTTTCAAATTTTAATTTTTTTTTTGCATTTAAGCCTAAATATGAGATCTGAGGTCTTTTTGACCCCAGATCTCATATTTAAGAGGACCTGTCATGCTTTTTTCTATTACAAGGGATGTTTACATTCATTGTAATAGGAATAAAAGTGATATATTTTTTTTTTTATTTCAGTGTTAAAAATTGTAAAATAAATAAAAATAAATACGAAAACCCCCCAAAATTTTTTTTAAAGCGCCCCGTCCCGACGAGCTCGCGTGCAGAAGCGAACGCATACGCGAGTAGCGCACGCATATGAAAACGGTGTTCAAACCACACAAGTGAGGTATCGCCGCGATCGTTAGAGCGAGAGCAATAATTCTAGCCCTAGACCTACTCTTTAACTAAAAAAATGCAACCTGTAGAATTTTTTAAACGTCGCCTATCGAGATTTTTAAGGGTAAAAGTTTGACGCCATGCCATGAGCGGGCGCAATTTTTTTAGCGTGACATGTTGGGTATCATTTTACTCGGCGTAACATCTTTCACAATATGTAAAAAAATTGGGCCAAATTTATTGTTGTCTTATTTTTTTATTTAAAAAAGTGTCTTTTTTCCAAAAAAAAGTGCGCTTGTAAGACCGCTGCGCAAATACAGTGTGACAAAAAGTATTGCAATGACTGCCATTTTATTCTCTAGGGTGTTAGAAAAAAATATATAATGTTTGGGGGTTTTAAGTAATTTTATAGCAAAAAAAGTGTTTTAGTCTCGTAAATACCGAATTTGAAAAACAGGCTCAGGGCTTAAGTGGTTAAGAATCAAATAAATCATGCTAAACAGCAGCTTCAGAAATAGTATACCAATTTTATCAACAGATTTTCATAGGAAAAAGTAACTCGGATCTCAAATGGGAATATGAAGATCCACACAAATTTCCTGAGAACATGCTGTCCTTGCCGGTAAGGAGTCGCCTGCAAACAAAATCCACATTTGTGTAAACACGGCCCTGTAGCTGAGTACGCTGTGCAAACAGAAAACAAAAATCACTTAACCTAAAGTATACTTCTTATCTTACATTTACCATCTCAATTTCTCTCTCCTTGCGTTAGCTTACACAACATGAGACAAAACAACTTACTCTGTGATATTCACATACCTCTAACCTAAATAATAATTTTGCCCTTTCGTGGAGCTGAAAGCCAAGTTTGAAATTGGAAAAGATTCAAAAATGGTTTTATAGCCATGAAATGCTACTTCCGAGCTCCTTAAATATTCACATTTAATAAATGCTTAATCCGCGCTTTGACATTTCTGGAGAAAGGAGTTCATCAGAAATGGGAGGCAACCAGCATTCTGGGGCCAGGCCAGTTTGATCAGGCATCTATTTTGCAAAATCAACATGTTTCACAAGACACATCTGTAATATGGTTCACTGAACTGCTTAAACTTTTCCAGCTAAACGTTAGATAGATGTGATAACTGAGACAGCAAAAAATCTGTTTACTTATTGTGAAAAAAACTGTTTGCCTCTGTCTTATCAATGATGGCTCATTATGATAGAGGTGACGTTGATGAGACTATGTTAAAGTGGTTGTAAACCTCAGACATGAAATATGAGCAAAGCATATGCCTCTATAGTGTGTACTTGTCTCAATTAAGAGTACTAAGGCTTCATGTACACTACAGGTCCTAAACTTGAGATTAGGAGCTTTTTTTTTTTTTTTGCCAAAGCTCCTAAACGCAACTCCATGGGGCAGATTCATCAAGAGATACGACGGCGGATCTCCTGATCCGCCGTCGTATGTGTGAGAGCCGACGGTCGGATCTGTGAGATCCCACGGTCGGATCTATGCGACTGATTCATAAGAATCAGTTCCGCATAGATCTCCCTTAGATCCGACTGGTGTAAGTGACTTACACCAGTCGAATCTTAGGCTGTAATCTCCCGCCGGCCGCTAGGTGTCGTCGCTTTTTTTTTAAACGTTGCATATGCAAATGAGGAGAACCGCCGATTCACGTCCATACGCCCGCCCGTCGCTCTTTTTCAACGTCGTTTGCATTCGGCTTTTTCCGGCGGATAGCTACCCCTGCTAATATGAGGAGTAGCTAATGTTAAGTATGGCCGACGTTCCCGCGCCGAGTTTTAAATTTGTTACGTCGTTTGCGCAAGTACGTCGGGAATACGGATGGCCGTAAGTAACCTAGCCGCCGAAAACAATGACGTCCTAGCGACGTCATTTGGAGCATGCGCACTGGGCTTTTTCGCCGGCGGCGCATGCGCAGTTAAATCGGCGCGGGAACGCGCCTGATTTAAATTGTACACTCCCCCTAGCCGCGGAATTTGCATTCCGCCGGGGGGAGTTAGGATCCGACGGTGCAATTTGTGAGGTAAGTGCTTTATGAATCATGCACTAGCCTCGCTAAATTGCACCGGCGGATCGTAAAACAGGTAGATCTGGCGGATCTAAAGATCCGCTGATCTACATGAATCTGGCCTCATGTCACATAGACTTTCAGGATAATTTAGGAGCTGCAGCTGTTAAGGGAGGTTCTGGTACAATAATTTTTATTATAAGTATAACATCTTGACAAACATTCACCCACACAGGGGTATAGTTTAGTGAGTTTAACAATCAAGTACATTTAATGGGTATTGGCTGTCTACTTGTGACCTAATGGGGTAACTCAAAGGTCCATATAAATCTGGAGAGCATAAGGGTTGATTAACTTGGGCCCTAGATGCAGGTGCATTGGATAACAGTGGAGGGTATTGTGTGTACTAGCCCATCCGAGGATCCAGTGTCACCCTAGAGCAAGGGAGACCAAGGGCGGCCATAGGCACAGTCTTGATTGCAAAAAGAAGAAGGAAAAAGAAAAAAGATGAGGAAGAAGGGTCAAGATAGAAAGAAAAAAGGGGGGGGGGTCCTGCAGGAGGGGGAGGTGACAGGTCTGCTCTCAGGAGGTTAGGGGAGGTTCAAACTCTCTGAACCTCTCTCTCCTGAACACGGACGAAAGACGTTCAGGATATGTAAGTTTTGATCGCCAGCCAATGGTCATAAAAGGCTACGTGTACATGAAGCCTAAGTGTAATTTCTCTCTGTTGCCTTGTTCCTCTGCCATTAGCACGAATCACTTCTGACAAGTTTCCCTTGTTTTAGTTCTGCTTTAAAATTTTGACAAAGAAATGTCTTCTCATCAATACATAACTTTGGTCAGAATGGTTGGGAAAGTATTTAAAATTACCCTTTCCTTTACCCATGCAAGTCAAAGTAAAAAAGACACTTGATTTCCCCTCGACCCCCCCCCCCCCCCCCAAGAAGCACATGCTCAACATTCCTCACTCCCATGTCATTATATTCTATTGCTGGGAACAGGAAAAATGCCCAACTGACTTGATGGAGCTTATATTGAGCTATGAACTCCTTACCCGACCCAAATCAGGAGGCACCATTACTGTAACACAGGAGAAATACAGTGTTACAAGGTGAGTATAAGCTTCTGAATAGTTGAGGGTCACTTCAAAATGGCTGATGTTTTCCATTATTGGAAAATTAACAATTTCCTATGGACAAGACACAGAAAGATTACCACAGTAATCGGTTAGCTTGGCTCCCGGTAATAAAGAAATGGCTTTAACAATCGGCTTTAATGCCTTTGTGTAAACGGCGTCCGCTGTCGTCGTTTGCGTCCCACGCGGGAACACATTCGGCGACCGCACATTGACATCATTGGACGGCGCCCTTTGCGTTCCACTGTGGAATGCGGTAGTGCGCCGCATAATCACCGCTGTTCTATATGCACCTGCCTGTCTGCTATAAATCCATTCAGCCCTCACTAAACAGCGTTCCTTTATTGTCGGCCGTAGCCAGCCTGAACGCCGGTCCACGCTACCAGGAAACTACCCCTTTGGTCCTCCCTAAGAACAAGGTACTATCAAACCGGTCCACGCTACCATCAATGCCTTGCCTGCTGTGGGGACACCTAAAACCATTTACTTGCATAAGAGCGTCATTACCTCAGCTTCATCCTCTACAAACGGATAAGTACCCTTATTTCCATACTCCAATGCTCTAGAATTACCTTGCTTTCATGCTGCATATACTGGCTACAATAATTGAAGCCTGCTCAAGTTTAAATTACCATCTTGCTTGGGAGTACCTACTGTGGATTTATACTACTAATGTGGAACAGTTTCATACTAATTATTCTTGAGTATTCATGAAGATTACTGCTTGATTATATGACTCAGTTTATGTCTCAAATGGACATTCTTTTCCAAAGCCGTTCATATAATCATCAGCTACCTCCTTCCAGCATATGTAATCCTAAAAACAGTATTTTCTTGTGATACGTGCTTGACATTTGTTAATTATAGTAAACGTGCCTCTGGCCTTTAAATGACACATGTTCGTATATATCTTTTAAAGCTAAGGGTTGTAGGTATGTAGTAATACCTCCTCTCTTAGTAGCTCCACGCATTTCTTTATGTGTGAGAGATGATGTAGTGAACCCCCAAACTCTTTTTCTCAGATTAGAGTGATGCCTGGGGTCCAGTACTGAAAATCACATGACATTGAGAAGTGCATTGAAACCCTAAAAAATATCCTAACCGCAGTTGTGGTTCACTCTCGTTCACCGTAGTTTGTGACACTTTGCGATTAAGCTCCGATTAGGTGAAATGCGTGTGTAAAAAGCTGTAAAAAAACAGCTCATACAGACTGATCACCAGCTGGCTGCAGAGATTCCCTCTCCTCTCCTCACTAACAACTTCAGTGTGAGGAGAGCCGATCGCCTAGCAACCAACTCTCTATTTCCATCACATGATGGCTGTGATTGGACACGGCCGTCATGTGAACAGGAGGGCCAATCACAGAGCCCTCCTGCCGATCGGAGATGCGGCATGTCCGGGAGACACGAGCGCATCGAGATCACACCGCTGCATGCACGTGATCCTTCTCCTTCTGAGGGACGTTCCTGAACGTCCACTCAGAAGGAGAGAGTGCCCACCCGTCCGTATATGTGGTGATGTGGTTAAAAAATGAGGAACACAGCTGGAAGCCATGACTAAGCTGGGAAAATTAGAGGGGAAGAGCTGTATCCAGCCACAAAACAGGAGAGGTAATGTTCCATCTTCCGAGGATGATTTAAATTGGAGGTTCACCCGGAAATACAATTTGTTACCCTTAGATTCCTGCTCATTTTGTCTAGGGGAATCGGCTAGTTGTTTTAAAATTGAAGCTGTACTTACCGTTGTAGAGAGCGATCTCTGCCGCTTCCGGGTATGGGCTGTGGGACTAGGCGTTCCTATTTTGATTGACAGTCTTCCGACAGGCTTCCGACGGTCGCATCCATGGCGTCACGATTTTCCGAAAGTAGCCGAACGTCGGTGCGCAGGCGCCGTATAGAGCCGCACCGACGTTCGGCTTCTTTCGGCTACTCGTGACGCGATGGATGCGACCGTCGGAAGCCTGTCGGAAGCCTGTCAATCAAGAAGGAACGCCCACTCCCGAAGACCCATACCCGGAAGCGGCGGAGAAGATCGCTCTCTACAACGGTAAGTACTGCTCGGATTTTAAAACAACTAGCCGATTCCCCTAGACAAAATGAGCATCAATCTACGGGTAAAAAAATGTTTATGGGTGAACTCCCGCTTTAATGTCGATGTAGATATTACGTGTGTTCAGGTTTTTTTTTATCCCTATTGAGCTTCTCTGGGTGTCTCCTTCATGATACATTTTAGCAGTAAAAATATTTTAATTCTTTGAGCGTTGAACTTTCTTGCCATACCACCCAGCACCTACATAAGTTTTGTGAAGTGTATTCCAGCGAAAGAAAGATTATTGGACAAAACAACCACAAAATGACTGTTTTGCATAGTAAAAGTCATCAAAATGTAACGGGATGTACATTTGGCAGCAGAGCGTGACCTCACACAGAAGCTTTCTGTAGGTCTACAAAAATGTCCCATTGATGTAACTTAAGTGGAGAGAAAATAAATGACTGGAAGAAACAGACGGCCTGCTTTCAGAGAGTGTGCAAACATAAAGCCTCATCCTGCTTATTCATGGTAGGATATAATTATACTACCTTCCCATCCAGCAACATATGGTTGTATTTAAAGGACCACTAAACTACAAGTTACTTTGTGCAGAAGTGGGACTAATACAACGGAGAAGCCACATTAAATACAGAGTAAGTGTAATTTATGAATGGTGGTGCAATATAAATATCTTCCATGCCTATATTGTAAGTACAGCTGTCTTTATATAGAAGCACTATAGTTATTTATAAAAACAAATCCATGTAAATATACAGCGGGTAAAATAAGCACTGAAGACATCACCATTTTTCTAGGTAAATATAAGCACTAAAGGTGCTATTGACATTAAATTTTCACCACATGTCGGTAACAACCCATGCAATCCATACACACAAAGAAACCAAAACAAATAAGTTATGTGTAATAAAAATGAATGGCACAGGGAAAAAAGTATTGAACATGCCAACTGAAGTTTATTTAATACTTGGTACAAAATCCTTTGTTGGTAATGACGGCTTCAAGACACCTCCTGTATGGAGAAACTAGTCACATGCATTGCTCAGGTGTGATTTTGGCCCATTCTTCCACACAGTCTTCAAATCTTAAATGTTCCGTGGCCCTCTTTTATGAACTCTGACCTTTAGTTCTTTCCATAGATTTTCTATTGGATTAAAGTCAAGTGATTGGCTGGGCCATTCTAGCAGATTTATTTTCTTTCTTTAACTACTAGCCGACCGCGCACTGTCATTATACGGCGGCAGGTCGGCTCTCCTGGGCGAGAGCCCGTAGCTATACGTCCGCTCTTCGAGCGGCCACTAGGGGCGCGTGCGCGCCCCCCGCTCGCCCCCGACTCCCGTGCGTGTGCCGGCGGGCTCGATCGCCGCCGGGCACCCACGATTGCTCGTTACAGAGCGGGGACCGGGAGCTGTGTGTGTGTAAACACACAGCTCTCGGTCCTGTCAGCGGGGGAAATGCTGATCTTTTGTTCATACAATGTATGAACAGAGGATCAGTGTTTCCCCTAGTGAGGCCACCCCCCCCCCCACAGTAAGATAACACACAGGGACATACTTAACCCCTTCCCCGCCCCCTAGTGTTAACCCCTTCACTGCCAGTGGCATTTTTATAGTAATCCAATGCATTTTTATAGCACTGATCGCTATAAAAATGCCAATGGTCCCAAAAATGTGTCAAAAGTGTCCGAAAGTGTCCACCATAATGTCGCAGTACCGAAAAAAAATCGCTGATCGCCGCCATTACTAGTAAAAAAAATATATTAATAAAAATGCCATAAAAATACCCCCTATTTTGTAAACGCTATAACTTTTGCGCAAACCAATCAATAAACGCTTATTTATAAAAAATGAGTGCAAAAAAAACTGCTCAAAGGGAACCTACGTAATGCACTTCCCGGCGCTAAGGACAGGCTATCAACTCAAATGTACAGGATAAGATCAAGTATAAAGTTAAAATTATATATATATAAAAAAAATTCAACAGAAATAAAATCTCTGTTAAAAACCAGAAGTATTATATATATTGCAGCAGCTATCTAAAATAGATAAAACATCTAAAAATATGAACAAAGTATCAATCAAATAAAACCAGTGTATATAGGTTTAAAAATGATAAAACAGCGCTATGCATAAACATGTAGATAAAAGGTGTTGGAAAGAAAGTCCATAAATCAGTGAATCAAAAATAAAGTTCAAGGTGCTGATTGAAATGTTTCTTCAAGGAATGGTAGTAAACCCTCCACCGATTTCCAATTTTCACCAAACGTGAGACACACTTCCCCTCTGGGGTTTAAACTCACCAGAAGATCAATATAAAATAGCCTTGACACAAATCATCATGATTGGACCTCCAACCTCATTCCAGAAGCAGCAAAGGATTTTAAAACAACTCCAAGCAGGGGTTCATGGAAGAAAACAGATGGCACCAAAATAGTGTAATATCGCTTTAATAAAGTAAAATCCCGTATGATAACACACCCCGCTTCCTATCTACGTACAATGTATATACTTGTAAATGAGCATAAAAATCAAGAGTCAACTTCACCGCTCTCCTCCACACACAGGGGGTCGCGCTTGTGCTGGATGCACGCTGCTGAGAACGCCTGGTCTGATAGGGAAGGTACAGCGGTGGAACGCACTCTTCACAACTTCCTGGATACGCCGTCGTATTACGCCGCCGCTATTCTACGTGAATCTGGCCCAATGTACTTAAAGTTTGCACATTTTGAGTTGCCAAATGATAGCTATTACATTGAAACAAAAGTTTTAGAGGGAATGCCTGCCCAGTAAACAAAATGGTCCAAAGTAGAGGTGTTTATGGTTTGTAGCCAACTAGTGCGAATGCCAATTAGCGTATGTTGCTCAGTACTAGTACAAAGAGTAGGTAGATAGCGAATCAGTAAGCAGTCTGCATAACAAGAGTTGTCACCCTGCCTGCACACAGCACAGCGGGAGATTACGTAAAACATAATATATTTCATCTCTGTATTAAAGCGGACCCTGCCAATAGACTTTGCCAAATATGGGACTTTGTAGTTTAATCCGTAAATTCTAGGCAGGTGATACCCATTATGGCAACACCCGGCAATATATACTGAATGTTGTTGGTTGTAAAGCTGACCTTCACTGTGTTTTTTTTTTCAATAACAAAGATTTTTTAAAGAGCATCAACCGGAGTGCGGATAATTATTCCTTTGTACTCACAAAGCCACTAAAGCATTTGTTTTGTGTGAAATACATGGAGTGACATATACCTGGTTGATCCTGCTTCAGCTGTCCCCTTCAGTCTTCTCTGTGTCCCCACTGGAGACTGAGATTGTGTAGACCAGCTTGTGTCCTCTACAGAGCATGCTCAATTTTAATTCTCTTCTTAATTTTCTTATCTGTGCAGCCCACATGACTATAGAGTCACATATATAGGCATATACACACTTCCCTCCCTCCCTCCTACTCAATATCCTTTTACTACTAAACACTATGGGAGGGGGATATAGAATTCGAATTTATTACATTCCCCCCCCCCCCCCAAAAAAATGCTTAGTTTTAATTTAAATCATTAATAAATATATCAAATATAATTGCCAATACCTATATGGTAAAAAAAAGCCTTTGATGCAGATCGTCGTCTCAACAAAATGAAAGCTTGTGTCAGTCATGCAAGACTCCGTCTACACAATATTAACTGTTTCCAGACCGCCCTATAGAATTTTTACTGCTACAGGGCAGCACCTGTGCAGCGGATCATTTATATATACGTGATGCAACACTTCCAGATAGGAGGCGCGCATACGTGCCCCAGAGGGCTCGCTTCCACTGTTATTATACACAGCAGAAGCTGATCGGCAGGTATTGAGTACTCAATGGCCTCCAGCACCCTGGCGTGCGAAGGGGAGACAGACAGAACTGCGATCTTCATATGTAAACAAGACAGATCGCCGTTCTGACAGGAGAGAAGTGATGGAAGTTGTGTCCCTGTAAAGTAGGGAATACATTCCGTCTCTTCCCCTAGTAAAAGCACCTTTCACGGTACACAAACATTGGCTAAGCACAGTTAACCCTTTGATCACCCCTGGTGTTTACCTCCTTCCCAGCCAGTGTCATTAGTACAGTGACAGTGCATATTTTAGCACTGATCACTGTATTAGTGTCACTGGTTCCCAAAAAGTATCAGTTAGTTAGTGTCAGAATGTCCGCCTCAATATCGCAGCAGTCCCGCTATAAATCGCAAATCTCCGCCATTACTAGTAGAAAAATATCCCATTATTTGTAAACGCCATAACTTTTGCGCAAACCAATCAATATACGCTCATTGGGATTTTTTACCAAAAATGTGTAGCACAAAAACATATTGGCCTAAATTATTGAAGAAATTCAATTTCTTTTAAAAAAAATTTATTGGATGTGGTTTAGAGCAGAAAGTAAAAAAATATTGTTTTCTTTTTCAAAATTGTCAGTCTTTTGTTGTTTTTAGAGCAAATAATAAGGAACGCAGTGGTGATAAATACCACCAAAAGAAAGCTCTATTTGTGGGAAAAAAATAACTTACATTTTATTTGGGTACAGTGTCGACCGCACAATTGTCAGTTAAAATAACATTGTGCCGTCAGTGGCATCACTAGGGGGGGAGCAGGCTGCATCTGGGTTACACCTGCCAGAGGGGTGACTCGCATGGGCAGCGGCACCGCTAATACTTGCCGACTGTCTCTGTCTCGTGGAGCAGAACGCACGGAAGCTGCCTCCCCCTCCTCTGTTTACATCTACTAGGAGGGAGGTCAGAGGAACACTGTGCATATCCCGCGCTATTCTGAGGTCTGTACATTGTATTGAAGTGTAGATAGACAGAAGAGAGGGGCAGTGTCCAGAAAGGGGGGGCAACTAAAAAAATAATATAGGGGGACATGTGCTGGGGGGGCGCTATGGGAGGGGAGAGGAGTATCTACACTGAGGGGGTCTATAATGCAGGAGGGGGGGGTCTACACTGAGAGAGGGGGGTCTACACTGAGAGAGGGGGGTCTGTAATTAGTGGAGGTGGTCTATACTGAGGAAGGGGGGTCTATACTTAATGGAGGGGGGTCTATACTTAATGGAGGGGGGTCTGTACTTAATGGAGGGGGGTCTGTACTTAATGGAGGGGGGTCTGTACTTGGTGAGGAGGGTCTGTTGATAATTACAGTGGGGCAAAAAAGTATTTAGTCAGCCACCAATTGTGCAAGTTCTCCCACTTAAAAAGATGAGAGGCCTGTAATTGTCATCATAGGTATACCTCAACTATGAGAGACAAAATGTGGAAACAAATCCAGACAATCACATGGTCTGATTTGGAAAGAATTTATTTGCAGATTATGGTGGAAAATAAGTATTTGGTCTCCTCTACAAACAAGCAAGATTTCTGTCTCACAGACCTGTATCTTCTTCTTTAAGAGGCTCCTCTGGGCTCCACTCATTACCTGTATTAATGGTACCTGTTTGAACTTGTTATCAGTATAAAAGACACCTGCCCACAACCTCAAACAGTCACACTCCAAACTCCACTATGGTGAAGACCAAAGAGCTGTCGAAGAACACCAGAAACAAAATTGCAGACCTGCACCAGGCTGGGAAGACTGAATCTGCAATAGGCAAGCAGCTTGGTGTGAAGAAATCAACTGTGGGAGCAATAATTAGAAAATGGAAGACATACAAGACCACTGATAATCTCCCTCAATTTGGGGCTCCACTCAAGGTCAAAATGTTCACAAGAACGATGAGCAAAAATCCCAGAACCACACGGGGGGACCTAGTGAATGACGTGCAGAGAGCTGGGACCAACGTAACAACTGGCTACCACCAGTAACACACTACGCCACCAGGGACTCAGATCCTGCAGTGCCAGACGTGTCCCCCTGCTTAAGCCAGTACATGTCCGGGCCCGTCTGAGGTTTGCTAGAGAGCATTTGGATGATCCAGAAGTGATTGGGAGAATGTCATATGGTCAGATGAAACCAACTGTTTGGTAGAAACACAACTCGTTGTGTTTGGAGGAGAGAGAATGCCGAGTTGCAACCAAAGAACACCATACCTACTGTGAAGCATGGGGGTGGCAACATCATGCTTTGGGGCTGTTTCTCTGCAAAGGGAAAATGACGACTGATCCGTGTACATGAAAGAATGAATGGGGCCATGTATCATGAGATTTTGAGTGCAAACTGATATAGACGTCCCCTGGCACAATTCCAGGGCATAAACTAATCTGCCTCTGAACCAAATTTATGGCAAAGTAAGTCTGTAGAATTTAGACAATATTTCAGACTACAGACTACAGACCTCCATGCCTCCCAACCCACAAAGAGGATGAGCTTTATTGGTATCACAGCTTTATAGACAACGTGACATAAGCAAGCATCATTCATATGGGTACATCTGATTGGCTCATCAACATATAGTCTTCTCTTGCTTGCCACGAGGCTTCACACATTCCACACTCATGGGGGCCATCTTTCTTTGGTCGATGGGAGGGGTAGGAGGGGTTTGAACATCTACTTTCTCTTAATCACTCCTGAAGGATTTTAACTTTATAATGACTCTTTTCAAGGGAAACAATACTAGCGTATATATATATATATATATATATATATATATATATATATATATATATATATATATATATATGTGTGTGTGTGTGTGTCAATAAATAAAACAATATAAGAAAGGAAAGCAATATTTGAGTGGTTAGGAGGAAAATAACAAGCAAAAAATAATAATTTTATCCACTCCATCACAAAACCTTCTCCCATCAGCAAGGGCATTGAAGATGAAACGTGTCTGGGTCTTTCAGCATGACAATGATCCCAAACACACCGCCCGGGCAACAAAGCAGTGGCTTCGTAAGAAGCATTTGAAGGTCCTGGAGTGGCCTAGCCAGTCTCCAGATCTCAACCCCATAGAAAACCTTTGGAGGGAGTTGAAAGTCCGTATTGCTCAGCGACAGCCCCAAAACATCACTGCTCTAGAGGAGATCTGCATGGAGGAATGGGCCAACATACCAGCAACAGTGTGTGACAACCTTGTGAAGAATTACAGAAAACGTTTGACTTCCGTCATTGCCAACAAAGGATATATAGCAAAGTATTGAGATGAACTTTTGATATTGACCAAATACTTATTTTCCACCATAATTTGCAAATAAATTCTTTCCAAATCAGACAATGAGATTGTCTGGATTTGTTTCCACATTTTGTCTCTCATAGTTGAGGTATACCTATGATGACAATTACAGGCCTCTCATCTTTTTAAGTGGGAGAACTTGCACAATTGGTGGCTGACTAAATACTTTTTTTGCCCCACTGTTTAATCCAATTTGAAATGCTCTTTTGAAACAGTTTTTAATTAGTCATGTGTCCGTCACTGCACCAATCAGGACTGGCCAGACACAGACTCACACTGTAGAGAGAATACATCAGCAGAGTAATAGAAGCCCCTCCCAGAGATCTCTCCCTGTAGATGCCAAAGTCCAGGGAAAGATCATGTGACCACACAACAGTGGTGGAGGAATAAATGACTAAAATGATCAAAAAGAAAAAACTACTGTGCCATGAATTATATGATTTATGGGAATGAATTGTAGCAATTACCACCATTATGTTTAGTATCACTTTAACTACGATTCTGAAATGTTGCATTGGCTTTGCTTACTGACTACTAGACTCTGGTACACAGAGTATGATTTTAGGGGGAAAAAAACATTTTATGACTTTTTATAAATTTGCTGTAAAGCAGCTTGTAAAGTTTAACAGCGTTCACGCTTACACTCATAAATGTCTGTGCTGAATGTCATATTTGTTGTTCTGCATGTTACATAATAAGCAGATGGAATTCCATTCTCAAACAATAACCATCTCTATTTACAATGCCAGAAGTGGACTGGTCTAAGCGGAAAAATTGATATAATCAAATAAATGGCAAAATAATAACAATAATAACGTTTAAATCACATTTGTGTTTTTTACGGCCTACTCGGTAACAGTGGTTTGTGAACAGCCCAGGAGCCTTGTGGAAAATAAATACTACATACCTTGCATGTAATCGTTATGCAAGTTTATTGTTTATTTTACGCTGTTTGGAGTTTTTCTATTTAACTGCTTAAAGTCCCGAGCAACTACTTGTTTTGCATGCATAGTAAAATCTGCATTTGTCTAGACAATTACTTAAAATTCTCAAACAATAGTATATTTTCTGAAAGCAGAGGGCGTGCACAATATGGTAGTTGCAATTTTTTACGTCGCAACTGTTTATCAAATGCATATTTTCCCGAAAAAATACTAAAATGACTTGTAGTGCAAACAAACATAAAACAATACTAGTTTTCTGGTAAGAGTTTAAAGATTTGTGTGGTTTGTGTTGAGTAAATGAATACCAAAAAATGGGGTAAAAGGGGTGCTTTCCCAATTTTTTTTTTTTATATGTTATGTTTATCTGATTATTATATTTTTTTAACACTTTTTTTATTTTTTTATGTACTGCTATCACAAGGGGTCTACCAACACCCCTTCATGATAGCATTGGCAGGTTTTATTTATAGACACATTATGGGGTAAATTTACTTAAGGCAAATTATCGGTGCACTTTGCAAGAGCAGTTGCTCCAGAGCTTAGTAAATGAGCAGAAGCTTTGCTGACTTCCATCATCCAATCATGTACAAGCAAAAATGCTGTTTTTTTCTATTTTCCTTGCACGTTATTACGTATTCTTTGCAAACTGAAGATTTACCTCATTTACTAAGCTCTGCAGCAACTGCACTTGCAAGGTGCACAGTCTACTGACCTTTAGTAAATCAACCCCTTTGGGTCTATTAAACCCCTAATGTCACCTTTACCCTCCATTGCTGTTAATCAAGCATAGCTCATGCTTGATCGGTTGAATTTTTGAGTCATCTAAAGACTACACATACCACAGTCTAGAAATTAACCAATCAAGGAGTTTTAAGGCCAAGGTATGGAGAAGCTTCTATGCCATCTGGAGACAGCTAAATCCACCGATAAGCGTCTGGATAAAAATCTTTAATGGTGTCATGATGGTGCCACCCAGACCAACCCAAATTTAACTCTAGCCCAACAAAAAATATCCCATCCTCCAATTCCACTGGGCACCTACAACAATGCTTGCCATGCTAAGCTGGGCAGATTCCCATTTCTGCTTACCTTACAGAACAGTAGCCCCTACTTAAACCACTATAAACCTCCTTACTGACCAACAAGGATCAGTTCAATCATGTGGCCTGCAACAACTCATTAGCACTTTGTTCATCCCAAACTTCCTAAAATATGGCCTAACAAAATCTCAAATAAAGGACATAATAAACTATTTAAAAGAAAACTATGTCAGAGAATGGAGAAATGAAATAAACTCCTAGAAATTAACTACTTACCAGTCACAATATACAGACAGACTACAAAATGAACCCATACCTGGAGATGCTACAAGACCCCAAAGATAAACCGACAATGAGCCTGTACAGACTAAGCATGCAAAGCCTGGAATTCAAGCCAAGGTGGCACAGATGCTGTAGACCTACAAGCCCAAGGAGAGTAAGTCACTGATGTGACCAGGGGGTTGCTGGAAGAAGCGTCCCACTTTTTGCTACGATGCCCCAAGTACTTCGCAATGAGAGACACTAACAAAGACTCTAGGATCTAATCCTGGACTTCACTTCTATAGAAAAGAAGAGGAAACTCAAGAGTCTGTGGGAGAAGAGAAGCAGACGATGAAAATAGGAATAGCTGGGCAATATGTTACAGTATGTCACAGACTGAGCGGGACATGAGGAATCCTGGACTTCTAAACACCCTATATGGACTCAGTCCCCTTCCTGCTTTATATTATACCTTAATATGACAACATTCCTTTTATGAGTAAAAACAGTGGGTAAACCCCTCACATTTTTGTAAATATTTTATTCTATCTTTTCATGTGACAACACTAAAGAAATTACACTTTCCTACAATATAAAGTAGTGAGTGTACAGCTTGTATAACAGTTTACATTTGCTGTCCCCTCAAAATAACAACACGCCATTAAAGCAGAGTTTCACCCAAAAATGGAACTTCCGCTTTCAGTGACCCCCCCATTTTTTTTATCTGGGACACGTCACAGGTCCCAGATGATTGCCTGGCCAGTCACGGTGTGCAGCGCGGGTTGTGCATGCGCAGTGCGTGCCCGGCTGTGAAGCCACAGCCGGGCGCCCAGAGTGACAATGTTGGCGCCTCAGAGAGGAGGGGAAGATGAGAGGGGCTTCGTCCGCCCACATCGCTGGAACCTGGGACAGGTGAGTGTCTGATTAATAAAAGTCAGCAACTACGCTTTAATTTCTAAATTGGGCTCATTTAGCCATTTTCCCTCCCCGGTGTGACTCATCAGTATTCCAAGGTCTCAGGTGTGAATGGGGAGCAGGTGTATTAAGATTGGTGTTATAGCTCTCACTCTCTCATACTGGTCACTGGAAGTTCAACATTACACCCCATGGCAATGAACTCTGAGGACCTGAAAAAAAAAATTGTTGCTCTACATAAATATGGCCTAGGCTATAAGAAGATTGGCAAGACCTGAAACTGAGCTGCAGCATGGTGGCCAAGACCATACAGTGGTTTAACAGGACAGGTTTCACTCAGAACAGGCCTCGCCATGGTCGACCAAAGAAGTTGAGTGCACGTGCTCAGAGACATATCCAGAGGTTGTCTTTGGGAAATAGACGTATAAATGAGGCCAGAATTGCTGCAGAAGTTAAAGAGGTGGGGCCTGTCAGTGCTCAGACCATACGCTGCACATTGCATCAAATTGGTCTGTTTGGCTGTCGTCCCAGAAGGAAGCCTCTTCTAAAGATGATCCACAAGAAAGCCTGCAAACAGTTTGCTGAAGACAAGCAGACTAAGGACATGGATTACAGGAACCATGCCCTGTGGTCTTATGAGACCAGGATAAACTTATTTGGTTCAGATGGTTTCAAGCGTGTGTGGCGGCCAGGTGAGGAGTACAAAGACAAGTGTGTCTTGTCTACAGTCAAGCATGTTCGAATGCTGTCGGCACTGGGGAGCTACAGTTTATTGATGGAACCATGTATGCCAACATGTACTGTGACATACTGAAGCAGAGAATGATCTACTCCCTTCGAAGACTGGGTCGCAGGGCAATATTCCAACATGATAACGACCCCAAACACACTTCCAAGATGACCACTGCCTTGCTAAAGAAGCGGAAGGTAAAGTTGATGGACTGGCCATGCATGTCTCCAGACCTAAACCCTATTGGGCACCTGTGGAGCAGCCTCAAATGGAAGATGGAGGAGCGCAAGGTCTCTAACATCCACCAGCTCTGTGATGTCATCATGGAGGAGTGGAAGAGCACTCCAGTGGCAACCTGTGAAGCTCTGGTGAACTCCATGCCTCAGAGGGTTAAGGCAGTGCTGGAAAATAATGCTGGCCACACAGAATATTGACACTTTGGGCATAATTTGGACATTTTCACTTAGGGGTGTACTCACTTTTGTTGCCAGCAGTTTAGACATTAATGGCTGTGTGTTGAGTTATTTTGAGGGGACAGCAAATTTACACTGTTATACAAGCTGTACACTCACTACTTTACATTGTAGCAAAGTGTCATTTCTTCAGTGTTGTCACATGAAAAGATAGAATAAAATATTTACAAAAATGTTAGGGGTGTACTCACTTTTGTGAGATACTGTATATGGATACATACATTCACACATATATTTTGTAAATACTGCATAAATCGTATATTCTGCAAATTCTCTCCCACTTATATGCATTTTTCCTGCGTTATATTGTATTAGATTGCCTTTGATGAATGCTGACATCTAGTGGCAGTTTTGGGCCATTACATTTTGTTTACTATGTAATTTGAGTATCTCCCTCTGTGCCCCCCCCTCTGCCCCTCCCTCCTGTTTAGTGCCAGTTAGTTCAGTCCTAGCCAGACTTTCCCTTTCTCTTCCATTTTCCCCTTATTCAGATTTAGTACTTTGCAGAGACAGGGCTTAGGAAAGTCATTATCTGCTTATACTTCATAACGCTGGAAAAACATCCCCTGTACTGCAGTTGTCTGAAAAACCCAATTCACGTTAGTGTGAACCAAGCCTTAAAGGATAAGTATGGACAAAGATGTTTTTGGCTATACCTCTCTCCTATGGATCACAGGAGTGCAGTTTGTTCTGCACTCCTGCGACCCATTTTCAGCTGACAGCTAGTCGGGATCTACCCCGATGCTTTGACCGGCAGCTGGCTCAGCCTTTCATCGATCCACTGAGAGCCCAAGTCAGCCCCTCTCGCCCGCTCCCCAGCTCAGTGCTCCAGCGAGCGGGAGAGCAGAGAGACACTAACCGAGAGTCACGGCACTCTGCTCAGAGCGGAGGGGGAGAACGGAGTGATCAGTGGTGTTTGATCGCTCAGTTCTCACTGCAGAGCCGACAGGGTACAGATGCAGCATCAGATTGATGCTGCATCAATCTAGGGGAGTACAACTCTTTAGAAAGATTGACAATTGAAGAGGCAATATGGACTTTCAAGGTACAGTATAGACTTACACAATTGAACTACAAAAATATAAATTTATTGTACAAAACATAATTATTAAAACATAGGCAGATATACAATATACAAAGGATGCTACTCAAAAGAGGTATTTTGAGTAGCATCCTTTGTATATTGTATACATGCCTATGTTTTAATAACTATGTTTTGTACAATAAATTTATATTTTTGTAGTTCAATTGTCTATGCTGTACCATGAAAGTCCATATTGCCTCTTCAATTTCCAATCTTTCTATTTAATGTTAGGATGAAGGTACTTTCATTAATTACTTATTTAGTAGCATTTCATATTTTCTGAGTATAATTTTTATTTTATTTTTTAGACCCAAACTTCTCTTTTAAGGAGCATGTTAAAGGTCAGCAGGTGACCTTACTGTCTGGACAGACTGGGCCAGATTCACAGAGCAAGTACGCCGGCGTATCTACTGATACGCCGGCGTACTTTCAAATTTCCCGCGTCGTATCTTTAGTTTGAATCCTCAAACCAAGATACGACGGCATCTGGGTAAGATCCGACAGGCGTACGGCTTCGTACGCCTTCGGATCGCAGATGCAATACTTTGGCGTCCGCTGGGTGGAGTTTGCGTCGTTTTCCGCGTCGGGTATGCAAATGAGCTTTTTCAGACGATCCACGAACGTACGCGCGGTCGGCGCATTCTCTTACGTCGTCTGTAGTCGGCTTTTTCCTAGCGTATAGTTAAAGCTGCTATTTTGCGGCGTATAGATAGACTTGCCATGTTAAAGTATGGCCGTCGTTCCCGCGTCGAAATTAGAATTTTTTTTTGCGCAAGTCGTCCGTGAATAGGGATGGACGTAAGTCACGTCTAAGTTAAAAAAATGACGTTGTTGCAACGTCATTTAGCGCAAAGCACGGCAGGAAATTTAGGAACGACGCATTAACATTTAATTTGGCGCGGGGACGCGCTTCATTTAAATGAAACCCGCCCCTAACCCGCCCAATTTCAAATACGCCGCCAGAAAAACACTACGCCGCCGTAACTTACGGCGCAAATTCTTCCTGGATTCGAATTTACGCCAGGTAAGATACGGCGGCGTAGCGTATCTCTGATATGCTGCGCCTGTCCAATTGTATGTGAATCTGCCCCACTGAGTCTAAAGGGGTATGGCCAGGGCTTTTTTTCAGCTCTAACTGAATGGAACCGAGTTCTACCACCTCTGGCTCAGGTCCTCTGCTTCCTGTTCACCTCTATCGCTTGTAAACACAGAAGTCCGGCTTCTGTTTTTACAAGTGACAGTTTGCCTCTCAATGGCTCCCACTGAGTGCAAAATGGGGGCAAGGGAGATGCAGGTGCTCAGGGTATAGTGCAGATTCCGACACCCCCACTTGATGATCTCACCGCATCCTTCCCCTTTAAGACCCTCCCACTGTAATGCCGCGTACAGACGATAGGACGTTCAGACAACAAAACCGTGTTTTTTTTTTTTCTGACGGATGTTAGCTCAAACTTGTCTTGCATACACACAGTCACACAAATGTTGTTGGAAATTCCGAACGTCAAGAACGCGGTGACGTACAACACCTAAGACGGCACTAGAAAAAGGAGAAGTTCAATACCAGTCGTGTTAGTAAAAGTTTGGTGAGAGACGATTCGCGCTTTTCCGCCTCATGCCTTTCAGTCTGTTACAGCGTGACGAATGTGCTATCTCCATTACGAACGCTAGTTTTACCAGACCGAGCGCTTCCGTCTCTTGTACTTGATTCAGAGCATGCGTGGAATTTTGTGCGTCGGAATTGTCCACACACTAACAGAATTTACGAGAACGGATTTTGTTCTTGGTAAATTTGAGGACCAACTCTCAATTTTTTGTTGTTGGAAACTCAGACAACAAATGTCTGATGGAGCCTACACACGCTCGGAATTTGCGACCAAAAGTTCACATCGAACAACTGTTGTCGGAAATTCCGAGCGGGTGTACGCGGCATTAGTGACATTTGACCACACCCACAGTTTGATGCGGCTTGGAGAGTGTGTGTGTGTGTGTGGGGGGGGGGGGGGGGGGTGACAGGGGGTTTGAGGGGTTGTGGTTGAGTTAATGTACCTATTTTCTGTGAAAAAAAAAGCCCTTTGTATGGCGATGTATAAAACAAACAAAGCATTTTAAATTGGACACTGCATATATTTCTACAAAGAAATGCCTATAGATGCCCTCTAAAAGCAACCCATTGCAAACATTGTAATATCCTTGTGTGGCTTTAGGTCTCATATTTTCACAACTGAATAAGAATGTGCATCAAATGCTTTCCAAGGCCATTTGTAAAATCTTGGATATGTACTGTGTAATCTTTTGGAGACTAAAGAACATTTGATAGAACATAAATCACACGCTGGCCCAAAGTAAAGCAATAAAAGACAGCAAGGATAAACAAGGAAACCTAGAATTTTATGGTAACGAGAAACTAATTGCTCTTTTTCATCTGCCCATTTTTCAATCTACAGAAATCCCGTTGCCATCCTATTCCTGGGCTTGCTCCATGGGCATCTCCATTGTAGACGCTGTTCACAGGAGAAGCATAAGAACGGCCACTATTGTAGACTACTTCAGATACTCAATTGCTGGTTTCAGCTTACGGTTTGGAGTGAGAAGACTAGAAAACAGGCACAGTAAGGGTTGAATCTTAGTGGAAAAATACCTATGTAGCACTTCTGAAACTTTAATGGCCTTGTTGAGGAACATGGTGTGGTCATGGTGTTCCTCAACAAGGCCATCTAAACTGATGGGAAACAAAGTGCGAGATGTCAGCACATTCATTAATGCTGGCAAATGGCTTAAACATATATTTTCTAAAATATTTCCTGAGACCTGCTTATATCACAATCCAATATATATATATATTCGCAATATTATTATTTATTTTTTATGTGCTAATTTGTTTTTGTGGGATAGGATTTTGTGTACAAGTAGTAAATTGCCCCTCCAATGCAAAATGTCTTGTTGCAAAATTCCAGTTTTTTTTTACCTCCAATCAGTCTTCATATTAAATTCCCCAAATTTTCAGCTAAAACTTTGAAACATGCCGAGTATATACCGTATATACTCGAGTATAAGCCAATTTTTTTTAGCACATTTTTTTAGCTGAAAATGCCCCCCTCAGCTTATACTCGAGTCACCTTTTTGATCCACAACTCCCTGACTTTGGGGACCCGGGACTGGCCAGTTGTAGGAGCCCTGGCACACATATAGCCCCACTCTTCCTCTACAAGTGTGCAAAGTTTGTTGTCCGGAGAGCACCGATTTTTCAAAGCTGGGGCACCCCTCACATAGACTCCCATGTCAAATGGTAATTTCCCTGGTGATTTTGGGGACCCGGTACTGGCCGGTCATAGGTTCCCTGGACCTGGAACATGGCACATGTAGCCCCAGTTCTCCTCTACAAGTGTGCAAAGTTTTTTTTGTCTGGGGGACCTACGGCTGGGGAGCACCGATTTTTCAAACCCGGCACCCCTTCCATAGACTCCCATGTTAAACGTCAGTCTAGTCATGGGCACAGTGAGGCATAGGCACAGTGAGGCATGGGCACAGTGAGGCATGGGCACAGTGAGGCATGGACACAGTGAGGCATGCAGATGGACACCCTAGGCTTATACTCGAGTCAATACGTTTTCCCATTTTTTTGTGGTAAAATTAGGTGTCTCGGCTAATATTCGGGTTGGCTTATATTTGAGTATACACGGTAATTGTGTATAAATTGCTCAAAATGTGAGAATTGAGGAGACGCAGGCCCTACAAAAATGTGTAGCGTCTCCTCCCTGTAGCTTCGGTAATGTCATCTCACATGCACAGGTGTTGTGTGGGGTACACAAGGTCAGACAGAGCTCACGTATGTACAGAGTTTAGACTGTTAAATGAATAATTGTAGTGTCAGAGAATGGGAGTCTCAGTTTTCGGGGGGGGTCCATAATCCACAGGAGCATGGAAAAAGCATGCAATGACTGCATAGAAAAAAAAGAACACATTTTATAGGAAGGCAGTGACTGTTAAAACAGATTGCAGACAAGTCTGATTGGCTGGAGTGTCTCAAGTGACATTGCTGGCAGGACAGCTGAATTTTTGCTCAAAAAATCCAGGAAGCACGCTGCCAATTTTTAAAACATTCGCAGTTAAGATGAGAAAAGATTTTGCAATCACTGCAAGCACCTATTTACCTCATTACTTTTTATGGTTTACATATTAAAATTATGTTTAATTTATTTATTTTTTGTTTATGTGCATCATTTTAATTATAAATGGAAATCAATAAAATTGAAGCTTGATTAACACACATTTTTTCCCCTGAGTACTTTTAAAAAACATTTTTAACAGATCGGATTCCAGTTCTGTTGTTTTTTAAAAGGTTCATGCTCACAGCACATAAATATCAGTAAGCTTGTGCTGCGTTCAGATCTGTAAAATCAAAAACTAGAAAAATCTGTGCAAGGTCAGCATAAACATATAAATATGTGTACACACATAAAAAACATGTAAATTTAATAAAAGTAAAATGATATGCATCTAAATGCTGTACAGATGTTTACACATCTTTACACATACAAACGCAAGCACTTTACCCACCCCCCATCCGGGCCAATTCTGGCACTTCACTCCTACATGTAAAAATCATGATGTTTTAGCTAGAAATTTACACAGAACCCCCAAACATTATGTATGTTTTTTTAGCAGAGACCCTAAAGAATACAATGGCTGTCATTGCAACTTTTTATCTCGCACGGTATTTGTGCAGCAATTTTTCGAACACTTTTTTTGGGGAAAAAAAATGTTTCATGCTTTAAAAAAACAAAAACATTAACCACTTAAGACCCGGACCAAAATGCAGCTAAAGGACCTTGCCCCTTTTTGCAATTCGGCACTGCGTCGCTTTAACTGACAATTGCGCGGTCGTGCGACGTGGCTCCCAAACAAAATTAGCGTCCTTTTTTTCCCACAAATAGAGCTTTCTTTTGGTGGTATTTGATCACCTCTGCGGTTTAAATTGTTTGCGCTATAAACAAAAATAGAGCGACAATTTTGAAAAAAATGCAATATTTTTTACTTTTTGCTATAATAAATATCCCCCAAAAATATATAAAAAAAATGTTTTTTCCTCAGTTTAGGCCGATACGTATTCTTCTACATATTTTTGGTAAAAGAAAATCGCAATAAGCGTTTATCGGTTGGTTTGCGCAAAATTTATAGCGTTTACAAAATAGGGGATAGTTTTTTTTGCATTTTTATTAATTATATTTATTTTTTACTACTAATGGCGGCGATCACCGATTTTTTTCGTGACTGCGACATTATGGCGGACACTTCGGACAATTTTGACACATTTTTGGGACCATTGTCATTTTCACAGCAAAAAATGCATTTAAGATGCATTGTTTATTGTGAAAATGACAATTGCAGTTTGGGAGTTAACCACAGGGGGCGCTGTTGGGGTTATGTGTTCCCTGAAGTGTGTTTACAACTGTAGGGGGGTGTGGCTGTAGGTATGACGTCATCGATTGTGTCCCCCTATAAAAGGGATCACACGATCGATGACGGAGCCACAGTGAAGAACGGGGAGACCGTGTTTACACACGGCTCTCCCCGTTCTTCAGCTCCGGGGACCGATCGCTGGACTCCAGCGGCGATCGGGTCCGCGAGTCCCGCGGTCACGGAGCTTCGGACCAGGTCGCGGGAGCGCGCCTGCGACCCCACGGCTGGGCTTAAAGGACAACGTACCTAAACGTTGATGTGCCCAGCCGTGCCATTCTGCTGACGTATATCAGCGTGAATGGGTCCTTAAGTGGTTAAAGTTATCCCAATTGTTTTGTATAATGTGAAAGATGATGTTATGCCGAGTAAATAGATACCCAACATGTCACACTTCTAAATTGCACACGCTCGTGGAATGGCGCCTAACTTCGGTAATTAAAAATCCTCATAGGCCACAATTTTTTTTTTTTACTGGTTACATGTTTTGAGTAACAGAGGAGGTCTAGTGCTAGAATTATTGCTCTCGCTCCAATGTTCGCGGTGATACCTCACATGTGTAGTTTGAACACCGGTTTCATATGTGGGCGGGACTTAGGTATGCATTCGCTTCTGCGTGCGAGCACACGGGGACAGGGGGACAGGGGCACTTTAAAAAAAAAAAAAAAAAATATTGTTAATTGTACTTTATTTTTATTTTTTAGTTTGACACTTTAAAAAAAACAAAAACATTTTTGATCACTTTTATTCCTATTACAAGGAATGTAAACATCCCTTGTAATAGGAATATGACATGACAGGTCCGCTTTACAGTGAGATACGGGGTCAATAAGACCCCACATCTCACCTCTAGGCTGGGAAGCCTGAAATAAAAAAAATACGATCTCGGGTTCCGAGCCGAGGCGCCGCCGATTGTTTGAATGCAGAGGCCGGGCGTAACATCATAACATCGCACACGCCCCATATCTACAAAATGGTTAAAGTCATTTTTACGCCAGTATCATTTTTCTTTTCCTTTAGTGATCCTTTTAAAAAAGTGATAGCTTGTCAATCTTTCTGCCCCTAGAAAAAAAGTTTGAAAAGAGATTGGCAGTGACAGTGGGGTGGACTTACTAAAGCAAATAGGCTGTGCACTTTGCAAAGGAATTTGCCCCAGAGCTTAGTGAATGGGGTGAAGCCCTGAGATTGCCATCATCCAATCATGTGCAAGCAAAAATATATATATTTTTTCCTTTCACATGACCAGGTATTCTTTGCAAAGTGAAAATTTACCACTACGCTCTGGGGCAATTTCACTTGCAAAGTGCAACTTTCAGAGGACATTCCCCCATCTGTGTATACTCACCTTACCTGCACTCTCTTGCAACTCTTTTGCCTTCCTGCTGCTCAGGGGCGGCCTGTCCATTAAGATTGCACGGCGCCACCCCCTCTCTCCAGCCATCCCCTCTATGTAGAATGGATAGAGTCATGCATTGCATGACTCTTATCCATGGCCACAGCTGCCACCCCCTATTCAGGCATCCGGCCCCTTTTAGGACACCGGGCTGGGGGTGCTTTTTTGAAGTACCCGATTAGTGCCATAGACTGTAACAGGCTTCAAAATAGGTGGACTCCCAGTGTTAGAAAAGCAAATTAATATTTGCTTTTCTAACACTGAATCGCCTCTCCAGCAATCAGGTAGCACAGGTCTGATACCCATCACCTGAGTAGCTGAAAGGACAGGCGCTGCTATTGGACGCAAAGCAGGAAGACAGGATACATGGCCTGACCCGCTACCAAGATGGGGTAAGTGCCAGCCAGACAGCGGGCGGGTAGGGGGTTACATTGGCTGCATTTGATGGGGGACAGTGGTGGCATTTGATGGGGCACAGTGGCAGCGTTTGATGGGGCACAGTGGCAGCGTTTGATGGGGCACAGTGGCAGCGTTTGATGGGGCACAGTGGCGCCGTTTGATCGGGCACAGTGAGCCTGCAATTGTTTGTTTTTTTTCAGTATTTTTCAGTTAGTTTACACCCCCCCAAAAAAATTTAAGCACCAGCCGCCACTGTTGCAGTTGAATTTGATTATGTCAGCGACTTAGGGGAGCAGTGATGTCACTCCCTCATGTAACTCGAGCTTAGTAATTTACTCCCCATTCTCAGGGGAGTTTGTCACATACCCGAAAAAGGAGGTATTCTTGTTGGCTGCAGAAAAGCAAGGAGCTGTGAGGGGGCCCACATAATGAAGGCCTCTTGAGCCCCTTAGGGACTGATGGGGGCATGGCCAGGTGCAGGATAAGGCGGCTCCAAGGACTGGTTGCTAGGGGGAATAGGCTGGGCCTGAGCTCTGTAAAAGTATTGCCCCACGGAATTCTTGGTCTTTCAAGAAACATGGTTGGAAGAGCTCCCCACCCTCCCACCCCTTTTTTCTATGGTATGTCACAGCTTGCTGCGGTTTCTTGGTAAGGACAGCCCCCCCCCCCCCTTTGGAATTGTGTGCTCACAGTACAACTGTGACTGGCACTGGTTGAAAAGTGTTCACATGTTATGTTTGGATTTAATAAAGCTGTGGCCTTGCCCTTTCCAACCTAATGGTTGTAAGTGTGTTTATTTAATGGGGTGAGGGGGCAAGGGGGCAGGTTTTTTCTATACATTTATGTTACAGATATTTGTACCTGGGCTTATTGTGCCTCAGCGGTCAAGTGAAGAATGCCCTTTGCAGAGACATGGTCATTTCGCTCTGCATGGGAAAGGAGATAGTACCTCTTTAAAGGCCAGCTCTTTCCAAGATAAATATTTTGGGCAGAGAGGGTGCAGGTGAGGATGTTTGAACCAGAGAAAGAACTCCTGTGATGGTGAAGGCGACGTCTTAGGGCCCTTTCACACCAGCGGACGAACGGTCCGCTTTTCATAAGTCCGTTTACGGACTTACAATGGTTCCCTATGGGATCACGGCTGTTAGTGGATGGAGCATCCGCTAACGTCCGTAATCACCCGCCTCCGTCAGGATCCGGTTTTTCAGACGGAAGAAAACCCTATTTTTTTTTCGTCTGACGGATCGGATCGGATGAATACGGACAGACGGTCCGTATTCATCCGATTCCCCATAGGGGAGAGCGGAGGAGAGACAGGGCGGTCTCTGCACGGTGTGCGGGGACCGCCCTGTCAGCCGACAGCTCAGCGGGGAATAACGGAGGAATCCCTGCAGAGCCAAACGGGCTAACAGAGCGGATCAATACGGATCCGCTCCGTGTGAAAGAGCCCTTAGGCGTTTACCACTTAAACTTCATGAGGTGCGGAAATGGCTTAAACCTATAGCAAGGACATTATTTAACTTTGGTCAACGCTGCACAGTTTGTTTTTATCTACAGATGTCTCTTATTTGCATAGGCATTTTTTTTCCGGTAAAGGTGAACTATGCCTTTAATATGCCAAAGCGGTTTTACGGTATTGTTCTAGCCCTGAAGAGCACTATAGATATCACACTTGCTGCATTACTTGGCAGCCTTCCCGAGATTAATGCTGTAACATTTTCTATCTAATAATGTTGCTTATACATAGCCCAGAGCAACACAATTATACAAGTCATGCTGTCAACCTGCCAAAAACCACCATCTGGGTAGACACAGGGAAAACGTCTCCACTATGCTGCTACTTTACAGCTGCTTGTAACTCCACGTTACGCGTCTTTGTTATACATTAGTGCAGCTTTGCCAAAGGAAATAATGGTTATATTCACAAGGCTAATTGATGAGGCTAGGACTCTTCATTCAAGTGAAATATACACATTAGAAATAATTAACTTGGCAAGCCTTCTAATATACCCTGGATCTCTAGTTGACCCATCAAGAAACCCTTGCAGCCTAATAAAATATGTATTACTAAAACGCTATAAACAGTAACAATATATTTCTGTTGCACGCTTAGGATCAGCAACCTCATGAACAATGTACACCGGAATGTTTGAAGGTGATTGTCAAGAAAAATAGGTATTTGACTATAGTTCACCCTTGGGGTCATGGCAAAGGGAGGACTGTGCTGGTGGGAAAGGGTGGCATTTGCCCCCTGAACCAGAATTAAGAGATGTTGCGCTGTAGTCCTTCGAGTGAAGACCCTTCATCATTCATAGAGTGAGTGAGTGAGTGAGTAACTTGTATAGTGCAGCACATGCGAACTTAATCGCCTCAAGGCGCTTGGCATCCAGCGTCGTATCGGTCTTTCAGAAGAGGTGGGTCTTTAGTTTTTTCCTAAATGCCCGATGGTTTTCCTCCAAGCGGATGGTAGTGGGTAGAGCATTCCAGAGCCGCGGTCCTTGGACCGAAAATCTACGTTCTCCCTTCGATTTGTAGCGGGATTTAGGAATTTGGAGAAGGTTTTTGTTGGTTGACCGGAGCACGCGATTGGTGACGTAGGGTTTTATTTTCTTGCTTAAGTATTGGGGATTACATCAACCATAGAAGTATTCACAGTCACCGACACATGGTGGGCATTATATAGCCACCTGGATCAGTCCTGTGATCTAGCACCAAATCCCTTTGTGGCTCTGAGATGTCCTGTGACCAGATATCAGGAGCAAAAGAAAGTTGATGTTGGAAAATCTAAATAGGTGTGCCACAATAAACCATGTCCTTTAGAAAAATATTAACCTTTCACCATGCCCACCAATTATGGAAGCACCATGGCACACTTTGTATGGTACATTTTATTTTGCTCACATAAATCTGTCCCTACCAAGAAAACACTAGTTATTGGGGTTAATTTACTAAAGGCAAATATACTGTGAACTGCAAGTGCAGTTGCTTTAGTATAGTAAAAGAGAGGAAGCTCTGCTGATTTCTATCATCCAATCATGTGCAAGCAAAAATGCATTTTTATTTTCTTTGCATGTGATTGGGTATTCTTTGCAAGGTGAAGCTTTAGCTCAGGGGTGTCAAACTCAATTTCATTGTGGGCCGCATCAGCATTATGATTGCCCTTAAAAAGGGCCGGTTGTATCTGTAGGATTAGATGTCCAGCGCATCCCCTCCTCTTTACATTAGATGTCAAGAGCCACCCCACCATCAGAAGTTGAGTCCCCCACTCTCCCTTACATCACAGTGCACCCCCCTTTCCTTATGCTGCTGCTGGGAAGAAGCTGGATGTATTGCTTGAAAGCAGAAAATAAGGGTCTGGAGGAGGACCAGAGGAGGGCTGGAGCTCTCCTGCAGCTGAGGTGCGAGGGCCACATGAAGCGGCCTGGAGGGCCAGATTCGGCCCGCGGGCCTTGTGTTTGACACCTGTGCTTTACCTCATTTACTAAGCTCTGGAGAAACTGCACTTGCAGTGCATAGTATATTTGCCTTTAGTAAATCAACCTCATTGTGTTTGACCCTCGTGCCAAAGGTTCCCAACCTCCTCTGGACCCCCCTTTCCAAAAGTCCTCCCTAGAAAGCAGCTTTAGGATCTTATACCCTGTTGCTTATTAGTCATGTAACAAAACATGGGGGACATTAACAATTTTAAATAAAGGATTTGTCAAAAACAGCATCACGTTTTTTGTTACAATACACAGTTTTTTGGGGGGGTGAATGGGTAGGGGTACCAATAGCCCCATACGCATTCACATGGGGGCCTCCTTTCTTAAAAGGGGCTTCCATATTCCGATAAGCCCCCTGCCCACAGACCCCCACAACCACAGCCCATGGCTGTGGGGAAGAAACCCTTGTCCCCAAGGCTATTTGGGGTGGGGGCGCTCACTCCCCCCCCTTTCCTGCCCTGCCAGGCTGCATGCTCGGATAAGGGTCTGGTATATATTTTGGGGGGACCCACGCTGTTGTATTTTTGGTGTGGGGTTCACCCTCAAAATTGGGTCTGGTATGGATTCGGGGGTGGCACACCTTTTTTTTTCGGATAAAAATCAGATGCAGTTCATTAAAGTAGCATGGTAGCCATATCGATGTTGGACCGAAGGTGCAAGGCAAAGTCGGATCGACAGTCCCACGACTTTCATGTTGCACCAGTGTGAACTGAGCCCTAAACTGCGTAGAGGGTTCTTTACTTTCGGGGCTGTGAAAATTTGGAACTCCCTTCCACAAGCAGTGGTATCAGCAGGGAGCATTGCTAGTTTAAAAAAAGGTTAGATAGACATCTTAACGATCGTAACATACAGGGATATGGAATTTAATATGGACATAAACTCACACACACCCAACAGGTTCAACTGGTTGGACTGGTGTCTTTATTCAACAACTATGTAACTAATTTCAAAGCATGTGACTTGTTCCCCTTAAAATGCTCAACATAAAAATCTAAATAATCTGTGAGCTTTTCAAGAAATAATATCTGTCCAATGTCCCAAGTGTGCATTCCTCCCTAATACAGCCATTTAGCAAGAAAATGCTACCGTCCGCTGTAAGTCCGCATATAAACCCTTTTTATGAGCTGTCTTGTTTATTTGAACAGAGCAGCTCCTTGTAATGGGGCCTGGCTCTGATTACCAAAAATCGTCTTGTACTCAATTCTGGAGATGCCATTACAGACTATGGCCATGTGATCACTGTCGCAGCTGTCCCGCATTTATTATATTGAGAGGATGGTTAGTGGCATCTCATGTTTCACGTTTACTAGAGATTAGCAGTAAGGATGAGGTCTACAGCTCTTCTGATAAAAAAAAAAAAAGGATCGTCAACTGTCATGAACAATTAATGGCTGTTGTATTTCAGTGAGTGAAAGCACAGGATGGGCTTTATTATAAAAGGCCATGAGATGACATTAAGCTGTGCAATAAAGATGTCTAAGTGAACAAGAAGCTACTGAACCGGGTCATGTGTGCCATTGATATTTGCCATTTGGAATGGGTTATGTGAACTCCAATCAACAGCCACTTAGTTCACATTTAGATGAGCCCTTAACATCCCATTGCAATTTCAGAGAAACAGGAACCCTCTCTGTATATAAACATTTACTGCATTGGGGGGGATCGCCTGCCTCTCGTAATCTCTGAAATACAACATCATTCATAAATGTAGAACACATGTGTGGCTGTTTCTGCTGCTCTCTGTGTCACTGGTGAAAGGTTTGATCCAAACAAATATATATGAAAACTGGTAATCCATGCCACTTATCCAATATGAATGGGCTGTGCTTCTCTGCTCAACAAATAGATGGTGATCTGCATATAAATATGCAAGTGTAGCGCCTGGTTACTTCTAAGTACCGGTGCTGTTCGAAATGTAAGGGATACTCAGAGTGTACAGACTCTAATGGTGATTTCAATTCTAAAAAAGGGTCTCTGTTCCAGCTGGGCTGTACTGTGTGCTCATTCTGTTGTTGCCGGGGTGCTACACCACCCCGGGGCGACAGGTGGCGCCAGTGGAGTCTAGGCTGGGGTGCCTCTTGCCAGCAGCCAATCAGGAGGGAGTTTCTCTCGCGGGGCATTCTGGGAGAGGCTATTTCTGGAACAGACGCCATTGAGGCGAGGTTCTTTCCCGGTGTGGCACCCACCTTTAGGGTGACCATACATCACGGCTCCCCGGCGAGATGGCCTACCGGGCCGGGGTGCGCGTGCCACGCGGTGTTCCTGGTTCCGGGACCATGTTGGCCCGGAACATTTAAAGCTGTGGCGGGGCCCCAGTAATCGACTGGGTCCCCAGTTCTAAGAAGATCCCAAGCAAGATAGCTGTCGATGGGGAGTCCGCCTGAGGAGAGCCAAGAAAGGCTGGCGATCCAACAGGGCCTCGACAATCCATCGGGGATCTAGGACACTGAAAGGTTGGATGTTAGCCACCTGTCAGTAACCCATTTGAAAACTACCTGAAGCTGATCCAGGCACAAATTCTACCAAGGAAGATTGTCTCCATGATCTAAGTTCTAGGAAGGGGCTGTGGCAGAGACTTGTTTCCCTCAAAGTTCCGAGTGATAATCTGGCTGCCAGGTCGGTGTAAGAGGCCTGTCCAAGTACACTATACCCACTCCGGCTGGAGTGGCGACAAAAGCAAAGTGTTGTTGGAAGCAGGACTGTTTCCGTATCGTTACGCCTGAATCTGCTATTTCTTCTCCTCATACATCTTTACTATCTACCTCAAGTTTTATTTGTTTACCGTGTTGGGTAAAATAAAAGCACAAGAAAAAGACACCTGCTGTATGGACATTCCATTGCTTTGGCTCTCATCAACTACCCTAGACGGCGGAGTCACAGAGGTAATATGCCACCCAATCTATAACCAGCGGCTCTTTCGGGGGTGAGCGCTACACAAAATAAACAGCTCCAGTAGGAGAAGAGCCTGTATTACAGACTCTGAGGACACCAGAGCTTATGACCATGATCAGGGAGACACCCCTTCAGACGTTTCCTGTGAGGGAAACACCTAAGGCTACAGCATACAAAGTTATTTTAGACAATTATGTGCTACAACCGTATGGCAACAGTTTGGAGAAGGCCCTTTTCTGTTGTAACATGATTGTGCCCCTGTGCACAAAGCCAGTTCCATAAAGATATTGGTGAGTTTGGTGTGGAGCCGTGGTCTCCAAACTGCGACCATTTGCTTGCCTTTATCTGGTCCTTGGGGCAATATTTCATGCAACAATGGGGGATTATTCCTCCCAATGACATCAACGTGGGGCACCGTTCCTCCCAATGAGACACAGTTCCTGCCAATGACACCAACTATGGGGCACAATTCCTCCCAATGACATCAAAGTGGGGCACCGTTCCTCCCAATGAGGCCAACAATGAGACACAGTTCCTGTCAGTGACACTAACGATGGGGCATGACTCTTAACTCAATGCCACCAATGATGGGGGAAAATTCCTCTCACTGACACCAAAGACCGGGCACAGTTTACTCCCTGGACATTTTCTCCTTCCAGTGGCACAGTCTAGCCCTCCTAAAATATGAAGGATGGCAAACTGACCGTTTGTTTAGAAAGTTTGATAACCCATGGTGTGGAGAAACTCAACTGAACTCTGCCCTCGACCCCACAAAATATTTAAAATGAACTGAAACGCCAATTGTGAGCCAGGTCTTCTTGTCCAACATCATTACCTGATCTAACAACAGACAAACTTCAATATCTGGGTGGAAAGCCTTTAGCGCAAACTGCCTATGATTTGAAATGTGATGTCCAAAAAGCTCACAGAAGTAATGGTCAGGTGTCCCAAAGTTTTGGCCATATAACGTGTATGTAATGGTCAGGGGTTAACGCCGTTTACGATATTCCATTCCACCAACCCACGACAGCTTATCGACACTCCACGATCCAGCAGACAGGACCCATTGGATTTCCCCCAGAAAATGAGACACACAGCTCTGTTCTCTGGTTCCAAACGAATAGAATTTAATGACAAACTCAGGCTCTTTTTATACAGTTAGCAACCAAAAAGCATGCTGCAGTAATCAAAGGGACAATGACCCACTCCACCCACAACATCACACAATGGGTGCTAACGAGCCTCCAATACACATTCCTTTAGTAAACAAGTCATACGTCTGACCTTTAGAGGGTGCTAATTCACATCACATATTATCATCAATGGACTTTCACACAATACAGTGTCAATTAGCACAATAGACAATAGAATGCAATCACAGCAAGATTTTATCGTACACTACAGCCAGGTAGCTGGAGGTGATAACATCTTTCAATTAACATCTTTCAATTAACCTGTTGAGTTCAGAATCAACAACCAGTAATATTTCAAGATGTCCTGCAATACATTGTGAATTTTCATTACTGTCCCATCTCATGTAATTCAAGATATCATTTCTCAGTCATCCTATGCCCCTAGTGGACATAGGATGACCCTAGACACAATAGTCATTGGTGAAGCTGACACAGGAGTACCCCACATCCTTCAAGAGCCTCTGGGTCCCATGGGCCATTACGTTACATCATACATCACCCTTCGTTTCATCTTTGAGGACTGTAGTGAATCATATCAAGGTTGGAACAGATGGCTTTGTCATATTTAGGGTTCAGGTAGATCTCATTTGTAGTACATTAGGTTTATTGTCAACAGTTCTGCAGACTGTTGCCACAAGATTGCAAATGCACAATCTGGTTCAGCTGTGCATGGCAGCCAATCAGCTTCTAACTTCAGCTTGTTTATTTAGGCTTTGACAATAAAACCTGCAGAGTTGCACCAGATTTTGCACCATGCAGTTTTAGTAAATAACCCCTATAGTGTACCCTTATTTGTAATGTTGGTACTTCTATTAAATAATATTATTCCTGTATAACACCTTGGGCAGACACATATCTCCAAAAGTATTTTTTGTATACTATATCCACAGGAAAGTTCTTTAAATACTTTGCAATATGGCTTCACCTGTTTACTGACTGCAATGTGTCTGTGGACATCGAATGAGCAATTATTATGCCAAGCCAATATCCCAGAGACAGTACCACCCAAATCTGACTAGGTAAGGTTAGTCTGCATAAAGGGCACCTGATTAGGTTTCAGGTGAATTTTTTTGCAATTCTTTATCTTTTGGCTTTTTAATATTTGCCCTATATCGACCGTTAATCCAGACATGCATATTTTTGCCAGTCTGGCGTGCAAATGTTTGCTGTGATTTTTTGTTAGTCTCGGTAAGATGCCAGCGATTATGCAAAGTTTATTTCAAGGTAAAATAAATTCCCTTTATCTAGAAAAAAAAAGATAAAACTTAAAAGGCACCCACAAAAATAATCGGCGTAGACAAAAGACTCTGGTTTGGGTTATAGCAGAGAAGTGAACAGGAACTTATTAAATGCAATGGACGCTGATCGACTCATCAGAGGACCTGGGTCACTACCAGGGTTACAGAGTATTCTAGCAATTTTTTATAATGTTTGATCACGCTCTATCTTTTGCTCATGTACCCTAGCTTCACACCTAGGCATTTTTTAGTGTGATTTGTAGTTTTCAGATATGCACTACAGTCCATTTAACATGGTTTCCTATGGTTTTGCGGCCGGTGCATTTTTGAAAAGGGAGGGGGACTTTTTTCCCCGTGTCTTGCATGCAATAGACTTTGTTGTGTTTGTGATGCGATTTTTGATGTGTTTTATGCTTTTTATTTTTCTGTTTAAAACACTACATATAGCTGGTTGTTAAGGAGGAGGCCGAGAAGCTGGCCACGCGTCCTTAACTCCTTCAGATCTGCGCTATAGCGGAATGACGGGAGGCCCCTTACCACATGATCAGCTGTCAGCCAATGCTGAAATTGCTGAAATTGAGAAGCGTGGGGGGGGGGGGGGCTGGTTGCTGCCATGAATAATTGAGAAGCGGGGGGGGGGGGGCTTTACAAAAAAAAGAGGAAATAAAGAAAAATATATATAAAAAAAAGGGGGTAGCCATCTGGGGCCATGGGGACCTCTGGGCCCTTTAATAATAATAATATTATATATATATATATATATATATATATATATATATATATATATATATATATATATATATATATATATATATATAATAAAATAAATATATAAAGATTTTTCTTATTTAAAGGGGGTTGCCATCCGGGCCCCTTACAGGTGTACTGCCTGTACCCCCCTGATGGCGGCCCTGATTATATGTCAGTATTACATGGGCCCTTTAATAAAAAGAAAAGAAGAAATAAAAAATATATATAAAAAATATATATATATTTTTTTAAAAAGGGGGGTTGCTATCTGGGGCCCTGGGGACCTCTGGGCCCTTTAATATATATATTTTTTTTTTTTTAATAAAAAGAAACAAATAAAAATAAAAAAATAAACCTTTGGGCTCTTTAATAAAAAAATATATAAAACAAATAAAAATAAACATTTATATAAAAAAAAGGGGGGGGGTTGCCATCCAGGGCCCTGGGGACCTCTAGGCCCTTTAATAAATAAATAAAAAAAAAAATATATATATATATATATATATATATATATATATATATATATATATAAACAAAAATAAACATTTATATAAAAAAAGGGGGTTTGCCACATGGGGCCCTGCGGACCTCTGAGCCCTTATATATATATATATATATATATATATATATATATATATATATATATATATATATATATATAAATATAAATTAAAAAATAGATATATAAAAAAAATATTGTTTTTTATAAAAAAAAAGGGGGGTTGCCATCTGGGGCCCCGGGGACCTCTGGTGTACAGGGGGGTACGGGGGGTACAGGCAGTACACCTGTAAGGGACCTGTAAGGGGCCCGGATGGTACCCCCTTTAAAAAAAAAAAAATCTTTATATATATATATATATATAAAATATATATATAAAGATTTTTTTTTTTTTAAAGGGGGGTACCATCCGGGCCCCTTACAGGTGTACTGCCTGTACCCCCCTGATGGCGGCCCTGATTATATGTCAGTATTACATTGTATATCCCTGTATGTTGTGGTCATTCAGGTGCTTATCTAATAGTTTTTTGAAACTATCGATGCTCCCTGCTAAAACCACCGTCTGTGGCTCTAACTTTCCTTTCAGAATCAACATTTTATATGGGACAATATACTAAAAAATACTCCCACAAATGCGGGCCATTGATTGCAACCAAGATTTGTTAATTTGCACACACAAAAAGGTAATTTCCCTAACAAATTCATTGAAGATCATGTTGCAAAAATGAATACATCCCAATAAGTTTTGGAAGCAAAGCTATATTTTACACAACAAAATCCTAATTAACAAGAATTCAACTACAGATGAGTCTAATAATTCAATAAACATGTGTCCAGCAGACAGTTGATTATAAAAGGGTGTTGTTACTCAACAAAGAAAACCTTCCTATTTCATGCTGTCAGCAATGGCACCACATGGAAGAAAAATGTCACAGTGTCTAAAAGCTACTTTTCTTAGAAATGCAAAGCAATGTTTTGTTCTGAATAACACTGTGTGCCCTATATACCTGTGACTCTTGCTAAAAGCACTTTTATATTAATTGCCTTTTAATTGTCTTTTTTTAAACATAAGTTTAGTGGCCTTTAAACAGATTTCCAGTGCTAATGTAAAACGAAAGAAATGTTCCACAAAAACTTAATGACCCAGATCCACGAAGAAGTTACGTCGGCGTATCTATTGATACGCCGCGTAACTTCTAGGATGCTCTGGCGTATCTTTGTTTTGTATCCACAAAACAAGATACGCCTGAAGCTGGGCTAGATCCGACTGACGTACGTCTTAGTACGCCGTCGGATCTAAGGTGCATATTTACGCTGGCCGCGAGGTGGCGCTTCCGTTGATTTCCCGCGCCGAGTATGCAAATTAGCTAGATACGCCAATCCACAAACGTACGTCCGCCCGGCGCATTTTTTTACGTTGTTTACGTAAGGCTTTTTTCGGCGTAACGTTACCCCTGCTTTATGAGGCGTACGCAATGTTAAGTATGGACGTTTGGCCAGCGTCAAATTTTCCGGCGTTTACTTTGTTTACGTAAAACGTTCGCGAATAGGGCTTTGCGTAAATTACGTTCACGTTGTCTAGGCATTGAGCGGGCGTAATTTAATTTGAAAATTTGACGTGATACTGAGCATGCGTGCGCATGCGCTGTACAGAAAAAGCGTCATTTACGTGGGGTCAAGCTTATTTTACATAAAACATTTACATAAAACACGCCCCCCTGTTTATCATTTGAATTCCGTGCCCTTACGCTGGGAGATTTACGCTACGCCGCCGTAACTTTAGCCAATATACTACTTGGAATGAATAATAATATATCTGTGACCACTTACAGTCCTTACACATACATACTGTAAACCTATTGGGCCAGATCCACGTAGCGCGGCGTAATTTTAGGCAGGCGTAGCGTATCGTAGTTATGCTACGCCGCCGCTACTTTGAGAGGCAAGTGCTGTATTCACAAAGCACTTGCCTCTCAAAGTAGCGCCTGCCTAAAATTATGCTGCGCTACGTGGATCTGGCCCAATAGGTTTATGTATGTGTAAGGACTGTAAGTGGTCACAGATAGATTATTATTCATTCTAAGTAGTATATTGGCTATGCTTAAACAGTGTTTACATAGTAAATACACAAAATTTGCTAAATTTCCTTTTACACTTTATAGCTTTCAGTATAAACAGTAATGAGTCAGGATGGTTGGTGTATATCAATCAAGTGCTATAAAACGGAGCGCAGAGCCTCCCTGCCTCGCACATTTAATACGTCCGTTCTATTGGACACTTAGGTTTAAAGGGATGTTAACTGCTACCATACAAGTGTTAATCTCTTCTTGTGTTCAGTATACACATATACACAATCACAAACGTGCAAATATTCTTATCCCTGCTGCTGCTAAAGAAATGTAAAAGGTCAACCTACTGAAATAAGGATTTTGCATTAAACAGAATGCACTGGCAAAATGTAAAATGTTAAGGGTTAACATTAGTATAGCTATAGCCAGTGATGTGCGTTTCACTCACCAGTGTCTATTTCTATTCTGTTTACACAGCGTTCCATAACTGTCAATCACATTTCTAGCTTAGTCACTGGGAGAGGAGTGATTTACACATAGGGCTGCAGAGAGCTACTGAAGAATCAAAACCCATGCACCCTGTCTATTTTATCTTTGGTGCTTTATGCTCTAAATGTAAAGCTACACTCACAGGATACTTTATTGGGTACTCTTGTTGAATTGCTTGGTAACACAAATTGCTAACAGCCAATCACATGGCAGCAACTTAATGCATTTAGGAGTGGTAAAGACGACGGTGCTAAAGTTCACATTGAGCATTAGAATAGGGAGGAAAGGGTATTTAAGTGACTTTGAACATGGCACGGTTGTTGGTGCCAGATGGGCTGGTCAGAGTATTTCAAAAACTTGGAATGCTTTATGCTCTAAATGTAAAGCTACACTCACAGGATACTTTATTGGGTACTCTTGTTGAATTGCTTGGTAACACAAATTGCTAACAGCCAATCACATGGCAGCAACTTAATGCATTTAGGAGTGGTGAAGACGACGGTGCTGAAGTTCACATTGAGCATCAGAATAGGGAAGAAAGGGGATTTAAGTGACTTTGAACATGGCACGGTTGTTGGTGCCAGATGGGCTGGTCGGAGTATTTCAAAAACTTGGAATGATATGGATTTCTGCACAAATTGGTCATAAAATGTGATCTGATCTTCATTTAAGTCACAACAATAGACAATCACAGTCTGCTTAAACTAATAACACTCAAATAATTGAGTCAGGGCCTGGACGGATTGCTATCATCGAAGGAAAAATGAATTCCCAAGTTTATCAAGACATTTTGCAGGAGAACTTAAGGCCATCTGTCCACCAGCTGAAGCTAAACAGAAGATGGGTGTTGCAACAGGACAACGACCCAAAGCATAGAAGTAAATCAACAACAGAATGGCTTAAACAGAAGAAAATACGCCTTCTGGAGTGGCCCAGTCAGAGTCCTGACCTCAACCCGATTGAGATGCTGTGGCATGACCTCAAGGAAGCAATTCACACTAGACATGCCAAAAATATTGCTGAACTGAAACAGTTCTGTAAAGAGAAATGGCCAAGAATTACTCCTGACCGTTGTGCATGTCTGATCTGCAACTACAGGAAACGTTTGGTTGAAGTTATTGCTGCCAAATGAGGTTCAACCAGTTATTAAATCCAAGGGTTCACATACCTTTTCCATCTGCACTGTGAATGTTTACATGGTGTGTTCAATAAAAACATGGTAAAATGTAATTCTTTGTGTGTTATTAGTTTAAGCAGACTGTGATTGTCTATTATTGTGACTTAGATGACGATCAGATCACATTGTATGACCAATTTGTGCAGAAATCCTTATCATTCTAAAAGGGTTCACATACTGTTTATTGCAACTGCATATAGCGTTTACAGAGAATGGTCCGGGGAAAAAAGAAAATATCCAGGGAGCAGCAGTTATGTGGAGGAAAATAATTTGTTGATGTCAGATGAGAATGGGCAGATGATAGAAAGGCAACAGTAACTCAAATAACCACTCATTACAACCAAGGTATACAGAATACCATCGCTGAATGCACGCACAACACATCCAACCTTGAAGCAGCAGAAGACCATACCGGGGGCCACTCCTTTCAGGTAAGAACAGGAAACTGAGGCTACAATTCGCACAGGCTCACCAAAATTGAACAATGGAAGATTGGAAAAATGTTGCCTGGTCTGTAGAGTCTTTAAGATTCAGATGGTAGGATCAAAATTTGGCATAAACATGAAAGCATGGATCCACCCTGCCTTGTATCAACGGTTCAGGCTGGTGGTGGTGTTATTGTGTGGGGGATATTTTCTTCGCACACTTTCGACACCTTGGTACCAATTGAGCATCATTTAAGTGCCACCGCCTGCACTTATGATGGTTTCCTGTAGAGGCTGGTCAACTTCTATCCCCCCCTCCTAATCTTTCTTTCCTCTTCTTTTCTCTTCTTGTTTTTTTCTCTGCCTTTCTTTTCATTGACACACAGTTTTTATTTGTTAACTGAATGCTGTGTTGGTCAGAGGTACGTGGCCCCCGGATGTATCGTTTATTTAGCTTAGCGTATGCACTGGGGCTTATTAATGCACTGGGGCCCCAGTTTTCCCTAATTTACACATCTACTTTCAAGAAAAAAAGTATAAATAGTTGAAAGAATTAAACATACAGTGGAACCTCAGTTTAAGAGTAACTTGGTTTGAGAGCGTTATGATTTGCGAACAACTTTTTTTTTTAAATTCTGACTCGGTTTGCGAGTGTTGACTGGCAAGATGAGCAGAATTCAAGCTAAATAGGCCTGCAGTACCCCATTTGGCCTGAGGTACAGGGGCGCAGGAGCCGAGAAAAGCCAAACATTGGCCTGCAGTACCTCATTTGGCCTGAGGTAAGGGGGCGCAGGAAACAAACCGAAGTGTCCTTGGGCATTTTTCCAGTCGTTTTTGGTGCTCTCTGGCCCCCCCCACTACCCTCTGGCTGCATTCGGTATTGCATCCCATTGAAGTCAATGCGGAACAAATTATTTTCGTTTCCATTGACTTCAAAGGGAAAACTCGCTTTGATATGCGAGTACTTTGGATTACGAGCATTCTCCTGGAATGGAATATGCTCGTAATCCGAGGTTCAACTGTACATTCATTAGTACTTCAATAAAATTGATTTTACAAAAGGAAACATAAATCAAAGACTGGTCAACACAAAGGGCACAGTACAGGGGGAAGGCAGAAGGGCACAGTGCAGGGGGGACAGGAGGGCACAATACTGGGATCAGGAGGGCACAGTGCAGGGGGGACAGGAGGGCACAATACTGGGATCAGGAGGGAACAGTAAAGGGGGGTTCAGGAGGGCACAGTACTGGGATCAGGAGGGCACAGTACAGGGGGGTCAGGAGGGCACAATACTGGGATCAGGAGGGCACAGTACAGAGGGGTCAGGAGGGCACAATACTGGGATGAGGAGGGCACAGTACAGAGGGGGTCAGGAGGGCACAATACTGGGATGAGGAGGGCACAGTACAGGGGGGTCAGGAGGGCACAATACTGGGATCAGGAGTGCACAGTAAAGGTTGTGGGACGCTTCCCGGGACACGACCATATCGGAACAGTTTCGTAAAAAGCATGACTGTCCCAGCCAAACGGGACAATTGGCAAGTATGATGTAATGCAAGATTATTGTGGGGCCCCCATGTACCTGTGGCCCCTGGGCAGTGCCTTGCATTAAGATGGCTCTGTATGGGAGCCACATAAATGCATCATTAGAGGTACCCTATTTAAGATAGGATCTTATCGTAAGAAACTCCAAAATTGACTCTTTGTTAACAGAAATTCAAGAGCTAGAAATAGCACATAAGAAATCCCAAACACAAATTATAGGTGACCAATTATGGCAATTGAGAGAAAAACTAAATTCACTGCTTAATGGGAAAGCAAAAGAAAAATCTTGTGATCGAAAAGCATTTTAGGAGTATGGAAACAAGGCAAGTAAGATGCTGGCAAATGCCCTGCGAACTACAAGGGCTAGAAATTATATTACGCAAATAAAATGGTCAGGGATAAATTGGTTAAATCAGCTAAAGAAATAGCACAGGAGTTTAAAATTATTATGGAGCTCTCTATAATTTGGAAAAACAGACTACTAACCCTACAAAGGAAAATAAACAATCAGCGGCACAGCAATAGATAAAGGAGTCAGGGATGGCAACATTATCAAAAACTAGCCATTGAGAATTTAAGTGCCACATTTACGGAGGAAGAATTTCGAAAAGCACTAGACTCAATGAAGGCAAAGGAAAGCCCCAGGTGCGGATGGATATACTCTATTATAGATCCTTTTATAGATCTTTTGCAGATAAATTAGCCGGCTGTTTTGTATGGGCATAACATTCTTAGAGTAGGTCAAACAATGCTTAGGGACATCTTACAGGTGAATATAACAGTAATACCTATTGAGGGGAAGGACCCATCAGTATGTTTGAGATACTGGCCAATTTCATTATTAAATATTGACTTTTAAACATTTTACTAAGATTTTAGCATCAAGAATAATACATATCTCTTATGCATCCAGATCAGGTGGGGTTTGTACCAATGAGTGAAGGCAGGGATAATATATGAGTACAAATTGAGATTGAGAGTTCCAGAGGATGGGAAAGGCTCTGAAAAAGTCCATATACAGTGACTAGTAAGCTACAACATATAGGCCTTAACAACCTAATAGTTATTTATAATATATAAATACTGGAGAGGTTACAGATCAGCTTGTTAAGGAGTAGATGGTCAACAAAAAGTTACCTATCCTTCAGTAATCCCTTCATAGTGGCTCCACTTTTACCACTCATGTCATACACAATAATAAATGGTATTGGTAACCATTAAAGCGGAGTTCCAGCCACAATTTCACTTTTTATATATAAATACCCCTGTAATACACAAGCTTAATGTATTCTAGTAAAGTTAGTCTGTAAACTAAGGTCCGTATTGTTAGGTTGTTACAGCATTTAGACACTTTATAAAATAGAAATTAATTGGGGCCATCTTAAGTGTGGGCATCATGAAGCCAGACTGTATGACTTCCTGGATTTTAGCATTGCAGATCTCGCACATGCTCAGTGCTGCACAAGCAGTGTAATAGGTTTCAGATCAGGTTTCAGCACCTGTACTGTCCAAGTCACATGATTCTTCGAGACTGGGGAGTGCACAGACTCCTGGAAAGTTACACCCACTACATTCCCAGGAGTCTGTGCGGTGTAGGTTAGGAAGCTTAATCACCTAGGTGCAGGAAGAGGGAAGATTACCTATTCTGCCTAGCAACAACACTTTGAAGGCATCTAAAAAAAAAAAAAATTCTTAAAGGACTAATGACATTTTTTTAAAACGACTGATGTAATGTTATATTTATGGGTGGAACTCCACTTTAAGTTGATGCAATTAAAATTCTTTATTTGTCCTTCAAGGAACAACAATGTAATCGGCACAAACTTGGGAGAGAAGCAACAGCTTGAAGAATCCCGGCTCTCTCTCAAACACAAAGGGTGTTCAAGAGGTATTTCTTTGCTTTTTGTTCCTCTGTCGGGGAATACTGATCTGGCTGAAGCTGTACAATAGGGGACTGCAGTTCATCTATGAATTACAATGAGAGCCGTATATCTTTCTTGATAACTGGCTTAAACTGTTTTCAGTAGCATTCTTAACCCAAGGTGAATGCGGCAGTACAATGCCACATCAGAATATAGAGGGCACGACTGTAAATCAGGAAATGAAGGCCTGCTATGGAACCAGTAATATCAGTGAGAAATTGCCGCTATGGAGAAGAAATATAAGACAGAGATTGCACAAGGATTGTTTTCTGATTTTGCCAAAAAATAAACTTTGTTTTCTTATAGCATGTTTATTTTCTTACAGCATGGGCCATAGATGGAATGATAAGGTGTTTTTTCTGATTTTGTCTCCATTTAATAACATTATTATTTATTATTATTATTAGCATACTGGATTTATATAGTGCCAACAGTTTGCACAGTGCTTTACAACGTTAGGGCAGACAGTACAGTTACAATACAATTCAATACAGGAGGAATCAGAGGGCTCTGCTCGTTAGAGCTTACAATCTAGAAGGGAGGGCCAAGGGATACAAAATGTAATAACTGTAGGAGATAAGCTGCTAAAGAAAATAAAAGTACAGTTGTTAGGTGGAGGCAGGATAGGCTTCTCTGAAGAGAAATTTTTCAGAAATTGCCTAAAAGTGGATAGAGTTGGATATAGTCAGACAGGTTGGAGTAGGGAATTCCAAAGGATGGGAGAGGCTCAGGATGAGTCCTGGAGGCGAGTATGGGAGGAGGTGATAAGGGAGCTAAAGAGCAGGAGATCTTGGGAGGAACAAAGGGGACAATTTGGTTGGTATTTTGAGTCTAGGTTAGTGATGTAACTGTGGTGCGAGTTGTGGGTGGCTTTGTAAGTTATTTTTCGTATTTTGAATTTCATTTGCTGGGTGAGTGGCAGCCAATAGAGGGGATTGGCAAAGAGGAGGAGCAGACACTGAGCAGTTTGCAAGGTGGATCAGTCTGGCATCAGCATTCATGATGAACTGAAGGGAGGATAACCTATTTAGAGGTAAGCCAATGAGGGACTTTTAGTAGTCGAGGCGAGAGATAACCAGGGAGTGAATCAGAAGCTTTGTGGTCTCATTGGTTACGAAGGGACATATTTTGGAGATGTTGCAGAGGTTGAGGTGGCAAGCTTTGGAAAGTGATTGGATGTTGGACTGAAAGAAGAGTTCAGGATAACACCTAGCACCCTGGCATGTGGGGATGGGTGCAAGTCAGGGGTAAAGGCAGGTGGGGGAGAAAATATTATGAGCTCGGTTTTGGACAAGTTGAGTTTGAGGAAGTGGTGTGATATCCAGACAGATATAGGTGTTGTCAGCATAGACAACAGAGGCGATTCAGTTCGCATGTGTTGCGCTATATAAGTTTCTCACTCACTCAGAAATGATATTGAAAGCCATGGGAGACTATTGGCTGACCCAGGGAGGAGGTGTAGATTGAAAATAGGAGAGGTCGTGGAGAAAGTAGAATTGCAAATGACACTAAAGGTGCGGTGGGATAGGTAGGATGAGAGTCAGCGAAGAGCACAGTCACAGAGACCAAAGAAATAACGTTTTTGAGGAGGAGGGGTTTGTCAGCCGTATCAAAGGCAGCTGAAAGGTCCAGAAGTAGGAGTACAGAATAGTTTCCATTGCTTTTTGCTGTTAGTAAGTCATTTGTGAGTTTTAAAAGAGCAGTTTTTGTGGAGTGTTTTGTGATGAAATCTAGACTGAAAGGGAGCAAGAATGTTATTCTAAATAAGGTGGTCACTCAGTCGGTTGTAGACGAGGCGTTCAAGCAGTTAAGAGGAAAAGGGGGAGCAAGGAAATAGGGCATAGATTGTTATGATTTGTAGGGTCGAAAGGACAGCTTTTTAAATATGGGGGTGACCAGTGCATGTTTTAGATAGTTGAGGAAGATGTCAGAAGAGATAGAGAGATTGAAGTTGTGGGTTAAAGTCAGAGGGTGACCTTAGTATTTGAAAGTGAACAGGGGACAGGTGGTTAGGTGGGCACTATACAGTAAATGAGTTTAGCAACTAGGGTCGAAACAACTAATCTATTATGAAATAAATCGATTACAATTTTCATAATCGATTAATCGGCCAGTAACATAATGGGGTTAAAAAAACTAAAATTAGTCCTTTATAGTACAAAAAAGCAAAATCGCTACTGTAAATACTGTAAATTACTTTCACTGTCCCACAGTAAAAAATTGAACCCCTGAGGCCTCGTACACACGACCGAACATGTCTGCTGAAACTGGTCCGTGGACTGGTCCACGGACATTTTTCCAGCTGACCGGACAGGTTTCCAGCGGACAAAAGTTTCTTAGCATGCTAAGAAACTTGTCCGCTGGAAAGCTGTCCGTCGGACATGTCCGATGGTCAGTATGACTCATGCGTGGAAGCATTGAACTTCCGCGTCAGAGAACGTCGGTGTCGTATACGTCACCGCGTTCTCTGTCCGCGGGGATTTTTGGCTGATGGTGTGTACACACATCAGACCAAAACATCCCAGCGGACATGTCTGATGAAAACGGTCCGAGGACCGTTTTCATCGGACATGTTGGGTTGTGTGTACGAGGCCTCACAGTAGTGATTATTTGCTCTTTTTGTACTTATTTTTGTTTTTTTTAACCCCATTATGTTACTAAATATCTCAGGCCTGGGGTCACACCTGTGTTTTTTTGTGCTTTTTACAGAAACACACTACAGTTCATTTACATGTTTTCCTATGGGACACGTTTATATCCATGATTTTTTTTTCAGCTGCTGCGTATTTGGAAAGGGCAAGGACTTTTTAACGAAAAACTGTGCCATTTGTTTTTTTTTGGCTCAATATACTTCAATGCAGAAGCTGCAGAAAAGCATGTAATGTGTTTTTGCGGCAATTTGTGTTTTGTAATCTGCCCAACAACAAATTGGCCCCCAAAAAAACAAAAATGCAATTTTTTTTAAAGGCTATTATCCGATTAATCGATTAATCGAAACAATAATCAGCCAACTAATCGATTATGAAAATAATCGTTAGTTACAGCCCTATTAGCAACCTTGTCTATAGTAGCAGGTTTGAATAAGGGGAGTGTTGACATTATCAGGACATTTCTGAACTCTAAAGACCTATTCAAACCAGAAACTATGCATCTACTGCACGTTTTTTCATACACATTTGCATGCATTTGATGCACATTTTTATGCATGTGCGTTTTATGTTGGTGAGTGTTTACATGCAATTGCATGTTTGTGATGCAGTGTGCTCTACTTTTTTCACTGCACTGCAATGGTGTGAACTGTGCCTATAATATTACCTACATTTTGGACTGTCTATGCAGTAGGAGTGCAGTCAAACATGCATCCAACTGCATCTGGTGTGAATGGGCCCTAACCAACGCCTCAAGCATTTACAATTTGTACAGAATCCCCGTTAGTGGCTCGGGGTAAGATTTCAATACCAAAAGCGGTATCCAGACTCGGGCTCGCCTCGTAGCATCCATAGGCACAAGTTACTTACCTTGTCCCTGGATCCTGCGATGCATCCCCGCTGTGTGAGTGAGCGGCGTCCTCGCTCGATTCACACAGTGCCTGTGTGCCGCCGATCTCCGTTCCCTGCGACGTTACGACGCACGGGGGCGGAGAACGGCACCAATTTAAAAAAAGTAAATAAACACAATACATACAGTATACTGTAATCTTACAGATTACAGTACTGTATGTAAAAAATACACACCCCCTTTGTCCCTAGTGCTTTGCTCAGTGTTCTGCATGTACTTTTATAAAATAAAAACTGTTCTTTCTGCCTGCAACCAAAAGTGTCCCTTTATTTCAAAAGTGATTTTAAAGCAGCTTGAAAACAGCGATAATAAATTAGAATCACTTGCAGAATTGAGCGATAGCGATTTGTGGGGAAATTCGTCATAAAAAAATAAAAGTAATGACAGCGACAATTCTGCAACTGAGCAAATTTCAGTATTTTTGATTTGATTACAATATTGAATAATTTTTATTATAATTACATTATTATTTGTTATAATTATATATAGTTCTTGATTATATTATAATTAGAAGATTTCTTATAATTTGTTATTGATTCATCCCTGTCCATGCCTTTGGAATCAGAAACCGGCAGACAAAAAAATAAAACGAAACCAAAGCATATATTTTTATTTTACGTCTGGATAGAGTGGAGAAGGTTTGAACCCTTTGTTCGTTTTTTATGGCTATCTGGGACTCCATTAAGAGAAGAGATTCCCCCTCTCTAAGGCCTCATGCACACACAGCTCTTCTCAACGCCATTCTGCTGACAGTAAAAAAGCAATGTTAAAGACGTGCCTACAGCCGCATTTTCAGATATGTTTAGGTGTGTTTTAATGCATTCAGGTGTGTCGAGTGTTTAGGTTTCATTCATTTCATTGGCCAGAATAGCAAAAAAAAAGTCAAAAGCCTGTAAAATGGAAATTTTTTGGAGTTGCATTGTGCATAAGGCCTTAGAACCAATTCAAACCACTAGCTGTATTTACCGTATTTATCGGCGTATACCGCGCACTTTTTTGCTCTTGAAATCAGGGCAAAATCGTGGGTGCGCGATATACACCGATACTCGCTTCCCGCGCTGTGTTTAAACGCGGCCGCCGACATATACCGAGCGCAGTACATTCAGCCATGCTCGGCTCCCCTCGCAGTTATGCGAGAGAAGTATTTTTCATGGCACATCCGCTTTAATTTAAAGCGGTAGTTCACCCTGACCCACATGATGTTACCATCGAGACAGGCATTGTAGCGCGAGCTACAGTATGCCTGTCCCGATTTTTTTAACCCCGTACTCACCTCGTAGTCGTCCATCGTAGATTTCGGCTCCCGCGGGGAATGGGCGTGCCTATGGAGAGGGAGGATGATTGACGGCCGGCCCTGGCACGTCACTCTCCCCGAAGACAGCCGGAGTAGGTCTCGGCTCTTCACGGCGCGTGCGCACAGGCTATGCGCACGCGTCGTGAAGACCAAGCCTATTTCGGCTATTTCCGGAGAAGCGTGACGCGCCAGAGCCGGCCGTCAATCATCCTCCGTCTCCAGAGGCACGCCCATTCCCCGGTATCTTCGATGGACGACTACAAGGTGAGTATGGGGGGAAAAAATTCGGGACAGGCATACTGTAGCTCGCGCTACAGTGCCTGATTTAAAGGTAAAAGAAAAAAATTTTTTTTTTTTCCTGTCGATAGGGTGAACCCCCGCTTTAACAAGCTGAAGTTAGAAGCAGATTGGCTACCATGCACAGCTGCTCCAGATTTTGCACAATCCATTTTTTGTAAATCAACCCCAGTGTCTCAAGGGGGTAAACTAGTGCTGCAGCAAGAGCCTGAAAGCTCTGCTGACCTTCTACAGTAGGGATATGCAATTAGCGGACCTATAGCTGTTGAAAAACTGCAAGTCCCATCATGCATCTGCCTCTGCATGTCATGTTTGTGGCTGTCAGAGTCTTGCTATGCATCATGGGACTTGTAGTTCTGCAACAGCTGGAGGTCCGCTAATTGCATATCCCCGTCCTACAGTGAGGGGGGGGGAAAGTATTTGAACCCCTGCTGATTTTGTACGTTTGCCCACTGACAAAGAAATGATCAGTCTATAATTTTTAGAACGGAAAGACAAATTAAAAACAAAAATATCCAGAAAAACGCATAGATTTTTATATTGTTATGAATTGATTTGCATTTTAATGAGTGAAATAAGTATTTGACACCTTCGCAAAACGTGACTTAGTACTTGGTGGCAAAACTCTTGTTGGCAATCACAGAGGTCAGACGTTTCTTGTAGTTGGCCACCGGGTTTGCACACATCTCAGGAGGGATTTTATTCCACTCCTCTTTGCACATCCTCTCCAAGTCAGTAAGGTTTCGAAGCTGACATTTGATAACTCGAACCTTCAGCTCCCTCCACAGATCCCTCCAAAACTGCAAGGAGAGCTTTTGGCCGGGAATCCCGGCCATGTGTATGCTCCCTTGCAGTTTTTCCGGTGGAAAAACTGCCAAAATCCGCAGGCTTTCTCTTTTCCCATCGGGATTCCCGTCTGACTTTTTCCCGTCGGAAATCCCGAGCGTGTGTACGAGGCATAAGACTCTCAGTTGTATAAGAGGCACTGCTCAATGCTCTATAGACAGATATACCATAGTTACTTCATTCCCACCCTGCATCTCACCATTTGTGATACATCAATTATGTTTGCTTTCATATCTTCCTACAAGCTCGAGGCAAATAGGCTGGAGGGGGGGGGGGTATAAATTATATGTTTTAGTAACTTTACAAGTCTTTATGAACAAATTCCTGGCATGTTACAATATAGAAACAGCACCAGAGTTCCTAATTCCTTTACTTTTTTTAAAAGCAGTTGTTGCACTCCAGCCCGGTGACTGTGCTGTGCTCAGACTAAAATGATATCATCAGTCTGCTGCAAGCAGAATAAAGCATTGCCTCAGTTCCCAACTCACCTGGACTGCATCATTGTAGCCTGCACTTCAAAAAACAGGCTATAACAGGAGGTTGATCAGTGTCAGGCCTCGTACACACGACCAAGTTTATCTGCAAAAACCAGCAAGAAACTTGCTGGGAGATATTTTTTTGCCGAGGAAACCGGTCGTGTGTACATTTTCGTCAAGGAAACTGTCAAGAAACTTGACGAGCCAAAAAGAGAGCATGTTCTCTATTTCCTCGACAGGAATGGAGAAACTTGCCTTGTCGAGTTCCTCGACAGCCTCACAAGGAACTCGACGAGGAAAACGATGTGTTTCGCCCGTCGAGTTCCTCAGTCGTGTGTTCGAGGCTTCAGACGTTTGTGAGCGTAGCCCAAAACTGCACAGGCACCAGGATTTACGTACATGTGCCATACAGCTATGCATCTTTATTCAGCAAATAGCATCTTTCCACTTCAAAGTGGCAGTAAAGCCAAAACATTTAATTTTACCATAATGTATTTCTTGCATTAAAGTGGAGTTCCACCCATAAATATAACATTACATCAGTAGTTTTAAAAAAATGTCATTAGTCCTTTACGAAAAAAAATTTTTTTTTTAGATGCCTTCAAAGTGTTGTTGCTAGGCAGAATAGTTAATCTTCCCACTTCCTGCACCTAGGTGCTTAATGCTTCCTAACCTACACCGCACAGACTCCTGGGAATGTAGTGGGTGTAACATTCCAGGAGTCTGTGCACTCCCCAGTCTCGAAGAATCATGTGACTTGGACAGCACAGGTGCTGAAACCTGATCTGACACTGCTTGTGCAGCACTGAGCATGTGCAAGGCTGAAATCCAGGAAGTCATACAGTCTGGCTTCATGATGCCCACACTTAAGATGGCCCCAGTCAATTTCTATTTTATAAAGTGTCTAAATGCTGTAACAACCTAACAAAACGGACATTAGTTTACAGACTAACTTTACTAGAATACATTAAGCTTGTGTATTACAGGGGTATTTATATTTAAAAAGTTAAATTGTGGCCGGAACTCCGCTTTAAGGTAAAAAAATGTTTAGGTGTCAGCACCCCCCCCCCCTTTTATTTACCTGAGCCCAGATCCAGCACTGTGCATGTCTCTGCAGCTCTTCTCTCCCCTTACTCCTGGGTCTCGCTGGCTTTCCTGGGGTTCCAGGAGCTATTAGCTCCTAGTGCTGTCAATCAAAGCCAGCGACGAGGGAGTGGGGGGTGGGGCCGAGCCGACCGACCAATGGACGTATGGGAAATAAGCTTCCCATGGGGGCACTGGACAGAGGGAAGGGTGCCTAGAGCGCTGGCGGGGAAACCAAAAAGGACGTTTGTGGCCGCTCTGTGCAATACCATTGCACAGAGCAGGCAGGTATAAACATGTTTGTTATTTTGGAAAAAAAATACCTTTTCAATTACTTTAAAAACACAGTATACATTAGATTACAAATCAATTAAATGTGTTTATTGTTTGGGATGCGGCAACAATGGTACACCTAATTACATGGGTGCTCTTTTCAACATAGTATAATTTTACTTTAATAGGATACAGACATGTGTAATTGCTCTGTAGTTTAAAAGAGTAATTACAAGGAACAATACTGTAGTATGGTATAAACAATCATTTAAGGAATAAAAAGACATCAGTCTGCAGTAGTCCAATGATTAAACCCCTGTTTCTCTGAAGAAACCCGATGTCCACATCAATCAGTACACTGTCCATTGTAGCCAATTAATAAACACATTGCAACAACATATTAACAAAAGAACGTTATTATCATCTGATTAAGCAACAGAACATAACAATTAACCGTTTCATAATGGCTAGGTCAATAAAATAATCAGTTCCATGACCTATTCAATTCGTTAGCAAAATGCTCCCCGGTAATTTTAATTAGGAACCTTTCAAAGAGTTTATATAAGAAGCATTTCAAAGTTTCGAAGTGACAAGTTTGTATCATCTTGCCTGCTTGTCTCCCCTCTTCTTTTTAAATTTAGACGCCATCTACTTCAGCCTCTCTCAACCAGGGTCCTGTGGAATCCTAGGGTCCCCCAGAGGTTATTGGGGTTCTCAAAGGCTAGCAAAGAGAAATTTCCTAATATATAAGTATAAAACTGATACCAATTACCTTTTACGCTATCTGTAAGAATGGCATTCTTCACATTGACCACCAATGTAAGGTGCCTTCTTCCCACTGACAACCAATGTAAGGGGGGATTCTTCTCCCTGACCTCCAATGTAAGGGGTATTATTCCCACTAACTTCCAATGTACAGAGCATTCTTTACACTGACCACCAATGTACGGAGCATTCTTTCCACTGACCACCACTGTAAGGGGGTATTCTTCCCACTGACCACCAATGTAATGGGGCATTCTTCCCACTGACCACCACTGTAAGGGGGCAACTTCCCAATGAACAACAATGTACTGTAAGGGGCATTATTCCCACATGGACCACCAACGTAAAGGGCATTCTTTCCACTGACCACTACTGTAAGAGACATTCTTCCCACTGAACATCAATGTAAGGAGCTTTATTTCCACTGACCACTAACATAAGGAGTTTTCTTCCCACTGACCACCAATGTAAGGGTTGCATTCCTCCCACGGACCCCCAAAGTAACAGGCATTCTTTCCACTGACCACCAATGTAAGGAGCTTTGTTTCCATTGACCACCAATGTAATGGGAATTCTTCCCACTGACCATCAATGTAAGGCACATTCTTCCCACTATCTTTATAAGAGGGGCATTCTTCCCCTGACCATCAATGTAAGAAGCTTTCTTTTCACTGACCACCAATGTAAGGAACTTTCTTCCCACTGACCACCAACGTAGGAAACTTTCTTCCCACTGACCACCAATGTAGGGAACTTTCTCAAGCTTTCTCTAATGCCGCGTACACACGATCAAATTTTCCGTTGGAAAAACCTTGGATTTTGCTCAAGCTTGGCTTGCATAAACACTGTCAAGAACGCGGTGACATACAACACTACGATGAGCCGAGAAAATGAAGTTTAATGCTTCTGAGCATGCGTCAAATTGTTTCCGAGCATGCGTTGGAATTTTGCGCGTCAAAATTGCTACAGAGTATCGGATTTCCCAATAGGAATTTTTTACGTCTGAAAATTTGAGAACCAGCTCTCAATCTTTTGTTGGCGGAAATTCCGACAGCAAAAGTCCGATGGAACATACACATGGTAGGAATTTTCGTTCAAAAGCTCACATCGGACTTTTGCTGTCGGGATATTAGAGGACCAAGAACAGCTACAAAAATCTAAAACTCATGGCTACATTCCCTTGGTTTTTCTGATAATAGACAAATGTGCATCAACCTTTGCTTGTGGACAAAAACATATTGATATATGACCTCCTGTTCTGCTTTTTTGGCTCAGTGATATTACGATAAAAAAAAAAAACAGACCTTGTTTGATTGGCACATGAATATACTGTATGTAAAGCATATATGTAGAATGCAATCCGTCTGCAGAAGGTTTACCAAGCCAGCAAGTGAGTGAACATGCCAAAACCTAACCGAAACTATGAAATTAGTCTCAAACCATCCGCATTTAGTAATCTAATTTGAAAACAATGTTAATGGAACTAACCAATTATCATTTCCCTTTAACCTTTCAAGGATTTTGGCAATGAGATCTCTTTTTTATAACCATAGCATGGTGACTCTGCTCTATCAAAACAGCACACTTTGGATTAGAGCTCACACTTAAGTGAATTGCTGATTTATCCTGAAATTTCACATATTGGAAAGATAAGGCCGATCTTTTTACAAATAATTTTATGCTAATAATATTGGTGTTTTTAAAGAATGCCGCATGTAAAATTAATGTTCCTGATAGTAAAAACATTTGACAGATTCTCATGTCTCTCAGGGACTCGCCAGATAGATCTTTGCTCCTACATTTCTATTTGTCCACCATTCTGCCAATTTTAAAATGAATCTAGTTTACATTATTTGAATGCAACAGAAGCAGTGGGGTTCAGCCCTATAGCAGGAATATTGAGACTACATGGTGAGCACAGACTAATGTGGGCAGAAACTAAATAAGATACCATGATGGACAGGAACTGAATAAAACGCTAGGATCAGCAGCAACTGGCTAGGACTTCATTGTGGGCTGGATCTGACTAAGACTTCATGGTGGGCAGCAACCAAGGTCCATGGTGGGCAGCAACCAAGGTCCATGGTGGGCAGCAACCAAGGTCCATGGTGGGCAGCAACCAAGGTCCATGGTGGGCAGCAACCAAGGTCCATTGTGGGCAGCAACCAAGGTCCATTGTGGGCAGCAACCAAGGTCCATTGTGGGCAGCAACCAAGGTCCATTGTGGGCAGCAACAAAGGTCCATGGTTGGCAGGGACTAACTAGGACCCAATGGTGGACATGAACCGACTAAGCTTCCATAGTGGGTACAAACTAAGACTCCTTGGTGGACAGGAACCAACTAAGACTTCATGATGGGTAGAAGGCAACTAAGACTCCATTCTGGGCACCAAAGTGGACAGGGTCCAAGTGGTGAACTATGTATGACTAAATAAATGATATAAGAAGACAGAGAGTGGCTTAACGCCTTACATCCAATATCATTTTCATGAAGATCGGCCCCCTTAAATTCTCATTCAAAAACAAAACTAAATACCTTTTAAGATGTTTATAAAATCCTTTCCTACCTCCAGCTGTCCGGAATCTACTCGTGCTCCATGGAGACATGAAGGAAAGATCCCATTGGAAGCGAGTCTGAATCTATAGGAAAAAAAATACAGTGGTTAAACATTAAAAATACCTACTGAAATGAGACTTCAATGTAAATTACAGGTAACAAGTAAAATCACAACAGAGATATTTTGTAAATGTTGCCAATAAATCAGAACATCAAATTTAGCTTTAATCCACCGTTAAGTAAGACCTCATACATTGCTTCTGCATGGTTAAAGGGTCTCCAGTTATACAATTCTGTATGTACTGTGCAATCACCTTTTCAGGTTCTAACTAGTTGGCGCAAAGCTGTAATGGCTTAAAACACCACACTTTTACAAGTTCAGATTCTGAGCAATTTAGAAAACAAGATAATGGCACTCACAGTAGCTAAAGGTAAAAATGTATTGGATAGCTCAGTCTAAAGTTTCAGTGAGAGATCCTGCCTAAAAATCAGACAATTACTGCTGTGTTGTTGTTTTATTGCAAACCCATGGTGCTCTGAAAATCCTTTGTCATGCATTATATGCTTATTTGTAAAACATTGTACTTACGGTAAAGAAACACATACAGAAAACAGTATAAACGTTCGTAAATAAAAATAAAACAAAATCTGTTTTAGTTTCTCTTTTCATCAAATACTGGAATTACTGCATTAGATTTAAGCCCATTGTCTTTTGCTGCATTTATTTAAATGATCAATTTCTCAAGTACTTTCAGCTCTGCAGAAAATTTTTAGTTGAAACAAATAACTATGTGCTGATCAGACCAATACCAAATGCCTGAACTCAGCTCCGGCATAATCAGGTTACTGAGCAGATAATAAAGGTCATTATTCTTATGCTGTGTGTATAGACAGGAAGTATTTACATATAAAAGTGCATAGCTTCTACCGTAACCCTTGTTATCATTTTTTTCCCACAAGACTCACACATTTACACCTAAGATTCAATTTGATAAATATGCCAATTATAGGTTAAAATTATAAATTGATACCTTAAAATATATGCAAACCCAGTTAATAAAATCACATACAACTTGTAACATGTTGATGTAATTGCAAAAGAAAATTACATTATTTTTAACATGGAATTTTGATTAAAATAACACCTTCTGATCCACAATGGTCTTTGTTCAGTCACTTCCTGTGATAGAAGGTCACCCTCTGTCCTGTCTCACATCTGTATTCCTGCACTGTCAGCCTGTCACATGGAGACTACAAGTAGCTGTATCCAATGGCCCATTGTTGTCACTATCAGGAAACCCACCCTGAGAAATGTCATTGGTGGAACCCTCTGCACCTGGCACATGTGCTTATGGAAAGATCAGTAACCACCAATTGTGAATTAAAAAATGAACTGTTCTTCCTGCTGTCGTATCCATACTCTTCTAGTGCACATAATGCCTGTGATCATAGTTTCTACAATTCTCTCCTGAACATACTGCCCCTGCTTTGGACTCCTCCACAGACCATACTGTTCATTGTCATACCCGTTACACTTATTTCCTACACATACTGCCCATTGTCATACCCTTCACACTTCTTTCCTACACATACTGCCCATTGTCATACCCTTCATACCCCTTTCCTACACATACTGCCCATTGTCATACCCTTCATACCCCTTTCCTACACATACTGCCCACTGTCATACCCTTCACACTCCTTTCCTACACATACTGCCCATAGTCATACCCTTCACACTCCTTTCCTACACATACTGCCCATAGTCATACCCTTCACACTCCTTTCCTACACATACTGCCCATAGTCATACCCTTCACACTCCTTTCCTACACATACTGCCCATAGTCATACCCTTCACACTCCTTTCCTACACATACTGCCCATTGTCATACCCTTCATACTCCTTTCCTACACATACTACCCATTGTCATACCCTTCATACTCCTTTCCTACACATACTACCCATTGTCATACCCTTCATACTCCTTTCCTACACATACTGCCCATTGTTATACCCTTCACACTCCTTTCCTACACATACTGCCCATTGTTATACCCTTCATACTCCTTCCCTACACATACTGCCCATTGACATACCCTTCACACTCCTTTTCTACACATACTGCCCATTGTCATACCCTTCATACTCCTTCCCTGCCCGGCCTGTCAGTTTAGGTGGACGTGTCTTGGTAGGTTTGGAGTTATGCCATACTCTCAATTTTCGGATGATGGATTGAACAATGCTCTGAGATGTTCAAAGCTTGGGATATTTTTTTTATAACCTAACCCCGCTTTAAACTTCTCCACAACTTTATCCCAGACCTGTCTGGCACTTTTATATCATATTTTTTTTCACAATGGTTTGTTAACTGTAGTGCCAGCAGCTGCATCCTTTGAGACTATTCTGAGTGCCGTATTCTCATTAATAGAAGAACAGGAGAGGAGCCTGAACAACTGTGCAAGACTAAAAGTAAGATTGATGTACAACTTTAAGCATAAAATAAATAAAGAGGAGAAAAAAAAATATTGGCAACAGGAAAAGGAAACCATAAATTGTAAAAATAAAAACACTTCCCCCACCCTTGTTCACTACAAAGCAACAGAAGGAAGAGTCAAGCACGTTATCCAACTCCAATTTTCCAAAAGTAGAAAAGTCTAATGTCTAAGTTCGCTGTGCAGGCTGAATCGATTCCAGGTACGATTACCCCTAAGAGTGCTGGGAGCACAATCTTCAGCTCTTGTTGGGTCAGCTTGCTCTGTGACACAGTTTTGCATCTTCCACTAGAATAGGCAATTACTGTACACGTGTTGTTTTATCCATCATACCAGATTGGGGGGGGGGGGGGCTGTAATACAAGTGTGTTGGGGCAAGTAGAGATGTTTGCACTGAGGGTAAAGACATATGGATATACACTATGGTTCCTATAAAAATGTATCACACCTTGTTGTATTGTCATAGAATACACCACAGCTGAAAACTGATAGGCTACAAAATATTATAACTTTTGGTCTTAAATAAAAGAATGTAAAAAAAAAAAAAAAAAAAAAATGTTTCTTTAAAAAAGGTCTTGCGTTTACATACAGTACAGACCAAAAGTTTGGACACACCTTCTCAATCAAAGAGTTTTCTTTATTTTTATGACTATGAAAATTGTAGATTCACACTGAAGGCATCAAAACTATGAACACATGTGGAATTATACATAACAAAAAAGTGTGAAACGACTGAAAATATATTTCATATTCTAGATTCTTCAAAGTAGCCACCTTTTGCAGCAGACACATCTCTAGAACTGGTAAGAGGAGACTGTGTGAATCAGGCCTTCATGGTAGAATATCTGCTAGGAAACCACTGCTAAAGAAAGGCAACAAGCAGAAGAGACTTGTTTGGGCTAAAGAACACAAGGAATGGACATTAGACCAGTGGAAATCTGTGCTTTGGTCTGATGAGTCCAAACTTGAGATCTTTGGTTCCAACCCCTGTGTCTTTGTGCGACGCAGAAAAGGTGAACGGATGGACTCTACATGCCTGGTTCCCACCGTGAAGCATGGAGGAGGAGGTGTGATGGTGTGGGGGTGCTTTGCTGGTGACACTGTTGGGGATTTATTCAAAATTGAAGGCATACTGAACCAGCATGGCTACCACAGCATCTTGCAGCGGCATGCTATTCCATCCGGTTTGTGTTTAGTTGGACCATCATTTATTTTTCAACAGGACAATGACCCCAAACACACCTCCAGGCTGTGTAAGGGCTATTTGACCAAGAAGGAAAGTGATGGGGTGCTGCGCCAGGTGACTACCTCTTGAAGCTCATCAAGAGAATGCCAAGAGTGTGCCAAGCAGTAATCAAAGCAAAAAGTGGCTACTTTGAAGAACCTAGAATATGAAATATATTTTATTTATTTTTATATTTAGTTTTGATGCCTTCAGTGTGAATCTACAATTTTCATAGTCATGAAAATAAAGAAAACTCTTTGAATGAGACGGTGTGTCCAAACTTTTGGTCTGTACTGTATATGTTAAAACCCCACTTCGCAGAAAGGAAAAACCCTCCTTTGCAGTGGAGGTTGACGTTTGAATGGTTTGTAGTGAAAAGATAATGCTGGGCTCATAGGATTAACTGGTATTGCTATCTTAGGGTATTGATGTTGATGTAAATTATCTGGTTTCTGGGCTTTTACACACCAGAGGATCTCCCACAATCTCCTTGGCTTGTAGTGCAACGTAATGGGAACCGATATTAAAGCACCACACCATCCAGATACAATTTTACTCCATTAAAGTAGCCAACACAGTTCAGGGGTCCAAGGGTGCCCTTTTCAACTGACTGACCTCTAAAACGTGTTGCCTACTTTTCGGATTGTCCCCCTGACATTTATTGGAAAAAAAGTTGTATCTGAACCTCTTAGCAGTGGTGTGGTGCTTTAGTTTCAATTCTCATTTGCAGTGGGGCTGCCTTTGCAAGGGTTAAAAAACTATCTAAGAGGCTGAAAAAAGCAGTTTAACTGGTTTGATTCCACCCCCCACATTCCTTACGTTAAGACAGTGGACTATCTTTTGGTGTCCTCATGATTCAATGATGTCAGAGAACCACTGGCAGAACGTAGGGGAGATGAGACTTGCAAGATGGGGGGTGGAGGGGGACCAGTCTCACAGTGCAGAGGGAGCCTGTGGGGAGCATCAGATCAAATAAGTTAAACTGCCTTTTGCGTTCTAGACCTGAATGATAATTTAACCTCTGCAGTGCAAGGGAGAATTTTTCCTTTTATGTTAAACTTCAAAGTGGAACCAAAGTCTGGGGACAAAGTCAAAGTCTGGGGACTTCAAAAATCCAACATCCCTCACTAACATTTTCTACCTTGGTTGTTTTGTGCACCAGGCTGTGGCTGTCTTCATTGGCCGGTGCAGGATGTCAAACCTGCGCATCCGCAGGAATTCAGTCATGCCAGCACACAAGAGCTGTGCCGGAATGTAAACAATGCTGCACTTGCGTAGCTCAATGTACATTCCAAAGAAGACTGCGAGCAGGCAGGTAGGTTTATCTTATTTCAATAAAGAGCCTGCCTGCTCACATTTTAAGCTGAGACTTTAGTTCCACTTTGGGAATGTGGAGTTGTCCTTAGCCTACATGTACAGATCTGAAGGGCATGTTAGGTATAATTGAAATTGCATTTTAATAATATATATCTGTGGTATTTGACCCTCTGCCTGCTCTGTGTTTGGGGAAGCTGTCCCCCAGGTAACACCTTTGGGCTGTGACAATAGTAGACGCTCCGAAATACAGTATTTAGAAAGGAAGGCAGGCAAGTCTCATGGCTTCCTACAAGATTTACGTATTTCACTTTTTTTATATGTCGGCATGTGAGGGATTTCTAAGGTAAAAGTACCGACAGGGATATTAAATTTCATGTGTGACATCAACTTTGTGTCAGATTCTGCTTTCTTAAACACTTTCAGTTTTTGAGGTAAATGATTCCTTTCACTTTATACTTGGTAACTCCAGGAGTAAATGCATGCATTCAAGGCAGCTGTGGGAAATCACTGTACTCCCAGCTTCACTGCTACCAATCAAGACATCATACATTAGGATCGGCTCTCCTAGTGATTCTATTTCCTGTTAATGGAGTGTAGTACAGGGCAGGGGCAGTTTAAGAAATTCTACTTGGCCAGACTATGCACATATTCCTAACAAGGAGTTAAAGGGCATTAACACAAACCCTCACTGACTTCTGTAGTTGCAGGCACTGTGGAGCTATTCATTTCTAAAGTTTGCAGTAGAATTACTAAAGTCACAAGAAGATGTTGAAATATATTGCACTGTAACCAATAGGCTATGTATGGGATCACATTAACTAAATTATATGTACCATGGCCCAATAGTGTACTTGGAGCTGAGAAGGGTGGGGGGTTGAGGCTGTAGCATTGCACCAGGTACCACTCACATAGTACTGCCACGAACAATGCTTAACACATGCTGGATGTTAATATGGGCCTGGATGGATTGGCATACTGCGGGAGACAGTGTCCTCCACTTCCGTAATCTTACCAATTGCCACACTGGAATGCAACAATGTTGCTTTCCAATGACAGAGCATGAAAGCAAGAGGAAGGCAGGCGGTTCTCACACAGGTAGGTGTGGCACAAATTAAACTATACGACATGCTGATGTTCCAACAGACTGACACCTGTGAAGTCCATCGTTGTCATCTTCTCCCTGGCTCCTTCCGGGTACTAGTCATCAGCCGTCATAATTGGCCAATGCAGGGTGACATCACTCTTGTGCCCAATTGTCCAAACAGTGGTTGAGGTTATGTTGACCAAACTATAATGCTTAACTACAGTAGAGAAAAGTTATATAATTAAATGGTCCTGTTTAAAAGTTTGCATACCCTTAGTTCTTAATATAGTGTATAGTGTATAGCACTCTTCAGCATCAATGACGACTTATTTGTGAATGAGGCTCCATTTTATTTTTTATAGAAACAAGTTAAAACTAAAGGCACAAGCACCTAGTGCATTACCACAAAACATTAATTCAATATAAAAAATAAAAAAAATCGATAAAAAATGGATACTCACAAGATGGCAAGAAATTGTAGGCCAAAAAATACACAATGCCTAACATTTTTTGCCATCTTGTGAGCATCCATTTTTTATTGAATACATTTTATGTGGTAATGTACTAGGTGTTTGCAAGGAGAGGGCAGCATCCACTCAGTTCTTTGGCATTACTGTTGCCCTTGTTGTTTTACACCACAGAAGACCTCATGGCGCTGGAAGTGACTGCTCTCTATTTTTTTTATGTTGTGTGGTAAAGTTGCCATTGGTCTTGGCAAAAAGCCTCAAGATCCTGTAAATTATTTGGTTGTCTAGCATTAACTGCATGTCTGGAATCTCCCCAAAGTTGCTTAGTGATGTTGAGGTCAGGAGATTGTGATGGCCACTCCAGAACCTTTAACATTTTGCTGCTGCAACCACTAAAAGGTCAACTTGGCCTTATATTTTGGACTATTGTCTTGTTTTTAAAGAGGAGGTCCCACAGGGAGAAAAAAAAAATATTAAAAGCCAGCAACTACAAATACTGCAGCCGCTGACTTTTAATAAATGGACACTTATTTAGGAATTCAGGAACTTAAAGCAGTTTGGCATATTACAAGCAGACTCTTTTGTGGCATTGGTGCAGCAACAAGGGCTAACATTTTACAAATTCTGCCAGGGGTATATAAACCACAGGGCTGGTTGAGGTATCCTTAGGAGCCATTTTAAGATTTGAGGGGTATCTATATCCTAAATCCTATTGAATTCCTTCCTAAGCTTCCAAATATTACCACTATGGGTTTGGTTCATGTTCACACAGACAATGCTGCAGGACATGGTCAGTTTATAGTCCATAGGTCCTTCAGTTTATAGTCCATATAAAACGATTATAGCAATGTGACCAGGTTGTGTAACCATAAAATGTCCATCCACAAATGGAAGCCTCCACAAAGATTGGAAGCAAAATCCAGCAGGAGCTCCAGAGTATAAAAGAGAAGAGAAACGCTTCTAATAAGTTGCTAAATGTTATACCGTCATTAACTGGTTAACGCCCGCCGCATGTACATGTACGTCCACAGAATGGCACGTACAGGCATATGGGCGTACATGTACGTCCCCGCCTTTCCGCGGGTCGGGGGTCCGATCGGGACCCCCCCCCGGTACATGCGGCGGTCTGTAACCCGCGGGGAAGGATCCGGGACGACGGCGCGGCTATTCGTTTATAGCCGCTCTGTCGCGATCGTTTCCCGGAGCTGAAGAACGGGGAGAGCCGTATGTAAACACGGCTTCCCCGTGCTTCACTGTGGCGGCGGCATCGATCGAGTGATCCCTTTTATAGAGAGACTCGATCGATGACATCAGTCCTACAGCCACACCCCCCTACAGTTGTAAACACACACTAGGTGAACCCTAACTCCTACAGCGCCCCCTGTGGTTAACTCCCAAACTGCAACTGTCATTTTCACAATAAACAATGCAATTTAAATGCATTTTTTGCTGTGAAAATTACAATGGTCCCAAAAATATGTCAAAATTGTCCAAAGTGTCCGCCATAATGTCGCAGTCACAAAAAAAATCGCTGATTGCCGCCATTAGTAGTAAAAAAATTTTTTTTTATAAAAATGCAATAAAAATATCGCCTATTGTGTAAACGCTATAAATTTTGCGCAAACCAACCGATAAACGCGTATTGCGATTTTTTTTTACCAAAAATATGTAGAAGAATATGCATCGACCTAAACTGAGGAAAAAAAAAATGTTTAGATATATTTTTGGGGGATATTTATTATAGCAAAAAGTAAAAAATATTGCATTTTTTTCAAAATTGTCGCTCTATTTTTGTTTATAGCGCAAAAAATAAAAACCGCAGAGGTGATCAAATACCACCAAAAGAAAGCTCTATTTGTGGGGAAAAAAGGACGCCAATTTTGTTTGGGAGCCACATCGCACGACCGCGCAATTGTCTGTTAAAGAAACGCAGTGCCGAATTGTAAAAACCCCTTGGGTCATTTAGCAGCATATTGGTCAGGTCCTTAAAGGGGTTAAAGCAAGTTGCCATTTTTTTAACCTAAGGTTAAATAACCTATGGGGCCTACACACGATCAGTTTGGACCGATGAAAACGGTCCTTCAGATCGTTGTCCTCTGGTTAACCTATCGTGTGTACGAGGCCTTAAAAACGATTGTGTGTGGGCTCCAGAGCATTTTTCACGATGTAAAAAATGGCCATTAAAAATTTAGAACATGCTCTAATTTTTACGACGTTTTTAACGTTGTTGATTTTAAAGTCGTAAAAAATGGTCGTGTGTGGGCTTTAACGTTGTGAAAAAAAACGCTCGGAAGCAAGTTATGAGACAGGAGCGCTTGTTCTGGTAAAACTAGCGTTCGTAATGGAGATAGCACATTCATTACGCTGTAACAGACTGAAAAGCGCGAATCGTCTTTTACTAACACGAAATCAGCTAAAGCAGCCCCGCATGGAACTTCCCCTTTATAGTGCTGTCGTAAGTGTTGTACGTCACCGTGCTCTGCTATAGCATTTTTTTTTCACGATCGTGTGTAGGCAAGGTCGTTTTAACGATCGAGTTGAAAAAAAGAATCGTTTTTTTTCTAGACCATTAAAAATTTCATTTTTTCAACCCGAAAAACGGTCGTGTGTACGCGGCATAAGCCTTTCTGGCCAGGACCCAAGCTAAGTCTGTGAATCCTCTTCACCAACCATAGTTAAGCCTTTAATTAATAATGTACTCTCTTTTAATTATGCTTGTAAATGAAGAATAGTTTTGTAGAAAGCTTAATGGTTAGCAAGTTAAAGAGCCGTACAAAACACTAATAATTACATGAATGATAACGTGTTTATTGGTCGGTATTACAAAACCGCATGCAGACGGCTATGAGGCCACTAAAAGTCCTTGCTGCCTACTTCGCTTTCTTTAATATCAGTAAGCTTGGCATACTTCCATCTGAGGAGAAGCTGCAACTGCTCCATTACTTACTACTGTAGCTGGTCTGTAATGCCGCGTACACACGACCGGTCCATCCGATGAGAACGGTCTGATGGACCGTTGTCATAGGTTAACCAATGAAGCTGACTGATGGTCAGTCGTGCCGACACACCGTCGGTTAAAAAAATGATCGTGTCATAACGCGGTGACGTAAAACACGACAATGTGCTGAAAAAACGAAGTTCAATGCCTCCAAGCATGCGTCGACTTGATTCTGAGCATGCGTGGATTTTTAACCGATGGACATGCCTACTAACGATAGTTTTTTTTCTATCGGTTAGGTATCCATCGGTTAAATTTAAAACAAGATTTCTTTTTTTTAACCTATGGATAAATAACCGATGAGGCCCACACACGATCGGTTTGGTCCGATGAAAATATTTGGGAGCCCCCCTCCCCCTTACACAGTCATTCACTGGGAAGACCAGTGTACTGCTATTTTTTTATGTTATCACTTAAAAAATATATATATATTTGTACAAGTTTTTTTTATAAGTACAGTATACACAAACACTTTGCTTTTGAGTTCTATTTTAAACTGTATGGGTTGGTTTACAAGGTGAGGGATCACATATACTTGAATTTTTATTATTATTATAATTGGATTATGTCATATACCCACAAACCAGGGGGGTAAATGTCAAAATCAGCTCCCATCTAATAAACCTAGGCAGTGAAACAACCACTTGTGTCTTTTAAAAGAAAACGGGTCCAAACAAATACTTTTCTATGTTTTCTAATGTTTAGAACTCTTATTATACCCTGTAGCATCCCAACAATTTTGGCTCAGTCTCCCAAGCTTAGGAAGAGGATGGTGAGGGGTGCCAAGCCTAACATTGGCTTTATTGAGACCACAAGAGGAAGAAAGTCAGGTCTGTGCAGGCCCATAATATTGTATCACCATGCCTGTCTAGGAAGCAAAGCTCATAAAAGAGCTATGGGATCTACAGTTTATATTTTTTTTAAAGCAGACTGCATTCTTCAGACAGACACAGAATCGCTTTAAATTACATCTAGTAGTAGTTAGTCACATTCAACTGTAATGTTGAAGATGTTCTATAGCTTATCCAAGCCACCTCCTCAGTTCTGAGTGTCAGGAAAGTTGTATCCCATGTTCAGTGATGTGTTTAGGTTTTGTGGTGCCCTAGGCCTGATTAAACTTGTGCACCCCCTAATTGAAATAAGACACACCCCTTCCTGTCAAGGCCACACCCATTGTTGTTTAAGACCCGCCCTGAAATTTTTGAGTGGGGAAACTAGTTCTGAGGGCCTGGGGGGCAATGGATTCCCCTAATTTGCATAGATTTCCTCTCACTTCCTGTTTGGCTATGGTGGAGGAAGTGAAGGGAAATCTTTGCAATGGGACAGGGATGGTAAAAAATAAACTGACAGGGGCTATAACCCTCCCTTACTCTATCCAAAATGAAAAAAAAAAAGTGTTGGCTATAGTTCTACTTTAAGCACAAATTTCTGATAATTTTATGGAGAGGACTAAAAAGATATAACCATGCCAATGGTGCAGCAGAAAACATATGAGGCACAGTGAGGCAGGTTTGTGGTCCAGCATGATAGGACAGTCAAAAAAAAGAGTCCCCCCCCCCCCTCACAGTTGTGGAATGCCGGATACCGGCATACCGGAAGCAGTGCAGACACTTTATTGGGGTGCTAGACTAATTTGCCTAACAGTGTAGTGCAAGCCGGCGGGGACTCTTTTCGTGCTGCCCCCTTGCAAAGTGCTGCCCTAGGCCTGGGCCTTGTTGGCCTAGGCCAGGATACAGCGTTGCCCATGTTATGTCCTGAGGCTCCAATGATTGTCCTAGAAATCCACACCTCCCAACATTTTTGAATTATGCAAGTTCTCTTTGCCACAACGGTGAAGGGCAAAGCAGGATATGTTTCTGGTGGGCACATTATTTTAGGTCTTGTTATATTAAACAGAATTGCCCCATGAGGCTGGGTTCACACTACCGTATAGAGCGGCTCACAGCAGGGGTCCGATGTGTCCCGTTTCAACGTTTCAGGTCTGATTTCGGTCCGAATTTTGGGCTGAATTCGAACCTAAAAACGGACCAAGACGCACAGGACTCCTGTGAAATTCACTCCGGAACCACTCCGGAGATGTGTGAACCGGCTCCATTGAAAGCCAGTCACAATCTCTTGACATGCGAATTGGATGCAAACAAAAGTAGCTTGAAGCAGCTTGATGCAACCAGGTCCGGACTGTCCATAGGGCACGCACGCATATGCTCGGTAGGCTGGGGCCGCATGTCTTCAGAAGAGCTGGCAAATGCAGGTGTCCTTAACCCCCGCGCTGTGGACCAGTACCGGTCTGCAGCCTGTTGATGACCGGGCCGCACAGCGGGAGGTAAACGGCAGCCACGGTCCAGACAGGGCCAACACAGTCCACAGTTGCCGCTCACCTCCCGCTATGCCGGTGTCTCCTCTTCCGGCTCTCCCATTACCCAACTATGTCATCCTATCAGCAGATCTGCACAGAGATCGGAGCCTTTTCATAGTAACAAGCGGGTACAGGAGAGGAGTCTGCACTATTGTACAAGACAGAAGGCAAGGCTTTCCACTTAATTGTTTTTTTTTTATCCGATTATTGGTTTCAAAACACAAAATACAAAACAACATGCATTGGTTATGGCTGATACAAGAGGTGGCCAATACACGGGACACATTGACTGGGAAACAGATACAGAACAAGATAGAGAACTTGGGTCACCATAAAAAATACAACAGGTTGGCTCCTGGGGTGATAATTTGGCACATGTCCTGATTGCACAAACCTAGATAGGGCATTATATTATGAGCAGTATACGGTCAGCTGTAGACCTGAGGTATTCTAGATATAGAGTTCACTTGAGTGTACATCAGAAGTTGTGTTTGGGTCCGCTAGCCATTTGGACCAGACCTTGTAGTATTTTCGGGGGTAGCCTCTGCTGACATATGTGTCCTTGTAGAGGGGTAGGCTGTTAAGCAGTTGTTTCCAGAGGGAAAGAGGAGGGGGGAGTGGGCTTGAGCTAGCTAAGGGTTATGGCTTTGCGGGCATAGATTAGAAGTAACCCAACTAAAGTGCGCTCCGCTACTGTGAGGATCAGCTGATCTATTAAGCTTAATATGCAGATGGACATAGAGGGTTGAAGTGGTATGGCGGTGATCTGCTTAATGACGTTTAAGATATCTTTTCAGTTTCCACCTTTTACTGGGGGCAGGTCCAGAAAATATGAGCAAAGTCCCCGGAGTCCCCCCCCCCCCGCAACGCCAGCACCCAGGGGGAGAATCAGGGTTCATTTTGTGTAATCTGTGTGGGGTAAAGTACGCAAGGTGGACCATCTTGAACTATAGCAAATGGTCTCTTATGCCCTGTGAGTGAGTGAATTACTGTATTTATCGGCGTATACCGCGCACTATTTTGCCCTGAAAATCAGGGCAAAATCGTGGGTGAGCGATATACGCCAATACCCGCTTTCCCGCCACGAGTTTGAATACTGCGCCGGCATATACCGAGCGCAGTACACTCGTGTATCTTCGGGCAGTCTCGGCGCCTCTCGCACTGACGTCCTGAGCGTACAGGACGTTAGCGTGACAGTTGCCGAGCCTGCCCGAAGATACACGAGTGTACTGCGCTCGGTATATGCCGGCGCAGTATTCAAACTCGTGGCGGGAAACAAGCGGGGAGGACGCGAGGACGCCGCAGAAGGACGCCGGACCCGCCGAAGAGGACACCCGACCCGCCGAAGAGGACACCCGACCTCGCCGAAGACGGACGCTGGACCCGCCGAAGAGGACACCCGAAGCCGCAGAAGGACGCCGGACCCGACGAGGCCGCCGATGGACGCCGCGCAAGACACCAAAACTAAGTACAAAAAAACAAAAAACTTTTTTTCCCACAGGATTGGGGGCCACTTTAGGGGTGCGCGGTATACGCGGGAGCGCGTTATACCGCGATAAATACGGTACTTATATAGCGCTACAAATGCAAACTGAATCGCCTCAAGGCGCTTGGCATCCATTTTCCTTCAGTTTAATCCTCAGAATAGATGGGTCCTTAGTTTTTTTCTGAAGGCCAGGTGATCAATTTCCACTTGGATATTAGTTGGTAAAGCGTTCCATAGTCGAGGTCCTTGAACTGAAAAACAACGTTCTCCTTTGGTCTTATATCGGGCTTTGGGAATTTGTAATAATTTTTGGTCAGTTGATCCAAGAACTCGATTTGGGTTTTGTCGTTTTATTTTCTCACTTAAATATAGGGGCGCGCTTCCGTGTACACATTTGTGCGTTATGCATAAGGCCTTGAAAGTGACTCGGTCCTTTATGGGCAGCCAATGGAAGGATCTCAGGGACGGGGTGATTGGTTCCCAGGGTTTTTTCCCTGTTACCAGTCGAGCTGCCATGTTTTGGATGATGAGCCGGGCGAGTTGGTACTTTGGGAGTCCGAGGTAAAGGGCATTTGCATAATTCAATCCGGAGTTAATGATTGACCCTACCACTACTGCTGTGTCTTCTTTAGGGATGAAGGGAGCCACTCTTTGTAGGAGCCGTAGAAGATGGTGTACACACGATCGGTCAATTCGATGAGAACGGTCTGATGGATTTTTCCATCAGTTAACCGATAAAGCTGACAGATGGTCAGTCGTGCCTACACACTATCGGTTAAAAAAAATTATCGTGTCAGAACGCGGTCATGTAAACCACGTACGACGGCACTATAAAGGGGAAGTTCAAATCCAATGGCGCCACCCTTGGGGCTGCTTTAGCTGATTTTGTGTTGGTAAAAGACGTTTCGCGCTTTTCTGTCCGTTACAGCGTGATGAATGTGCTATCTCCATAACGAACGCTAGTTTTATCAGAACGAGCGCTCCCGTCCCCTAATTTAGTCTGAGCATGCGTGGATTTTTAACAGATGGACGTGCCTACAAACGATCGTTTTTTTCTACCGGTTAGGTATCCTTCGGTTAATTTTAAAACAAGTTTCACATTTTTTAATCGATGGATAAATAACTGATGGGGCCCACACACGATCGGTTTGGTCTAATGAAAACGATCCATCAGACCGTTCTCATCGGATTGACCGATCGTGTGTACGCGGCATTAGAGAGACAATGCGCTGTATTCCTTTTTAACAAAGATATAACTGGATAAAAGCTTGGGAGCTCCGCTTTACCTGGAACAAAGGCAGCCTTTAATCATTCTTTCAGGCCGCTTTGGTTCTTACAGTTACGACTCCCCACACAGTTTGATAATGTTACAGGAAATGATGGAAGACAAGACTCTACTAATCCCAGACGCTGATCGCTGAGGATGTACAAGTACTAACAGAAGAGGAGAAGGTAACGTTGTCTCACTAGGTTAACATGACTGACACATCATAAATCTCCTTGCAAATGTTTTCTGCATAATACATGTTGGAGAGATTGATGGTCCTACAGGATCTGCAGTACAGTATATCCTTAATGTGTGGACATTTCTCAGAACAATAGACCTTAAGTTATTAATCACAGTGATCGTCGCCTGCAGCCAAACACCATGAGAACCCCATACAGAGAGCCCCATGGGGTCTTTATATCTCCAAAAGCTTTTATATCCCATTGCTGCATTTATTTTTAACATGATTTATGACTGAAGCAGTTATAGGTTTACACTTTTATGTGGCAAATTGCTGATCTCCCAAAGTTCTTTGCTTAACATCCAACACCACTTTTAATGCATCTCCGAAAAATGAGCAAAGCACATCTTTCTATAGTGTGTATTTTCCTCAATCCAAAGCACCAATTGAAATTTCTTGCTGCTGTCTCCCTCCTCTGTTATCTGCATTAGCAACTTCTGACGGTCTATCCCAGAGGTGTCAAACTCTGTTTCAACGCAGGCTGCATCAGCATAATGGTTGCCCCCAAAGGGCCAGTTGCATCTATAAGACTGGCCCACCCACTCGTATATCAGATGTCAGGAGCCCCCCACCAGCAGAACTTGAGAGCAACACTCTTCCTTACATCACAGTGCACCCCTTACCTTATGATGCTACCAGGAGCTGGCCAATCTCAGACCCACGGTTTCTTGAGTGCCCTAAAGCTCTCAATGCAGTGGAATTTTTTTTTTTTATAGGATGAAGTTCATTTTCATGGCAAAGAGGGACTTTACAATTAATTGCAGCTCATCTGATCACTCTTCATAACATTCTGGAGTACCGTATTTATCGAGGTATTGCACGCTCCGGTGTATAGCGCGCACCCCTAATTTTGACCCTAAAATCCTGTAAAACAAAAATGTATTACATTTTACTACTTACAGTTTTGGTGTCTTGCCCGGCGTCCATCGGCGGCCTCATCCGGTCCGGCGTCCGTCTGCGGCCTCGGTGGTGTCCTCTCGGCTTCTCCCGCGCTGTCTTCATGTCGAATCCCTGCTTCCCGCGCTCAATTTGAAGCCTCCGCCGATGTATAACGAGCGCAGTACACTCGGGTATATTCGGCCAGGCTCGGCTTCTCACGCATAAACGTCACAGAGCGTGACTACGAGCGAAGCCGAGCCTGGCCGAATGTACCCAAGCGTACTGCGCTCGGTATATGTCGGCGCAGGCATTCAAACACGGCCCGGGAAGCGGGTATCGGCGTATATCGCGCACCCACGATTTTGTTCTGATTTTCAGGGCATAAAAGTGCCCGGTATACGCCGATAAATACGGCATATGCAAATTGCCATCATAAAAACTGAGCCAGCAGACTTCATGAAAATAAATGTGTGTCATTCTCAAAACTTTTGCCCACAGCTGTACATAATGTCAAAAGATTCAGAGAATCTGGGAAAATCTGTGCGCAAGGGACAAGGCCGAAACGAAAGCTTCTCTAGATGCCACTTTTTCATTTCTGCTGTTAGTTGCGATCTTCTGGGATAGTACATGTACTCTTAAAGGCAGATGATAATGATATAATTGCAGTCTTAAAAACACATTTAAGCTTGTAATCCCAAATTCCATTCCATTTTATAGAATGTCGAAGTCATATAAAAGTCCATGTGCTTGGATGTGATTAGGACTGCTGCCTGGATGCCAGCAATCAAAATCAACACAGGCAAGATATCAAAACCACATGGTATTCATCTAGCAGGAAATCGGAAAGCCATCATGTGCAAGGAGATTAAAGTTTACTGGTCAGTACTTTTATATTCCTAAACCGACCCCAAACTAAAATGCAAGCACCTAGGTGTTATGCCGCGTATAGGGTTGCCACCTTATCCCTTTAAAACCGAACACATATTAATTACACAGGTTTTCTGGCTGATTAAGGTGCTAATTAACTCACTTGGTGCCTTATCGACATTAAATTAGCCCCAGAAGCTGTGTAATTACTATGTGTTCGGGTTTAAAGGGATGAGGTGGCAACCCTAGCTGCGTACACATGATGATTTTTCGGCATGAAAAAAAACAAAGTTTTTCGGCATGTAGAAAAAAGTTTTTCCAACTTCATCATTAAAACGACGTTGCCTACACACCATCATTTAAAAAAAATGCTCTAGCAAAGCGCGGTGACGTACAACACGTACGACGGCACTATAAAGGGGAAGTTCCATTTGGATAACGCCACCCTTGGGGCTGCTTTAACTGATTTTGTGTTAGTAAAAGACGATTCGCGCTTTTCTGTCTGTTACAGCGTTATGAATGTGCTTACTCCATTATAAACGGTAGTTTTACCAGAACGAGCGCTGCCGTCTCATAACTTGCTTCTGAGCATGCGCGGGTTTTTAAACGTCGTTTTAGCCCACACACGATCATTTTTTAGAACCCGAAAAATTTCATTGTTTAAAATGTCGTTAAAAAATGCAGCATGTTCGAAAAAAAATGTTGCCGTTTTTCAGAACCCGAAAAATGATGCCCACACACGATCATTTTAAATGACATTTTTTAAAAATGACATTTTTTTTAATGCCGAAAAATGATCGAGTGTACGCTGCATTATGCCGGTCGTTTTTTGTGATTAAAAAAAAAACCCGTCATTTTTTCTCATGAAAAAAAAACGAAGTTTTAGTAAACTTCATTTTAAAAAACGACGTTGCCTACACACCATCGTTTTTTCAAAATGCTCTAGCAAAGCGCGATTACATTCAGCATGTACGGCGGCACTCTGTTCCATTGAAGCTAGCTTCATAACTTGCTTCTGAGAATGCGCGGGTTTAAAAACATCGTTTTAGCTACACACAGTGATTTTTTAGGACACAAAAAACGACGTTTTGAAAAACTACATAAAAAATGTAAACATGCTCGAATTTTTTTTTGGTCATTTTTCAGAAGACATAAAACAACGTTTTCCCCGCGTTTTTCATTTTAAATGACGTTTTTTAAAATGTCGTTTTTTTTCCATCACAAAAAACGACCGTGTGCATTAGAGCTGCATGATTCTGGCCAAAATGAGAATCACAACTTTTTTGCTTAGAATAAAGATCACGATTCTCAGGCCTCGTACACACGACCGTTTTCCTCGACAGAATCCATCAAGAAACTTGGTGGGAGAGCTTTTTTGCCGAGGAAAACGGTCGTGTGCATGTTTTTTGTCGAGAAAACTGTTGTGGTTCTCGACGAGAAAAAAAGAGAATAAGTTCTCTTTTTTTCTCGCCGGGAGTCTCAATTTCCTTGTCGTGTTTCTCGTCGGGCTGGTTTACAACGAGAAACACGTTTGTCTGTATGCTAAGAAACCCGCGCATGCTCAGAATAATGTATGAGACGGGAGCGCACCTTCGGGAAAGGTAGCGTTCGTCACGCTGTAACAGACTGAAAAGTGCAAATCGTCTCTCACCAAACTTTTACTTAAAGTGGAGTTTCCATCCCAAAATTTGTTTTTCATTATTGTGCTCATTAGACCTAAAAAATAAAAAAAAATATATATATATATTTTTTTTACTCATCTGGAAATGCCTGTTGCTATGCGGTCCCACGAAATCTGCCTTTGGAATCACCTAGGATTCTGACATCATCTCCCTCTAATGCTCCTGGGAAATGTGTGTCATCATTTCCCAGGATGCAGTGCGCTACCCAATTATCACTCCCCATCCAAGACTTCCAGGAAGTAAGTGCTAGTAGGCTTCACAATGCCCACAAGCAAAATGACAACGATGTGGACATAGTTTTATAAACTATTTTTTTTGAATAACTATGCGGAGCGGCGGCGGATTGTAAAATAGTAAGTGACCGGATTTATATTATAAAAACGCATGATGAAAGGACATACATTTAAAAAATGCTAATTGTGGTTGGAACCCCACTTTAACACACAGTAACATGAGATTAGCAAAAGCAGCCCCAAGGGTGGCACCAGTGGAATCGAACTTCCCCTTTATTGTTGTACGTGTTGTACGTCACTGCGTTTGAGAACGACGAGATTTTGTCTTGACAGTGTGTACGCAAGGAAAGCTTGACAAGATTCTCGACAAGCCTGACAAGGAACTCGTCGAGGAAAACGATTTTTCCTTTACGACGAGTTTCTCGGTCGTGTGTACGAGGCCTGATGGCATAAATTCTTTCACATTATACAAATAAAATTTACTGGGTCTTTTTTTTTATTTTTATTCTTTAACCGGTTCCCGACTGGCACACGACGATGTACGGCGACATTATGGCATGGCTGCGCAAATGGGTGTACAGGTATGTCCCCTTTAATTTGCAAGCCATGTGGTCGCGCTCGTGATCCTGCCGTGAGGTCCGTGACAGCACCCGCAGACCCGATCACTGCCGGTGTCCCACGATCGGGTCACAGAGCTGAAGAACGGGGAAATGTTAGTGTAAACACATCTCCTCGTTCTGCCTAGGTGACACTACACTGTCACTGATCGTGTTCCCTGTCTTCGGGGGAACAACGATCAGTGACGTGTCACGGCAAGCCACGCCCCCTAGCAGTTACAAGCACTCTCTAGGTCACACTTAACCCCTTCAGCGCCCCCTGCAGGTTCACCCCTTCACTGCCAGTGTAATTTTCACAGTAATCAGTGCATTTTTATACCACTGATCGCTGTAAAAATGACATTGGTCCCAAAATGGTGTCAAAAGTGACCGATGTGTCCGCCATTTCGCAGTCATGATAAAAATCGCTGATCGCTGCCATTACTAGTAAAAAAAAAAATATTAATAAAAATGCCATAAAACTATCCCCTATTCTGTAGACGCTATAACTTTTGCGCAAACCAATCAATAAACGGTTATTGCGATTTTTTTTACCAAAAATATGTAGAAGAATACGTATCAGCCTAAACTGAGGGGAAAAAAAAACTTTTTTTGGGGATACTAAGGCTGCATTCACATCTAGACGGACGAAATCGCGGTAAAAATAGCGGCGTTTTGTACCGCGATTTGCGGCGACAAAACGCCGGTATTGTCCGCCTAGATGTGCCCCAAGATGACCCCCTCTATGGAGATGATTCCCATCTCCTAGCCGAACGCTCGAAGACGCCTGAAAAAAAGGTCCGGGACCTTTTTTCACGCGGCAGGCGACAGGCGTCCGGCGTTCGGCGTGGAGATGTGAACCATCTCCATAGAGGGACATCTGTTTTCAGCCCTCTGGCGGCAGCGGCGTAGCGCTACAGGCGTAAAAACGCCTAGGTGTGAATGGGGTCTTATTATAGCAAAAACAAAAAAATATTGAATTTTTAAAACAAATTGTCGCTCTATTTTTGTTTATAGCGCAACAATTAAAAACCACAGAGGTGATCAAATACCACCAAAAGAAAGCTCTATTTATAGGAAAAAAAAGGACGTAAATTTTGTTTGGGAGCCACGTCGCACGACCACACAATTGTCAGTTAAGCGACGCAGATGCCGAATCGCAAAAAGTGGCCTGGTCTTTGGTTCGGGGCTGAAGTGGTTAAAGTAATTTTTTTTAAAAACATATTGCATTTGAAAGACTGCTGTGCAAATACAGTGGTACATAAAATATTGCAACCACCATTTTATTCTCTAGGGTCTCTACTAAAAAAATATATATATTGTTTGGGGTTCTAAGTAATTTTCTAGCAAAAAACAAAAATGATTTGAATTTGAAAACAACTGTCAGAAAAAGGTTTGGTGTTTAAGTGGTTAAACATTACTAATTTACATACAGAAGTCTATTCCTTTGATGTAAAAGACAAAATGATACAATGTTTAGACTTAACGTTCCACTGGGTGGTAAAACTTGGCAGACTGCCCTGACTTTTGACAGCTGAGAGCAGAGAGAATTCTCTGCATACCAAAGATCGGGAAACATTTTGTCAAAATCGCAACGGGGAAAAAATTGCGATACCGATTCTTGGCGCTTAATCTTGCAGCTCTACTAGGTGTACCTGTGCTCAGCTCTGAATGTCTCCACAGGAGCCATGAATCCTGGGGAGCTCCAATAAGCATACATCAAGCTTGGTGACCACTCTTGCCTCATGCGATGGGCCAATAGGAAGGTTGGAGGCGCACTATTGGCACGTCTATAAAGTGAATACCCAAATCAATGTGCAGACACCCCATAGGTGTTTTATTTTATTTCTGGAGAGAGTTAAGAAAAGTACTGCCAGTTGTATTTTCAAGCCAACCCTTTTATTGTAATCGCTACCATCCAGGCAGGAATCACCATCAAGCGTACAGACCCCTGTATAATTCCAAGGTGCTGTAAAATTGACATTGCCCAACAGCCGTGTTTAATGTAATCTGCCATTTTGGCTACAATACAAGAGACATAAAACACATGCAGTATATCTGACTGCTTTAAAGGCAGTTTCTACTGAAGAATGTTTCCGTTTTATTGTACAATGTGCAGCGAGGAGTTATAAAGTCATGATGACCCCGAGATGTTTTATTAATGTCAGATTGTGACTGTACTATTGCTTTCCTTCTGTGTTTTCCTAAATGTAAGGTCAATACGTTGTTTATTTAGCTGCAGCTATTATTACATGTATTCATTGTCTCTATATTACAGATTATTAATATGAACAATATTCTTATTAATTCTTACATATTAACCACTTAAGCCCCGGACTTTTAGGCAGCTAAATGCCCAGGCCAGGTTTTACAATTCGGCACTGCGTCGCTTTAACAGACAATTGTGCGGTCGTGCGACGTGGCTCCCAAACAAAATTGGCGTCCTTTTTTCCCCACAAATAGAGCTTTCTTTTGGTGGTATTTGATCACCTCTGCGGTTTTTATTTTTTGCACTATAAACAAAAATAGAGCGACAATTTTGAAAAAAATTCAATATTTTTTACTTTTTGCTATAATAAATATCCCCCAAAAACATATATAAAAACATATTTTTTCCTCAGTTTAGGCCGATACGTATTCTTCTACCTATTTTCAAACATTAAAGGACAACTGTACCAGTGTGACATGGCCTAAAGTTATTGCCCAGTTTCCTTAAAGGGGTTGTAAAGTTACAATGTTTTCCTAAATAGCTTCCTTTACCTTAGTGCAGTCCTCCTTCACTTACCTCATCCTTCCATTTTGCTTTTAAATGTCCTTATTTCTTCTGAGAAATCCTCACTTCCTGTTCTTCTGTCTGTAACTCCACACAGTAATGCAAGGCTTTCTTCCTGGTGTGGAGGGTCGTGCTCACCCCCTCCCTTGAGGTGGGGAGGGGACGAGCAGGAGAGTCAGGACGCCCACTAACACACAGCTCCTTATTCTATCTGCAACGTAAAGAGTGTCTTGACTCTCCTGTAGTCCAAGTGAGGGGGCGAGCACGACACTCCACACAGGGAGAAAGCCTGGCATTACTGTGTGGAGTTACAGACAGAAGAACAGGAAGTGAGGATTTCTCAGAAGAAATCAGGACATTTAAAAGCAAAATGGAAGGATGAGGTAAGTGAAGGAGGACTGCACTAAGGTAAAGGAAGCTATTTAGGGATTTTTTTTACCTTTACAACCCCTTTAAGTGGAGCCCATCTGGTCTCTACCTACTTGTACCTCCAGAAATCTTCACCATTTAGTCTTCTTTGGAGCCACAAAGCCCCCCTTGGGTTCTCTCCCACTGGGTTAAGTCTGCACATGAGTGCTGCACCCCATTTTTTCTATAGGGAAGCATACTCTGAGGTTCACTACAGGCCCCACTATAAGTATAGCTAACCATAGGACCGACTGGAACCACAACATGCATGTGCAGAATAAAGGTCCCTCCCGGCAAGGGTGCGTCATGGTGAACCCTTTGGGTAAATTCTGCACATGGGTGCTGCATCTTATTAATTTCTATGGGAAAGTGTACTCTGCAAGATCACCAGAGGCCCCACCATGACTATGGCTCCCCATAGGAATGAAGGTGGCCACAACATGCATATGCAGAATCAGAGCTTTTTTTCTCAGAAAATAGGTGCAGGAACTCCACGACCCCATTCAGATTTCACAAACAGTAGAAGGGTCTTAAAGGTGCATTAAATACCAGGATTGCATTACATACAGAGTGCAGAGTTCAGGGGGGTTACACACAGAGTGCAGAGCTGTCACTTGTAAACACAGAAACCAGACTTCTGTATTTACAAGTGATTGTGATGAGCAGACACCAAAGGGTCTGAGCCAGAGGTGGTGGAACTGAGTTCCCCCAAGTTCCCCCTGAAAAAAAGCCCTGTGCAGAATGAAGATGCCCCAGCAAGGGTGCTTCAGGGAGAACCTATTGGGTTCTCTTCCACTAGGTAAATTATGCACACGAGTGCTGAGGCTTATTAATTTCTTTGGGAAAGTGTACTCAGCAGGACCACCAGAGACCCCACCATAGGAATGGGGCCACAACATGCAGAATGAAGGTCCCCCGGCAAGGGTTACTTTATCTCTTCCACTAGATAAATTCTGCACATAGGTGCTGCGCCACGCCGATGCACTTGGGGCGCTGTGCACCAGCAATTTCTATGGGAAAGCTGTACTCTACTGGAATGGGGTTAGAGGTAAATATTGAACTATTCAGGCTGCACATAGGAGGGTGGGGCCATGACGCAAAGTGATACCAAAGTCTCAGTTTTTTTTTTCTATAAAAATAACAAACATGTTATACTTACCTACTCTGTTGCAGTTGCATTTGCACAGAGCAGCCCGGATCCTCCTATTGTCAGATCCCTCGTCGGCGCTCCTGGTCCCTCCCTTCTGTTCAGTGCCCCCACAGCAAGCAGCTTGCTATGGGGGCACCTGAGCCAAGCCGCAGCTCCATGTATACCGTCCACTCTCCCCTCATTGGCTAACTGACTGATTGACAACAGCAAGAGCCAATGGCGCTGCTGCTGTGTCTCAGCCAGATGGCAGAGGCACTCCTGGACATCGCTGGATTAAGAGGGAGCTCAGGTAAGTATTTTTATCTTAATGCATACAGTAGAACGCTTTATTAAAGAAACAAAAAAAAAAAAAAAAACAACATTCCGCCTTTCCAGGATGACATTTAACCAGTTAAGCCCCGGACCAATATGCAGCCTAAAGACCCAAGGTGTTTTTACAGTTCGGGACTGCGTCGCTTTAACAGACAATTGCGCGGTCGTGCGACGTGGCTCCCAAACAAAATTGGCGTCCTTTTTCCCCCCACAAATAGAGCTTTCTTTTGGTGGTTTTTCATCACATCTGCGGTTTTTAGTTTTTGCGCTATAAACAAAAATAGAACGACAATTTTGAAAAAAATGCAATATTTTTTACTTTTTGCTGTAATAAATATCCCCCAAAAACATATATAAAAACATTTTTTTTCCTCAGTTTAGGCCGATACGTATTTTTCTACCTATTTTTAGTAAAAAAAATCGCAATAAGCGTTTATCGATTGGTTTGCGCAAAATTTATAGCGTTTACAAAATAGGGGATAGTTTTATTGCATTTTTATTATTTTTTTTTTTTTACTACTAATGGCGGCGATCAGCAATTTTTTTCGTGACTGCGACATTATGGCGGACACTTCGGACAATTTTGACACATTTTTGCGACCATTGTCATTTTCACAGCAAAAAATGCATTTAAATTGCATTCTTTATTGTGAAAATGACAGTTGCAGTTTGGGAGTTAACCACAGGTGGCGCTGTAGGAGTTAGGGTGCACCTAGTATGTGTTTACAACTGTAGGGGGGTGTGGCTGTAGGAATGACGTCATCGATCGTGTCTTCCCTATAAAGGGAATGACGCGATCGATGCGCCGACACAGTGAAGCACGGGGAAGCCGTGTTTACACACGGCTCTCCCCGTTCTTCAGCTCCGGGGAGCGATCGCGACGGAGCGGCTATAAACAAATAGCCGCGCCGTGGTCCCGGATCGCTCCCCGAGCGGACCCGACCTCCGCATGTAGCGGCGGGGGTCCCGATCGGACCCCCCACCCGCTAATAGGCGAGGACGTACATGTACGCTCATGTGCCTGTACGTGCCATATTGTGGACGTACATGTACATGCGGGGGTCGGGAACTGGTTAATCTACGTTTTAGGCTAGGATATTTATTTTAACATATAACAGCACACAGCAGAGGAAAATTGGTGTTTTTTCCTGAATAGTTATTGACCACTCTTTTACCCATCATTAGAAACACAGTCATCTCATAGAAGCTTACTACACACTGTCAAAAAATTCAATGTTGGGAAAGGGCCAGCATAAAAATCAAAATAATAATAATAATTATCCTTGCAAAGAAGTGTTGCTTTGGGGAACAAAGGATGAGTGTCTACAAGCTTCTGTGATGGAAAGGTCAATGCAGAACAAATACATGGATGGATCTGTCTGATCTACTTCAGGATCTGTTCATCCACTCCTGAGATCTGCACAGCCCTACAACATAGCAAAGCCAGCCTAGTGATCTGACATACCTCTGCTGAATTTAAAGTGTTACTAACTAAACCCAGGACCCTGCATTCATTATATCTGAATATCCACAGTACACAAAACATGGAAATGCAATTATGTCAGTAAATATAAACTGCTAAATACCTTTTCTTTTCAGCAGTCTATAGCAGTCTTGTGACCTCTATCAGTGTCTGGCCGAGCACTGATTAAAGCTTGTAGGAGGAATTCTCCTCTGACTGTCCTATGAGGCTGCATGACCCCCTGACCCTCTGTCTGGACAGTGCTGATCACATGCACCCTCCCTAAAAAAAAAACAAAAAAAAAAAACTGTCTAGCAATGCACACCAAACTGAGCATGTGCAGAGAACCCTTAATGCGTTGGTCCAGAGCATTAATCTACCTCGTAGACTCAATAGGTAGACTGAGTCTGCAATTTTCAAGTGGTCCTGCGCGGTCCGTCCCGTGGGAGGAAGCCAATCGATGGAGAACCTGCCTGGGGGATACTGAGCATGAGGCTGGTGTCTCAGGAGAGGCCTACTTGCTCATCGAAGGACACTTCGTATCTGAGAGGCTAGACGATGGTCGCCTATCAGTTGCTGACATAACCAAAGCTGTTAGAAGGAGATCCAGATGTGGAATCCAGTTGAGAAGGATTTTGGACCGAAACTATCTCCACCTTTAGGAGCGTCTGTGGCAGAGACTTCACCCTAAAGTTTCCGAGAGACATTCTGGCTGCTTAGGCTGGTGAGAGAGGCCTATCCAGATGTGCTATACCCACTCTGGCTAGAGTGGCGAAGAAAGTTGTCGTTGGAAGCAGGACTGTTTCCAGTAACCAGTTACATCTGAATCTGTCACCTTCCATTCCTTCTATGCCTTCACCTTTCTACTATTTACCATTTTTTACCCCGTTGGGTAATAAAAGCACAGAAAAGACAATGTGTGGACATATTACAGCTCTCATCCAGTACCCTAGACGGCGGGAAGATAGAGGTAATGTGCCACCCAAATCAAACCAGCAGCTCTTTTGGGGGTAGTGCTACACATTATATTAGGGCTGTTACTGATCAAAATTTTTGTGTTCGATTAATCGTTTTTTTTTTAAATCGATTAATCGACTAATTTTGATTAATTATAACGCACATACAGATCCAACTACTTTTAGCTGATCTCCTTGCAGGCTGATTCCCAGTGCATCTACCAACCACTGGAAAAATGGATAGCAGGATACAAACACACACAAAGGCAGCGCTCAATGGGAATAGCATTAAAACTTTTATAGTCTTCAAGTAGGTAACCAAATAAATATTGCACTGGAGATAAAATCAATGTATCTACATAAACTGTAAAAATAGTGCGAGTAATACCAAACGGTACCAAAAGCAGTCATAAAAACATGTAGCTAAGTATGATACTGGTATAAAAATGTGTACAACGATACCACTGCTGAATCCAGATGAGGAGAGGTTAACATCAGTCCGGGGCATGTAGATGTCCCATAAAGGGAACTATCACAACTCCCAGTGGATGGCTGTAGAATCCCAGGTTGATAGAGGGAAGTGTAACAGCCCTTACGTGTGGCAGATAGTAAGGTAGCCGGCATGCAGATATGAAGGCACAGCAAAGGAGCCCTTTAGATGGTCACGGCAAGCCCCGCCAGGGTCCGTGACATTACTGGATCTCCGACAGAACTCCCTGAAGGCCCAGAAGCCGGCGGAGAGGTGAGTACCAATCAAAAGAATTTTAATCGATCAAAAAAATTAAAGATTAATCGATTAATTAAAAGTTAATTTGCACAGCCCTACATTATATATATATATATATATATATACACACACATATACATTACAGTCACATAATGGCATTCATTGGGTTTTACAATCTCCCTGAAGTTCAGCTTTGATGGTAAATAATACATTGGACACTGTTCTGTACACAGGGCATTGCTAGGGTTCTAAAAGACATGGGAAACCATAAATACACAGACTAGATTTATATTGGGCTTATCTAGATAGAATATCTGGAATCAAATGAAATCAATATTCTACAAGAGGACCATCTCTTCCCTCTTCCAACCTCAGAAACAACTGCTATTTCTATTAACAGATTAGGACCCACTAATTCGGGGTACTTTGTCGCAGTAAGTGGGCTTAGCACTATATGACTATATAGTGTGACCAAACCCCCGTATTTTTGAATATGTTCAGGTGTTATTACCTAGCCTTGCAGGATAAATGTCATTTTTGCATGTGTGCGCTATAATCTGTTTTGTACTGTCTTTGGTCTTATAGCAGCACCATTTTAGATATAGTATAGTATAGCATTTTTTAGGGTGTGCCCCCCAAGTATGTTTTTGTACTGTGTGGGAAAGGCACATTCTATGTTGCACCCTATTCAAAACGCACTGCCTTTGAGATCTGCTGCAGCTGGCAATACATTGTAAATAGAACCTCAAAACGCAGATTGCAAACGCAATGCGCTTGCTGGCACCAGATCGCATGGTACTGCACTACCACACAATCGAATGTAGTGCGTGGTCTACTTTTTGTGCATTTCTGGTTACCCTAAAAGTACATATCGATTTTTTTTTTAGCTATAAATGATCCATTGGTAGTTTTCACTTTGTGGGGCCCCCGATATGGAAGACCATTTTTAATACAAATCACAAGTTCACCATATTTATGGGAATACCTACAGGTCATTTTGTACATGCATAGGATTAACCCACATGGGACGATACCAGATGTATACAATGTGCAGGGCTTTTTTTCAGCAGGAACGCGGGGGAACACAGTTTCGGCACCTTCCAAACTGAATGTATGTAATGGAAAGAGGTGCTGGGGTGTGCTGGAGAATCTATTGATGCTGGCTGCTGGGGGATATATTGTTGCTGGAGGGGATCTATTTTTATGAAGGAAGGGGGTTTATTGTTGCTGGGGAGTAGTTCTGTTGCTTGTGGTGGATCTATTGTTGCTGGGGGGTCAGTCGTTGGTAGGAGGTGTGTACTGTTGAGGGAGGGGTCTTTGTTGCTGGCTGCTGTAGGGACTATTGATGGTGGCTACTGGGGAATCAATTGTTGCTGGATGGGATCTTTTTTTTACGCTGGATTCACACCTATGCATTTTTTGTGCTTTTTGCATTTTTCAGATTTGCACTACAGTCCATTTATGGTTTCCTATGGAACACGTTCTGTGGTGCAAATCTGCAAAATGCAAAAAGCACTAAAAATGCATAGGTGTGAATCCAGCCTTACAGGGGGTTCTATTGTTGCTCGGAGGTGGGTAGGGGGCGGAGTATATTGTGGCTTGGAAGGGAGAAGTTCCTGCACCTTTTCTCTGAGAAAAAAAGCCCTGACAATATGTATTTACCATATTTATCGGCGTATATCGCGCACTATTTTTCCCCTTAAAATAAGGGGGAAATCGTGGGTGCGCGATATATGCCGATAGCCGCTTCCCGCGCTCAGTTTGAAATCCTGCGCCGACATATACCGAGTGCAGTACACTCGGGTACATTCGGCCAGGCTCGGCTTTGCTCGTGCTCACGCATAAACGTCACAGAGCGTGAGCGCGAGCTAAGCCGAGCCTTGCCGAATGTACCCGAGTGTACTGCACTCGGTATTTGTTGGCGGAGGCGTTCAAACTGAGCGCGGGAAGCGGGGACTCGACGTGAGGCGCGCGCTGGAGAAGCCGGGAGGACACCATCGAGGCCGCAGACGGACGCCGGACCGGACGATGGACGCTGAGAAGACACCAAAACTGTAAGTAATAAAATCATATAACTGGCAACATTAGGGGTGCGCGGTATACGCGGGAGCGCGTTATACCGCGATAAATACGGTACCTATTTTGAATCCATTTCATTTTAAGTGTTTTTTTATAATGTTGTCATAATACATTTTGGATTTTTATTCAATTGAGTGCTCTTACCTTTTTGTGTCTACTAATGCCTACCAATTTAATGCCCATTATAACTCTATTTTTCCCTTGACCCTAAAAGTAATAGCATAATAATATAATAATGAAAACTATATAATAAAGAAAAAAAAATCTCAAAGAAAAGATGTTAAAAAGTTAAACGACAAGGGTGGTAATAAAAATTAATGAAAAATAAAATAAAAAATAATCAAGGGATCATGCTTGATACAGAAAAATAGAAACAATTTGAAGTAATAATAGATTAAGCCAAAATGCCAGACAATTTATTTATTTTTGTTTGGGAGAGAGCAGGAAAGAGCTAGATACCATGTCAGATTTTATTTGCCATCTGTGTTTCTGCTGGGGAGATAGATCCCTAAATTCCTGACAGCACAGAAAGTGATGGGAAATCTATCCAGCAGGGACACAGACAAAAACGTTATTTTTTGTTTGAAGATTAAACAATTTCTTCTTTTTTTTTTTTGCTGTTTGCATCTTTTTGTTCTAACAACTGCACATCCCAGGCTTTGATGAAGTCACAGGCTGAAACTAATTTAAATGAAATGGAATAAAATCCAAATATAAATGTTAACTATTTCCATTCTATCCCAAGTTAAAAAATAAAGTTTTTAAATGGTATATTATAATAATGTATTGTATTTTTTGGGGAAAGATTATCTAATGCCAAAACCTTTGTATTTTAGTTATGGATAGAATAGGAAATGATTAAAACTACTGTTGAGTTTTTTTTTTTTTTTTGCTGTCTGCTGAGAACTGAGGGGTTAATGCCCCGTACACACAATCCGAAAATTCGACTTTTTCCGCTTGCTAGTCAGTCGCAAGTAGAAATTGAAGAGGTTACTAAAGTTACAAAAATTCTCGTGCGACAGAATAAAAATTCGGAAAAATTTTCGTGCTTATCCAATCAGATGAACTGTCGTGATTGGCTTTCGAAAGCTGTGTACTAAAGATCAGATTATCACGCAATCTCTTTGAAAGCTGTATTTTTTCCAAAATTCTTGGACATTTTTTCGTATGCTTAGCAAAAAATAAAAAACCCAGTGGTGATTAAATACCACCAAAAGGAAGCTATATTTTTTTGAAAAAAATTATAAAAATATCATACGGGTACAATGTTGCATGACCGCACAACTGTCATTCAAATTATGACAGCGCTGAAAGCTGAAAACTGGCCTGGGCAAGAAAAAGGGAAAAGTGCCCAGTAGGCAAGTGGTTAAAGATGAAAAAAGAAAATTAACGCAGTCACCACATCTAATGATTGCAGCTTACCAATGTATCACATTTTTTGTTTAGGGTTTACTACTACTTTAAGACTCCTTTCACACTGGGTCGCTTTGCAGGCACTATAACGCTAAAAATAGCGCCTGAAAAGCGACCTAAAACAGCCGCTGCTGTCTCTCCAGTGTGAAAGCCCCGATGGCTTTCACACTGGAGCGGTACGCTAGCAGGACGGTAAAAAAAAGTCCTGCTAGCAGCATCTCTGGAGCAGTGAAGGAGCGGTGTGTATACCGCTCCTGCCCATTGAAATCAATGGGCACCGCGGCTATACCGCCAGCAAAGTGCCTCTGCAGAGGCGCTTTGTGGTGGTTTTAACACTTTCTCGGCCACTATAAAAAGCGCCCCGTTAGCGGCCGAATAGCACAGCGAAATTGACTGTAAAGCACCGCTAAAAATAGCAGCGCTTTATCGCCGATGCCGCCCCCGCCCCAGTGTGAAAGGGGCCTAAGGGCCTTCTCTCTTAGTCAGTTGTCCCCATAATAAAAGTGTCTCCATTGGAAGATATTCCCTCTAATCCTAACCTCGGAACAATTACATTTTTTCCCCATTTCTCCTCACTTTAAACCCCAATGTGAATTGTCAAAAAGACAAAATAGTGTGAGGCTGCCCACTGCAGACCCATACAGCATTTTTCCTGGACTCTAACCCCTCACCACCCTATTTTAAAAAAAATGGCTTTTTGATTTAATCAACTGCAATAATCTATAAAGTGAAAGAAGAAAAATGAACACGACCATTTTTCATGACGAGAGAAATTCAATTTTTTGAATTGGTCATTTAAAACGATCGTGTGTAGGCTCCAGAGCATTTTTCCTCAACAAGAAGAATGGGCATTAAAAATTTACAACCTGCTCTTTTTTTCCCTCGACGTTTTTCACGTCGTTTTTCTCGTCGTGAAAACTGGTTGTGTGTAGGCTTCAACGACGGGGGAAAAAACGTGCATGTTTAAAAGCAAGTTATGAGAAGGAAAATTTGCATAATCAAGCCCAAAGGGTGGCGCCATCTGAATGGAACTTCCCCTTTATAGTGCCGTTGTACGTGTTGTACGTCACCGCTCTTTACTCAAGCAATTTTATCACGATCGTGTGTAGGCAGGCTTGAGAGGAATCACGTCGAGAAAAACTTTGTTTTTTTTCCATGACATGAAAAACGGTCGTGTGTATAGTATAGTATAAAGAATATATTTTTCTAACAAACCTGTGTAAGGGAAGCGTTCATCTCTCATATGGCCCATGACTACCACCAAGTCCCGGTAGAGATCGGTGACCCCTCATAAAGGTGAGCATGGTGAAATTCATAATAGATGGAAAGATGTGTTATTTATTCATGTATTCTAATGTCGAGGGAATGTTACATTTGGTATGCAGGTGTTGTTAGCTTCCAGCTTGGAGATCGTTCAGCTCCTCTCTGATGATCGCCGGAGATAACTCATCTGATAGAAGTAAATTACACGACTCTCCTCTGACCTTCTTTTGCTGCGAGATATCAAAGAATATATTTTCTAGCAAAATTATTCTCTCTTTGTGCAGCTCCTGAGATCCCGCTAAGAACATTGCGAAGATCCTTTACAATATAAGATTATTAGCTATATAGCCATGAGGATTCCTAGAAGTGTTTCTCCGGTTCTCCCAGTGATTATAGGTGGAACATTTTTGGAGTTTTGGAATGACCACCACTCATTCCAACAAGTGTTACTAACTCATTGAAGCATTGTGTTCAACAGATGTTAAGTGAAAAGATTGCTTCTTTTACCAGCTGGCTATAAAACTCCCTAGCCAAGCATGCACTTGGAAATTGTTGTGATGCATTGCTTACAATAATTGATTAGTTATATAATTAGCAATTCCAAAAACAGCTGCATATCTACAGGCAATTGACTTGAAAGAGGTTGTAAAGGTTCGAAATGTTGTGAATAAAAATAACAAACATGCTATACCTACCTGCTCTGTGCAAGGGTTTTGCACAGGGCAGCCCCGATCCTCCTCTTCATCGGGTGCCCCCATGGATTGTTGCTTTACATGGGGGCACACTCCCTAGTCCCGCTGCTGTGTCCATTGACACAGACAGTGGGACTCTGCCCCGCCCCCTGCTCCCGTGTCACTGAATTTGAGTGACAGCAGCAGGAGCAATTGTTATCAATCTATCCAATGAGGACAGAGACATCGGCTGGAACGGATGGGCTCAGGTAAGAAAAAAAGGGGGGGGGGCTCTGGGGGAATTTACAGCAATGAAGGTTTTTTTACCTCCATGAGACTTTACAATCCCTTTAAATTCACCAGCAGCATAAAAAAAAAAAAATCCCCCAACCATGGCTGTCCAACAATGCAGTTGGTAAGGAGGCAAGCTGCATTAAAAGCTGGCACTCATTTCCAGCTTCAATCACTTACCACATGTCAAGTGGTGGTGTTCTGTCAGATAGTGCCCAGAGATGACGTGACCTATCAAGAAATGTGTAGGGCGGAACGAGCGGCGTGCTGACGTCATCACCCTCCACCCAGCCGGCGCAACAGGCTTAAGGCTGGTTCTCATTTACATGAAATGTAATTTTTTTGCCGTTTGTTATATTTTAAAATAAATACCAATGATTTTACACTATCGAGGCATTCGTTTTCCTTTGCATGTTATACCATACCTACTGGTTCTTATGCTGTGGAACTTGCCGACCAACAATACTGTGGACACAGGGGCTGTCGTTTGCCTGTTGGGATTTAACACATGCTGTCTTAGGGCCTTCGTTACAAGGGACCAAGTTGCTCTGGTAAGCAGATCTACCTACTAAATGGTGTTGGACTTCACTTTGGTCTTCAGAGAAGAGAGTCTGGTTTACATTTTGGATCATCACACGGGTGTACACCTACACTGAAGTTATTTATGAACTTTTCACTTATATTTTCGCACTTATACATTTTTTACATGTGGTCACTTCGTTGTTGCCACCTTTGAGGCCCTGTACACACGAGGAGACATGTCCGATGAAATCGGTCCGCGGACCGTTTTCATCGGACATGTCTCCTGGGATATTTTGGTCTGATGTGTGTACACACCATCAGACCAAAATCCCCGCGGACAGAGAACGCGGTGACGTGGTGGTGACGGTGACGTGCGCAAACCAGGAAGTTCAATGCTTCCATGCATGCGTCGAATCAATTCGACGCATGCGCGGGATTTCGGTACGCTGGTTAGACGTACTAACCAGCGGACATGTCCGACGGACAGGTTTCCAGCGGACAAGTTTCTAAGCATGCCAAGAAACTTTTGTCCGCTGGAAAATGTCTGCTGGAAAACGGTCCGATAGGCCGTACACACGACCGAACATGTCCGATGAAACTGGTCCAGTTTCATCGGACATGTTCGGTCGTGTGTACGGGGCCTGAGAGTTTGTTGCACTTATGATTTTTATTGTTTTTGCACTGTATGAATTTATTTACATTACCTATATGCAATTACCCATCAATTGGTAGCAATTCTTTTAGGGTTTTGAGGTTTAGCGCAACTATATATATTTTTTTCATTTTGTTCACTGATTTATGTTTTCAGATTAGTTGCTGCTTATAACTAGAGCTTTAGGCATTCTTTGTGCCAACATCTGTTTTTCATCCTAGCGCAGTTTTTTTATTCTATTTTTTTCTTTTGTCACATTTGTTGCTTACGAGTAAAAAATCATTATTTCTGCTAGAAAATTACTTGGAACACCCAAACATGATATATTTTTTTTAGCAGAGATCATAGAGAATAAAATGGTGGTTGTTGCAATATTTTTTGTCACAGCGTATTTGCACCATTTAAAAAAAAACACTTTAACCACTTGCCCACCTGGCCTATTTTGGCACTTCTCTCCTTCATGTAAAAATCTCATTTTTTTTGCTAGAAAATTAATCAGAACCCCCAAACATTATATATATATATATATATATATATATATATATATATATATATATATATATATATATATATATATATATACATACACACACAGGGGTTGACAAATTTGCTTGGAATCTAGGAGCCAGCTAAAAAAGTTAGGAGCCAGAAAACGCGCCCCGTCCCGACGAGCTTGCGTGCAGAAGCGAACACATACGTGAGCAGCGACCGCATATGTAAACGGTGTTCAAACCACACATGTAAGGTATCGCCGCGATTGGTAGAGCGAGAGCAATAATTCTAGCCCTAGACCTCCTCTGTAACTCAAAACATGCAACCTGTAGAGTTTTTTAAACGTCGCCTATGGAGATTTTAAAGGGTAAAAGTTTGACGCCATTCCACGAGCGGACGTAATTTTGAAGCGTGACATGTTGGGTATCAATTTACTCGGCGTAACATTATCTTTCATGATATTAAAAAAAATGGGGATAACTTTACTGTTGTCTTATTTTTTATTTAAAAAAAGTGTAATTTTCCCCCCAAAAAAAGTGCGCTTGCAAGACCGCTGCGCAAATACGGCGTGACAGAAAGTATTGCAACGATCGCCATTTTATTCTCTAGGGTGTTAGGATAAAAAATATATATAATGTTTGGGGGTTCTAATTAGAGGGAAGAAGATGGCAGTGAAAATAGTGAAAAATTACATTAGAATTGCTGTTTAACTTGTAATGCTTAACTTGTAATACCAACGGCCACCACCAGATGGCACCAGCTTACACATCTGGTGGTAATAACTTGTAATACCAACGGCTCACCACCAGATGGTGCCAGCTCACAAAAAAAAAAAAATTTTTTTTTTGCCCCCCCCCCCCTTCCAAGCCAAGTCGCCAGGACCCTATTTCTAGTCGCCATGGCGACCTGGTGCCCGGGATTTGTCGAGCCCTGTATATATATTTTTTAGCACACACCCTAGGGAATAAAATGGCGGTCATTGCAACTTTTTTTCTCACGCGGTATTTGCGCAATAATTTTTTAAACGTCTTTTTTGGGGGAAAAAACGGTTTCATGAATTAAAAAACAACAAAACAGTAAAGTTAGCCCAATTTTTTTGTATAATGTGAAAGATGATGTTACGCCGAGTAAATAGATACCTAACTTGTCACGCTTTAAAATTGCGCATACTCATGGAATGGCGCCAAACTTCAGGACTTAAAAATCTCCATAGGCGACACTTAAATTTTTTTTTCACTGGTTACTATTTTCGAGTTACAGAGGAGGTCTAGTGCTAGAATTGTTGCACACGCTCTAACGCACGCGTTTACATGTGTGAGCAGGACTTGCATGCGTTTTCGCTTCTGAGCGAGAGCTACCGGGGACAGGGCCGTTTAAAAAAAATATATATATATTTTATTTTTATTTTACTTCATTTTTTTATTTTTACACTTTTTTTTTTATTTATTTTTTTATCACTTTTATTCCTATTACAAGGAATGTAAACATCCCTTGTAATAGGAATCACTGTGACAGGTCCTCTTTGGACCCCACATCTCTCCTCCAGGATTACAAGCACGAGATCGTGAAAAAAAATTCACCAATCTCATGCCGACAGCCAATCATTGCGGCTTTGTTTACTTCCGGGTACCCGGGCGTGATGTCATAACGTCGCGCCCGGGCCTCCGACGATCATAGAGATGACTGGGCGGAGTCATCTCTATGCTTCCCAGCCAGCGCCGGCCGATTCGTTCTCCGGGCCCCCCGATGGCCTGGGAGAGCCCGGAGAAGCACCGGATGGCGGCGGGAGGGGGGGACGTCCCCTCCTGCTGCCTATAAGAACGATCAAGCGGCGAAACTGCCGCTTTGATCATTCTTATCGTGCAGAGAATCGCCGGCTGAAGACAGTGATATCTGAATGATGCCTGTAGCTGCAGGTATCATTCAGATATCACCGCACAAAGTCGCCTTGGTTGTTAAGTGGTTAATAAATAAAAAAAATTAAAAAACAAACAGCAAAGTTAGCCCAATTTTTTGGTATAATGTGAAAGAAGATATTACACTGTGAGAATCGTGATCTTTATTCTAAGCAAAAAAAATTGTGATTCTCATTTTAGCCAGAATCGTGCAGCTCTGCCATGTATGTAGCTAGCCATCCACAGCACATAGAATGATGGGACAAAGTACTTCATAAAATTTGGAGACAGAACATGGAAATAAAAAATGATACTGCTATACTTGCATTCATGTTCATTTTATTTTTTAATAAATGAAGACTTCTCAGATAATGGGCTTTCAGAAACCAACTAATTTGCCTGAATTCCATGTGACCTAATAAAAAAAATGCCATTTACTGCAAAAGTAAGACTGCTGTCTATTCTGTTTCTGATTTATGAGCTGCAAAACTCCTCCAGTGTATTAAACTTGTAAAGCGATTTGAAAAGGTTGATGGATGTAGGTGGAAATTCAGCACCAGGGGCGGACTGACCATTCGGGCTCTCGGGCACTGCCCGAGTGCCCCATGCCACTAGGGGGCTCCATCAGGGTTGCCAGCATCGGTAAAACCAACGACAGTATGTAGAAATCTTTTTTTTTTTTTTACATTTGTCCCTGAAATGTCCCTTACCGACATCCTTTTCGTCTAAAAATCCCAAGATGGTAGCTGCCCCGCCTCTCCAGTAACTTCTCAGTGTGTGTGTGTATGTATTCTGTGTGTGTATACTGTATGTGTATACTGTGTGTGTATGCTGTGTGTGTGTATGCTGTGTGTGTGTATGCTGTGTGTGTGTATGCTGTGTGTGTGTATGCTGTGTGTGTGTATGCTGTGTGTCTGTGTATGTATACTGTGTATGTATACCGTGTGTGTATACTGTGTGTGTATACCGTGTGTGTATACCGTGTGTGTATACTGTGTGTCTGTGTATGTATACTGTGTGTGTATACCATGTGTGTATACTGTGTATGTACTGTGTGTCTGTATGTGTATACTGTGTGTGTATATTGTGTGTGTGTGTGTGTGTGTATACTGTGTATGTATATTGTGTGTGTGTGTGTGTGTGTGTATACCGTGTGTGTATACTATGTGTCTGTGTATGTATACTGTGTATGTACTGTGTGTCTGTATGTGTATACTGTGTGTGTATACTGTGTGTGTATATTGTGTGTGTGTATACTGTGTATGTATACTATATGTGTATGTGTGTATACAGTACCGTGTGGCCCCATAATGTCCTATTGCCCGGGGGCCCCATAATGTCCTAGAATTGCAGAGTCAGTGGCTATCATAAAAGCCAAGTTAGCTGAAAGGTCTTTTGGAAATGTACTGTATTATTAGTAATATAATACCAACAATAATAGGCAGGGAACTTTATTTATTTTTTCCACAACATTCACTTTTCAAACTCAAATGCTGCAAAGGCAGAGAAGGAATGTATAAAATCTGTAACTAGCCCTATTTGTTCTTCTTGTCAAGCGAGGATTAATGAAATAGTTTGTGAAAAACGAAATGCGTTCTCTGGAAACAGCTGTCACCGTTCCCAGATTCAGAAGAAAAGTGTCAGCTGCCAGTTATCACACAATCCATTCTCTACATCTGAATTGAAGAGTAAAATGCACCACTTGTACTGCCCCAAAGCCTGATCGGTATTTACAGCAGGTGTGTACAGTGCTGGAAAGTGCGCAAATTTCAAGCAGAATTTCTATTAAAACTGCAGTAAAACAAAATATATGTTTATGTATCAACATAATAATAATTTATACTCTTCAGCCCTGGAAGATTTTACTTCCCTTCTACTTTTTACAATTTGGCACAGCGTCGCTTTAACTGGTAATTGTGCCGCTGTACACAAACAAAATTTGCATCCTTTTTTTCCCACAAATAGAGCTTTCTTTTGGTGGTACTTGATTACCTCCTTGCGCTTAAAACAAAAAAAGAGCGACAATTAAAAAAAAAAAAAATAACTATGGGCCAGATTCTTGTAGAATCTGCGGCGGCGTAGCGTAAGCCATTTACACTACGCCGCAGCAACTTACTGGAGCAAGTGCCGTATTCTCCAAGCACTTGCTCCGTAATTTGCGTCGGCGTAGTGTAATTGGCCTGGCGTAAGGCCGCGTAATTCAAAGGGGGCGGCTTGTATTTAAATTAAGCGCGCCCCCGCGCCGATCGAACTGCGCATGCGCCGGGCTTAAAATAGCCCAGTGCGCATGCTCCAGTTCTCGAAGGAAAACGTCAATGACGCCGACGTGGGCGTCATTGACGTAAAGTAGTATTCGCAGACGACTTAGGAAAACGACGTAACCAACGGAATAAGCCGACGCTGACCCGACGCCATACTTAACATGGCATACAAAGGACCTAAGTAAACTTGCCCCTTATATTAGCAGGGGCAAGTTTACGCTTACGTAAACGTCGTAAATTCTCTGCGTCGTTCGCACGTACGTTCGGGAATCGTCATAAATTGCTAATTTACATAAGCGACGGGGAAAACTATGTCGGCGACACCTAGCGGCGGGGGAAAAAAATGCATTTAAGATCTGACAGCGTAAGAGCCTTACACTTGTCAGATCTAAGGGATATCTATGCGTAACTGATTCTAAGAATCAGTCGCATAGATAGGCCGGGCCAGATTAGGACTTACGACGGCTTTGCGCCGTTGTAACGCCTTTGAGAATCTGGCCCCATATTTTTTACTTTTTGCTATAATATCCCCAAATTAAAAAAATAAAAAAAAAATGAATTTCTTCATCAGTTTAGGCCAATATGTATTCTTCTACATATTTTTGTTAAAAAAAAATTGCAATAAGCGTATATTGATTGCTTTGCGAAAAATTTATAGCGTCTACAAACTATGGGAAAAAATTTTTTTTTTTACTTTTTGCTATAATACATATCCAAAAGAAAATATATATAAAAAAACGAATTTCTTTGTCAGTTTAGGCCGATATATATTCTTCTACATATTCTTGGTAACAAAAATTGCAATAAGCATATTGATTGGTTTGCACAAAAAACTTAAAGCGTCTACAAACAATGGGGAAAAAAAGTTTTTTTACTTTTTGCTATAATTCATACCCCAAAAAAAAAATATATAAAAAAAAAAAATGTATTCATCAGTTTAGGCCGATATATATTTTCTACATATTTTTAGTAAAAAAAAAAAAATTGCAATATGCGTATTTTGATTGGTTTGCGCAAAAGCTATTGCATCTACTATGGAATGGATTTAGGGACTTTTTTTTTTACTAGTAATGGCTGTGATTTTTAGTGGAACTGCGACACTGCTGCTTTTTGGGGACCAGTGACATTATTACATTGATCAGTGCTAAAAAAAAATGCACTGATCAATGTAAAAACACTGGCAGGGAAGGGGTTAACACTAGGGGGCGATCAAGGGGTTAAGTGTGTTCCCTCAGCGTGTTCTAACTGTAGGGGGGATGGGCTTACTGAAACATGACAGAGATCACTGTTCCCGATGACAGAGAACAGAAGATCTCTGTCATGTCACTAGGCAGAACAGGCAAATGCCTTGTTTACATAGGCAGTTCCCCGTTCTGCCTCTCCTCACCGAGATCACGGGCCACTGGCGGACAGAGACCGTGGGAGCCGCAGGCGTGCTTTCACGGGGTGTGTGCCCTCTATCCTACTTTTGCGAGCTGATGTACAGGTATGTCATTTTGTGCAGCTGAGCCATTCTTCCGATGTATATCGGCACTCCATGCTTTGCTTTATTTAAAATGGAATATTAGTTAAAGCAATTGTTATTTTCATACAAAAAGAGAGACTTTACAAACCCGTTATACTTACCTGCTCTGTAAAATGGTTTTACATTCTTGGCTTTTTGGGATTTTGGGTGATTCCTGAATTAATCTATTTACATAGTTTCATATTTTTGATGTGCCATTTTTTTCTGCACATGTTCTCAGGCCCCTCTTCGGTGATCCTGGCCCCTCCCTCCTGTCTAGTGCCCCCACAGCAAGCAGCTTGCTATGGGGACACCCGAGCCGAGCCTTAGCTCCCTGTGTCTATTCAGACATGTAGCCGCGGTCCTGCCCCCTCTCTTTCCTAATTGGCTAACTGACTTTGATTAAAGCAGCAGGAGCCAATGGTGCCGGGAAAGTCCCGGACAGCTGAGGCACACACCCACATTGCTGGATAGAGATGGGGCTCAGGTAAATATTAGGGGGCCGATACACACAGGTTTTTTTTATCTTCATGTATAGAATGCATGAAGATAAAAAAACCTTCTGCCTTTACAACCACTGGAAATAAATTACTAAGATATAGACAAAATATCCCATATAGATCCCCCCCCCCCCCCTCTAGTGTACATGTTCGGCCAAAATACTGGTATTGGCTAATATTGGAGCCTAGTGCCGAGACAACGTAACTCCTGCACCACCAGTGGCTGCCCAAGAAGAACCCAGAAGCAAGAAGGGGAGAGAATGATGGTGAATGGAGCAATGAGGAACAATTCTGATCTAATAATGCGGGAGGAGATCAAACACCCAGAGGAGTCTGGCATAATGTGTGCTGTGCATAGTGGAACAAGAGCATCAGACCTAGAATTCTGCTTCAAAGCCTAAATTTAGTTAAACAAAAAAAAGCACTAGAGACAATGGGCCAGATTCACAGAAAAAGTACGCCGGAGTATCTGCTGATGCTCCGGCGTACTTTCAAATTTGCCGCGTCGTATCTTTATTTTGAATTCACAAACAAAGATATGACGGCATTTAGCTAAGATACGACAGACGTACGGCTTTGTACACCTTCGAGATCTTAGGATGCAATACTTTGGCGCCCGCTGGGTGGAGTTTGCGTTGTTTTCCGCGTCGGGTATGCAAATTAGCTGTTTACGGCGATCCACGAAGGTACGCGTGTTTGTCGCATTCTCTTACGTCGTCGCTAGTCGGCTTTTCCCGTCGCAAAGTTACGGCTGCTATTTAGGTGGTGTAAAAATAGACAGCCCATGTTAAAGTATGGCCGTCGTTCCAGCGTCGAATTTCAAAAAATTTTTTTTGCGTAAGTCGTCCGGGAATACAAAGGTACGTAACGCACGTCGCCGTTCAAAACATTACGTCGGGGCGACGTCATTTCGCACAAAGCACGGCGGGAAATTTCAAAACGGAGCATGCGCAGTACGTTCGGCGCGGAAACGCGCCTAATTTAAATGATACACGCCCCATTTGAATTAGGCGGGCTTGCGCCGGACGGCTTTACGCTACGCCGCCGCAAGTTTACAGGCAAGTGCTTTGTGAATCAAGCACTTACGCTGAAAACTTGCGGCGGTGTAACGTAAATGGGATACGTTACGCCGCCGGATTTCTACATGAATCTGGCCCAATACTTTCATTAAATTAGACATATTCCTTGTGCCCCTCACCCCCTAGCGGTGCAGGCTAATGCAGCTGCTGGACCAATCACAGGCATTCAACGAAAGTGTTGACTATGCCGGCCATTTCCATCCCCTACTTCATTCACAGGAGCTGTACTCTATGAATGAAAGAGGTGGACCTTTCCACTCATCCCTTATGCCGCGTACACACGACCGTTTTTCATGACGATAAAAAAAAAAAAATTGAAATTGGTCATTAAAAACGATCGTGTGTGGGCTCCAGGTCATTTTTCTCGACGTGAAAAATGGGCATTAAAAATTTAGAACCTGCTCTATTTTTTCGCGTCGTTTTTCATGTCGTTGTTTTTCTCGTCGTGAAAAACGGATGTGTGTAGGCTTTAACGATGGGAAAAAGACGTGCAGGGAAAAAACAGAAGGGAAGTTTGCATAATCAGCCCAAAGGTTTGCTCGTGTTGTACGTCACCGCGCTTTGCTCGAGCATTTTTTTTTTCACGATCGTGTGTATGCAAGGCAGGCTTGACGAGAATCACGTCGAGAAAAACTTCATTTTTTTCCCCGACATGAAAAACGGTCGTGTGTACGCAGCATTAGTCATAGAGAGCCTTTCTTTGATGAAAGCTATAGTACGGCTTCTATGAATTAAGAAGGAGGTGGTGGAAAGGGTGGGCATTGTTGACACTCTTGACAAGTACGTATGACAGGTCCAGGGTCTGTATTAACCCTCACTGGAGGGTATAGATAGAGGAGCGCCGAGGATGGAGGATTTCAACTAATTTCCGCGTACACACTGTCAGACTTTTGACCGGGCGAAACTCAGTCGGAATTACCGACGGAAAAGTAGAGAACCTGCTCTCTATCTAAGTCCGTCGGAAATTCCGATGGAAAAAGTCCGATGGGGCATACACACGGTCGGAATATTGCATGTCTCTTCTACAATAAAATTCCTACCTGCTCACAGTGCATCATAGCAGAACATTAGTTCCACTTTAAGGCTTCATTTCCATGGACGTTTTTGGAAGTTTTTACAGCCACTTTTCTGAGCGTTTTTTTCAGCTTAAAAACGGCTCTCCATTTTAGTCTATGGCCTCATGCCCACCGTGACGTTTTTAAACTGTAGATGGCTGAGCCGTTTTTAAGCTGCAAAAGAAAACCATGACCAGTGCGTTCTGAAGCTCCAGCGTTAGAGCTGTAAAAACGCCAGACATTAAAAAACGCTCAAAAACGCTAAAATTGTATTTTATTTTATTTTTTTAAACATGGACATGGCTGTAAAAACGTCCATGGAAATGAAGCCTAAGGGCCAGATTCAGAGAGAATTGCCCTGGCGCAGCGTATCAGAGATACGCTACACCGCCGTATCTTACCTGGCGGAATTTCGAATCCAGGAAAATTTCACAACGTAAGTTACGGCGGCGTAGTGTATTTCTCGGTGCGTATTTCAAATTGGGCAGGTAGGGGGCGTGATTCATTTAAATGAAGCGCGTCCCCGCGCCGCTTGAACTGCGCATGCTCCGTTTTGAAATTTCCCACCGTGCTTTGCGCGAAATGACGTCGCACTGACGTCATTTTTTGAACTTCAACGTGAGTTACGTCCTTTCCTATTCACGGACGACTTACGCAAAAAAAAAATTTAATTTGACGCGGGAACGACGGCCATACTTTAACATGGCAAGTCTATCTATACGCCACAAAATAGCAGCTTTAACTATACGCCGGGAAAAGCCGACTAGCGACGGCGCAAGAGAATGCGACGGCCGCGCGTACGTTCATGGATCGACGGAAAAAGCTAATTAGCATACCCGACGCGGAAAACGACGCTACGCTATTGCACCTACGATCTGTCGTACACCTGTCGGATCGAAGCCAGAAGCTGTCGTATCTTGGTTTGAGAATTCAAACTAAAGATACGACACAGCAAATTTGAAAGTACGCCGGAGTATCAGTAGATACTCCGGCGTACTTGCTCTGAGAATCTGGCTCTAAATGTTTACACAAAAGAGGCACTCAAAGCAGACCAGGCATGAAACTGATTTCCTATGCTTCTTGAAGACTTAAGTGACCTTTTGTATTACAAGTGAGCTTATCACAAGGAAAGAACACGATAATGAGATATAATTGGCGTCAACACAAAGCACAAAACACTTCTTATTCATTCTGTTTTACAATAAATAATGGAGCAGATGATGGTAAAGAAATACAATGATAACTTGTTAAAAAAACAGTATTCCTCTTTTGGAGGGACAATTCCTCTTAAAGGGGTTGTAAAGGTTTTTATTTTCTAAATAGGTTTCTTTAAGCTAGTGCATTGTTGGTTCACTTACCTTTTCCTTCGATTTCCCTTCTAAATGTTTTTTTTCCTTTGTCTGAATTTTTCACTTCCTGTTTCTCCTCAGTAAGCTTGCCCCCATCATCCGAGCCGTTCTGGATGGGGGTTAGTCAGCGTGCTCGCCCCCTTCCTTGGGACTACATCCCTGCGGGGAGACGCTGTGAACACAGCGTCCCAAGGAAGGGGCGAGCATGCTGACTAACCCCCAGCCAGAACGGCTCTGATGATGGGGCAAGCTTATTGAGGAGAAACGGGAAGTGAGAAATTCAGGCAAAGAAAAAAAAATTTAGAAGGGAAATTGAAGGAAAAGGTAAGTGAACCAACAATGCACTAGCTTAAAGGAACCTATTTAGAAAATAAAAAACAAACCTTTACAACCCCTTTAGGGACTTAACAGATACCCAAGCCAAAACATTTTTTATTACACTTTGTATAAAGTATGGAATGATCCGGTTGTCTGTGTCCCATTGGGGGTCCACCTTTCTTTTGTAGAAACAGGGAGTGAGAGTAAGTCTCTCCAAAGTGGGGGGAAAGGTTACAGGAACAAGAATCATTATTGGGACATTTCCCCTCTATTTAGGTTTTGGTGACAACTCAAAATGTTGGGTTTTCCATTGCTTTCTGCCCCTATGATAGTTAGACATGTGCACACTGAAATATTTTGTTTCGGAATTTCGTTTTTGTCCGAAAAATTAATTTACTCCCGAAATTTGTTTTTATTTATTCAGTTTTCCGTTAAAAAAATGCATTTGTCCGAAAATCCAAATGAATTAAGGTCGAATCTGTCATTGAAGGCTTATGGTGTCTGTCGAATGTTCGAAGAAGATTAGACGGAATCTTTAAAAAAAAAAAAAAAAAAAAAGGAGATTCGAAGGAATCGTGTGAAATAGCGCATGTTTCCCATACTTAGAACTGTCTCTGCACAAAGTGTCATTTCTGAAGGAAAAAACGTCATTTGTCGGCTCCCGGCAATTCAGAGAGAATTCATTCATAAAAAAAGAAAAAAAAAGCGTGGGGGTCCCCCCAAATTCAATTACCAGGCCCTTCAGGTCTGGTATGGATATTAAGGGGAACCCCCGCCGTCAATTAAAAAAAAAAAATGACGTGGGGTTCCCCCCAAATATCCATTCCAGACCCTTCAGGTCTGGTGTGGATTTTAAGGGGAACTCCCACCCCAAATTTAAAAAAAAAATTACGTGGAGTTCTCCCAAAAATTACACACCAGACCCCTTATCCGAGTTACTTTTCTGGATTTTGACTAGATGTTAGTGATCATAGCAGAAATCAGTGTAAGGAATACATTGAAAAAAATGCATGTTGACAAGGGGAGTGTAGAGGAGGGCGGGAAGTCTACTGACATCACGACTCCACCCACAAAGCTCCAGACAACAGATCCACCCACAGAATCTGCAGTTTTTCAGTTCAGACAGAGGGGAGACATTTGACAGGTAAGGATACATGCAGGAGGCATCTATATCCTTATAGATCAGCACTATGGCAGTAGTTTAGAAATAAGCTGTAAATAACACTGCGCTGCCAAAAAATGATGTAGCTGCTCACACGTCTAATTGAAAAAAAGCAAATAAATGTGTATTGTGTAAGTGTAGCGCTCAAAATATTACAATATATAACAAAAGAATTGTATCAAAATTAAACTGAAGATTGTGTAATCAAAGTTCTATGTAATTTAAAGGAAAAAATGTGTGTTGGGACTTTAAATGGGGCAGTGGCTAAGATTAGACCACTGTCCCCATCCATAGTACTTGTATACAATTGGGAAAGGGAGGGAAAACCGGGAGATGGGGAGGGACAAAGTGTAAAATAATAACAATGTAAAAAACGACCTAACATTGGATCTGTGGTTGGAACCATGGCTAGTGGTAACCATCATGGTCTCCATCGTCAATGTTAAAGGAAGAAGGCCTATATAAGGGGAACAGGGACAAGGGGGAAGGGAAGGGTAATAGGGAAAGATGAGGCACAGGGATTGTGGGACTTTTACATGAAACACAACACCAAATTATATTGAATCAGTTAATAAAATACAATGACATTTATTGGATACAATAGAGCATACCAGAGGTGAACATACATCACAATAAATATTATACAAAATAATAGGCATGATTGGTAAATCAAAAATTATTACATAATGAAACATAACAATACCTATAGTATACCGTAGTATGCATCACTGTAACCAAATGTAAATGTGAGACTATAGAATAAGAAGTCTAGGTAGTTTTGGTTACCAAAACATATAATGAACAAGGTCAGATTGACAGTGTAAAAATTAATTAAATGATCCATAATTCTCAGAGATAGAAATCAATAATGTGATAAGATTGCTGGGACAGAACATCAGTAGGGAGCTCGACGCGTTTCGTGGATATACTTCCACTCATCAGGAGCAAGTAGGGCCTGGATAGATCTGTAAATATAATAGAATATAATACATAAATTCACTAAGTGGTAGTTTAGTGATTGTGACTGGAAGAGTAGGGGGCATAGGGTAAAGTCCCATTACTCTTACCTCTAAATAGGTTGACAGTCAAAAGTAATAAAAGGTAACTGACGATACTGACATCTAGGAACGTTGTGGAATATAGGATCCCCGGGGGGAACTGAGGTGGTGGCGATAGGGCAGTAGCCTGGCAAGAACCACTGAGAAATGGACAATGGGTAGAAATGGAATCCCCAGTCATTAACCATAGTAGCGAACAGTATGCGGTAGGAGTCCATGGAGTTCCTATAAACATATTAGGTAATGGTAGAGTGTCATTGTAATGACTAACAGCAGTGAGAAAATAGAAACAATAGTGACACGATCCCCAGATGAGATGGCTCAAAGGGGAGAAAGAGTGTACAAGGAGTGAAAAATGCCACTAAAATAGTGACTCAAACTGGGCAGGCATGTAATTGCCTTAAATAATAAGTGCAAGCATAGTACAGTGAGTATGGCGTGAAGGGCATGAGCCCAATAATTGGGCATATTACATAGTCCATAATAAAGTGCAATAATGGGATACAATAGCATAGAGGTAGCTAGCATAAATAGTGAATTGCCAAACCAAGAGAGCGGTAGCCCATATAGGAAACACCAGTGAGACAGGTTAGTCCCACAATCCCTGTGCCTCATCTTTCCCTATTACCCTTCCCTTCCCCCTTGTCCCCGTTCCCCTTATATAGGCCTTCTTCCTTTAACATTGACGATGGAGACCATGGTGGTTACCACTAGCCATGGTTCCAACCACAGATCCAATGTTAGGTCGTTTTTTACATTGTTATTATTTTACACTTTGTCCCTCCCCATCTCCCGGTTTTCCCTCCCTTTCCCAATTGTATAAAAGTTCTATGTAATAATCAAAGCAAATGTTCTATAAAACAAAGTTTTGTAAAAATTAAGGAAATTGTTCTTGTGCTCATTGAGATATTGATTAAAATCTTACTTTTCATAAGGGGTGTATATATATATATATATATATATATATATATATATATACACACATATACACACAGTGTAACCTCGGATTGCGAGCAACGCAGTTAAGGAGCGTTTCGCAATACGAGCACTGTATTTCTGAAAATCCTAACTCGGTTTGCGAGTGTTGTCCGTTCGGCCTGAGGTGGAGGGGGGGCACCGGAGGCGAATGATGCAGTTTGGAAATGCATGGAAAGGCCCGGGCATAATCCGTTCCAGGAGAATGCTCGTAATCCAAAGTACTCGCATATCAAAGCGAGTTTCCCCATTGAAGTCAATGGAAGCGAAAATATGTTCTGCATTGACTTCAATGGCATGCAATACCTCATGTGGCCAGAGGCGGGGGGTGGCGCCAGAGAGCCTCAGAAACGGCAGAAAAGGCCTGAGGACAGTTTGGCTGACCTTGGCAAACCTCAGAAAGACTCTGTTCATGAGCCTTTCCGAGGTTTGCTGAGGTCAGCCGAACTGTCCTCGGGCCATTTCCGAACTGCGCCGATCATCACCGTTCGGCGCACCCCCCTCACCTCAGGCCAAACATGGTACTGCACACCGCTTTGGCCTGAATCCTGCTAGTTTTGCAAGACAACATTCGCAAACCGAGTTGGGATTCTAGGAAATACAGTGCTCGTATTGCGAAACACTCGCTAACTGCGTTACTCGCAATCCGAGGTTCCACTGTATATATTATATATATATATATATATATATATATATATATATATATATATATATATATATATATATATATATATATATATATATATATATATACACACACACACACACACACATACATATATATACATATATACACACACACACACACACACACATATACAATATTGACTGTTGTATGTGTCAATTAAATGCAGAATAACGTGACAGACAAAAAGAAACATCTGTCCTTTGTTCTCCTTCCAAGTCAGTAGATTTTAATGTGCTGCTGTCGAGAAGGTGACGTCTTTAAACAAGTTCTATACAACAGCGTATTCAGTTCATGATTTCAAATTGCCCATTATCTGCTGTCATCATTGCTACTTTTATAAACAAGTGCCACCATTCCTAAAGCATGCCTACACTGCATTTCAACACCGCCAACCAAAAATGCTCCAATTTATTTTTAAAATTCAAAGTAAAACGCACCCATCCATGTCGCCATGCTTTATTTTGCTGAGAAATCACTTTGAATAAATTCCCCTTCTAGCATTTCTGGCCATGGCACTGATTGACAAAGTGATGCTAAATCACAAGACATGCCAACTTAGCGGACAGAAAAAGTCAGTATGGCGTTTCTTTTTTTATTTGAAATCTTGATGCAAATTTGGTGAAGTTCAAATGAAGTAATTTCAAGGTAATGTGTCAATCCGTTTGTATGCCGACATCAAAAGGGGAAATGTATTTAAACACCTGAAATAACATGTTATAACCACTTGTACGTAAAAGAGTCATCAGACCCAGATGAAAAACGTTCACTGCCAAATAGCAAATTAACTGTATAATTGTAGGATTATTCTCTGCAATTCTGTTGAAGGAATGTTTTTCAAGCAAACCATAATGCTGCCCTCTCCAACTTTATTTTTTGATAAAAAAAGCAAGGGGCAGGGTTGCCCTCTAAGCAGTTTGTACCAAAAGGAAATAACAGTCATAAATGCCGATTTCTGCCACTAAACAGTCTTTTTAAAAATATATCAAAGCACACATTTTAAATCAAACATGTATTAGGCCGGGTACTCACGAACAAACATGTACGGTGAAAGCGGTCCGTCGGACCGTTTTCACCGTACATGTCTGCCAGAGGGCTTCTGTACGATGGTTGTACACACCATCGTACAGAAGTCCGCGCGTAAACAATACGCGGGGCGTGTCCGCGTCGTCGCCGCGGCGATGACGCGGAGACGTGGGCGGGCCTGCCATTTAAAGGCTTCCACACATGCGTCAAAGTCATTCGACGCATGCGAGGGACGGCGGGCGCCTGGACATGTACGGTAGGTCTGTACTGATGACCGTACATGTCCGAGCGGGCAGGATTCCAGCGGACGGTTTTAAAACACGTCCAGGAATATTTGTCCGCTGGGAAAAGGCCCGGCGGGCAAATGTTTGCTGGAATTCGGCCCGCTCGCGCCCACACACGACCAAACATGTATGCTGAAACTGGCCCGCGGACCAGTTTCAGCATACATGTTTGGTCGTGTGTACTGGGCCTGTATGCATCTATAGTGTTGGTGAAAAACAATGGCGATTGTCTAAGAAAAATACAACCCGGCTGATTAACCAGTTCCCGACCGGCTCACGCAGATATACTGCGGCAGAATGGCTCTCCTGGGCGAAATCCCGTATATATACGGCTTCACCCAGGAGAGCCACCAGAGGGCGCGTGCGTGCCCCCTGCATGGTGGGGAACCCGATGTGCGTGGCCGGCGGGCACGATCAAGTGCACGAGCAGGAGCACGGGGGTTTGTGTGTGTAAACACACAAATCTCCATGCTGTCTGAGGAGAGGACAGATTGGGCCAGATTCACGAAGCGCGGCGCTTCTATCAGTCCGGCGTAGCGTATCTCTAATACACTACGCCGCCGTAACTTACAGCTTTTTTTTGTATCCTCAAAGAATTTGCGCCGTAAGTTACGGCGGCGTAATGTAACTATAGCGGCTTAAGGGCGCGCAATTCAAATGGATGTGATGGGGACGTGTTTTATGTAAATACGTCTTGACCCAACGTATATGACGTTTTTTTTTAACGGCACATGCGCCGTCCGTGGGGGTATCCCAGTGCGCATGCTCGAAATTAACCCGCAACAAGCCAATGCTTACGACGTGAACGTCATTCTACGCAAATCCCTATTCGTGAACGACTTACGCAAGTGACGTAAAAAATTCAAAATTTGACGCGGGAACGACGACCATACTTAACATTGAGTACGCCTCATATAGCAGGGGTAACTATACGCCGAAAAAAGCCTTACGGAAACGACGTACAAAAATGCGCCGGCCGGACGTACGTTCGTGGATCGCCGTATCTAGCTAATTTGCATACTCAACGCGGAATTCGACGGAAACACCACCTAGCGGCCAGCGGAAATATGCACCTTAGATCCGACGGCGTACTAAGACGTACGCCAGTCGGATCTAGCACAGCTTCAGGCGTATCTTGTTTTGTGGATACAAAACAAAGATACGCCGGAGCAAAATAGAAGTTACGCGGCGTATCAATAGACACGCCAGCGTAACTTCTTTGAGGATCTGGCCCATTGTGTCTTTCTACAAAGTAGAAAACATGATCTGTCATCTCCTTTAGTGAGTCCCCTCCCCCCACTGTTAGAACACACTATAGGGAACACAGTTAACACCCTTGATCGCCCCCTAGTGTTAACCCCTTCCTTGCCAGTGACATTTACATAGTAATCATTGCATATTTTTAGCACTGATCGCTCTGTAAATGTCAATGGTCCCAAAAATGTGTCAAAAGTGTCTGACCTGTCTGCCGCAATACCGCAAAAAAAAACAAAAAAACGCAGATCACCAACATTACTAATAATTAAAAAAAAAAAGCCATATAAATGCCATAAATCTTTCCCATAATTTGTAGACGCTATGGGCCAGATCCTCAAAAGAGATACGGCGGCGTAACTGCTGTTACGCCGTCGTATCCCTGGTCCTAACTATGGAACTGATCCACAGACTCAGTTTCCCATAGTTAGGACGAAGATCCGACATGTGTAATTGAATTACACTGTCGGATCTTAAGGATGCAATTCTAGGCCGGCCGCTAGGTGGCGAGGCCATTGAGGCCGGCGTAGAATATGCAAATGACCAGTTACGGCGATCCACGAACGCTCCGACGGGCCCGACGCTCTAAATCTACGTCGTTTACGTCGAGTTCCGCCGCGTAAAACTAGGGCTAAGCCCTAGTTGTCCTAAGCCATGTTAAGTATGGCCGTCGTTCCCGCGTCGAATTTTAAATTCTACGTCGTTTGCGTAAGACGTCCGTGAATGGCGCTGGACGCCATTTACGGTAACGTCTAAGCAAATGACGTCGGAGCGACGTCAGTTAGCGCAATGCACGTCGGGTAATTTACCCGACGGAGCATGCGCAGTACGTCCGGCGCGGGAGCGCGCCTAATTTAAATGGGACTCGCCCATTTGAATAGGAACGCCTTGCGCCGGACGGATTTAAGTTACAGCGCCGCAAAATTCCAGGTAAGTGCTTTGTGGATCGGCACCTAACTTTGGAATTTTGCGGCGGAGTAACTTAAATCAGAAAAGTTACGTTGCGCCAAGGCTTTGTGGATAACCCCCTATAACTTTTGCACAAACCTATCAATATACGCTTAATGCGATTTTTTTTATCAAAAATATGTAGAAGAATATATATCAGACTAAAACTGTGGAATTTTTTTTTGTATTGGGATATGTATTATAGCAAAAGTAAAAGATATATATATTTTTTTTAAGAATTATCGCACATTTTTTTGTTTATTGCGCAAAAAATAAAAACCGCAGAGGTGATCAAATACTACCAAAAGAAAGCTCTATTTGTTGGAAAAAAGGGACGTCATTTTTTTTGGGGTACAACATCGCATAACCGTGTAATTGTCAGTTAAAGCAACGCAGTGCCGAATTTCGCAAGAAATGGCCTGGTCATTGAGCAACCAAATCTTTCGGGGCTAAAGTGGTTAACCCTCACATCTAAAGTTCAGCCTGGGTGACAACCATGGCTCCCTCCATAAAGACAGTGGAGGATTAAAGGTAGCCACCGAGGTACAAGAAGTATGTTATACACAGGAATGTTTTCCAATTAAACCAGAGCGCTGCCCTCTCCAAACAAATAAATAAACTAGAATAGCTTGAAGAAAGAAAACTAAAGCAACCATCTGATCTGATCTCCTCTTGGGTTTAAATACACATTAAGGCCCAGATTCACAAAGCACTTACGCCGACGTATAAGACGTTACACCGACGTAAGTGCAAATGTGCGCCACGTATGTGTGCGACAGACCCACGAACCAACATGCGCCTAAAAACAGGCTACACCCCACCGACGTAGCTTGCACACACCGGCGTAGGGTGGGCGCACATATGGGCTGGGCGCATGGTGCTGCTCCCATTGATTAGCCATTCAAACATGCAAATGAGGGAAATGAGGGAAATTAGCTGATTCACGAACGTGCGTGTGCATGCTACGCGAGATGCGCGTAAGTTGTACGTCTGGCGTAATGTTATTCCCCATAAAGGAGGTGCAACCCAGCAACAGACATGCACAGGTCTGCACCAGGGAACACAAGCCGACGTATTGTGCGTTGGACGTGTGTCTGGCTGGGCGTACGTTATGTTCGCGGCGTATGCGGTGATCCGGCGTAGCTTAGGCAGTTGCGCCGGCGTGGTTGTGAGCAGGCGCAGGGGGGTGCTGTGCATGCGTCCACGTCATGGCGCATGCGCAGTTCGTGTATACGTATCTGTCTGGCGCTCGGCCCATCATTTGCATGGGGACACGCCTCATTTGCATGGCTCACGCCCACTTCCACTTACGCTGACTTACGCCTTGGAAACCCAGCGCAGTTTTGGGAGAAAGTGCTTTGTGAATCCAATGCTTGCCTCTCTGCGCTGCGTCGGCATAGCGTAAAGGACGCTACGGCAGCATAAATGTGCGCCAGTGTCTGTGAATCCGGGCCTAAGTGTCCACTTCCCAGTCATCTTTTAGCCACATAAATCTGTCACCAACTGCTAAAATTGTTTTTGAGTGTAAAGTAATTATATTTTCACAATTTGTATGAAAATCAATAACAAAAATAAAACGGTTTTGTTTTTTGGCAATAAAGAGGTTTCTATGAATTTCCACCACAGTTGCTTAACGCTGGGAAACAAATGAAGGTGTAGATGACGGATTGCGGCGTTTGAAAGCTGATGGAAAACTAAATTGCTATCAAAAAATTGTGAAACGTACAGCCAGAATTCCTCCTAATAAGAAGCCATTTATAATACAAAGTTTTATTTTCATTTGGACAAAATATAAATACAAAATGAAAATTGTAGGTTTTGATGGCCTTTAACTATCCAGAGATAAAACTTGTTAGCGCATTCAAGCAACTGTCATTTACATAATCACATACCTAGAAAACCTGCAGAACTAAAAATAAACATATCACCTAACAAGGGATCCAATGTAGTCATATCTAGACAGATGGCATCAACCTGTTAAGAGCCACAACCTTTTTCAGTCAGAAATATCCACTCAAAATTAGTACTGCTGGGAAGTTAAAGAACAGAATACAATGGGGTAGATTCACATACGCCGCCGTAATTTGAATTCCGCGCCCGCGTAGCGTTACGCCGATTCACAAAGGCAGTTACGCTGAAAAAATAGGCTTCCTCCACCGACGTAACTTGATTGCGGCGGTGTAGAATTGTGTGCAATATAACTTTGGCCGCTAGGGGCGTTTCTGTTGTTGTCAGCGTAGAATATGCTAATTTCCTAGATACGCCGATTCACAAACGTACGTGCGCCCGGCGTTCGTTTTTTACGTTGTTTGCGTTAAGGCTTTTTCGGCGTAAGGCTGCTCCTTCTATTAGGAGGCGCAGCCAATGTTAAGTATGGACGTCGTTCCCGCTTCGAAATTTGAATTATTTACGTCGTTTGCGCAAGTCGTTCGCGAATAGGGCTGGACGTAATTTACGTTCACGTCGAAACCAATACGTCGTTACGCCGTACTTGAAAGCAATGCACACTGGGATATGTACACGGACGGTGCATGCGCCGTTCGTAAATCACGTCAGGTCATCACATATTACCATAAAACACGCCCCCCCTTCCCCATTTGAATTACACGCGCTTAAGCCGGCCCCATTTACGCTACGCCGCCACGACTTACGGAGCAAGTGCTTTGTAAATACTGCACTTGCTCCTGTAAGTTGCGGAGGCGTAGCGTAAATACACTACGCTGCGCCGCGGAACTTATAGCGTAGCTACCTGAATCTGGCCCAATGGAACCTTGGTTAACGAGTAACGCGGTTAACAAGCATTTTGAAAGACGAGCAACTTCTTTTTTTTTTTTAATCCTGACTCAGTTTGCGAGTGTTGTCTCGCAAAACGAGCAGGATTCAAGCCAACGGGGTGTGCAGAACCGCATTTGGCCAAAGGTGCGGGGGCGCTGGTGACACTCGGAAACAGTTCGGAGCCGTTCAGAAATACTTGGAAAGACTTGGTTCCAGAACTGTGAGCAGCACAGTAGTGACATCATAAATCAACACGCCAAACCTCGTAGAAGATCTTACACTACATCTATTAGGTTACAGAACAAGTGGGCCTAGGCAAAGAACATGCACCGCTAATTATTTTTAGAGGGATTGCAGGCAAATATTACATTGTTCAGGGTACCTGTCAGGGACCTGCTGGTATGGGAAGAAGGCTCTTGTGTGCGCACATGCGCACACGCGCTGCTGTGCAGAATAGGCAACAGCATCCATCCGTGCCTGTGGGCTGGCGCGCGTCGGGTTCGGGTGCACGTGCGCCAATTGTGCGTGCGCAGCGTATGTGCACGCTAGCGCTAGTTGGCGCCATTATGCCTTTAAAAAGTCAGCAACTGCAATGATGCATTGCTGTTTGATCTGCAGCTCTGTACCAGTAATCTGCATACCTGTACCAACCCGGCTCTGCTTGACCACCCGATATCTCCAATCCCGACCTTGGCTTGCTTTGACCCTGCTCAGTCTTTTATTTGCCTACCTGCTGCCAGACCTTGCCTGTACCTGTGACCCCGCTTAGTCTCCTGTGTCCGTCTCTGTCTAATTACCTGCTCTGACCTGACCCTGCTACTGTCTGCTGCTCTGTGTTGCACCTAACCCAGCTTGTCTCTCCCTGCTCCAGCTTCCTGCTGTTCCTGTACCTGCCAGCTCCTGGGTCGCTGACCTACAACCATCCCTTCTGCTGCCTACAGTTCCAGCCATCCCTGGAGGATCATCACCCTGCCACTGTGCCAGGCTACTACCACTACCCCAGGCACTCCTACCTCGCTGCGTTCTCAAGCTCACTGTCCCCATTCCAGTGACTCCTGAGCCAGGGCTGTAAGAGAGGTCTCCCCCTACTAGTTTGGCTCTACTACCAGGTACACTCTGTACTTAAAGCGGATCTCCACCGGAAAAAAAAAATATTAAAAGCCAGCAGCTACAAATACTGCAGCTGCTGACTTTTAAAATTAGGACACTTACCTGTCCGGGAGTCCAGCGCCGTCAGCAACAGAGGATGAGCGATCGCTCGTCACTCTGCTGCCCCCACTGCCATCCTTGGTGAGGGAACCAGGAAGTGAAGCATTGCGGCTTCACTGCCCGGTTCCCTACGGCACATGCGCGAGTCGTGCAGCGCCGTCCTCACTGGTTCCCGCTGTATTCTGGGAGCTGAGTGTTTCCCAGAACACAACGGGTGGGGGCGGGAAGTGACGCACTACCCGCAGAATCCCTGCAGGGAGGACTCCCGGAAGTGGGTGCAAATACCTGTCTTTGACAGGCATCTGCACCCCCCTCCCCCTGAAAGGTGTCAAATGTGACATCGGAGGGGGGGAGGGTTCCGATGAGCAGAAGTTCCACTTTAGGGCGGAGCTCCGCTTTAACAGTCCTGCTTATGCCTCGTACACACGGTCGGACTTTCTGAGAAAAATAGTCAGACGGGCTTTTTTTTCTCAGAAAGTCCGACCCTGTGTAGCCTCCATCTGACTTTTTTGATCAGAAGTCCGACGGGCCTTAGATAGAGAACCTGTTCTCCATCTTTCTGTCGGACTTCCGACGGACTCACGGCGGACTTTTGCATGGTCAAAAGTCCAGCCATTGTTCGAGGCATCAGGTGCAATAAACACTCCTAGATGTTCCCTATAAAAAAAAAAAAAATGAAATCTTTAATTTTTAATGGAGAGCCACTTTAAAGTAGAGTTCCACCCATAAATATAACATCAGTAGTTTTAAAAAAATGTCATTAGTCCTTTAAGAATTTTTTTTTTTTTTAGATGCCTTCAAAGTGTTGTTGCTAGGCAGAACAGTTAATCTTCCCTCTTCCTGCACCTAGGTGCTTAAGCTTCCTAACCTACACCGCACAGACTCCTGGGAATGTAGTGGGTATAACTTTCCAGGAGTCTGTGCACTACCCAGTCTCAAAGGATCATGTGACTTGGACAGTACAGGTGCTGAAACCTGATCTGAAACCTATTACACTGCTTGTGCAGCACTGAGCATGTGCGAGATCTGCAAGGCTGAAATCCAGGAAGTCATACAGTCTGGCTTCATGATGCCTACACTTAAGATGGCCCCAGTCAATTTCTATTTTATAAAGTGTCTAAATGCTGTAACAACCTAACAAAACGGACCTTAGTTTACAGACTAACTTTACTAGAATACATTAAGCTTGTGTATTACAGGGGTATTTATATTTAAAAAGTGAAATTGTGGCCGGAACTCCGCTTTAAGTGCTAATGACAATGAGACGTGACACTTTTTTTTTTTTTACACTTGCCTTCATCAGGACCCAATGAAGAAAATCTAAAATTTGCAAAGCACACCGTTTTGAAAAGTTGTGTAAAGTCACATTTTAAACAAATCCTGAAGTTTGGTCTGAAAGCAAAAGAATTCCTTAGAAGATTATATTAGCTTTTACATCTGCCAAATACATTCCACAATAACCTTGTTTGTATAATAATGCCTTGTTAATTTAAATGATTACAAGGCAGAAAATACTACAAAACCTCTGAAATTGTTCCAAAGAAAATATGTTTATCTTGTATTCTGGTATCTGAGCATTTTAGATAGAAATGTGCTGTAAACAATGCATAAGGTGCTACACTGCAATGGCAAAATAAATCCAAAATGATGGAATTTTATGTTGGATGTTTTTGTAAAAACATTAACAAATAAACCTGAATGTGCTACATTATAGATGTACAAGATTTTCAGTTGGTGAAAATTCACACTGTAAATCATTGCATTTATTATTTTTCTAAGCAGAAAAAAAAAAAAAAGTAGCCTTAAAAAAAAAAAAAAAAAATCTGTTTAATTACAGTAACCTCTTGACCACTGGGCACTTAAACCCCCTTCCTAACCAGACCAATTTTCAGCTTTCGGTGCTCTCACAATTTGAATGACAATAACTCAGTCATACAACATTGTGCCCATCTGAAATTTTTGTCCTTTTTTTCCCACAAATAGAGCTTTCTTTTGGTGGTATTTGATCACCTCTGGGTTTTTTATTTTTTGCGCTATAAAAGAAAAAGCACTGAAATTCTGTAAAAATAAAAAACAAATTCTTGTTTCTGTCATATTAGCGGAGTATTGGGGGTATTGCAGAGTATTGGGGGTATTGCAGAGTATTGGGGGTATTGCAGAGTATTGGTGTTATTGCAGAGTATGGGGGGTATTGCAGAGTATGGGGGGTATTGCAGAGTATGGGGGGTATTGCAGAGTATGGGGGGTATTGCAGAGTGTGGGGGGGTATTGCAGAGTATTGGTGTTATTGCAGAGTATTGCGCAGGGAGGGATGGCTGGATCTGTGACTGCATTTGTCACAGATCCAGCCCACAGCAGCTGCTGCTGCTTCCGCTCTCCCCCCTCTCCTCTCACACTGTACCGATCGGTACAGAGAGGAGATGGAGGAACCGGCGTCATGACATGTTTGTTTACAAGTGATCGCTCCGTCATTTGACGAAGCGATCACGTGGTGAACGGCCGCTATCAGCGGCAATTTACCGCGATCTGTAATGCGCCGGGTCTTCTAGACCCGGCGCTCACAGATGATTCCAGGAGCGCGCCCCAGGGGGCGCGCGAGTGAAGGATTCTGGGAGGACGTCCCAGGGACGTCCTCCCAGAATAACTCCACCGCGCTGTAAACGTCTTTTGTCTATGGCGCGGTGGGGAAGTGGTTAATATTTTTTTTTTTTGCATATTAATACTTTATGGTCTTCAAAATAGGGGACATGTCCATTGCTTACATACCAACTCGCCAACTGTGTATAATCCACAGGTGCATCCTTCTCTCAATTGTTTTCAGTGTTTCACTGTTCCCCAAGGGACAAAGTACATTAATACTTTGGGGTTGATTTACTAAAACTGCAGAGTGCAAAATCTGGTGAAGCTGTGCAAAGAAACCAATCAACTTTAATTTTTTTTTTGTCAAAGCTTAAAGGGGTTGTAAAGGTTCGTGTTTTTTCACCTAAATTTATTCTATGCATTAAGGTGAAAAAACACCTTGTGTCATGGGCCCCCCCAGCCCCCCATTTGACTCACCTGAGCCCGTTCACCTGCTCAGCTCGTCCCCGGCATCCTCTTCTCCAGGGTTGATTGGATAGATTGATAGCAGCGCAGCCATTGGCTCCCGCTGCTATCAATCAAATCCAATGACGCAGTCGCCGGGGGCGGGACCAAGTCATACACTCGGCGTCTATGGACGCGAGTGTATGACACAGAAGCGCGCGCGCGCGCGCACAAGGTTGCCCCCTCGGGAGAACGCTTCTCCCGGGGGGTTAGCTATTGCGGGGAGGAGTCGGGAGAGCCACCGTGGGACCCCAGAATAAGACGAACTGCACAGTAGAGGTAAGTATGACATGTTTGTTATTTTTATTTTAAAAAAGGAACCCTTAGTACCACTTTAATTGAAAAAGCCAATGTTAGAAACGGACTGGCTACCATGCAGAGATGCACCAGATTTTGTACTCTCCAGTTTAAGTAAATCTACCCCTTTGTCTCATGTCCCTACGTGCTTTGCAAGCCTAGCTATGAGGCCAAATAGGGCATAGCTAGCAGGGAGAAGAAGTTGCGCCAGACAAATTGTGGCAAGAGTAAGGCTGGGTTCACACTACGGTTTTCCCGTCCGTCAGCCGCATACGATTTCAGTATTGAAAACGTACGGGCCCGGACGGGAAAACGTATAGATAGAGAATGCATTGCAAATCGTATGCACTCAGATGCATCCGGGTGCGTACGATTTGCTGGCAAAACGTTTTTTAAACGTACGCAAAACCGTGTTCAACCACGGTTTTGCGGTCGTTTTTAAAACAGTATGGCAACCGCATACGTTTTCCTTTAACATTAATGTCAATGGAAAACGTACATATGTGCGGTTCCATACGTTCCCGTCCGTTTCAGCCGCATACGTTTTTTCATATAAATCGTATGCGGACGGGAAAACCGTAGTGTGAACCCAGCCTAATGCAGAAGCAGGGGGGCATGTCAGGATTTCTTGTCCCTCTGTGTTCCCTTGATGCCACTTTTTTCAGGCAAGTGCTTGGAGCGGAGACCAGTGGCGATTATCTAGCAACCATTGTCGGACAGATGTGGGGGGCGCCCTCATAGCTAGGCTTTACAAAACACGTAGATAGGAACATAGGCTTAAGTACTATGGCCCAGATTCACAAAGCACTTACACCGACGTATAACAAGATACGCCGACGTTAGTGCAAATGTGCGCCGTCGTATCTGTGTGCCGGGCCCACAAACTAAGATGCGCCTAAAAACAGACTTCATCCCGCCGACGTAACTTGCCTACGCCGGCGTAGGGTGGGCGCACATTTAGGCTGGACGCATGGTGGCGCTCCCATTGATTAGCCATTCAAATGAGTGAAATACGGCGATACATTGTTTGCGCTACGGCGGCGTAATGTGCGTCCGCTCTCTGTGAAGCTACCTAACTATGTATTCTTCCCCTTGCCAAACAGAACAGAAGAGTTCACAAGTGAGAATTCTTCTTTAAAGACTGTAGAATTCAAAAATCCTAGTGATATGAAAAAATGTCTGCTAAAGCGTACTAGTAGTATGAATATTTTCTGGTAAGAATAACTCCTAGCAATAGGAAGAATACTAAAATGATAAGAGATATGGGGCCAGAGTCACAGAAAAAGTTCGCCGGAGTATCTGCCGATACTCCGGCGTACTTTCAAATCTTTATTTGTAATTCACAAACAAAGATACAACGGCAGTTGGCTAAGATCCGACAGGCGTACGGCTTCGGATCTTAGGATGCAATACTTCGGCGACCGCTGGGTGGAGTTTGCGTCGTTTTCCGCGTCGGCATGCAAATTAGCCGTTTACGGTGATCCACGAAGGTACGCGCGTTTGTCGCATTCTCTTACGTCGCCGCTAGTCAGTTTTTCCCGTCGTAAAGTTCCACTTGCTATTTAGCAGGTGTAATATTAGACAGCCCATGTTAAAGTATGGCCGTCGTTCCCGCGTTGAATTTTTTTTTTTTTTTTTTTTTAGTAAGACGTCCGGGAATTCGAAAGGATGTAACGCACGTCGCCGTTCAAAAAACACGTCGGGGCGCCCAAATTTCCTAACGGAGCATGCGCAGACCGTTCGAAATTAAATGGTGCCCCCCCCCTATTTGAATTAGGCGGGCTTGCGCCGGACGGATTTACGTTACGCCGCCGCAAGTTTACAGGCAAGTGCTTTGTGAATCAAGCACTTACGCTTAAAACTTTCGGCGGTGTAACATAAATGTCATACGTTACGCCGCAGTGCATGTACGTGAATCCTTGGTGTGCATATAAGGTACAGCATTCAGTGTGAAGTTTGTAGCATACTGCACAACATAAAGGTTGGGGTCAGTCTGGAGTATGCCATGTCCAGCACAGTGTACAGATTGTAATGGCTCAGAAAATTTTACTTAAAACACAAAGAGTATGGGCACATTCTTTCTGGTATCACAGTAGATATGGAGCGCTTTGCGTCTAGAACACAACACACCAAACGCTGTTGTGTTATAGGGTGTGGTGGGCTTGCGTCTCACTTTTCCTTTCTGAAGTTTCTACCTTTATTATAACCATGTGGGGGTACAGAAGACAGAAAATGGCGGGGAGGCTAACATTAATGTTGTTTTAAGGTTCAAGAGTTTGAGGGTACTCAAGGAGTCATAAAAAAAAAAAGAACTTGTGCAGGCACCAGTTACTGTGCTTTTTTTAACTGGTACGCATTTAAATACTCGAAAAAGTAAATAAGCAGACAAGAGAGAGCCCACTGTTGGCGGAAACTAGACAGCAGTCTGTCACCATTACAGCTAGATCACAACACTATTATTGGAGGTTGCTACATTCCTTCGTGCTTGTGCCCTACAAAGTTCCCAGTTCCAAGAATAAGACTTCCAGGAGCAGGCTGAACAATAACTGTACAAAGGATCATCCATATGAACACCCTGTAAAAATGACCGGGATAACAGCCGAAGGCTTGCATAACCGGATGTCAATTATAGATACTTGGTAACTGAAGTGAGATCAATTAAGTTCAGCACAGATCTCTACTTGTACACACGCCAAGCACATGGTACTGTATATCTGAAGGAGATCCCAGGGAAGTGGGACATATACAGTGTTATCAGTAATGAATGTAATGGAGAGCTGGACAGATCAGGATGCATCAAATATAATGATTAATAAATCTCAGTTTTCTCATATCAATGACACTCTGCATAAAAAAATAGCAGTCACCGAAAACTCCCAAATGATAAAAGGTGGGGTTTTAGGATGAGTTGCTCCATCTAGTACTAAAGTCGAACTAATATTTCATAGATCTACATACCACTGGTTGTGATCTTGCTGTCCTCTGGTCTCCCCCTGTGGTTCCCCACCAGGGAAGATTTTTAGCTCTTGGTTTACGGCACTGAGTTCACATGTCATTGTTGAACTCAGCCTACCTCAAAATCCCTGGAGAGCATCATTCCCATTGCTCTGCATATTACAAGCAGTATATATCAGATGATGGCAGCATCCACATGAGCACAGACATGTTTGTAATAATCCGTCACGAAAGGCATAAGATCAGAGATGAATTTATATCATCCACGAAGTCCCACAGAAAAAACTGTATTCGGCAAGTCCAAAAAAGAACATGGGCTGTGAAGGAGTACTCATAAAAGCATAAAGCCCTCTGAAGAAGTCTTTGGTTGAAATATGTCAGGGCTGGGTACAGATATGAGGGACAGATGTTGGCATCATATGGTATCTGTATTAAATTATTTGTATTTTATATGGTCATGTTTTTCTACGAGAGTGACCTTTTTTCTTTTTGAGTCACTTTACAGTGTCATTTGGAATATTCAATTATATAATGTAAGTCTATTTGACCACTAGATGGTATATTTTTTAGGCAAACAGATTTTCCCATTTGGTCCTTTAATTAAAATCATTTAGAGGGTATTGGTTAGTTTCCATGACCTCTTTAATCTACAGGAACTCTTACTGAAGCCTCGTTGGTTTTACAATTGTGCCCACAATAATGCTTAGGTTTTTATTTTTTTTTGGCCAAGATGGCTCAGACTCAGATCGAGTCTCGGTTGTAATAAATAAGATGGCTGCAACTCAAATCAAGGCTTGGTCACGCTTCATAGACATAAATAGTGAAGGCACAGCTGGGTGTCTGACGCAAGTTGTGACAAAACGCGCAGGGTGGAGCTACGTGCTGATGTCCGTGTGTCTCAGTGAAGCCGAACGTGTGAATCTTACGCAAATTGTCGGCAAATAAATTATTACTGAATTGCGTTCTAACTTATTTTATCATGTAAGTGTAATTTTATTGTTTTAATAAACTATATGAAAAGAATATTACACAATTGGTGCATTCGGTTTCCATATTTCCACTCATGTGAGAGGTTATCTGGCAGAGGATTACCATACATTCCCTGCCCTCTATGGAGAAAGTTTGGAGCCACTTTTAATGATTTACTCTTGGAGGATTGAGATTTGAACATTGTAGACCTTTCTATGGTAAATGGTAATTTACAGCGTTAAGTGTGCATTTTTACTATTGAAGGTAGCGGTTTTGCACAAGGATGCGATACATCAATGGTGATGGATACTTACTACATTTATGAACTTTTTAAGGGGAACTTTTTGGTGAGTCACGCATACTTTGTCTTTACTTGTTTTTCTTTTTATACAATATTGGTGTCTCTACCGTGGAATTTTTCTTAATTGACAATCACACACAGATGTTTATTTTTACTTAAAGTGGATGTAAACCCACTCTCATCCTTTCTAAATAACTGCCATAGTGCTGATCTATAAGGATATAGATGCCTCCTGCATGTATCCTTACCTGTCAAATGTTTCCCCTCTGTCTGTTATAAGAACTGAAAAACTGCAGATTCTGTGGGTGGATCTGTTGTCTGGAGCTTTGTGGGTGGAGTCGTGATGTCATTAGACTCCCCACCCTCCTCTACACTCCCCTTGTCAACATGCATTTTTTCCTGTGTATTCATTGCACTAAATTCTGCTATGATCACTAACATCCAGTCAAAATCCTGAAAAGTAACCACATGACTTCAGAAAAGGTGTGGGGGTGGGAATTAAAAAATAATGCCTGTCTCCAGGCTAGTGTATGAGATATGTAAATAACCTGTCACTCACAGCAAGAGGGCGGAACAGACTAAGGTTTTTCTCTGTAAGTCCGTTTTATTTCACTGAACAATAAAAGAGGATTGCTCAGAGCTGGATTAACTCTGTGTGGCAAGACTGGGCACAGATGATAGGAAATCTTATACTGTACATTGTGACATCCAACAAATAAATAAAAAACTTTGGGTTTACATCCACTTTAATTCTGTTAGCGCAGCTCTGATATTTATGATTTATTGCACTGTGCCAAGTATCTCATGGTCGAGTTGCTGCTCTGGTACAGTATAGATTATGTGCATATAAACACAAGCACAGTGTAATTGCACAATTTCCATCTGAGGGACAACTCTTGAACAGAGGGATGACCTTATCATTGTACTGCTGCTCTTTCATTGCCCAACCAGCTGGAGTAAGGTCTTGACCAAGCTGTACTGCTGCAGCGGAGATCCAAGATCTGTTTGCCATGTTTGGAAGGGGTGTATGGGTCACAAATCTGGATGCATAAATCCTTTAGCAGGTTTCTACATACATATGTATTTGAACTTTGTGTATGGAAGCCATTGATCTAAGGAAGTAAACACAGCTATAGAATACTACATCTAGATATAGTCATAGCAACAGACCCAGGAAAAAACAGCTTGTCTTTATAGTTTGGACCTCTTTTTCAGATTGCTAACAAGCAGTGTTATTGATTTAGAATTTCATGTGAGATTTCAATCATGATGAAGGGGGTCAGGGGTCCCTATAATGATGTTCCTATGAAGCTCTGTCACAGATAGTTACTCCAATGGAAACCATTGTTTTCACGTCTCTATGATGACTACATAGCATCTGCTGACAGAACTTTTAAATTATAAGAAAACAGCATTACACTCTCTTATTAAGTAAAGGAAACCAAAAACAGATTGTAAACAGGACTATACAACAGCCACAAGAAACGACAAGACATTCAATAACCTGTTCACATTTATCTCATTGTAGGCACTTAATCATTTATCCACTGTCTTTTTATTGTGACCCCCCCCCCCCCCCCCCCCCTTGACACCCCATCTGCCAACTTCAGGCATTCTATAATGTACAGTGGTTCGTCCATCTCAATAAGAAAAAATTAGATTTTTTAATGGATGGACTTGCCAATTTGACCATACTAATGATTGGAAAAGCGAAGAATGTTTGTTACCAAAATGCTGAACAAAATTTTACTAGTGTATTCCCAGCTTGACAAGGAAGTAACCCCTCATGGGTTTTACTTCCTCTTTTTTCCCTGCAAAGTAAAAGCATAATGGGTTACTATGCATCACATTAGACATGTGCACAACAACATTTTCGCATTTTTTTTGTTCCGTTTCGTCTCGTTCCGTAGGTTCATAAAGATTCGTAATTTCATAAGACGCAAGTTTTCCTATTAGGACCCGTTCCTATTTCGTAAGACGCAAGTTTTCCTATTAGGACCCGTTCCTACTTCGTAAGACGCAAGTTTTCCTATTAGGACCCGTTCCTACTTCGTAAGACGCAAGTTTTCCTATTTTCGTAACAGTTTTATTTTTGTTTATACTGAATAATTCGTAATTCTGTCCAATTTATTTTCGTTGATTTCGAAATTTGTAATTTTGTTAGATAATAATTTTCGTTTAATGGATTTATAATTTTGTACTATCGTAAATACATAGCAACACGCGGCTAATCCATATTAAGATATACTTTCTCTTAAGCCCCGTACACACGGTCTGACTTTTTGCCAACAAACGTCAAAATTAGCATTTTCCAAAAAATCCGACCGTGTGTACGCTCCATCGGACAAACTTTTTCGGTTTCAAAAGTCTGGCCAACTCCCTTCAGACAAAAATCCACGAAAAATATTGTTTGAAGTCCGATCATGTGTACGCGGCTTTACACTGTACAATGTGACAGAGCACAAAAGAGATAAGCTGATTGGCTAAGATATTAAGTAAGATACATCACTTACTAACTACACTGCCCAGTGCCCATTCGAAAGAATGATACAAGTACACATATTTACGAACAGACAAAGAAACGGATTTACAAAACACACAAATGAAAATACAAACATACAAATGAAAATACGAACAGACAAAGGATTTAAACTACGGAATGCAAATCGTTCGTTATAGATGTCATTTTCGTTCTTTTGCTTTTTCGGTGTTTCGTATTTTAGTAAGTTTGTCCAATCGTACGTTCGTATTTTCGCTTGTTCGTTATTTTGCTTATTCGTAATTCCATAATTTTCGTATTTTGGCTCTTTCAGCTTTTCGGATGTTCGAATTGATCCGAATGTACGAATACTAACAAATTTGTACGAAAATCCATTCATCAAGGAGCGGGAATGCACATGTCTACATCACATACTAGCCTATTATGTGCCACTCACTTGCAGAAGAAGCCCACAATGTCACCACTGTCCCCGTGTCCATCTTTAACCCCTCTTCCTTCCGGGGCCGTTAACGCTCTGTTACTGGCCGGAGCCGAAAGTCACGGTACAGGCCCTATAGAAACAGCATGATCGTGTCCTTTCTATAGTGTGCATGTGCCGATGACATTAGTGCAATCATATATGGCGAATATCTCCCAAACTGTACAGGTTTAGAAGATATTTCCAGTACCTACAAGTTAGCCTCATTATAGGCTTAGCTGTAGGGAAAAGTGGCTGTACAGGGTTTACAAGCACTTTAACTAGGAGCTCCAGTCATATTTATGTTTATTAAAATTCAGCAGCTACAAAAACTGTAGCTGCCGACTTTTAAAAAAACAGACACTCACCTGTCCCAGGATCCAGCGATGTGCTCATCCCAGCTGGTGGTGCTTGTTTTGACATGAGTGAGCGGCAGCTTAATATTTATATTCTGACCTCCAGTTCACTTTAAAGATTGCTCAACCCTGTAAATTATTTAAGTAATGACTTCAAATGTATAAAAAAAATTGGTAACAAAAAAAATAATAATAAAAAAAAAAAGGACAGGCACCAGAAAATGTCAATACATGCCAAAAATGTAATATAATTCCTCTGTTGTTTTTCTTGTGAGCTTCCAACTTGGATGCACTGCAGCATGCAAATATTGATATCAGTTCCAGTTCAGGGCTTAGGCACACCACAGGGGGCTACTGGGAATGATGATAAGCCTGTGATATTAACTGGCAACCTCAAATAATGACATTTGATAGCTTGTTATATCTTTTGTGGAAGTTTCATTCTAATTTTGCCCTCATGTAAGTTTGTAGGTTTAATTTCAAACCGTTCAAAGTTGTCTGATAACATTTCATTTGAAGTGTTGTTAACCTTTTAAGTGCTTTACCTTGGTAAATACCTGGTTAATCCTACTATTTCTGTTCACATCCTTATTGTATGTGACAACCCAATTGCAGTCCTTTTGCACAGTCAGTACAATTTAAAAAAAGGGGGCAGGGAGAAAAAATAAATAAAAGGATGCAAAAAATAAAAAAATAAAAAAATGGATGTACTCAGTACAACCACTTTTACCTACAGGTAAGCCTATATTAAGGATTACCTGCAGGTGCTGGAAATATCTCCTAAACCTGCACAGTTTAGGAGATATTTACAATGTAGGAGTGTGCCAATCTAATCGGCGCATGCACACTTTAGAAATGGCACGGTCAATGGATGCTTCACAGCGGTAACATCGCAGGCTTCGGTTACAGGTAAGTGACACATAATGGGCAACTATGCAATGCATTATGCTTTACCTTTGCATCAGGGTTTACTTCCTCTTTAAATACTGCACTACACTGACACTACACTACACTCACACTATACCAACACTACACTGACACTACATTACACTACACTCACACTATACCAACACTACATTACACTACACTCACACTATACCAACACTACACTGACACTACATTACACTACACTACACTCACACTATACCAACACTACACTGACACTACACTACACTCACACTATACCAACACTACACTGACACTACATTACACTACACTACACTCGCACTATACCAACACTACACTGACACTACATTGACACTCTACACTCAGTCACAATAGAGCTGCACGACAAATAGTTAAAGAATCAAGATCGTGAGTCAACCCCCCCTCATGATCTTAAAACAGCATTTCCTTGATTCAGTGCAGAGCCATTCTTTGCTCACAGCTGACAGCTGTCAAAAAAAAAAAAAACACAGGCAGCCTGCCAAGTTTATCACAACAGAGATAACTATAAACATTGTAACATTTAGTTCTTTCAGCTCAAAGGGATGAACTACGGTCTGTAAATGAGGTCAGTTTAACCACTAAAAGTAGTTGTAAACCCAACCACACAACTTGCACCTACAGGTAAACCTAGATTAAGGCTTACCTGTAGGTGCAAGAAATATCTCCTTAACCTACACGGTTAAGGAGATATTTGCAGAAAACAGTGCACCGATGTCTACGGCGCATTAAGCGCCGTAGACAATGGCGCAGGCGCACTGAGCATGCCGGTTTTCTGAATGGGAAAATGCCGGGACCCGCACGCATGCGTGTGACATCATGATTGGCCGGAGCGGCGATAACCTGAACGCACTCGGATGAGTATTTAGCGGTGGAGGGGAACGAGGAGCAATTCTGGGGCTTCAATCTCAGGTAAGTGCCACATAATGAGCTAGCATGCTATGCTTATTATGCCTTTTTCTTGCAGGGTTTTTTTTTTTTTACAGGAAAACATTTTTGGGGTTTACTTCCTCTTTAAAGACAGCCTTTTTCTGGTATGCGTTTGTTACAAGTTAAAATCTGGATTTTTTGCTAGAAAATTACTTAGAACTCCCAAACATTATATTATATATATATATATATATATATATATATATATATATATATATATTTTGCAATGACCCTATAGAATAAAATGGCGGTTGCTGCAATATTTTATGTCACACTGTATTTGCACAGCAGTCTTTCAAACGCATTTTGTTTTTGAAAAAATACACTTTATTGAAGTAAAAAAAAAAAACGTGAAGTTAGCCCAATTTTTTTGTATACTGTGATGTTACACCGCGAGAATCGTGATCTTTATTCTAAGCAAAAAAGTTGTGATTCTCATTTTAGCCAGAATCGTTGCAGCTCTAAGTCACAATAACACTAACTAGCTATCACTGATCCCTGCTCTGTCTCCAACAATACACTGCAAAAGGTTCCTGTGGGAAAGAACCTTTTATAGTGTGGGGTGGGACTATGAGAACTGAGCCATGATTGGGCAAAGTCATCATGACTTTGTCCATTCAGGGCTCTGACAGTGCTCTGTGCTGATTGGGCAAAGCCTTGCACCTGACCAGAGGTCAGGTGCCTTGCTTCAGCCAATCAGGACCCTAGACTGCACTATGCAGGGCACAGTGCATTGTGGGGCGGGTGAACATCCCAACGAGCGCCCTGCAAATTCGGGTGCTCAGCAAACACCCAAATGGGCGCTCTATGGGGCCAAACCAATGCTCGACCCGAACAGCTTGCCCATTTCTAGCAATATACTGAGATATGGTAGAGACATAATTACAAAACACACTCATACATTCACACCGGTTGAACTGGAAGGACTGATGACTTTATTCAACCTTACTAACTATGAAACGCATATTCTTGATTTCTATATGGTAAATTAAGATCATAGATATGAATTACAGTAAAACCTTGGATTGCGAGTATAATTTGTTCCAGAAACATGCTTGTGATCCAAAGAACTTGTATATCAAAGTGAATTTCCCCATAAGAAATAATGTAAACCCAAAATGATGCGTTCCACAACCATTTATTCACAAGTCTTTCAGTTTATAGTCCATATAAAAAGATTATAGCAATTTGATAGATTGGGTAACCATAAAATGTCCATCCACAAATGGAAGCCTCTAAAAGGGAATTAGCAGAAAAATCCAGCAGGAGCTACAGAGTATAAAAGAGAAGAGAGACGCCTCTAAGTGTAGCAATATGTTGCAAATATGGAGTTACTTACCGGTAACGTCCTTTTCCAGGAGTCTTTCAGGACAGCCACCTTAGAGAGATCCCGGCTCCTCCCCTCTCAGGAAACACCGCCTTTAATCAGAGATTTAAGCCTCATCCTCCCACTGGCCCTTCAGTTTATCACGAGAACCTCCGGCCAACTGGGGAGACACAAGAAAACGTCATACAACACAAACATTACAATCTTACCTGACGGTCTTATGTGATGAGTCCTCAGACGTCCAGTACCTGGGTGGGTACCGGTGCTGTCCTGAAAGACTCCTGGAAAAGGACGTTACCGGTAAGTAACTCCATATTTCCCTGGATCGTCTTTCAGGACAGCCACCTTAGAGAGGATAAGCGAGCACCTTACCTTAGGGTGGGACTACTGCTTGCAGAACTTTACGACCAAAGGCTTGGTCCTTTGCTGACAGCAGATCCAATCTGTAGTGCTTGACAAACGTGTTGAAACTGGACCACGTTGCAGCCTTACAAATTTGCTCAGGAGAAGCACCAGCCCATTCCGCCTGTGAAGCTGCAGCTGCTCTAGTGGAATGTGCCCTGATCCCATTTGGGGGGTCTGACCCTCCTAACTCATAAGCTTGAACAGTAACCGATTTAAGCCATCTAGCTATAGTCCGTCTGGACGCCCTGGATCCTTTCTTGGATCCTGAAAACAATACAAAAAAGGACTCTGATTTTCTAACTTGTTTAGTGCATTCCAAGTATTGGAGAATGCACCTCCTAACATCCAAATTATGGAATAAACGTTCCTGTTCCCTCACAGGATTAGAACAAAAAGTGGGTAAGATGATTTCTTGGCTCCTATGAAATCTTGAAGCCACCTTTGGCAAGAAGGCCGGATCGGTTTTGAAAATAACCCTGTCCGGAAAAACTTGAAAATAAGGGGCCCTGATGGAAAGGGCTTCGAGTTCGCTGACTCGTCTTGCCGTGGTAATTGCCACTAAAAACACCGTTTTGAGGGTAATTAGTTTTAAAGAACAAGATTCTAGTGGTTCAAAAGGCTCCTGTGTAAAAGCCTGTAAAACCAAAGAGAGGTTCCAAACTGGAAGGGAAGAGGTTCTAACTGGCCTCTGTCTACTTAGACCCTTGAAGAATCTTACTATCCAAGGGTCTAACGCTAGCTGTTTTTCTAGAAAGACGCTCAACGCAGAAACCTGTCCTTTCAATGTGCTAAGTGCTAGACCTTTGTCTGCACCTGTCTGTAGGAATTCTAGCACTGCCACTGAACTATGAACGTCAAAGGAGCCTTCTGAGCACCATATGTTAAAATGTCTCCACACCTTACGGTAGATGTTTTGAGTTTCTACTTTCCTACAATTTAGGAGAGTCTTAATTAGACGCTCAGAAAAACCCCTGCCCCTCAACAATGACTCCTCAGAAGCCAGGCTGCCAGGTTCCACCTGTCTATATGAGGGCAGCAGAATGGACCCTGAGAAAGAAGGTCGGTCTGGGGCGGAAGGATCCAAGGAGGTTCTATTGCCAGGTTCTTTAGAATGGAGAACCACGGTCTCCTCGGCCAATAAGGAGCGATCAAGATGAGGATCGTATTCTCCCCTTGTAACTTCCTCAAAACTGCCGGAATCAGGACCGGAGGGGGGAAGGCATAGCACCTTGAAAAAGCCCAAGTCTGGGCGAGTGCGTCTATTCCTAGTGCTCCGTCCCATCTGTTTAAGGAGAAGAAAAGACTTGTCTTGGTATTGTGTTTCGAGGCAAAGAGGTCTATGCATGGTGTTCCCCATCTCTGAACAATCATGTTGAATACCTCCTGCTTTAAGATCCAATTGCCTTCCCTCAGAGTTGTTCGGCTGAGAAAATCCGCTGTCTGGTTCTGATCTCCCTTCAAGTGGGTTGCAGACAGGGACAATATATTGAGTTCGGCCCACTTCAGGATAGCTTCTGCCAGAAGCCATAGGGAGTAACTTCTTGTACCCCCCTGCCTGTTGATGTAGGCTACTGTTGGAGAATTGTCCGAACGGATTCTCACATGTTGTCCCTGAAGTTCCCCCTGGAAGGCTCTGAGCGCTAGTTCTACTGCTCTCAACTCCCTCCAGTTGGAGGATCTTAGAGCGTCTTCTTTCCTCCAGGTCCCCTGGACCCACTTGGGACCCAAGTGTGCTCCCCAACCTGAACCGCTGGCATCTGTTGTGACTGTTTTGGTCACTGGCAGGATCCACTCGAGACCTTGGGACAGATTTGCTCCCTTTCTCCACCACCAGAGTGACCTTTTGACCTGATTTGGGATGGAGATTAAGGCATCCAAGGAGGTCTGACTGTGGTCCCAAACCTTCAGAATAAATAACTGAAGAGGACGAAAGTGCAGTCCCGCCCAATGTACTGCCGGCAGTGTGGATGTTAGTAATCCCAGTCCTGACATGGTCTCCCTGACTGAAACCTGACTGCTGCTCTGCAATTGCAACATGGTCTTGTCCACCTTTAGGACTTTTTCGGAGGGAAGAAAGACCCTTTGTATCGTTGAGTCCACCACATAACCCAGGAAGGTGACTCTCTGGGCTGGGACTAAACTGGACTTTTCTAGGTTCAGAAGCCATCCTAATTTCTCCAGGATGTCTCTTGCTATCTGAAGATCCTGAACCAACTGATCCGCTGAGGGTGCAAACAGGAGAAGATCGTCTAGATATGCAACTATCGAAAGGCCTTTGAGTCGCAGAAAGGCCAGAACTTCTACCATCACTTTTGTGAAGATTCGGGGAGAAGATGATAGCCCAAAGGGGAGAGCTCTGAACTGCCAATGCATTACCCGATTCCCAGTCCTTACTGCTAGCCTCAGATATTTTTGATGATCCTCGGCTATGGGAATATGTAGATATGCATCCCTTAGATCGATCGATGCCATAAAGCAGTTTGGCGGGAGTAACGCTCTGACCGAATAGATCGAATCCATTCTGAATCTCCTGTACTTGACGGAGACATTCAGAGGCTTTAGATTCAGGATGAGCCTGAACTTCCCTGATGGCTTGCGGACCACAAAGATGTGGGAGTAAAAGCCTCTGCTTGTCTCCGGTCCTGGCACCTGGGCAATTACCTCCTGCTCTTCCAATTCCTGTAAAGAAGATAGAAGGGCGGAGGCTTTCTCCTTGCACATTGGTAGGTTGGTGATCAGAAATTTGAGAGGTGGGGGATTTGAGAACTCCAACCTGTAGCCCCGTCTGATGATCCCCAAAACAAATTGATTTGTGGTGATCACCTCCCACTGTGGGAGAAAGGCCCCCAACCTTCCTCCCACTGTTACCGTGTCACTGGGCCTTTTTGGGCTGTTCAGGAGGGCGAAAAATCGCCGCCCCACGCCCTTTCCCTTTAGGTCCCCAGAACTTCTTTTGTTGACCTGTTTTAGGGGTCTCAGATTTCTTTGGAAACTGAAACTTTCTTTTGGTCTGTTGCCCAAATTTTCTTTTAAGGGGAAAAGCCTTCTTTTTATCAGCCGTCCTGTCCAGGACGGCTTCCAGACCAGGCCCAAATAATAAATCTCCTGTCAGCGGTATGCCACAGAGTTTTATCTTAGACGCACTGTCCCCCTGCCATGTCTTAAGCCACAAGGCTCTCCTGGCTGAATTGGTCAGGGCTGAAGATCTGGCGGACATGCGTACAGATTCGGCCGAGGCATCTGCTAGATAGGCCACCCCCTTAAGGAGTGTGGGAAAAGAAGCAAGGATAACATCCTTTTCTGTATTAGCCTCGATATGCGCCTTGATTTGCGTGAGCCAAAACTCCATATTACGGGCCACTACCGTGGCTGCCATGGCAGGTTTAAGATTTGTCTGTGAAGATTCCCAGGACTTTTTCAAAAGGGAATCCATCCTCTTATCCATGGGGTCAGAGAGTATCCCCATGTCCTCGAAGGCCAGATCTGTATTTCTGGATACTTGAGAAAATGCTGCGTCTAGTTTTGGAGTTTTATTCCAGACTAAACTATCTTCATTTGCAAAGGGAAACCTTCTTTTTAGTGCATTAGAGAAAAAGGGTTTCCTCTCTGGGTCCTGCCATTCTTTTTTAATGGCATTGACCAACACATCATGGACTGGAAAAACTTTCTTTTTCTGTTCCTCCAGACCTTTGTACATTTGGTCATGTAATGACAAAACTTTCCTTTCCTCTTGGATACCTAGAGTGGTGTGGATGGCATCTAAAAGTTCCTCCACATCCTCTAGAGAAAGTTTGTATCTTGAGGCTTTGGAGGACTCACCGTCCAGTGCCTCTACATCTGATTCCTCCTGGGAATCAGAAATGGCGCTACCCGCTTCTTCCTCAATTTCCTCCGCTAGACCCTCCGGTTTCTCGCCACTACTAGGGAGAAAATCCGTAGGTTTAGGTGAAACAACCTGCTGTGCTGGTGGGACACTGCTTTGGGGCTGGGGCAGTTGAAAGGAAGAAAAAAGAGCCTGAAAGGACTGAAAAGTACTAGAAAGCTCCTTAACTGACGCCGCTAGATCTGCTCCCTGTTCTGCTGTCTGCTCTTTCAATACATCCCCAATACAACGCTTACAGAGCGTTTTCAACCAGGTTTCCCCTAGTGATGATCTGCACACAGGGCACTTCCTTTTAGAGCCATGGGCTGATTTGCTTGAGGATTTCTGAAAGAGAATTAAACAAGAGACAGCAGCACATTAGCTGGACCCCACCAGCAGTAACACAGGGATCACCAGGAGTGCCCCCCAGGACCAACCACCACCAGGGTCCCAGAAACTCCCATCCCTACCGACCACCAGGAAGGGAAAACACCCGTGGAGCTAATAGGGCATAGGAAAGTGAACACCACCCCAGGGTTCACTTACCTGCGGCTGGCTGGCGCTTTCTTCGGATGGAGCGGTCCTCGAGACCTCTGTCTCTGACATAGTGCTCAGCGGAATGGTGGTCTGCTGTCTCCTCTGCTGACGCTTCAGACTGGAGAGACTGCACCAGCCAGCGTGCGTGGTCCGCTTTCCTAGGCCGCGTCCGGAACCGGAAGACGCGGCCTCGTGTGGCTGCCTGCCCCAACCGGAACTGACGTCTCCGGACCAGCGCTCCAAGCTGGCTGCAAAGCAGGGAGGCCTGAGGCAGCCCACAGCGCCACCCTAGGCGAAAACGGCAACGGACCTCCCAGCTTACTCTTTTCCCCAAAGAGACGCTGGGACGCACATGCGGCGCTGCAGGTGACGACACACTAGCCGGCCTGAGCGCCAAATTCAAAAATAAAAAAGGTAACTTTCTAGGGCAGAAGAACACCATCTTCTAAAATCCCCCCAATAAGCCTCAGCTTCCCCAGCCATCGGCTCCTGGTTCCACAGCGGTGTCTCCCCACCGGAGGAAACACCATAACTGAAGGGCCAGTGGGAGGATGAGGCTTAAATCTCTGATTAAAGGCGGTGTTTCCTGAGAGGGGAGGAGCCGGGATCTCTCTAAGGTGGCTGTCCTGAAAGACGATCCAGGGAAAATGTTGTACCTTCAATAAATGTACACTTAGAGGTGTCTCTCTTCTGTTTTATACTCAGTTGTGACATAACTCTACTTTTATATCAAGAATTGAAAAAGAGTATGTATATATATATATATATATATATATATATATATATATATATATATATATATATATGTATATTATATATATATATGTATATTATATATATATATATATATATATATATATATATATATATATATATATATATATATATATATATATATATATAAATACATAAATTGATGGAAAAACATAAATTACATAATTAAGGCCATTGCTAAGAAGGCCTAAAAATACAGAACCACCTACTAGGTGGTCTGTCATGCTAGTGGTTCTGTATTTTTAGGCCTTCTTAGCAATGGCCTTAATTATGTAATTTATGGTTTTCCATTAATTTATGTATTTTCATAATAAATATTGAATTTTTTAACATCTAACGCCTTTAAAGTCCATCATCTGTTTTATACATATATGTATTTATATGTATATGTGTACATACTCTTTTTCAATTCTAGTTATCGGGACGTGGCATTGTATTATTTTTTTTCTCATATCCACAGTTTATTAAAAAATCTTGCAAAACGCCGGCGTAATTTCTTTGAGGATCTGCCTTATAGCAACTACAGTAAAACCTTGGTTTGAGAGTAACTTGGTTTGAGAGCGTTTTGCAAGATATTTTAATAAATTTTGACTTAATATACAAGCAATGTCTTGATATAAGAGTAGAAATAAAGAGTCAGATCATCACAGAGTGGGACTGTGGATATGAGAAAAAATAATACAATGCCACGTCCCGATAACTAGAATTGAAAAAGAGTATGTACACATATACATATAAATACAAATGTATAAAACAGATGATGGACTTTGTAATTTAAAATTTTGCGCGTCGTATATTTGTTTTGGTATCCACCAAACAAGATACGACGGCATCTGTGTTAGATCCGACAGGCGTACGCCTTAGTACGCCGTCGGATCTAAGATGCAATTTTCCGGCGGCCGCTGGGTGGCGTTCACGTCGTAATCCGCGTCGAGTATGCAAATTAGCTATTTCCGACGATCCGCGAACGTACGAGCGGCCGTCACATTCTTTTACGTCGTTTCCGTTCGGCTGTTTCCGTTCGGCTGTTTCCGGCGTATAGTTAAAGCTGCTGTCTGGTGGCGTACTCAATGTTAAGTATGGCCGTCGTTCCCGCGTCTAATTTTGAAAATGTTACGTCGTTTGCGTAAGTCGTCCGTGAATGGGGCTGGACGTCAAAAACAATGACGTCCTTGCGACGTCATTTAGCGCAATGCACAACGGGAAATTTTAGGGACGGCGCATGCGCAGTTCATTCAGTGCGGGGACGCGCTTCATTTAAATGAAACACGCCCCTACCCGCCGCATTTCAATTCCGCGCCCTTACGCCGCGAGAGATACACTACGCCGCCGCAACTTACGGCGCAAATTAGTTGTGGATTTCAAACAAAGCCAAGTAAGTTACGGCGGCGTAGCGTATCTTAGATACGCTGCGCCGGTGCAGATCTTTGTGGATCTGCCCCTATGTGTTTAGCATCACTTTAAGATAAATATGCAATTCTTTAAGCAACACTAATCTCTCGTTTAGAAAGAAAAAATTATATTCGAGTATATATTCTTCAAAATAAGTCCCCTCTATTGTTTTCAGCCCCCTTAATGTCTCCGAAGCTACAGAGATACACATATAACATGATAACGCTGCAAAGTACGCATGTACAAATCTGAAGACTACATCCATAATCTGCACAGACACAATTTCCATAGAAAATTTAATAATCAAAGTTTCCTTTGAAAATTTCCATAGACATAGGATTTCTGTTTTGATATGTGTTATTTCAACAGATGTCTGATTTATATCTCGCGTCACTGTGTCCTGTACTGGATTTAGAGTCTGAGTCATGACCCAAACATTTTAAGATTCAGGATAAATAATTTCAAGGTATAGTGAACTCAACAGGCTTCATCATCTGAGCTCTCCAGCCTGATGTGTTGAATTTCCATATCACAGCACTGCACCATCCATTGGTTTTACAGCCTCAGCCGCCATGAACCAGACATTTTAATGGGCTGAATTTACATTTTTAAGTACGGTTACCTATACAGACTTTATATTGTATATTAGGAGCTCTATAGCCCCATGTATCACAGCACATCTCTTTCTATTGGTTTTACCATCAAAGGCAATAATAATCAACCTACTTGATATAGGGGACCTCGATATCATGAAAAGTGCTGCAAATATTATTCAGAGAATGTAATAATAGATAGTAGAGCTGCACGATTCTGGAAAAATGAGAATCGTGATTTTTGATAGGTTTTACAGGACAGGTTCCACTCAGAACAGGCCTCACCATGGTCGACCAAAGAAGTTGAGTGTTCTTTCGCTCTATCTCTTGTTAAAAAAAATAAGTTGAGTGTACCTGCTCAGCGTCATATTCATAGGTTGTCTTTGGGAAATAGACGAATGAGTGCTGCCAGTATTGCTGCAGAGGTTGAAGTGGTGGGGGTCAGTCTGTCAGTGCTCAGACCATACACCGCACACTGCATGAAATTGGTCTACAATTGAGATTGTGATTTTTTTTTTAACGATTAAAAATGCAGCTCTACTAGATAGCTGTGAAGCCTCGTACACACGACCGAGGAACTCGACGGGCGAAACACATCGTTTTCCTCGTCGAGTTCCTTGTTAGGCTGTCGAGGAACTCGACAAGGCAAGTTTCTCCATTCCCGTCGAGGAAATAGAGAACTTGCTCTCTTTTTGGCTCGTCGAGTTTCTCGACAGTTTCCACAACGAAAATGTACACACGACCGGTTTCCTCGGCAAAAAAAATATCTCCCAGCAAGTTCCTTGCTGGTTTTTGCCGAGAAACTCGGTCGTGTGTACGGGGCTTGAGAGACTGTAGACATGCAAGAGGAGATGGTCAGAAACTGCTAACAAACAACAAGAGATGGTCAGAGACTGCCAACATGATATACGAGACACATTGGGGTTGACTTACTAAAGGAAAATAGGCTGTTCACTTTGCAAGGGAAGGGGATTTTACCTGGAGCTTAGTGAATGTGGTGAAGAAAATTACCCTGTAAAGGAAAATTTCCCATGCAAAGTGATTTCTTTATTTGTCTTTAGTAAATCAACCCCATTGCATCAGACTACTAGAGCTCATTGCTATTACAGCTCCCACAAATCCATGCTTCAACACCACCACCCCCCCCCCCCTCTAAAAAAGTTCTTGTGCCATATGTTATATTTCTTTCAGCAAGTTCTATTTTAAGAAAAAAAAAAAAAAAAAAAAGTATATATATAAAAAACAAACAAAAAAAAAAAACATAAAAGACAACAAGCAAGATCGTGTGAAAGAAATCAACCAAACCAAAGGTCTGGTATGCATCTTGGTGGGACCCTACGCCCATACCCCTTTTATGGCCAATTACTTGCATATAAGCCTTCAAAATGGTCACTTTCGATTTCTCATTTTCGGCCCTCATAGACCTCAATGGAGTTTGCTCTTCAGGGCAGAACTTTTCCCGTTCTGGAGTTCTGCTGCGAACTGAACAGGCCGGTGTTCGGCCCATCTCTATTTAGCACTAAGGATAAAAGTCAGCCTCTCTCCACCTTTTTGTCCCAGAGGAACACATACAATTATTATTCAGGTCTCAGGGACCCCCTTCTAAAGCCAATTTGTTGAAGTCATTGGGAAAGATTCCCCTTATAGTGATGGCCAGTGAAAAGAATGCCCCCCCCCCCCAATAAAACTGGTGGTGAGAATGGCTCCCTTAAGCCGGCTATAGATGGTTCAAATTTGGCCAGCTCATCAGGGCCCGGCCGAGATTCTAACCATGTATGGGCAGGCTGAATGTAGCCAAGTTGATCGATCAACTTGGGTGCAACCAGCCTGTTGGATTTTACATGCGATTATTGCTAGCGGCTATCATAGCCATTAGCAGTAATCAATGTGAACACAATGACTCCCTGAGAGAGATTCCCCTATCATCACATGGGGGAATCAAGCGATTTTCTTTCCTACAACCTGTGGTCGCAGGAGAACAAAAAAGATCACTTAGTCTATGCCCGGCTTTAAGGACAGTCAGTTAGTGAGTTTATGCAGCTGGCTCTGCCAAGTGGCAATGGCCCTGGAACTGTGGAGGCAGACAGATAGTCAATCAGCCACAGCTCAAGAAACCTCTAAACCCCTGCAAGACAAAGGTATAATGAGCTAGTATGCATAGCATACTAGCTCATTATGAATTACTTACCTTAGATCGAAGCCCCCGCAGCGGTCCTCGTCCCCCCCCTCCGGCAGCGACATCTCTCCCAGGGGTTACTTCCGGGTATCGCAGATCCGGCGCTGTGATTGGCCGGACCTGTGATGACGTCACTCCCACGCATGCACAGGGAGCTGCTGGTAACAGCACACGGACTGAAGCAACAGCACATAGGGGCCATTGCTTCAGTTTGCCCCAGTGTGCATGTGCCGATGACATCAGCAATGCAGGGGACATCTCCTAAACTGTGCAGGTTTAGGGGATATCCTGGGTAGCTACAGGTAAGCCTTAATATAGGCTTACCTGTAGCATACAGCGGTTGTAAAGGGTTTACAATCACTTTGAGAATGGCTCCTCTAAGCCACGACCTCTACATATATGCGGACTGATTTTTAAATTGCACTGCGTTCTCTAGTGGATTTACAGTCTTAGTCATGAAGCTAACAGCTCCTTGTGCTAGATTTATCAGTATCAATTTTACAGCCTGAGCCATTAGGTAAATAGCACTATATGACGAAATGACACCACTCAATGCAGCATCCTATATTGGATTTACAGTCTAAGCCAAACAGTTTCTTGTGCTGTATTTCACATAATTAGATGTTTACACTGCATAATCCTTGGAAATTGGTGCCACTTGACCTTCAGTCATAAAGCTTTGAAATCTAATGTATTATGAATGTACTAGGAGATGGACACATTCATGGTGTTCCTAGTTATAAAGAAAACATGCTATACAGTCCTAAAAGAATGTATATACAGGTGAAACTCGAAAAATTCGAATATAATATACGCGATAGACTCATTACATGCAAAGCAAGATAGTTCAAGCCGTGATTTGTCATAATTGTGATGGTTATGGCTTACAGCTCATGAAAACCCCAAATACACAATCTCAGAAAATTAGAATATTGTGAAAAAGGTGCAATATTCTAGGCCCAAAGTGTCCCACTCTAATTACTAATTAAGCCATAACACCTGCAAAGTGTTCCTGAGCCTTTAAATGGTCTCTCAGTCTGGTTCAGTAGGAATCACAATCATGGGAAAGACTACTGACCTGACAGTTGTGTAGAAAACCATAATGAACACCCTCCATAAAGGAGGGAAAGCCTCAAAAGGTAATTGCAAAAGAAGTTGGATGTTCCCAAAGTGCTGTATCAAAGCACATTAATAGAAAGTTATGTGGAAGGGAAAAGTGTGGAAGAAAAAGGTGCACAAGCAGCAGGGATGACCGCGGCCTGGAGAGGATTGTCAGGAAAAGGCCATTCAAAAGTGTTGGGGACTTTCACAAGGAGTGGGCTGAGGCTGGAGTCAGTGCATCAAGAGCCACCACACACAGACAGATCCTGGACATGGGCTTCAAATGTTGTATTCCTCTTGTCAAGCCACTCCTGAACAACAAACAACGTCAGAAGCGTCTTACCTGGGCTAAAGAAAAACACACCTGGTCTGTTGCTCAATGGTCCAAAGTCCTTTTTTCTGATGAGAGCAAATTTTGCATCTCATTTGGAAACCAAGGACCTGGAGTATGGAGGAAGAATGGAGAAGCACACACTGCAAGATGCTTGAAGTCCAGTGTGAAGTTTCCACAGTCTGTGTTGATTTGGGGATCCGTGTCATCTGCTGGTGTCAGTCCACTGTGCTTCATTAAGTCCGGGGTCACCGCAGCCGTCTACCAGGAGATTTTGGAGCACTTCATGCTTCCTTCCACAGACGAGCTCTATGGGGATGCTGACTTCATTTTCCAGCAGGACTTGGCACCTCCCACACTGCCAAAAGCACCAAAACCTGGTTCAATGACCGTGGGATTACTGTGATTGGCCAGCAAACTCGTCCAACCTAAACCACATAGAGAATCTATGGGGCATTGCCAAGAGAAAGATGAGAGACATGAGACCGAACAATGCAGAAGAGCTGAAGGCCGCTATTGAAGCATCCTGGTCTTCCATATCACCTCAGCAGTGCCACCGGCTGATAGTTTCCATGCCACGCCGCATTGAGGCAGTAATTGCTGCAAAAGGGGCCCAAACCAAGTACTGAGTACATATGCATGCTTCTACTTTTCAGAGGTCCGATATTGTTCTATGTACAATCCTTGTTTTATTGATTGCATGTAAAGACATACCCCACTTTTAAGTACACAATGGGGTTTATTTACTATCGCTGGAGAGTGCAAAATCAGGCTCACTTCTGAATAAAAACCAATGAGCTTCCAGGTTTTTTTACCAGGTTTAATTGAACAAGCTGGCGTTAGAAGCTCGGGTTCTAAAAAATGAAGTTTTTCAGGCTCTAGAAAATACGTTTTTTTCAACTTGATCATTAAAACGGCCTTGCCTACACACGATCGTGAAAACAAAATGCTCTAGCAAAGCGCGGTCACGTACAACACGTACGACGGCACTATAAAGGGGAAGTTCCATGCGGATGGCGTCACCCTTGGGGCTGCATTTGCTGATTTTGTGTTAGTAAAAGACGATTTGCGCTTTTCTGTCTGTTACAGCGTGATGAATGTGCTTACTCCATTACTAACGGTAGTTTTACCAGAACGAGTGCTCCCGTCTCATAACTTGCTTTTGAGCATGCGCGGATTTTTCACGTCGTTAAAACCCACACACGAAAAACAACCCGAAAAACAACAACGTTAAAAACGTTGTGAAAAAATAGAGCATGTTCGAAAAAAAATGTGCCCATTTTTTAGAACCCAAAAAATGCTCTGAAGCCCACACACGATCGTTTTTAATGACATAAAAAAAAAACATAATTTTTTAGACCCCGAAAAATTATCGTGTGTACGTGGCATTAGAGTGCCATGCAATGGAAAACATTTAGCAAAAACATATGTAACCATGGAGAAAACAGTAGATGGTAATCCTTACCAAGTGGTTCTCCAGAAGGTGCTAAACCTGCATGAGCCTGGTAAAATTATGTGCATTTTGACAGTTTCACATAAAGCTTTGCTTGCCCATCTAGATTGTATTAAGAGTAGATTTATAGGGCACCTTTAATTTTGCAGAACTTCTGTGTCCTTAGACATGTCTCCAAAACATATCCTACTACAAATAAGTTATAAAGCCAGTTGGCCATAGCGGTGTGTTTGTTGATCTGGAAATGAAGATAAGGTTAGGACAAAGTCCTCAGCCCTGCCATCAACCTACTTAACTGCATAAGGCACGGCAAGGCTGTCATCACACTAAATGGGATATTAGTGATACTAGCGAGCTGAATGTGTCACATTGTATTTCCTCTCCGGTGATCAGAAGACGGCACTCTCACTGATGGTGTGGATGAAAATGTCACCTGTGGCTAAAAATACTTCACATATTTAGAAGAGTTTCCATGGGCCATACTATTCAAAACACCCAATAGGGAATTAAACCTTTGGCCGTAGTTCCCTTCAGATCTCTCTTACATGAGCACTGAACTTACTAAAAATGCATATAAATGTATCATTTAAACCTTTCGTCGCAAAATCTGAAAATCTACAAACCTTTCTAAAAATTTTTACAAAACATACATGCAATATAACGAAAGTTTTTACACACATCCTGATATATTTATGCACAAATGTTATGCAATCTAAAGAATAAAGTAGGGCTGCAACTAACTATTATTTTCATAATCAATTAGTTGGGCGATTATTATTTCAATTAATCGATTAATTACCTTAAAAAAAAGTGCGGTGTATAATTTTGTTAATATGTAACGTTTAACCATTTGGAGCCCCGGCCATTGTAAAATGACGGCCACAAGGTGGCTCTACAATGCTGGGAGGACGTCTAATGACGTCCTCGGCTCCTCCGGCCACTGGGGGGCGCGCACGTGCCTGCCGCATCACTGATGTGCTGATGCGCGTGCCTAGCGCCCACGATGTCCACCAGGTACCCGCGATCGGCAGTTACACAGACAAGGACGTGGATCTGTGTGTGTAAACACACAGATCCACGTCCTGTCAGGGAGAGGAGACCGATGTTGTGTCCCTTGTACATAGGGGCAGGGTTTGACAAATTTGCTTGGAATCTAGGAGCCAGCTAAAAAAGTTAGGAGCCAAAAAACGCACGCCGTCCCGCCAAGCTCGCGCGCAGAAGCGAACGCATCCGTGAGTAGTGCCCGCATATGTAAACGGTATTTAAACCACACATGTGAGGTATCGCCGCGATTGGTAGAGCAAGAGCAATAATTCTAGCCCTAGACCTCCTCTGTAACTCAAAACATGCAACCTGTAGAATTTTTTAAACGTCGCCTATGGAGATTTTAAAGGGTAAAAGTTTGTCGCCATTCCACGAGTGGATGCAATTTTGAAGCTCGACATGTTGGGTATCAATTTACTCGGAGTAAAATTATCTTTCACAATATTAAAAAAATTGGGCTGACTTTACTGTTGTCTTATTTTTTTATTAAAAAGGTGTATTTTTTCTCCCCCAAAAAGTGTATTTTTTTTCCCAAAAAAAGTGCGCTTGTAAGACCGCTGCGCAAATACGGTGTGAAAGCATTGCAACGACACCCATTTTATTCTCTAGGGTGTTAAACTAAAAAATATATATATAATGTTTGGGGGTTCTAATTAGAGGGAAGGAGATGGCAGTGAAAACAGGGAAAAACACATTAGAATTGCTGTATTGCTGTTTCACTTGTAATGCCAACGGCCACCACAAGATGGCGCCAGATCACAGAAGGAAGCTTAGGCCTGCAGAAGGCCACAATCCCGCAGCCTCAATTACTGGCCGGCGCGGGCCCGCCATGATCGCGCAGCGGGGGAGGTGTGGGCACACGGAGACACAGTATGTGTCTCTGTGCGCCCCCGCCGCGCGATCGCAGCGGGCCCGCGCCAGCCGGTAATTGAGGCCGAGGCTTTGCAGCCTTTCTGCAGGTCACTGTTTCATCTCGCAATTGCGACCGGGCGCCCGGATATTGTCGAGCCCTGACATAGGGACACAGATTGGTCACCTCCCCCAGTCTGTCCCCTCCCCCCACAGTTAGAATCACTAGTAGCGAACACATTTAACCCCTTCCTCACCCCCTAGTAATCAGTGCATATTTATAGCACTGATCGCTGTATAAATGTGAATGGTCCCAAAAATGTGTCAAAAGTGTCCGATGTGCCCGCCATAATGTTGCAGTCCCAATAAAAATCGCAGATTGCCGCCATTACTAGTAAAAAAAAAAAAAAAAAAATGTCATAATTCTGTCCCCTATTTTGTAGGTGCTATAACTTTTGCACAAACCAATCACTATACGCTTATTGCGATTTTTTTTTACCAAAAATATGTAGAATACGTATCGGCCTAAACTGAGAAAAAAAATTGTTTTAAAAAAAAAAAATGGGATATTTATTATAGCAAAAAGTAAAACATAGTGTTTTTTTTTTCAAAATTTTTTGTTTATAGCGCAAAAAATAAAAACCGCAGAGATGATCAAATACCACCAAAAGAAAGCTCTATTTGTGGGGAAAAGGGACGTCAATCTTGTTTCGGAGCCACGTCGCACGACTGCGCAATTTTTCTTAAAAGCGTGACAGTGCCGAAAGCTGAAATTTCGCCTGGGCAGGAAGGGGGTATATGTGCCCATTAAGCAAGTGGTTAAAAAAAAGCAATTTATTCTTAAATATCTCTATGCAGTGATAAATATAAAATAACCAACTATATGGTTAGGGAGCAAAATCTCCAATCCACTCTGAGAATAACAGACAGATTAGATATACTGTATATACTATTAGAGGGTGAATCTGGTAAATATCATCAGATATCATTATTAGAAATAATAGAAAACTTATTGGTCAAAGGAATTTTTCTGACAGTGTATGTGGTTTTCGTTCAGAAATGACATTCATTTTAAAACTGAATTTTAAAAGCAAGTGAAAATTTCAAACAAAATTCTTTCATTCAGCGAATGTATTGCATTAATTTTCTCATCTAAAAATTGATCTGTGTGGCCAGCATAAGGCTCAGTATAAACCTATGCAGTTTTCTTTTAAATAACATTACATGCTTTTATGCATCTTCTCCACTGAAGTATATTGAACCAAAAAAAAACACTGTTTTGCGTTGAAAAAAGTCATTGCGCCTTTCCAAATCCGCAGCAGCTGAAAAAAGCATAGATGTGAACGTGTCCAATAGGAAACCATAGTAAATGAACTGTAGTGCGTATCTGCAAAAAAGGCATAGATGTGAACCAGGCCTAAGACGTTTAGTAACATAACTAAAATTAGCTCTTTAAAGTACATAAAGAGCAAATAATCGCTACTGTAAGGTTTTTTTTTTTTTTACTGTGGAACAATGAAAGTAATGTTTACAGTACTGTAGCGATTATTTGCTCTTTTTGTACTATAAAGGGCTAATTTTCGTTTTTTTAACCACATTATGTTACTGGCCGATTAATCGATTATGAAAATAGTAATTTTATAATCAATTAGTTGTCGATTAATCGATTTTTTTTCCCGGCCCTAGAATAAAGCTTTATTCTTTTTCCAGCAGTAAATACAGACAAGGAAGCGGGTATAACCAAATTAATTTCAGATAACATTCCCAGTACAGTACAGTAGACAGAGATAGCGAATTTGCTTCGTATACATATGTGACAATAGGAAAAGAAATGTCCTGAATTTACATGAGAAAAAAAGTGCTCCGTGTACGACTCTTCTACCTGGGACCCGAAGAGCGTAAGCTTGTTAGAGATTAAGGTTTTCCAGTATATATGTCACAGAGATCCCGGGGTCTGGAGTATGAAAAAGTGAAAAAAGGAACAAAGCATGGCAATGCATTCAGGCAGCCAGTGCAGAGTCATAGGGAAAAAAAGCGCTGTCATAAACGATTTCTTATTCATACTTTCATGATTAAAATGGGAAGTTAATTGGTTAATTGGACTGAAGAATGAGGCTGAAAAAAGGATGAAATAGGACAGAAAAAAAGAAAGAGTAAAAAGAAAGTGAAGAGAAAGTGAGAAAAATAAAATAAAAGAAGGCGGGGGGTGGTGGGTATATTGGTGGGAAAAGCCTACTGCTCAGTGTTGCCAACCGCCAGCTAATTTACTGACAGTTTATAAAAATCTGTGATTTTTTTTACAACTGCCAGTAAATATCAGGGGTTGGTAATTTCACGCTGTGTTGACTTTTTAAGTGTAAATCAGGCAAATGACTTTGTTTATAGGTATGGTCAGTGTTTCCATATCATGCTTATACTGTTCAAATATTCACTGTTTTCGTTTTTAATAGGAGTTCTGTAATTGCTTAGGTTGCCAGTAAAAAAATGTGCTCCGCCAGTAAATTTTCCATGTTTTGTCAGTAAAATAATGCTGCGGGAGGTTGGCGACCCTACTACTGCTCGAATGACACAACTCAATTCCAAAGTCGGGAGAAAATAGTTTTCAGCCCAGGGGAGTCCAAAAAGAATATCTAGATACACCAGGTGACCATGTACACCCACTTGCCCGTTTCCAAGGTACACCTGTTCAATTGTTTGGTAACACAAATTGCTAATCAGCCACTCACATGGAAGCAACTCAATACATTTAGGCATATTCACGTGGTGAAGACAACTTGCTGAAGTATAAACCAAGCAACCGAATTAGGGTTGCATATTTTTCTTCAGACCAAACCCAAACATTTTATTGGCACACATTCATTTTTTCTTTTAGTACACACTATAAGATTGTATCAGACCTGGGACACCTTTGGGCACTCCAAAGAGAATAGTAATGTGGCGCATATAGTGCACCCTCGCTCTCCTGTTAAGTCCTGTTCCGAGCCACATTCCTGTCTGAATATTGTGCCCAGGTTTCAGGTCAGCTGGAAGCCGGACACATAATTCAAAACCTGGACTGTCCGGGTAAATCCCAGAGACAGGTGGAAACCCTAACCAGAATGGGCAAGTAGGGGGATTTACGTGACATGTATGCAGCCATAGCACAGAGTGTTGCTACCTTCAGGAGCAGAGCAGGGTTGCCAACTGTCAGTAAAATTCATGGGCAGTTTGTAAAATCCATGATTTTTACATCTATCCTTGAATGTCCATAATGGACATTCACAGACAGATGAATAAATCATGGAATTGCTGCAAAGTTTAGCCACATCTGAGTGGTGCAGTCTAGCTGCTCTCATCTAATCATCTGAATCAGACCCAACTCTCTCTCAGACCTTTGTCTCAGATTGATGAGTCCAGGAACAGGGACTCATCAACAGGGGTCACAAATGTACTGAAAAAAATATTTCTAAACAAGAGGCAGCCTGATTAGTGCCCAATTGTGTTGCTAATTTGCTTGATAAACGTCCCTTATGAGACAGTAGTGTTTAGTGAGTGATCCAAAACGGGAGCTCCAGAGGAACCTCAAACCCTCTCCTGTATTATCAGAAGTGTGTCGTGAGTTACCGGACATCGGTCTGGATCCGCTTTCAGCATCTACTGATCCCTCCTCAATCCTCTTTGAAGACTGAATGAATCAGTATATGATTTACGTGTCCTATTTGCGTTCTCCCACATGGTTACAGACGTGTTATTGGTATTAGTGTGAACATGTTTATGGGTCTCGGCTATGGAAGGCTAACATGTGGTTGCTGTTGACAGAAGCTGAGTGATTCTTCATGTATAATTTTGGCATCATCTCCCCAACTCGCCTTCCCTAGTGGATAGGTTTACATGCCCAGACTTAGTATTTTTAGTGGGGGCTGGTTACCCAGCTTAGATCTGAATAGACATAGCCCATAGCCCATAGACCAAATGAAATGGGGTTTTCCCATTATCTTGACATGAGCTGCTATATCAGGGTTAAAGTGTCACCAAACCATAAACATCAATTAATAAATGGTGTATTACATGCTGTTCATAGTAACACTGTTTTTCTGTATTCTGCAGAAAATGTATATTGGTCATTGAGTAGTCCCTGTACTACTTTGGTGTGAATTTGATGCAACTTGAGGTCCATAGACCTCAACATTACACAGGCATTGCTTCAAGTCAGACTTTCAGGTCCCATAAGTGTGAAAGGGGACTTATGCCGCATACACACAGTCGGAGTGCCGCTCACTGTATCACTCGGCCCCGCCCCTCGGCACGCCGCATCACTGGATGTGATTGACAGCAGCGCCAGCCAATGGCTGCGCTGCTCTCAATCCATCCGCTCTAGCCAATCAGCGGCCAGGCTGAGCGCCGAAGAGGATATCGGGACTGAGCGTGGGACTTTCAAGGGCTCAGGTAAGTAAAACGGGGACTCGGGGGGAGGGGGGGTCAGCATCATCAGATGTTTTTTCACCTTAATGCATAGATTGCATTAGGTGAATTTTTGTTTCCTTTACAACTCCTTTAAAGTGGTTGTTAAGCCACTATCTGATCTTTATATCATACCCTCTGTCAGATAAAAAGATGCATTCCAGTAACTAGCCTGTGTGTTATTTAAAAAAATGGTTTCTACCTGTATTAAAGCGGAAGGAAACCCATCCATTTAACAGTTTCAAAAAAGAATTCTATTTCCGGCATGCCGGGAATGCTAACTGTCACATTGGTGTGCACTTCAATACCAGGCACCCCCCCCCAATTTTCAGCTTTCAGCGCTGTCACACTTTGAATGACAATTGTTTCGGTCATAAAATGTAGTTTTCTCCTTCACTGACAGGCGCTGAAGAGTTGGCACTGATAAGGTGGCACTGGTGTGCACTGATGAGAAGGCACTGATATGCAGCACTGATGGGCGGCACTGACAGATGGCACTGATGGGCATAACCCATGATGATGTACTGGCAGGTGTTACCGCTGGGCACTGATTGGCACTGTGGTGGGCTCTGGCGCTGTGGTGGGCACTGAGAGATTTTATTGAGGGGGCACTGATTGGCACATCTGATGGGCACCTCTCATGGGGGCTGCGCTGATAATCAATGTGCTGATTATCAGCACAAACCCCCCCTCGACAGAGAGAGCAGCCAAGATTCCCCTGATGATGTAAGCCGGGGAGGAGCAGAGAGCCTGGAGTCATGTGATCGCTGGGATACACTGGTAATACCATTTTTTATAAAGCACAGGCACTAGGATGCAGATTTTTATGTGACAAGGGAGCAAGGAGTAGAAGGAGGGAGGAGACACAGGGAGAGCTGAAGATAGTAGTGTATGACGGAGACACGTACTGACTTCGGTGTCAGGACTCTGCAGCCCTGATACATGGTCAGCACAGAGAGGGGAGGATAGAAACTGGTAAGATCAGTCAGCTATTTCATACACGGCACAAGCACTGAGCTCTATAACAGGCTTTAAAGGAACAGTATCTTCTTTAATGGTGCCAAAATACACAACAATATATTTTGTTATAAAAACATCTTTATTGGAGTCTAAAGTTTTAAAAGAAACAGGGGGACAATGAATGCTGTCCACATTTCATAAAAACAATGCAGTGCACATGTACACATGTACAATAAACACATAAAGTAGCTACTGTAACCAGTATTGTTTCACTATTCAGCTTCTTCATGAGCTTATAATAAAGCAATATGTAACTACAAAAAGACATATACAATCAAAATAAAAAATAAACAATAATTCCAAAAATTAGCATAAACAATTATTAGTAAGTATGCATGACTGTAAATAAACATTTCTGTTATCAACGTAAATGTATATCAAAAAGATATAACAACATAAATAATATGTTCAATGATTATCCATGAGGGTCTGAGCACTATACAGAGGGGCACACAACATGAATATAAAACTCCAGCAGCATGTGACGTTCACACGGAGGCTCCAGCAGGATGTGACATTCACACGGAGGCTCCAGCAGCATGTGAAGTTCATATGGAGATTCCACCAGCATGTGAAGTTCATATGGAGACTTCACCAGCATGCAACGTTCAAATGGAGACTCCACCAGCATGCGATGTTCAAATGGAGAATCCACCAGCATGTGACGTTCAAATGGAGAATCCACCAGCATGTGACGTTAACACGGAGGCTCCACCAGCATATGACGTTCACACAAAGGTTCCACCAGCATGTGACGTTCACACAAAGGCTCCACCAGCATGTGACATTCACACAAAGGCTCCACCAGCATGTGATATTCACATTGAGACACCACCTGAATGTCACATTCACATTGAGACTCCAGCACATGTTGAGACTCAAGCACATGTTGAGACTCAAGTTCATGTCAAGAACCCACCAAAATACCAGGGCAGCCATGGGAATATCTCCTCCCATGAAGATGAGGGCAAGCTTACAGAAAAGGATAGGCAGATCCTGGTGGTAGGGGGATTATGTTATTAGGGGGACAGAGAGGGCAATCTGTCAGAATGACCACGATCGACGAAAAGTATATTGTTTCTCGGTCGCACGAGTTCGGGACATTGCAGATCGGATAGATGGATTGTTGGATGGGGCTGGGGAGGACCCAGCTGTCATGGAACATATTGGAACCAATGACAACATTAGAAGAAAATGTAGCGCCCTACAAAATGATTTCAGGGACATAGGGGCTATATTGAAGAAAATAACCTCCAAGGCATCATTTACAGAAATACTGCCTGTACCACGAGCCACACCAAGGAGGCAGCAGGAGCTTAGGGAGCTTAGCAAGTGGCTGAAGAACTGGTGCAGGAAGGAGGGTTTTGGCTTCATGGAGACCTGGACTGACTTTTCAATTGGTAATTTGCGCTACAGCAAGAATGGACTGCACCTAAATGAGCAGGGTGCAGCTCTGTTAGGAAAGAATATAACCAAAAAGTTGGATTTTTTTTAAATCAACCATGTTTCATTCACATCGAGACTCCTTCAGCATGCAACGATTCTGTTGAGACTTGGGCAGAATGTAACTTTCCCAATAAGACTCCAGCAGATTGTGGCGTTACCACTGAGACTCTGGCAGAATGTGATATTCACAATGAGACTCCTCTCAAATGTGACATTCACACTGAGTCACCTCCAGAATGTGACGTTCATAATGAAACCCATCCAGAATGTGACGTTCATAATGAGACCCATAAAGAATGTAATGTTCACAATGAGAGCACTCCAGAATGTGACGTTCACAATGAGAGCACTCCAGAATGTGACGTTCACAATGAGAGCACTCCAGAATGTGACGTTCACAATGAGAGCACTCCAGAATGTGACGTTCACAATGAGAGCACTCCAGAATGTGACGTTCACAATGAGAGCACTCCAGAATGTGACGTTCACAATGAGAGCACTCCAGAATGTGACGTTCACAATGAGAGCACTCCAGAATGTGACGTTCACAATGAGAGCACTCCAGAATGTGACGTTCACAATGAGAGCACTCCAGAATGTGACGTTCACAATGAGAGCACTCCAGAATGTGACGTTCACAATGAGAGCACTCCAGAATGTGACGTTCACAATGAGAGCACTCCAGAATGTGACGTTCACAATGAGAGCACTCCAGAATGTGACGTTCACAATGAGAGCACTCCAGAATGTGACGTTCATAATGAAACTCCTCCAGAATGTGACATTCACGTAAATAATTCACCAGCATGTGACGTTCACACTGAGAATCCACCAGCCTGTGAAGGAGATGGGGGCAAGGTTAAAAGAAAGGATAGGCACATACTCGTGGTAGGGGATTTAGTTATTGGAAGGATACAGAGGGCAATCTGTCACAAAGACCGTTATCTCCAAACAGTATGTTGTTTACCAGGCGCACGGGTTCGGAATATTGTAAATTGTATGGACAGATTGTTGGGTGGTGCTGGAGAGGACCCAGCTGTCATGATATACATTGGTGCCAATGACAAAGTTAGAGAAAGATGGAGCGCTCTACAAAATGATTTCAGGGAGTTAGGGGCTATATTGAAGGCAATATTTTCAGAAATACTGCCTGTACCTCGAGCCACACCGGAGAGACAGCAGGAGCTTATGGTACTTAACAAGTGGCTGAGGAACTGGTGCAGGGAGGAGGGGTTTGGCTTGATGGCGAATTGGGCTGACTTTTCAGGTGGTTACCATCTTTACAGTAGTGACGGGTTGCACTTAAATGGGAGAGGTGCAGCTTTTGTTGGGATTGAAGATGGGCAAAATGTTGGAAGAACATTTTAACTAGGCGATGAGGAGGAGGGATTAAAGGACGATTTACTAGGGAATATGGGGTAGAGGATGTTCAATTCAAGCCATCATGACCAGAATCCACTTGAAGCGGCATGCTATTCCATCCGGTTTGCGTTTAGTTGGACCATAATTTATTTTTCAACAGAACAATGACCCCAAACACACCTCCAGGCTGTGTAAGGGCTATTTGACCAAGAAGGAGAGTGATGGGGTGCTGCGCCAGGTGACTACATCTTGAAGCTCATCAAGAGAATGCCAAGAGTGTGCAAAGCAGTAATCAAAGCAAAAGGTGGCTACTTTGAAGAACCTAGAATATGAAATATATTTTCAGTTGTTTCACACTTTTTTGTTATGTATAATTCCACATGTGTTAATTCATAGTTTTGATGCCTTCAGTCTGAATCTACAATTTTCATAGTCATGAAAATAAAGAAAACTCTTTGAATGAGAAGGTGTGTCCAAACTTTTGGTCTGTACTGTATGTATATATATATATATATATATATATATATATATATATATATATATATATATATATATATATATATATATATATATATATATATAGAAACACACACACACAATATCTCACAAAGGTGAGTAGACCCCTGACATTTTTGTAAATATTTTATTCCATCTTTTTATGCTTCAGCTGCCCACAGTTAGAATGGCTGCAGCTCAGTGGAGGGAGATTTCTGCAGCATATTTGGCAAGTACAGAATTCCAGAATATATAAAATAATATGCAAAGTGGTTGGAGGGAAGCTTCAGAATGGCAAAGATGTTTTTTTAAAGATTATGTATGCAGACTGCAGTTCCTCTTTAAAGGACTGGTATCTGCAAAATATTACACTGTGTTCTTGGGACACATTTTTAAATGTCCCTCACAAAACGGGAGTGTCATGTTATTCGTTACCACCCACTGAATGTCCCAACAGACTGAAATGTAATTGCACTGAATAAAAGAATCCCGCTGTCCCCCATAACAATAGTATCTTCATAATGGCTTCTAATTTCTTATAATTAAACTCTGGAAATCTATCAAATTTCTGGCGATTTGCAACATGATTGAACAAAGTTACTAGATAAGATGTGAAGTACGCAGAAAAGATTTGATTCCACTTATAACCGTGAAAAATAAAATATTTCTGCTTCAGAGGGCTCTTTCACATCTTGGGACTGGGTGAAGAACAAAACCATAATAATCCCCTCTGAATAGAGTCCGTACAGTGTGAGCGCGGAGTGCGCGGTTGGTTATGCAAGGAAAATTTCATTTTGCTTCCAAGCCACGGCTAGTTTACCCAGCTTAAAAAGCGGCAAGTCTGTGGTGCCAATGTTGTGCTGCACACTGAAAATGCAAGCTGCAAGATAAATGAACTGCTTAGCTTAAAGCGGATGTGCCACTAAACAAATATATTAAAAGCCAGCAGCTACAGATACTGCAGCTGCTGACTTTTAATATAAGGACACTTACCTGTCCTGGAGTCCAGCGGTGATCGCAGCAGATGACGAGCCGATCGCTCGTCACCCTGCTGCTCCCCCCTCCATCCACGGTGAGGGAACCAGGAAGTGAAGCGCTCCGGCTTCACTGCCCGGTTCCCTACGGCGCATGCGCGAGTCGCGCTGCGCCCGCCGATTGGCTCCCGCTGTGTGCTGGGAGCCGAGTGTTCCCAGCATACAACGGGGGACGGACGGGAAGGGGAAAAAAAACCCGTCCTTTGCCCGTATCGTAGGGCCGGAAGTGGGTGCAGATACCTGTCTGTAGACAGGTGTCTGCACCCCCCTCCCCCCTGAAAGGTGTCAAATGTGACACCGGAGGGGGGGAGGGTGCCGATCAGCGGGACTCCACTTTAGAGTGGAGATCCGCTTTAAGAAAAAAAAAAAAGGAACTCCACTAAACACTTTCTCCATATAAACATAGGGATGAGCCGAACACCCCCCTGTTCGGTACGCAACAGAACCTGCGAACACACCAAACATTCGTGTGAACTTTAGAACCCTGTTAAAGTCTATGGGACTCGAACGTTTGAAATTTTAAGTGCAAATTTTAAAGGCTAATATGCAAGTTATTGTCCTAAAAAGTGTTTGGGGACCTGGGTCCTGTCCCATCTAAGCAAAAAAAAAAACGTCCTGTTTTTCGGGAGCAGCGATTTTAATAATGCTTAAAGTGAAACAATAAAAGTATTGTTGTCCCCATGTTGATGGGGACATGGGCCTCATCCCCACAACCCTTGCCCGGTGGTTGTGGGGGTCTGCGGGCAGGGGGCTTATCAGAATCTGGAAGACCCCTTTAACAAAGGGGACCCCCAGATCCTGCCCCCCCCCTATGTGAATTGGTAGAGGAGATCACCGGTCGCTGGATACCAACAACATTGGAGCGGGGAGCCAGGATTGAGAGTGGATTAACACTGCTGGATTATTATTTTTTTCTTTTTAATAAAGGACTTTTTCCACGGGGTGTGTGTTTTTTTTACAACTATTTACACTTCCTTTGTGAAATGGTAGGGGTACAATGTACCCCATTACCAATTCACATAGGGGGGGCAGGATCTGGGGGTCCCCTTTGTTAAAGAGGTCTTCCAGATTCTGATAAGCCCCCCGCCTGCAGACCCCCACAACCACCGGGCAAGGGTTGTGGGGATGAGGCCCTTGTCCCCATCAACATGGGGACATCCTCCCCATGTTGAGGGCATGTGGCCTGGTACAGTTCAGGAGGGGGGCGCTCACTGTCCCCCCTCTTTTCTGCAGCCAGGTTACGTGCTCAGATAAAGGGTCTGGTGTGGATTTTTGGGGGAACTCTATGCCATTTTTTTTTACATTTGGGGTGGAGTTCTCCTTAAAATCCACACCAGACCTGAAGGGTCTGGAATGGTTATTTGGGGGGGAACCCCACGTCATTCTTTTTTTTAAATTGATGGCGGGGTTCCCCTTAATATTCATACCAGACCCCCACGCTTTTTTTTATTTTTTTTTATGAATGAATTCTCTCTGAATTGCCGAGAGCTGACAATTCATTATAGCCGCAAATCAGTTTTAAATTACTCTTTTTCTTTCAGAAATGACACTTTGTGCAGAGACACTATTTCACATGCTTACTTTATACCCCCTAGGTACGAAATTTAAAGGAATGATTCACGTTTATTGTTTCACTTTAATCATTATTAAAATCGCTGCTCCCGAAAAAAATGGCTTTTTTAAAACTTTTTTTTGCATTGATACATGTCCCCTGGGGCAGGACCCAGGTCCCCAAACACTTTTTAGGACAATAACTTGCATACCATACCATCTATCGATGGTAAATGATAAAAGACTTCTGCATTCCCCTTCTAGAATTTCTATGTAATACTAATAATCTAGCCAGCACATCAATATTATAAAACGTATAAAAGCATATCTAAATCCAAAAGCAAAAATGTTATACAGTGGAACCTTGGATTATGAGCATAATCCGTCTCAATAAAATGCTTGTAATCCAAAGTACTCACATATCAAAGCGAGTTTCCCCATAGACGTCAATGAAAACAAAGATAATTTGATACTTATAGACTTCTATGGCATGCAATACCGCATGTGGCCAGAGGTGGGGGGGGGGCGCTGGAGAGCCTCAGAAATACTCAGGGACAGCTCGGCTGATCTCGGAAACCCTTGGAAAGGTTCGGGAATGGATTATTTATGTTTCCGAGAATCTCTGTGTGATTCTGAGTATTTTCAAATGGCTCTGAACCGTTCTGAGTGTCACCAGCGCCCCCGCACCTCTAGCCAAATACGGTATTGCACACCCCATTAGCTTACATTCTGCTTGTTTTGTCAGACAACACTTGCAAACCGAGCCAGGATTTAAAAAAAAAAGTGGCTCGTGTTTTAAAACGCTCTCTAATTGCATTACTCGTAAACCAAGGTTCCACTGTATAGTGCAGCCTAGCAATTCTTAGATGTGGTGGCTGAATTCAGTTTTTTTTTTTGTTCATTTTTTTCTGGTGATTTGGCCAGCAAGTCTGTTATTTTTCAGCTTCCTTTAACAGACCAAGCTGTCCAGAAAAAAAAGTGTCAGTTACAGGGTTGAGACAAACCATTTACCACTGACTGGTGTGTTCACAATGATCAGCTTTTATTCATGTATATAAAAACCTTTAACCCAAAAGGAAAAAAAAACTTGCTGTGACTGCTTAAAAAGTGGAGTTCGGCTTTCATTTGTTAGTCAAGTTTAACTAAATCTGCTATTGCGTCTAAAGCCTCATACACACGATCGGACTTCCATCTCATTTTTCCGTGGATTTTAGTCCAAAGGGCGTTGGCCGTGAAATTCACCAAACCATGTGTATTTTTCAGCTCTTTGCTGCCACCCTTTGGGCAACTTCTGCTATTGTTGTCTGATGTTTAGCATTGGTTCGGAGTATGCATGTTTGTACTTTGGACTTTAGTCCGATGGACTTGTGTACGCACGATCGGATGATGCGAGGTAACACATTTGTTGTCGGAAAGTTTAAGAGCATGCACAGCGAACGCCCGTCCTTCGGGACCTAGACGCAGCACGTCAAAGCGTCTCCTCCTCCCGACGTACGTTTCGTCAGTATGTGACGTCGTCTGGGGAACGGGTGCACAGCGAACATTTGTCCGTGGAAGTTCTGACAACAATTGTCTGATGGAGCATACAGACAGTCGGATTGTCCAATAAAACACGTGCGTCAGACCGTTGTTGTCGGAAAGTCCGATCGTGTGTATGGGCCTTTACACTGCCCTCTCCTCACACTGACAATGCTGCTGTCCGAAGGGATCTGTTTGTTCATCTTATGGAGTGGAGTTTAAGATTGCTTGTAAAAATAAAGGAAAAAAAAAAGCCTATAAAAGTAGAAAAAAAATGCAGCCAATCACATTTAAAAAGATTGGCGAGTTAAAAAATAGATAATTTTTGTTTTAGTTTTTTTGGTTTAATACGGCTATAAATCTAAACTCCGGGGAAAGAAAAAGTAAAAATGCTTCTTTTCAGTGGGGCTGCCCCTATATTACAAGGGTTAAGTATGTGTAAGTAATAGGTGCTCAACCTGTGTCCGTCTGGCTGTTGCGGACCTACAAGTCCCATAAGGCATTGCAAGGCTGACAGTAACAAGCATTACTCCCAAAGGCAGAGGCATGAAGGGACGTGTAGTTGTGCATCAGCTGGAGGGCCACAGATTGTGCACCCATGGTCTAAGGCAGTGATGACGAACCTTGGCACCCCAGATGTTTTGGAGCTACTTTTCCCATGATGCTCAACTACACTGCAGAGTGCATGACCATCAGTTCCAAAACATCTGGGGTGCCAAGGTTCACCATCACTGGTGTAAGGGAACTACATAAAGCAGTAATATTTACTTAATCCTTCATTCCAGCAGGCTCCCTTCTGTGCTGCCAGACCGCATACCACAGCCTCTTCTCCCCTATGCTCCAACATTGCATGCCCTCTGATATCATCAAGTCCAAAGCTGTGCCCCCAGCCCTGAATTGGATGCGAAGATGCCAGGGGGACAGTCCACTGCTGGAGCAAAGGGGAGGAGAGTAGAGCACCAGCTGCTAAGAGGAGAACAGGTTTAGGTAAGTAAAATTGCATTTTGTGGCCCCATAGACCTAAGAGGATTTTACCCAAGGTAGGTATTTTACTTTCACCGGAGATGGGCTTAACATAGTTCATGTGTGCTGAACACTATTGCCCGGATTCTCGTAACTCGGTGCATAGTTATGCCAGCGTAGCGTATCGAATATACGCTACGCCGACGTCGCGCAGAGCGGCAAGCACAGTATTCACTGAGCACTTGCTCCCAACGTTGCGCCAGCGTAACGCAAATTCTTCGGCGTAAGCCGGTCTAATTCAAAGTAGGTGGAAGTGGGCGTGATCCATTTAAATGAACCGTGACCCCATGCAAATGATGGGCCGAATGAACGGCGCATGCGCCGTCCCGTGGACGCATCCCAGTGCGCATGCTCAGAATCACGTCGGAAATACTCCCTAAGATACGTTGAATCACTGCCTACAACGTGAACGTAACCTACGCCCAGCCCTATTCACGTACTACTACGTAAACGACGTAACATACGACGGCTGTTCCCTGGTCCATATCTTAACATGACTTACACCTGCTTTATGGCTTAACTTTACGCCGGACGTACGTCTTACGTAAACCGCGTATAATAATGCGTTTTTTTAATAACGTTCGTGAATAGGCGTATCTCACACATTTGCATATTCGAATCGGAAATCAGTGGGAGCGCCCCTTTTGGCCAGCGTACATATGCGCCCAGGATACGACGGCGTAGGAAACTTACGTTGGTCGTAGGAAGCCTATTTTCAGGCGTATCTATTTCTATGGTCACGGCGCACAGATACGACAGCGCACATTGACACTTAGGCGGCGTATCTCGAGATACGCCGGCGTAAGTGCTACGAGAATCCGGACCTATCTATCTATCAGCAGAAAACCACTAAATGCCGGCAGAAATAATGAAGATGCCAATTTTAGTAAGAAACGTGTCCAGGCTACATTTAAATTCACTTATACCAGCAGTCCTCAAAATACATCTGGAACTGCTGTGTGGGAAACCATCAAGCTAAATGATCTCCTGCCCGGTGGATAGTTCAAGTCAGACGGTCAGTAGAGAAGCAGCACAGGACCGCATATGTAAAGGTAGGTGACCACCGACCACCAAACACCAATGCTTGGGAAGCATTCATCAACCCAGTGCCACTATTCCATCCATTGGAACGCCATACATGCGGCAGGAGATGTAAAGCCATGGGGTTGTAAAGTCAAACACACAGAGACACCATTACTGGAGGAAACATACCAAAGTCAAGTAAAATTTAGTTCAACATCTACTAAAAACTAAAATATGAATCATTCTATTATATAGTAGAGCTGCTCTATTCTAAAACTTCATCAGCTCTACCCTTCATAGTGAAAGATTCTTAAAATGTTTACCGACAGGCATGCCTAGTTGTACATGCAGACTTTAATAGTGTGTTGGAAAACAAGACCATGGGGCAGATTCAAAATTTGCCATCTCATTGGTTGGCACAGGTTTCCGCACAGTATGTTCGCACTTAGCCTTTCCACTGATAAGTGTGCGCAAAAGAGGAAGAATGGAATTTAAAGATTAATTCGCTATCCACTTCAGAAGTACATGCAGACAGCTAAGCCGATGCTTCATTATCTCCTCCTGTAATATATCTGCTTAAGGACCTCTACAATTTTTCAAGAGTGAATTCAATTACTATGTAAACACTTTGTGGTACTTGAAAGGACAGGCTTATAAACTGTGAAATCCTTGGATCCTGTCTCCATTTCCCTCACCAATTTACTTGAATAATGACAAGGTTCATTACTTGGAAGCATTGGTTATTTGATTAAAAAAGCATCGACAATGTCCTACTTCATTATGAAGAGCAGGACTATGTTTTTTTTTTTTAGGCGCCTTCTATCTATCTTTCAAATAAATCTGACCTATGTATGTTGTCTAATCACCTGTCTTACTAAACTCAAGTACACAGTGTTGGTCACAGGTCAAGGCCCCCATGACAGCTCAAATTCTGGTCGATCCCTGCTGAACTGACAAAGAAACGAGCCGTGGGTGGCCCTGCAAGTACTACCAGGCTTGACAAAGGTCAATTAACTGAGCCAAATGGAAAATTATTAATATGGCAGCACCAGTACCCGCGAGAGCCATGGCTGCCTGAATACAATGGGGGTTATCTACATCCACAATGCCAAGTGTGGATGGAGGAACCAAGTCTATGGTCTAAGCTGAACTGACAGTGTCTTTGAGGGTCGAAATGGGGCCTGGCTGGTCCGTGCCCAAGCGGGGAGGTTTCCAGTCAGAGGATGCCCCTACTCGTTTGGTACCTTTCCCTGCTGCTATTATGCCCCGTACACACGATTGGACATTCCAACAAAACCGTGGATAAATTTCCGACGGATGTTTGCTCAAACTTGTGTTGCATACACACGGTCGCACAAATGTTGTCAGAAATTGTGAACGTCAAGAAAGCGGTCACGTACAGCACGTAATATGGCACAATAAAACGGAAGTTCCATAGCAAGTGCGCCACCCTTTGGGCTCCTTCTGCTAATCTCGTGTTAGTAGAAGTTTGGTGAGAGACGATTCACGCTTTTCAGCCTTGTGCTTTTCAGTCCGATACAGCGTGACGAATGTGCCATCTCCATTACGAACTCTGGTTTTACCTGACCGAGCGCTTCCATTTCGTACTGGTTTCAGAGCATGCATGGAATTTGTACGTCGGAATTGTCTACACACTGTAAGGGGTTAGCTCGGTAGCAGGGGTGTGTGACCTCCTGAGTGGGTTCACTACACACTGAATTATACAGAGAGGCAGCCGTGGGTGGTTGAAAAAACAAGGGTTATGGTTTATTCTTCCATATTGCTGGAAACAATTGCAAGCATCCAAACAGCATAAATAAAACAAAACATAAAATAAACCCTGGCCACTTGGGCCATCTACCTTCACAACACAGGAACCTACCTATGGAGTCTGGCACAGCCTACTGCTGGGCAGACACTGCTGGTCGTCCAGCAGAAAACAATAGTCTTTTTGATTTCCTTATCACACAGCAAAAATATCAACAACCAGTTCACCTTCAGAAGTCTTCCTCAGCTCACTGCTCTCCTTAACTCAACAAGCCTCAGGATGCAGCATTCAGTAGTAATCCTCTGGACAACTTATAGAGGCCTTAATTTCCATTCTGAACAGCTGAAGCTATCCAACGTCCTTAAACCTTTCTGGCTACCTCTGCAGCTGACACCTGATAGTAATTGGTGAATTTTCTAAACAAGGCAGAAATGTATCTCCCGTCTGTGACAACACCCCCAGATTTACCAGACTTCCTGTCACAACACGCTCTGAATTTACAAGAACAGATTTTGTTGTCGGAAAATTTGAGAACCAGCTCTCAAATATTTGTTGTCGGTAATTCCGACAGAAAATGTCCGATGGGGCCTACACATGGTTGGAATTTCCGACCAAAAGCTCCCATCGAACATTTGTTGTGGGAAATTCCGAGCGTGTGTACGCGGCATAACTGTCCCTGACAGATAGATAACCTGTCCCTACGCTACGCTAAAATGAGTGCCAAACTCAGGAGCCAGGGTAAATAGAAATAGACTTAAGATGGACACCAGAGTCACATGGGCTGTCAGCATCCAACCAGTGACCCAGCAAACCATACATTTTCTCCATTGAGCGCCACCTGCAATGGAGAAAATGGACTCTACCTGCCTACAAAGTGACCATGTGGGCTGTATGGCCAAAGTTTGAGTCATCCATGCCCAGCCCAACACTACTGACCACCTGCTAATCCATTTTTTCCAAAAATACAGACAGTCTACTGCACTCGGGAGCTTGATCACTTAGTGAACAACCAGAGTCTTCTGTTGGAATAGGGAATGACCAGGGATCTTGCTGCCCTCCCCCATTTTCTCCAGCATCAGCAACCAGTCAGAGCCATTTTTACTACAAAGTACTCAGGCCTAATGCCGCATACACACAACCGTTTTTTCGGGTTCTAAAAAATTATATTTTTAAAGGTCTAGATTTTTTTTCAACCCGATCATTAAAACGGCCTTGCCTACACACGATCGTGATAAAAACAATGCTCTAGCAAAGCGTGGTGACGTACAACACGTACGACAGCGCTATAAAGGGGAAGTTCCATGCGGATGACGTCACCCTTTGGGCTGCTTTAGCTGATTTCGTGTTAGTAAAAGACGATTCGTGCTTTTCTGTCTGTTACAGCGTGATGAATGTGCTTACTCCATTACGAACGGTAGTTTTAACAGAACAAGCGCTCCCGTCTCATAACTTGCTTCTGAGCATGCACATTTTTTCACGTCGTTAAAGCCCACACACGACCATTTTTTACAACCTCAAAAACGACAACGTAAAGAACGTTGTGAAAAAATAGAGCATGTTCGGAAAAAAAATTGCCCATTTTTTAGAACCCGGAAAATGCTCTGAAGCCCATACACGATCGTTTTTAATGACATTTAAAAAAAAACTTCATCGTCGTGTGTACGCGGCATAAGGGTCAATGTCAAAGGCAGAAAAAGGTTAGCAGGGTAAACATTCAATCTTTTGATGGTTTCAGTGTTTTCCCATTTTCTGACCTCCTGTGGAATTACAACATTGGTGATTGACTAATTCCCTAATTCCCATAACTTCCTACTGGCCCAACATGGAAGATTAGGAGGTAGGGGGTGGAAAGCAATGTTTTTCTAGACGAGGTGGAAACCTGCCTTGTGTTTCAGAGCCCTTGGGTCTCTGAGACAAAGTTGGTCCTACATATTGGCACTAGAATTTCGAGAAGACAGCGCTGAATGATTATGCTTATTCATCATAAAGGAGACCAGCACGTGCACACTTTAAAATTAATTCTTGTTTTTTAAGGAGCGGGACGGGAAGCCGGCCGACACGTCCTTAAAGCGGTGGTCCAGTTAAAAAAAAAAAAAATTAAAAGTCAGCAGCTACTAACACTGTAGCTGCTGACTTTTAATAAGGAGACGTACCTGTCAAGGATGCCCGCGATGACGGCAGCCGAAGCCGAGTGAACGCTCGGGTCTCGGCTGCCCCGCCGCCATCCTCGGTGAGAGAATCAGGCCTTGCGGCTTCACCGCCCGATTCCCTACTGCGCATGCGCCAGCTGCGCGGCACGACGTGAATGGATGATGTCTCCTGGGACACACACAAGGTCCCAGAAGACACCGCTCCCCCATTCCACAGGGAGCACCCAAGGAACAGAAGAAAGAACACGGACCACGGATCAGGAAGTGGCAGATTAGGACGATCTGCCTAGCAACAGGCACTTTAGGTATGTATAAAACATTTTTTTTTGTAGCATTTTAAAATGTATTTATTTTCTTGGTGGAGCTCCGCTTTAACAACCGATGATTCATCATTTGTTAGAAACTTCCCCGCTGAGAGCTGAAATGTAAACAAAAGGATGCCAGCAATAGAAAACGTTGAAAAAAAAATGGCGTAGGGTCCCCCACAAAATCCATACCAGGCCCTTATCCGAGCATGTAGCTCGGCAGGCCAGGTAAGGGGGGGGGGGACGAGCAAGCACCCCCCCTCCTGAACTATACCAGGTTAAATACTCTAAACATGGGGGGGTGCTTTGGGGCAGGGGGGGCTCAGAATTCAAATTGGTTAATAATTTTTCGACCGATCCAACAGCCCCATTGCAAGGGATCACTTTTATATGCCAATAATTGGGCTTTAACCAACCATTTAATATCAAAAGGTTATACGAAGCCAAAACTTTTACTTTGTTTTGGATAGATAGTGGATAGCTTATAAAGAGTGACAATTTTTGAGTCCAGTTCCATCTGGAGAGACTCCAGTCCAGTTCCATCTGGAGTGAATTGTTGCGAGTACAGAAATTGCTGGAAAAATTACAATTTTTTTTTTACAGGAACAGAGAGGAAATGAGGAAACATTTGAGAGACCTCCTCTTACTTCTATGCTGTGTCTCTGGGACAGGAAGTGAAGGCAAATCCCATTGACGGGGCCTAACCTTATTTAATCATAAAAAAAATATTGTGCAAAAGTTTATTTATTGCACTAATTGAATTTAAAAGGTGAAACCAATATATGAGATGAACTCATTACATGCAATGCAAGATAGTTTGAGCCGTGATTTGTCATAATTGTGATGATTATGGCTTACAGTTCATGAAAACCCCAAATCCACAATCTCAGAATCTTGGTGTGATCAGATGCTTTTAAAAGGCAGAGGAGACATCTGGGGTCTAATGGACACCAGATCTCTCCCTAAAGAGTATCGGTCACTGCCTATTGCTGTCACAAGGGATGTTTACATTCTTTGTGACAGCAACAAAAGTGATTTACAAAAAAATGTAAGAAACAGTGTAAATAAAAATAAAATAAAAATTAAAGCGCCCTCGTCCTAACCCCCCCCCCCCCCCACCCATGCTCACGCAGAAAAGGCGAGCGCATGCGTTGTACTCAGACGCATACATAAACAGCAATCCCACATGTGAGGTATTTCTGTACACGCCAGAGCGACAGCAATGATTCTAGCACCAGACACAGCTGCAACCATCGATCTGGAATAACATCGAACTTATAAGAGAAGAAAGAAGTGTACGTACTACAGCCAGGCTCCGTATTGCAGGGACTTGCTGCGGTCATTGACGCGACTTCCTCAGCACATCAATCCAGTGTCTGTCTGCTCTGTAAAACAGGATTTGCAGGAGTCAGCTCACAAACCTTACATGACAGAGAAAGCTGTGATGAGAGATCCATCAGAAGAAAGACTTTTCATATTTTCCAGCCCCTCACAGACATTATCAGTAAAATTACAGTAAATGAGACAGACCTATACTAAAAAACGGAATGTTTATTATTATCTGTGTACAGCTTTATGCTTCTCCCTAGATATCGCTATTAACAGTTGGTCCTGCAATATAAATTATAACATATAAAACTTTTTATGTGGATTTAAAAGAGACCCTGTCACCACCTGCTATACTGTGAACTAAACGCAGACAGGTCATTTATATTGGGAGGTTGTAATCAGCCAGCAATAGATCACTATAGCAGTAATGTCTGGATGAGTCTGGGATTGCTGCACTTAAAATTTAAGAAAGAAAAGAAAAATGATATGCAAAAAAGTATAAATAGCAAAATGTTCCATTATACAATGTGGGCCAGATTCAGGTAGGTGATACGACGGCGCATCTCCAGATACGCCGTCGTATCTCTGAGTGTGAGGCGTCATATCTTGGCGCCTGATTCAAAGAATCAGATACGCCAGAATTTCTCTAAAATATGTCCAGCGTAAGTCTCCTACGCCGTCGTATCTTAACTGCATATTTACGCTGGCCGCTAGGGGCGTGTACGCCGATTTACGCCTATAATATGTAAATCAGCTATATACGCCTATTTACGAACGTACGCCCGGCCATCGCAGTACAAATACGCCGTTTACACAAGGCTTTTTCCGGCGTAAAGTTACCCCTGCTATATGATGCGCAGCCAATGTTAAGTATGGACGTCGGGAACAGGTCAAATTTTCCGTCGATTACGTCGTTTGCGTAAGTCGTTCACGAATAGGGCTGTGCGTCATTTACGTTCAGGTCGAAAGCATTGGCTTTTTGCGGGTTAATTTGGAGCATGCGCACTGGGATACTTTCACGGACGGCGCATGTGCCGTTCGGAAAAAGCGCCATTTATGTGGGGTCACAATAAATTAACATAAAACACGCCTACATCTTCCACATTTGAATTAGGCGGGCTTACGCCGACCTATTTACGCTATGCTGCCGCAACTTTGCTTTGTGAATATTGCACTTGCCTGTCAAAGTTGCGGAGGCGTAGCGTAAATAGGATACGTTACGCCCGCAAACAAATACGCGCTCCCTACGTGAATCTACCGCTGTATGTATATAGATCTCTCTTTCTCTCTCTCATATATATATACATATATATATATATATATATATATATAGATAGATAGATAGATAGATAGATAGATAGATAGATATAGATATAGATAGACACACACATACATTTTATATATACATACATACATATACACACCTTATTTAACCCTTTATTCGGCCGCTAGCGGGGGTTAAATGTGCCCCTCTAGTGAACGAAAAGCAGTAGAGCTAAAATTATCGCCACTCCAGTGTAAAAGGAACCTTAAGGGTGTACTCACTTTTGTTGCCAAAGTGGAACTTCCGCTCATCGGAGCCCTCCCCCCTTGCGGTGTCACATTTGACACCTTTCAGGGGGGAGGGGGGTGCAGATACCTGTCTAAGACAGGTATTTGCACCCACTTCCGGCCACACAGTCTGCGGGTAGACTATGGGCAGAACGTCAGTTCCCCGGGGACCAGTGAGCACGGCGCAGCTCGTGCGCTGTAGGGAACCGGGCCGTGAAGCAGCAATGCTTCACTTCCTGGTTCCCCCACCAAGGATGGCGGAGGGGGCAGCAGAGTGACGAGCGATTGCTCGTCATCTGCTGCGGACGGCGCTGGACTGCAGGACAGGTAAGTGTCCTAATATTAAAAGTCAGCAGCTGCAGTATTTGTAGCTGCTGGCTTTTAATATTTTTATTACAGAGGAGCTCCGCTTTAATGGCTGTGCGTTGAGTTATTTTGAGGGGACAGCAAATTTACACTGTTATACAAGCTGTACACTCACTACTTTACATTGTAACAAAGTGTAATTTCTTCAGTGTTGTCACATGAAAATATATAATAAAATATTTACAAAATAGTGTAAACATGGTAAATGACACTGGAAGAACCAGTTTTGGCAAAGAAAGGAAGCCTGCTAGTTCAGAACAGGTAGCTTGATAAAGGGGTCCTATTAGAGACAGGGTGGTTTGCCCACGAATGTAAAAAGCTGCACTCAATCAGGGCTCTCCTGTGGAAGCATCGGAGGACATTTTAGGAGCACATGTCCAGGCCTGTCTGGCCTTGAATGGACCGATGTCTGAACTGAGGGTCAGTGTCCAGATACTGATACAAGAGAACCAGACTGAAAGTTTATCCTAGACACCGGGAGAACCAGTCCAGCAAAAGGGTTGTGTTTATAGCAGTTTTGTCTGGCTGAAAGAGTTGTGCTACAAATAACTTGGAGGCTGGAAAACTTATCACTGTGTTGTGCAAGAATAACCCTTGTTAGGGACAAATCTTGTGCTAGAATACTTAATTGAAAAATTTAATTGGAGATCAGTGAAAAGAATGCCCCTTACATTGGAGATCAGTAAAAAGAATGCCCCTTACATTGGAGGTCAGCGGGAAGAATGCCCCTTACATTGGAGGTCAGTGGGAAGAATGCCCCTTACATTGGAGGTCAGTGGGAAGAATGCCCCTTACATTGGAGGTCAGTGGGAAGAATGCCCCTTACATTGGAGGTCAGTGGGAAGAATGCCCCTTACATTGGAGGTCAGTGGGAAGAATGCCCCTTACATTGGAGGTCAGTGGGAAGAATGCCCCTTACATTGGAGGTCAGTGGGAAGAATGCCCCTTACATTGGAGGTCAGTGGGAAGAATGCCCCTTACATTGGAGGTCAGTGGGAAGAATGCTCCTTACATTGGAGGTCAGTGGGAAGAATGCCCCTTACATTGGAGGTCAGTGGGAAGAATGCCCCTTACATTGGAGGTCAGTGGGAAGAATGCCCCTTACATTGGAGGTCAGTGGGAAGAATGCCCCTTACATTGGAGGTCAGTGGGAAGAATGCCCCTAACATTGGAGGTCAGTGGGAAGAATGCCCCTTACATTGGAGGTCAGTGGGAAGAATGCCCCTTACATTGCAGGTCAGTGGGAAGAATGCTCCTTACATTGGAGGTCAATGGGAAGAAAGCCCCTTACATTGGAGGTCAATGGGAAGAATGCCCCTTACATTGGAGGTCAGTGGGAAGAATGCCCCTTACATTGGAGGTCAGTGGGAAGAATGCCCCTTACATTGGAGGTCAGTGGGAAGAATGCCCCTTACATTGGAGGTCAGTGGGAAGAATGCCCCTTACATTGGAGGTCAGTGGGAAGAATGCTCCTTACATTGGAGGTCAGTGGGAAGAATGCCCCTTACATTGGAGGTCATTGGGAAGAAAGCTCCTTACATTGGAGGTCAGTGGGAAGAAAGTTCCTTATACTGATAATTAGTAAGAAGACCAGCCCCTTATATTGGTGGTCAGTGGGAAGAATGCTCCTTACATTGGAGGTCAGTGGGAAGAAAGCTCCTTATAGTGGTAGTCAATGGGAAGAATGTCCCTTACATCGGTAGTCATATTATCACCCCTACAGATAGCTGAAAATATCTTTGGTGTACTGCCAGAATAATGCAGGCACCATCAAACAGGATGTCAATCATCCACAGCTCAATTAACCCTTAGCAACCTCTGGAGGAACCTTGGTTGAGAATAGCTGGTCTACTGTACATGTCCTGCTGGCCAAGCTCAGCTGAAGGAAAACAGTGATTGGACAGGTTACCTTATCTGCACAATATTATGTCTTTCCTCGATAATCCAGCAAAGGAGATGTATGCAGCTTGCCTCTTCCGACCTGTTGAGCTAAACACCATGCACTGGCCAACTCTAGAGCTCGATGTCAGATGGAAACAAAGGACTGTGTGTAGAGGTAATTGCCATAATGACAGTGCTCCGTCTGTATGATCAGAAAGCTCCAGAGACGTGTAGACCGATAAGCACTTTGTGAAGTTCTATTATACACGTGATCTGGTAGAATCCCTGTCCTGATAATGAAACAAATATACACCTAAGAGGAAGCTAAGCTCCAAAGTCTACCTCTTATCACAGTTACAAGCATGCTGAAGTGTTTTTCACTTTGTCAGTGGTTTCCATGACGTGTCCCAACACCATGCCTGTGTCTGCTTTCATTCAATCAACGATCTTTTGCTGGATCGACAGCGAGGTTCTGAATCAAATCATTCAGGGTTGCTTATTTTTTAGGTAATTGTCATCACTTTTAACCAGCTTGCGATTATAAAAACCATCAACGGATATCCAAACCCTATCATCTGATACACATACATTTTTAGAAAACCGTTTTCACCATAACCAATTGTATCTAACCAGACAACTTACCAATGATTTCCCAATGAACGTTTCACTATATAAGCAGACCCTACCTAACAATTGTTATACCCGAGGACTTTCATTCCCCCCACCATTCGTCCGTCCCTGGTAAGCTAAAGCTAGACCATACACTAGTAAATATTTTACTGAACATTTTTATGAAAATTCTTAGTACTTTTAAAGACTTGTCAAATATTAATTCACAAATTTCCGTGAATGAACTACAACTACCGTTGGCCACATCAGCTGACAGCTTGTAGTTCTTAATGAACTATGAGGGTGATGGTGAGCACTCACTAAATTTAACTTCCTGGACTTCAGTAACTGCCTGGCCATATCAGAGGTCCGGGCAGACAGCTCTACTGCTAGAGCCTGGCATTGCATCTGCTGATCATGGCTGCAATTCTTTACAGGCTCCTATGTACATTCCAGCCCCATGACTACTCAACTGTGCCATTTTTCTCTGGCCAATTGTTGTGATCTTCATGTTTGTTTATTGCATTCTCACTTAAAGCAGAACTCCAGGCAGAAATATTATTGCATCACTGTAAAGGTGCACTCATGCCCTTACAAAAATTGCTCTTCTTGCCATCTATTGCTATCTGGGGGTTGATAAAGCCAGCCTTTCTTTAGTACGATAAAGTGCTCTGTCCTTTTAACTTCAGTTACACTCTCTATCCCCCCCCCCCCCAGGCCAACGGTCTTGTAACTTCCCTGCTGTAGTACTTTAAACAGCGTACGGTAAAGTAAATACGCACAACTCACTGTAGTGGGTGGACCCAAGAGTCTCAGTCTCTATCCGCCCATTTTATCTACATCTGTCTTCAGGGCTGCCCGCACACCCTCCCACAGCCCATTCTTCTGCCCCCCCCTCTCCGCCCATGCATGTGCCCATCAGGTCTTACTTTTCAGTGCAGTGATGGACTGGCCATTGGGACTACCGGGAGATTCCCGGTGGGCTGATCCCTCAGTGGGGCGATTTTCAGTGACAGCCCCGAGTTTCTGACCATCTCCTGTAGTATGTCTGCAGTCTCTGACCATCTCATGTACCGTGTCTAGTTTATATACGGTTTTTGTGCATGTTAGCAAAATTAAAGTAGGCCAGTCTGGATGAAGTCCAGGGCCACATTTTTGTCCCAGTCCAGCCCTGCCTTAGCGTCATGGGAAAAGTAGTTCTCTTTCCCTGTGCAGTGGTGATGTGCGGTCAGGGCCGATCCGCCCTATAGGCTCACTATGCAAGCCGCTTAGGGCCCTGCAAAGCTGGGGAGGGCCCCCCAAATTGCCCCGCCTGGTGAGAAGTCATTTTTGGCCCCTCACTCTGCTTCTCAACTCGCTGGCTGCATGGGAGAAGAGGTAAGAAGTCAGCACCTCCTAGAGCTGCACAATTAATCGTTAAAAAAATTGTGATCTTGATTCAACCCCCCTGACGATCTCCAATGCAGAGTTTGCTGATTCTTTCATATAAGTGGAAAGACTTTCAGCTATCAAAAGAAAATATCTGGGCAGTCTGCCAAGTTTTTAACAGGAAACATTGTAACTAACGCTTCCTTCTTAGATCAAAGGGATACACTTCTGTGTGTAAAGAAAAAATCTGGGCAGTCTGCCAAGTTTGTAAACAAAATGAAACATTGTAACTAACTTCCTTGTTAGATCAAACTTCTGTGTGTAAATGTGGGAAATTTAACCACTTAAAGTCCAACACTTGTTTAAGTTAAAAAGCAATATTATTTGCTAGAAAATTACTTGGAACCGCCAAACATTATATATATTTTAGCAGAGACTCTAGGGAATACAATGGCAATTGCTGCAATATTTTATGTCACACTGCATTTGCCCACTTCAATGAATAATAAAAACCATAAAAACAAAACAGTGAAGTTAGCCCATTTTTTTTTTTTTTTTTTATGTGAAAGATGATGTTACGCCGCAAGAATCATGAGAGAATCGTGATCTATCTTCTAAGCAATCCTTTAATGTAAGATGTCATTTCCAACAGCAGAACACCTTATTCCACCCGCTTTTCAACTTTAATGTGACATGTCACTGTCGGCAGCACCCCCCCCCCACTTCTCAACTTTAATGTGACATGTCATTTTCGGCAGCCCGCCCCCCACTTCTCAACCTTAATGTGACATGTCATTTTGCTTAGGGCCCCAGGGAGGTCAGTATCGGCACTGTGTGCGGCTGTATCTAAAGTCCTCCTCCCGACACCTGGAAGCAGAGAATGTTACAGTGGAACGCTATGACGTTACAGTGCTATGAGTTCATGGAGATCTCAAAAAAGTAAGCCATATTCTGTTAAAATTTGGCAGCGGTTTCATTTGGATCTTAAAAACAGGATCCTGAAATACAGCTTAAAAAAAAAAGTTTTTGAATGCTATATAGGCCTAAATTTATGAAGAAATTCGATTTAAAAAATAAAATAAAAAATTATTGGGTGGGTTTTATAGCAGAAAAGTAAAATATATTGTTTCATTTTCTTCATAATTGACAGTCTTTTTTTGTTTATAGCACAAAAACCCCCCAGAGGTAATCAAATACCACCAAAAGAAAGTTCTATTTGTGGGAAAAAAGGACGTACCGGTACACTTTATTAGGGTACAGCGTAGAGCTGCACGATTCTGGTCAAAATGAGAACCACAATTTTTTTGCTTAGAATGAAGATCATGATTCTCTCACGATTCTCACAGCGTAAAATCTTTTACATTTATACAAAAAAAAAAAAAAAAAAATGGGCTAACTTTACTGGCTATTTTTTTTTTTTTTTTACTCATTAAAGTAATTTTTTTCCAAAAAATTGCATTTAAAAAGACTGCTGCGCAAATACAGTGCAACATAAAATATTGCAACAACCGTCATTTTATTCTCTAGGGTCTCTACTAAAAAATTATATAATGTTTGGGGGTTCTAAGTAATTTACTAGCAAAAAATAAATAAATAATGATTTTAACTTGTAAAGAGCTGTCAGAAAAAGGTTTGGTGTTTAAGCGGTTAAATGTTCCTAATTTACATACAGAAGTTTATTCCTTTGATGTGATACAACTTAACTTTCCACTGATAAAGAATGTTTTCAAAACTTGGCAGATTGCCCAGACTTTGACTTTTGGCTGAGAGCAGACAGGAAATTCTTTGCATACCAAAGTGCAGAGAGAAAATTATTTTCATGTCAAAGATCTTGAAACCCTGTGTCAAGAATCGCAACGGGAAAAAGATTGCGATAACGATTGTTGACGATTAATCGTGCAGCTCTAATACAGCGTCACTTGATCGGTAACGCTGTGCCATATCGCAATTATATTGCGATATAAGGGGGTAAATCTTCCAGAATAAAGGATAGGTTCACCTTTTTGAATATGTTACACACAAATTCAAAGTGATGCAGCAGCCCCCCCCCCCCCCCTCACACCGATTGGCCATTGTGACAACTGGCCGAGGATCTTCTTCCTGCATATGCTGTCACAATACAAAAAATTATTAAAAAAAGTTCTGTGCAGGGGGGGGGGGGGGGACTAACTAACGTCAGCCATTGCGGCTCAAAATTCTCAATGAACACTCTAGGTAGTACATTGATGCTTCCTTTCATTCAGCTGCTGCCTACCCATACAAGGTCCTGGCAGACCGCTGCACTAACTGTCTATAGGAGCCTGAGATTGCACCCGCGATCTGTGTAAAGGTGAACTTATCCTTTAACCACTTGCCGACCAGCTAACACAGATATATTGCGACAAGTCGGCTTTCCTGCGCAAACCGACATACCTGTACATCGGTCCATGCAAGAAGCATAGCGGGAGCGTACCCGTGGTTCCCGCAGATGCGATGTCAGTCAGCTCGCGATCTCTGTGTACAGAGGCAAAATGGGGAACTGCGGATATAAACAAGGCGATTCCCCATTCTGCCTAATGACATGACAGGGATCTACTGTTCCCAGTGATCTGGAACAGTGATCTCTGTCATGTCCCTGGTAGCCCATCCCCCTTTACAGTTAGAAAACACCCAGGGAACACACTTAAAGCGGAAGTAAACCCATCCAGCTGGAAATGTAACACTCCCATTGGTTGTGTTCTCAACCAAACTGTCAAACCATCCTATGGCTGGTGTCACAACTGATCACACGAGCAGCATCATGGCAGTTGTGGATTAAACAAAGGTAAAAATGGCAGCTTCCTTGGCTGAAAACGATAGGGGGGCTTACTTACACTTTAATCCCTTGATCGCCCCCTAGTATTAACCCCTTCCCTGCCAGTGTAATTTTTACATTGATCAGTGCATTTTTGTAGCATGATCAATGTAATAATGTCATTGGTCCCCAAAAAGTGTAATTTGGGGTCAGTTTTGTCTGCTGCAATGTCGCAGTCCTGCTAAAAATTGCAGATCGCCATCATTACCAGTAAAGACAAAAAAAAAAAAAAAAGTCCTTAAATCTATCCTAGTGTAGACGCAATAAGTTTTGCGCAAACCAATCAATGCGATTTTTTTTTTTACCAAAAATATGTAGAAGAATATATATATCAGCCTGAACTGATGAATACATTTTATCATTACATTAATTGTTTTAAACAATTGTTGGTCTTTTTTTGTTTAGCGCACAAAAAATAAAAACCGCAGAGGTGATCAAATACTACCAAAAGAAAGCTCTAATTGTGGGGAAAAAAGGACGTTGATTTTGATGGATGTCCTTCCAAAATCGTGCTCCGGCGCGCAATGTCCGGACATTGCGCAATGTCCGTGACCGCCGGGGGGCCAGAGGACCCGGCGCATCGCGGATTGCGGTAAATTGCAGCTGATAGCGGCTGTTTACCACGTGATTGCTCCGTCCAATGACGGAGCGATCACATGTAAACAAACCGGCGTCATTTGATGACGCCGGTTCCTCCCTCCTCTCTCTGTACCCATCGGTACAGTGTGAGTGGAGAGAGCGGGTGTCAGCAGCGCTGTGGGCTGGATCTGTTATTTTTGCAGTCACAGATCCAGCCATCCCTGCAATACCCTGCGCAATACTCTGCAATACCCCCTGCGCAATACTCTGCAATACCCCCTGCGCAATACTCTGCAATACCCCCTGCGCAATACTCTGCAATACCCCCAAACAATTTTCAGATATTGGCACCATAGCTTGTGGATGCTATAACTTTCACAAAGACCAATTTGTACTTATTTTTATCAAAGATATGTAGCAATATACATTTTGGCCAAAATTTATGAAGAAAAATTACAAATTTGCTAAATTTTATAACAGAAACAAAGAAAAAATCATTTTTTTCAGAATTTTCAGTCTTTTTTCTTTTATAGTGCAAAAAATTAAAAACCCAACGGTGATTAAATACCACAAAAAGAAATCTCCATTTGTGGGAAAAAAAGGACAAAAATGTCATTTGGGTACAGTGTTGTATGACTGAGAAATTGTCATTCAAAATGTGAGAGCACCGAAAGCTGAAAATTGGTCTGGTTATTAAGGGGGTTAATAACCAGTGGTCAAGTGGTTAAACATAAAAAAACTAAAATTCATATTTTTATTAATTTTTTGGTGATAGTAATGTACTTACAGTAGCAAATAAAGAAAGAATCAAAAAAAAAGAGCACGATTTTCCTCTAAAGTGCTTAGACATAAGAACTTTGATCATTCCGTTTTGTTATTTTTATAGACAGAAGGCATTACAGCTGTTGGGTAATTACAGCCTTTTCTGCCTCTCATCTATGGCTTAGCAATAGCGACATCTTTACAATGACCCCAGTCTAGTACTGTACATACAGCTCATTACAGATCATTACAGCTAATGAAGCAACGGTAATGGGGCTTGCATATGAATCGTTATTTCTGGACGGCCTTGGGAAGTCTATGGGGAAAATTTGCTGTGATAAGTGTGTCTCACCCTTGAGATTTGATTTTATTATACTAATAATACTGATAAGCTATTCTCTTATATATCCTCTAGACTGCAAATCCTCGGAGGCTCAGACATATTTTTCAATTGCATGCATCTGTGCTGGATGGCTTCATTTAAAAACAATTTACTTTCAAATAAAAACTTAGGCCATACATGGAGCAAATGTTTTTCTTGCAACCTCGAGTTACAGGAAAGAAATTTGCTTGATTACCCCATCAACAGAGGCAGTGCCGATGGGGGAATCCCTCCTGGCGGGTCATGGTCTTCTCCTGGCAGCGGCGGGGGAAGTCGTCTCCGCCGGGAGAAGACTGCAATTATCGCTAGAAGCTATAGCAGCTGCTACAGATGATGGCAACAGACTTTGTCAGCTATAGCAGCTGCTACCGATAATGGCAACAGACTTCGTCAGGCTGGTTCAGGTACCAAATTCTCAGGCTTCAGGAGTTGTTTTTTTCTCAGACACTGGGGACAGTGTCTTTTTGCAGCGGGGGGGTATGTAGCGCCCTGCTCCCAAATGACTGGGCGCTATGTTAAATTTAGTGGGTGTCTGAGCCGATAATGTGGCTCAGACTGTATGATTTATTCTAAATTAGCCTCTGTCCTGACAGTGGCTGTGCCTGATAGCAATTTCCCACTGTAGCCTGTAAGTGGTGATACCCGCACAGGTCAGTGTTGGAACACGGGCAAGCCATAGGTCATTGGGAGCAGCCCAGTGGGAGTGGTGCCCACGCTGTGCATGCCGGGAAGAGATACTTAAGGGGCAGATGCCATATTTTGGGGTCCTTCGCCTCGTGGCCCTCCTGGCACGAGGTATGTGTTGTGTGATTTCCAGCCCTGGGACCACGTTGGCCCGAGGCTGCATCTCTATCGGTAGGCCCAGTTATGCTGTCTGGGGCCTACAAATCAAGAGGGATCATAAGCTGTCCATCTAAGAGAAGGAAGCTATACTTAATGCAGGAAACCAGGGGAGGACCTGCCCTGGAGGAGACCAAGCGGAAGGCTTATGTCTTGGGATAGGCCTGGTGACCTTATTAAGGTGGGATCCACAACTCAAGTTGTCCTACAGGTTTAGCTGAAAGGCTCTTTAAACTTTACGGCTGGAAGTTCGGGCATTACATCCTGTGGCAGAGGATTTCGGACTGTTCAATTTGTTCTCAATCAGTCTGTGGCAGAGACTGTTATCGAATTGGTTCGTGCATCATTTCGGCTGCTATGCCAGGTGAGAGGGGTCTATCCGGGTGAGCAATACTCACTGAAGAGGGAGTGGTGAAAGACTTTGGAGTTTAGGGGATTTTCCCGCAGTGATCTGTACCGTGTACCTGAACCTTCGCTTCCCCTTCATCCTTCTACCTTCTTCACAAGTTTTGAGCAAAACCATAAAACCTGACAGTAAGGCCGCGTACACACCATCGGTCCAAACCGATGAAAACGGACCGAAGTTCAGTTTCATCAGTCCAAACCGTCCGTGTGTACGCCCCATCGGTCTTTTGTTCTTTGAACAAAAATTAGAGAACTTGCTTTAAAATCGAACCGATGTACCGCTGACCGATAGGTCCAAACCGATGGTTAGTATACAAAAGCATCAGTTCAAAACCCATGCTCAGAATCAAGTCGACGCATGCTTGGAAGCATTGAACTTCATTTTTTTCTATCAGTTTTGAACTGATGGTGTGTATGCACCGTCGGACCATTCTCATTGGATGGATCGACCGTGTGTATGCAGTCTTAGAGGTTTTACATCTTGTTTGGACATTGAAATTCTTTCAGACTTTCTTCCCCTAGACGACGAATGTTGAGGTAACTTGCAGGCCCAAAACTAACCAACGGGGGTAGTGCTACACAATGATGACACACGACTCCTCCCACTGACACCAATGATGGGGGCACTATTCCTCCCACTGACACCAATGATGGGAGCACTATTCCTCCCACTGACACCAATGATGGGAGCAATAATTCCTCCCACTGACACCAATGATGGGAGCAATAATTCCTCCCACTGACACCAATGATGGGAGCAATAATTCCTCCCACTGACACCAATGATGGGGGCAATAATTTCTCCCACTGACACCAATGATGGGGGCACTATTCCTCCCACTGACACCAATGATGGGGGCACTATTCCTCCCACTGACACCAATGATGGGGGCACTATTCCTCCCACTGACACCAATGATGGGGGCACTATTCCTCCCACTGACACCAATGATGGGAGCAATAATTCCTCCTACTGACACCAATGATGGGGGCACTGTTCCTTCCACTGACACCAATGATGGGGGCAATAATTCCTCCCACTGACACCAATGATGGGAGCAATAATTCCTCCCACTGACACCAATGATGGGGGCAATAATTTCTCCCACTGACACCAATGATGGGGGCAATAATTTCTCCCACTGACACCAATGATGGGGGCACTATTCCTCCAACTGACACCAATGATGGGGGCACTATTCCTCCCACTGACACCAATGATGGGGGCACTATTCCTTCCACTGACACCAATGATGGTTTTACATCTTGTTTGGACATTGGAATTCTTTCAGACTTTCTTCCCCTAGACAACGAATGTTGAGGTAACGTGCAGGCCCAAAACTAACCTACGGGGGTAGTGCTACACAATGATGACACACTACTCCTCCCACTGACACCAATGATGGGGGCACTATTCCTCCCACTGACACCAATGATGGGGGCACTATTCCTTCCACTGACACCAATGATGGGGGCAATAATTCCTCCCACTGACACCAATGATGGGGACAATAATTCCTCCCACTGACACCAATGATGGGGGCACTATTCTTCTTACCGACACCAAAAATGGGGCAAAATTTCTCCCACTGACACCACTGATGGAAGAACTATTCCTCTCACTAATACCAATAATTGGGAACTTTTCCTCTTCTACCCAACCACAGGAGTGCTATGTATTTTTTTACTCCCACTGACCACCAAGCCTGAAGCATTATCTACTCCCACTTTGCACAGTTCTGCCCCCTAAAACCTAAAGGACCCTTAACTGGCTCTTTGTTTAGAAAGTTTGGAGACCCCTGGTTAAGAGTTTTGAGACAAAAAATGTACCACTAACAAGGTGCTTACGATCAGCTTGTAGTTATTCATGTAAAACCTTTATCCCAAAAGTAAGAAAACAAAATGTTGCTGTAACTGCAGTGTGAGCTGGACTTTGGCTTCAATTCGTTATTCCCCGCACACGCGATCGGAAATTCCGACAGCAAAAGTCCAATGTGAGCTTTTGAACAGAAATTCCTACCGTATGTATGCTCCATCGGACTTTTGCTGTCGGAATATCCGCCAGCAAAAGATTGAGAGCTGGTTCTCAGATTTTCAGATGGAAAAAAATCCGATCGTCTGTAGCAATTCCGACGTGCAAAATTCCGACGCATGCTCGGAAGCATTGAACTTAATTTTCTCGGCTCATCGTAGTGTTGTACGTCACCGCGTTCTTGATGGTTGAAAGTTCAGAGAACTTGTGTGACTGTGTATGCCAGCCAAGCTTGAGCGGAATTCACTTAAGCCCTGTACACATGATCGGATTTTCCATTGGAATAATTTTACGATGAAAAATACAATCGTGTGTACAGGGTTTAAGTGTATCTAAATCTGCTAGTACATACATTACTCCAATCCCCCAGAATGATTGTGCTCCTTCATCCAGAGTGTAGGCACTCTAATACAGGAGATGTGTTACTGGTCATGGGTAAAATTGAGAGAAAAAAAAAAAGCTAAAAAAAAGAAAAAACTAAATTCAGCCACCAGATCTAAGGATTGGCAAGTTGCAATATATTCAATTTTTGGCTTTGGGTTTATTACAAAATATGTCTTTAAGTGGTATACTTTTCATGAGAAATGTTGCTGAAAGCAGACTGAAGACTGGTAATTACCATGTTCAGTCTATGAAAGGCTCCAATTAATCTGACACTTGAGATGCTTCAGTGTATTTATTGTCTGTACAGTATGTCAATGTTTGTTTCTGAATGAAACACTAATTCTAATGAACGACCTTCAAAGGAAGGCCAATTAAACAGAAAAAAGATACACAAGTATTTCTTCCTACCACACATTCAGTATAAAAGGGCTAAGCAACAATGGCAGAGGCCATATTATAGTCTATATATTACAGAAAATATCACAGATACGGGAAACCATGGAGGCTGAAACCTGTTTTTGTTTTTAAGTTCGCCTTACCTAATCTGACATAGTAATTCAAGAAAAGTGTGAATTTTATATTAAATCAAATATTGAATGAATATTCATATTATTGGAATAATGCAATGCATCCAGAAAGTATTCACAGCTGTTCACTTTTTCCACATTTTACAGCTTTATTCCAAAATGGATTCAATTATTTTCCTCAAAATTCTACAAACAATACCCCATAATGACAACGTGAAAGAAGTTTGTTTGAAATCTTTGCAAATTTGTAAATAAAAAACAAAACTACTACTACTACTACTACTTCTAATAATAATAAAACATGTACAGTGCCTTGCGAAAGTATTCGGCCCCCTTGAACTTTGCGACCTTTTGCCACATTTCAGGCTTCAAACATAAAGATATAAAACTGTAATTTTTTTTGAAGAATCAACAACAAGTGGGACACAATAATGAAGTGGAACGAAATTTATTGGATATTTCAAACTTTTTTTAACAAATAAAAAACTGAAAAACTGGGCGTGCAAAATTATTCAGCCCCTTTACTTTCAGTGCAGCAAACTCTCTCCAGAAGTTCAGTGAGGATCTCTGAATGATCCAATGTTGACCTAAATGACTAATGATGATAAATAGAATCCACCTGTGTGTAATCAAGTCTCCGTATAAATGCACCTGCACTGTGATAGTCTCAGAGGTCCGTTTAAAGCGCAGGGAGCATCATGAAGAACAAGGAACACACCAGGCAGGTCCGAGATACTGTTGTGGAGAAGTTTAAAGCCGGATTTGGATACAAAAAGATTTCCCAAGCTTTAAACATCCCAAGGAGCACTGTGCAAGCGATAATATTGAAATAGAAGGAGTATCAGACCACTGCAAATCTACGAAGACCTGGCCGTCCCTCTAAACTTTCAGCTCATACAAGAAGAAGACTGATCAGAGATGCAGCCAAGAGGCCCATGATCACTCTGGATGAACTGCAGAGATCTACAGCTGAAGTGGGAGACTCTGTCCATAGGACAACAATCAGTCGTATACTGCACAAATATGGCCTTTATGGAAGAGTGGCAAGAAGAAAGCAATTTCTTAAAAGCGGGGGTTCACCCTATTAAAAAAAAAAAAAAAAAAAAATTTATTCTAGCATTACATTCGGCATCGTAGCGCGAGCTACAGTATGCCGGTCTTACATTTTTTATCCCCGTACTCACTGTGCTATTCCACATTGAAGATTCCGGGGAATGGGCGTTCCTATGGTGAGAGAAGGTGATTGACGGCCGGCCCTGGCACGTCACGCTTCTCCGGAAATAGCCGAAATAGGCTTGGCTCTTCACGGCGCCTGCGCATAGCCTGTGCGCAGGCGCCGTGAAGAGCCGAGACCTACTCCGGCTGTCTTCGGGGAGCGTGACGTGCCAGAGCCGGCCGTCAATCATCCTCCCTCTCCATAGGCACGCCCATTCCCCGCGGGAGTCGGAATCTTCAATGTGCAATAGCACAGTGAGTACGGGGATAAAAAATGTAAGACCGGCATACTATAGCTCGCGTTACGATGCCGAATGTAATGCTAGAATGATGTTAAGGAGGGTGAACCACCGCTTTAAAGATATCCATAAAAAGTGTCGTTTAAAGTTTGCCACAAGCCACCTGGGAGACACACCAAACATGTGGAAGAAGGTGCTCTGGTCAGATAAAACCAAAATCAAACTTTTTGGCAACAATGCAAAATGTTTGGTGTAAAAGCAACACAGCTCATCACCCTGAACACACCATCCCCACTGTCAAACATGGTGGGGGCCTGCTTTTCTTCAGCAGGGAAGATGGTTAAAATTGATGGGAAGATGGATGAAGCCAAATACAGGACCATTCTGGAAGAAAACCTGATGGAGTCTGCAAAAGACCTGAGACTGGGACGGAGATTTGTCTTCCAACAAGACAATGATCCAAAACATAAAGCAAAATCTACAATGGAATGGTTTACAAATAAACATATCCAGGTGTTAGAATGGCCAAGGCAAAGTCCAGACCTGAATCCAATCGAGAATCTGTGGAAAGAACTGAAAACTGCTGTTCACAAACGCTCTCCATCCAACCTCACTGAGCTCGAGCTGTTTTGCAAGGAGGAATGGGCAAAACTGATAGAGACATACCCCAAGCGACTTACAGCTGTAATCGCAGGAAAAGATGGCGCTACTAAGAATTAACTTAAGGGGGCAGAAAAATTTTGTACGCCCAATTTTTCAGTTTTTTATTGTTTAAAAAAGTTTGAAATATCCAATGAATTTCGTTCCACTTCATGATTGTGTACCACTTGTTGATTCTTCAAAAAAAAATGACAGTTTTATATCTTTATGTTTGAAGCCTGAAATGTGGCAAAAGGTCGCAAAGTTCAAGGGGGCCGAATACTTTCGCAAGGCACTTGTCATGGTCTTACCTCTTTGCAGGCTTCTCATCACTGACATGTGCTGGCGGCCATCTTGCTTCATGGGGTTCTTGTAACCTGCCTCACTCTGCGGCTCCTCCTTCCCACTGGGAGGAGCTGGCTGCTCTGCACATATATATATATATATATATATATATATATATATATATATATATATATATATATATATATATATATATATATATATATATATATATATATATATATATATATATATATATATATATATATATATATATATTAGTGCTTTAAGTGGGCCAAAAGAGGTGCCGGTACTCTATTAGGCGCCGGTGCCCCCCCCCCCCCCCAATACTGAACATGAAAATACCCTTGGCTGCGTGTGATGGGCACAGTGGCTGCATTTGATGGGCACAGTGGCTGCATTAGATGGGCACAGTGGCGACAATTGATGGTGGCACAGTGGCTGCGTGTGGTGGCACAGAGGCTGCGTGTGATGGCACAGTGGCTGCGTGTGATGGCACAGTGGCTGCGTTTGATGGGCACAGTGGCTGCATGTGATGGCACAGTGGCGACAATTGATGGCACAGTGGCAGTGTGAGTTGGCACAGTGGCTGCATGTGATGGCACAGTGGCGACAATTGATGGCACTGTGGCTGCGTGTGTTTGCACAGTGGCTGCATGTGATGGCACAGTGGCTGCGTTTGGTGGCACAGTGGCTGCGTGTGGTGGGCACAGTGGCTGCGTTTGATGGGCACAGTGGCTGCGTTTGATGGGCACAGTGGCTGCGTTTGATGGGCACAGTGAGGCTGCAATTAATGGGGGTTTTTTTTAGTTAGAGAAGGCAAGCTCAAAATAACTCAAAAATATTTTTCTGCCATTTTTTTATTAAAAAACTGATGGTCACCTCAGTCCAACCCCCCCTCCCTCCAATACAGTCAATTATTTTCTTACTTTCTTCTGTTGCAGTCCTGAGTCCAGGATCCAGACAGTAGCAGCACTAGGAACTGTAGACGCAGGCTGAGCTGAGGCTCCTCGTGACTTGGGCTTCTTTCCTTGCCGCCGACACAGCTCCCTGCGCGAGTCCTCCTCTCACCTCTCCTCCAGCGTGACGTCACACGGCGCACGCCGGGGAATGAACCAACTCTCCTCCATGGCGGGGGGGGGTCGAGGAAACGCACAGGACAGGAGTGACAGGAGAGAGGAAAGGGAGCCAGGAGCGCACTCGGCAGCAGTGAGTCGGCTCCGGCGGGGCGGCATACAGTTTCTATTGTGACTGCGCTGCCTGTCTGACACACATTACCGGCCCGCAACTCGACAAGCCCACCGGCTGCGTTCCGGTACTGTAAACCCACGTACTGGGCGCACGGAGAGGTGCTGATACTCTCCAGGGCCATTTTTGGAAGTGGCGGTACTGAGTACCGCCGCGTTCCGGCCCAGTTAAAGCACTGTGTGTATATATATATATATATATATATATATATATATATATATATATATATATATATATATATATATATATATATATATATATATATAAACGGCAGCTGCAGCACTTCCTCGCTTGGGCCTCTCGTCTGTTACCCCTTCTATGATCGTGCTGCTTGTTCCTGGTTACCGACCCGGCTACGGACGTTCCTTCTGGTTCCTGTTCCCCGGCTTCGTTTCACCCCGTCTCTGGCTACAGACTCCGGCTTGGCTGACATTCTTCCCTGGCTATCGACCCTGGCACTGTTGGAGGACTCTTCTGGCGGTTACGATTGTCAGCAAGGACTTTGACCTTGCTGTTTGGTTTCCAATTAGGATCCTCTTATTCATTTATCTGTTTTGTACGTCTGATTCATGCTTCCATGACAGCACTGTACATAAGTATTTACAACCTATGCTCAATACTTTGTTGAAGCACCTTTGGCACCAATTACAGCCTCAAGTTTTTTTTAAGTATGATGCTACAAGCTTGGCACACCTATTTTTGGGCAGTTTCTCCCATTCTTCTTTTTGCAGGACCTCATAAGCTCCATCAGGTTGTATAGGAAGCGTCAGTGCACAGCTGTTTTCAGATCTCTCCAGAAATGTTCAATCGGGTTCAAGTCTTGGCTCTGGCTGGGCCACTCAAGGACATTCAGAGTTGTCCTGTAGCCACTCCTTTGTGATCCTGGCTGTGTGCTTAGGGTCGTTGTCCTGTTGGAATCTTCGCCCCAGTCTCAGGTGCAGCGCGCTTTGGAGCAGGTTTTCATCAAGGATGTCTCTGTACATTGCTGCATTCATCTTTTTCTCGATCCTGACTAGTCTCCCACTAAAAAACATCCCCACAGCATGATGCTGCCACCACCATGCTTCACTGTAGAGATGGTATTGGCCAGTTGATGAGCGGTGCCTGGTTTCCTCCAGACATGATGCTTGCCAATCAGGCCAAAGATTTTGTTTTTCATTGTCCGAGAGTCCTTCGGGTGCCTTTTGACAGTCTCCGGGTGGGCCGTCATGTGCCTTTTACAGGGGAGTGGCTTCCATCTTGCCACTCTACCACACAGGCCTGATTGGTGGAGTGCTGCAGAGATGGTTGTTCTTCTGGAAGGTTCTCCTCTCTCCACAGAAATGCTGCAGCTCTGTCGGAGTAATCATCGGGCTCTTGGTGACCTCCTTGACTAAGGCCCTTCTACCCTGATCGCTCAGTTTGGCCAGGCAGTCCGCTCTAGGAAGAGTCCTGGTGGCTCCAAACTTCTCCATTTATGGATGATGGAGGCCACTGTGCTCATTGGGACCTTCAATGCTGCAGAAAGGTTTCTGTACCCTTCCCCAAATCTGTGCCTCAATATAATCTTGTCTCTGAGGTCTACAGACAATTCCTTGGACAATTCCTTGGACTTCATGGCTTGGTTTGTGCTCTGACATGCACTGTTAACGGTGGGACCTTTTATAGACATGTGGGTGCCTTTACACATAATGTACATTAAACTGAATTTGTTTTTTATTTTTTTATAAATTTGCAAAGCTTTTAAAAAAAATTATTTCGCATTGTCATTATGGGGCATTGTTTCTGGAAAATAATGAATTTATTCTATTTTGGAATAAGGATGTAACATAACAAAATGTGGAAAAAGTGAAGAGCTGTGAATACTTTCCGGATGCACTGTATGTGCAGAGAAAACAGACAGATTTTGCTTAGGCAAAAATAAAATATTGACAGCTCTGGATTAGGAGTCACATTAACCCCTTCAATACAGGGCTTTTATACCCACCTCCATACCGGGCCTATTCTGGCACTTCTCTCCTACATGTACAAATCATCATTCATTTTCTAGAAAATTATTCAGAACCCCCAAACATTATATATGTTTTTTTTAGCAGACACCCTGGGGAATAAAATGGCGGTCATTGCAACTTTTTATCTTGCATGGTATTTGAGCAAAACATTTTCAAACGCCTTTTTTTTGGGAAAAAAAGGTTTCATGAATTAAAAAATAACAAAACAGTAAAGTTAGCCTAATTTTTTCGTAAAATATGAAAGATGATGTTACGCCGAGTAAATAGATACCCAACATGTCATGCTTTAAAATTGTGCACACTCATGGAATGGCACCAAACTTCGTTACTTAAAAATCTCCATAGGCAATGCTTTGAAATTTTTTACAGGTTACCAGTTTAGAGTTACAGAGGAGTTCTAGTGCTAGATTTGTTGCTCTCGCTGATGCCATACTCCTACAGATCTGTCAGTATCTGCTTTTTCATATCTCGTATGAGAAAACCAATGAACTCTGATAGGAAGAATCAATGAACTACCGCTGCGCTCACGGCGTTATGGAAATTCATTGAGAATTTCCATTCACAAACACAGTTTACTTTGACAGCTAGCAGGGGGAGAGTCAGAGTGACAGCTAGCGGGGTCAGAGTGGGGAATTGGGGGTGTTAAAACATGTTATGAAATGAAACATGTTATGAAAGGTGAACTTACCCTTTAACTCACAGTGCAGAGTTTAACAAGAGGTACTGCCTGTCAAACTCACCACATCGAGTGTAATAGGGCAGTGCTGCAACCGTATGCAATGCACATTTTTTTCAGTGCGGTATGAAAAGTAGAGATGCTTCGAAATTTCAGCGGCCGAAACATAGATGAAAATTACGTTTTCAGTATTTTGCAGATAAAGAAAAAGGTGCACTTGATTTTGCAACGAGTTTGCCAAATTTTTGTCGTAATTTAAGCATGATTTTACTGCAATATTACTGTGCTTGTGATATGTTTTCATAGGTCATGTGACTCAAAGATTGCTTCAATCACTCCTTGGTTAGACCTGCCCTGGCCTGGTCCAGTTTAAGGGTCTCCCTCTCTGTGCTGTGCCAGGAGCATCAAAGTCATTTTGGGCATCTGATAGGCATGGTGGCTTCTTTTGTAGTCAATGTTCGGGTTTCTGTACTGACAATGTGCTGTACTAAAAAATATAAAGTTATGTCTATACAATGTTATACGTTCTTGGATTATGCCCTTTGACTAAATAAAAGATTTGAAAAAATAAATAAAAATTGCATCAAAAACGTAACACAGGTGCGTTATTGATGTGTTCTTGCTGCGTTTTCAAATAACATTTCTTAAGGTGGAGTTCCAGGCTTCACTGCCTGTTTCCCTTAGTAAGGATGGAGGCGCCAGGACCAAGCAAACTCCATCGGGGGAACAACATCCCGGACGACTAGGACAGGTAAATGTTCTTATTAAAAGTCAGCAGCTACTGCTACTTTTGCTACTGCTGACTTTAAAAAATAAAAAATAAATCGCGGGTGGAATCCCACTTTAACTGACCAAACATGCAGCCAGACAGATTTTTAACACCACAACGGAAGCGCAAGGGACCAGTGTGAAGACATAAATAGAATGTAAAGGGATGCATTTTTCTTGAATTTTTCTTGCGCTAAAAAGGTGCCGATAATGGCCGGCAATAGATTCATATTCATTTAAATTTATGATAATAAATCGAAGTCAAATATAATACATATATAATATTATATATCAAAATATATATTCTCTTAAAAAGCTGTCATTTTCGGTTTTGGCTTTCGGACATGTACATCCTGCATTTTCGGTACCAAAATTTCCATTCGGTGCGCTGCTAACTATAAGGTTTAAATCAGGGGATGTCAAATGCTGTCTAAAAAGGTCTGAGCACAGATCGCTCTTCAGAGAGCACCGAGTGTGAAAGAGGCCTTAGGAACATTTCCAACAAACCTCCCCCATGCCCTTCAGCATCCAAAGCACATTACAATCCACTGTTTAACATGCTCCTTTGTCATGCCATAGGCCATACGTGGCCTGTCCACATAAAATCGGAGAACGCATCTTCTCCCCCTTCAGCCTATGTGGCAGGATCATACAAGAGCACACCCACCACCAACCGATCGAGTGCACCAGTTTATTTAAACAATGCGCAAGACCTCCATCTCCCTGAACTCTGCTGCTGCAATTACAGAAGGAGAGATCGCACACTGTGCATGCGCCATGTTTAAATGAGCCGGCTCGATCATTCCTGCAGTGTTGGGAGCGCTCATGTAACATGTAGAGCAGATCAAACAAACAGATACCACCATGTTTTTAGCACCCCCCCCAGAAGCTATACACATGGCACGGCCACAATGCCCTGCATCACGGCTTGTGTGGCAAAAGACCATCCCCCGTGAATAGGACCATGCCATTACTTACCACAACCACCCCACAAGAGAGATCGCTCTTCCGAAGGCTAGCACTAGTGTAAGCAAACCCTATGGTGGTTCTGGCCAGCTCAGTAGATTGCTTTAAGAAAGGCCTGGATTCTTTCCTAAATGTACAGAATATAACTGAGTACTGACATTTATAGGTAAAGATTATCCAGGGAAAATCCGATGGCCTCTGGGGGGATCAGGAAGGAATGTTTTCCCCTGCTGTAGCAAATTGGATCATGCTCTGCTGGGGTTTTCACCTTCCTCTGGATCAACTGTGCGTATAGAATTGGGTATATGGGATTGTATGATATTTTTAATTTATTTTTACGGTTGAACTGGATGGACTTATGTCTTTTTCAACCCAACCATGGTGCTATGCTCTGATTAGAGTGAGGGCTTATAAATTGCTTTAGTCCCATAGTCACCATAACCGGTGTGGTTATACGGTCCCATTTTATTCCGGAAAGTGGAGACCCCAATTAAAACATACTTGGGGATTCCTGGGTACTGCTGCAGGGAGGTTGGCATTTATTCTACAATGTATATAATGTGTGCTCATAACTTCCAAGCAGAGACGATTGTCAATGTTGTAGACGTATAGCACATGTGCACTTCATTCATCAGCAGGTTTTGGAAGTTCTTTCTAGTATTAGCAGGTGAGATTCTTCATACAGAACGTCATTAGCACTTACAATAACAATCACAGAATTAATGAACAGTGAAGAGGCTGATAATGGTTTGTAAGACAGCTGACACTAACTTCTCCGATAATCTTCTCCAAGTACTTCCAGTTTCTAATACACAGAAGGGAGTTCCCAACCCCCTCCACACACTTCGCAATTCAGGGTTCAGAAAGAGATGCATCTTACTACTACTTAACCATTTCAATACTGGGCACTTTCACCCCCTGCCTGCCTAGGCCAATTTTCACCTTTCAGCGCCATTTCATTTTTTTTAATGGCAATTGTGCAGTCATACAACATTGTACCCATATGACATTTTTATCATTTTTGAGACTCTTTTGGTGGTATTTAATTGGCCACTTTATTTTTTTATTTTTTGATAAACCAAAAAAAGACTGGTAATTTGAAAAAAAATTAAAACGTTTTTTTTTCATTACGGTTATAACATTTTGTAAAAAATACATTTTTCTGCTTCGTTGATGTGCGCTGATGAGACTGCGCTGATGGGCACCAATATGCTGCACTGATAAGCGGAACTGATATGCTGCATTGATAAGCGGAAGGGCTCTTTCACACGGAGCGGACCGTTTCCGGGTCCGCTCCGTGTGTCTCCGTCGGCTCAGCGGGGATCCCCGCTCACCTGTTGGCGGATAGGGCGGTCCCCGCACACAGTGCAGGGACCGCCCTGTCTCTGCTCCGCTGTCCGTCTGCATCAGTTCCGCTCCGCCGAACGGAAGAAAAATAGGGTTTCTTCCGTTCGGAAAAGCGGATCCCGACTGACGCGGACGCTAGCGGATGCTCCATCCGCTAACGGACGCGATCCCATAGGGATGTATTACAAGTCCGTTAACGGACTTGTAATAACGGATGAGCGGAACGGACATGTGAAAGGGGCCGAACTGATATGCTGCACTGATGGGGCTTCGAAATTTTCGATGAAAAATGCCAGACGGATTTTTTTTTCATTGGATATTCCGACCGTGTGTGTGCCCCATCTGACTTTTTCCATCAGAAATTCCAACGGACTTGGAAAGAGAACATGTTCCCCTTTTTTTCCAGATCGTTTGACTGGAATTCCGACGGAGAAAAAAACATACCTGGTCGGCAGCATTGAACTTAATTTTTCTAGGCTCATCGTAGTGTTGTATGTCATCGCGTTTTTGACGGTCGGAATTTGGTGTGTCCGTGTGTATGCAAGACAGCTTGAGCGGAATTCCGTCTAAAAAAACTCGGAGTTTATCCCGACGGAAAAAAACGGTTGTGTGTACGCAGCATAAGACCCCTTTTACTCAGAGGCAGTTTTCAGGCATTTTAGTGCTAGAAATAGTGCCTGTAAAGCACCTGAAAACTGACTCCCTTTCATTGCAACCCAGGAGGTGCACTTGCGGAACATTAGAAAAAGTCCTGCAAGCAGCGTCTTTGGGGTGGTTTGAGAGCACTGTATACAGCGCTTCCAAAACGCCACTGCCCATTAGAATGAATGGGCAGCGCTTCTGAAATGCCTAAAAAGGACTTCATAAGCACCGCAACAAGGGAGTTTTTAACACCTTTTTTGGGGTTAAAAGCGCTCCGCTAGCGGCCGAAAAGTGGTGCAAAACCACAAATGCACGGGCCGTCCCAGTGTGAAAGGGCTCTAAATGTCCCCTGTAACTAGAAAGCTGGTTATCAGCTTTCCTTTCCTCAGACGCTAACAATTTCCTGTTGTACCTACAGGACAGGAAGGAAAGTCTGAACTCCCATGGGACTTTGGAGAGCTATATCGTAAAAAAGTTAACCAATCTTAAAAAATATAACACATTTTATCAAAAATACATGTCATTAAAAAGATCTCCATAGCATTGTACAAAGCCTATTAATAAGCCAAAGTATCAATTCATCAACAATTCAAAAATTTTATATAAATTTGTTATATATTTTTTAAGATTGGTATACCTTTTGTATGCCATCCATTAAGAGCTCTGTGCCGTGACCAACTCCCGTGCGCATGCGCAAGAGCGTCGTCATCATGGCCCAGCCATTCAAATGGCCAGAGCCCGCAAACCCGGAAAGAAGACCCAGTGAAGATCGTAGCGTGAACAACAATGACATTGCACCATTGGAGGGCTACGTTTTAAAGGTAAGTCCGTCATAATATGCTAGAATGAAGTGCGCAAATTAATATTCTGGCCAGTAGAATGAGCAGGCTGCACTGGGGGGGGACACAGGCTGCACTGGGGGGGGGACACAGGCTGCACTGGGGGGGGGGGGACACAGGCTGCACTGGGGGGGGGGGACACAGGCTGCACTGGGGGGGGGGGACACAGGCTGCACTGGGGGGGGGACACAGGCTGCACTGGGGGGGGGGTCAACGCAGGCTGCACTGGGGGGGGGGGGTCAACGCAGGCTGCACTGGGGGGGGGGGTCAACGCAGGCTGCACTGGGGGGGGGGTCAACGCAGGCTGCACTGGGGGGGGGGGTCAACGCAGGCTGCACTGGGGGGGGGGTCAACGCAGGCTGCACTGGGGGGGGGTCAACGCAGGCTGCACTGGGGAGGGGGGTCAACGCAGGCTGCACTGGGGGGGTCAGCGCAGGCTGCACTGGGGGGGTCAGCGCAGGCTGCACTGGGGGGGGGGGTCAGCGCAGGCTGCACTGGGGGGGAGCAAGGCTGCACTGGGGTGGGGGGAGCAAGGCTGCACTGGGGTGGGGGGAGCAAGGCTGCACTGGGGGGGGGGGAAGCAAGGCTGCACTGGGGGGGGGGGAAGCAAGGCTGCACTGGGGGGGGGGGGAAGCAAGGCTGCACTGGGGGGGGGGAAGCAAGGCTGCACTGGGGGGGGGAAGCAAGGCTGCACTGGGGGGGGGAAGCAAGGCTGCACTGGGGAGGGGGAAGCAAGGCTGCACTGGGGAGGGGGAAGCAAGGCTGCACTGGGGAGGGGGGAGCAAGGCTGCACTGGGGGGGGAAGCAAGGCTGCACTGGGGGGGGAAGCAAGGCTGCACTGGGGGGGGAAGCAAGGCTGCACTGGAGGGGGAAGCAAGGCTGCACGGGGGGAGGAGCAGGCTGCACTAGGGGGAGGATGACGTTGTTGTTAATCTTTTTATAACTTAATTCTGCATAAAACATTTAAGTGTAATTTCATGAGATAATTTATGAGGGCGTGTTTATGGGCGGGGCAACTGGTGGCCCCGCCCATAAATGAAAAAAATATAAAAAGTTTCGGCTTTATTTATTTTTATGAAACATATATATATATATTTAATGCTAGTGTTGACATCTTCCTAACAGAGTTCTTAGGTCTGATATCCTAATTCTGAGCCTAAAGCCTCCTGATGCTTCATCTTAGACATCTAATAAATAATAAAAAAAAAAAACACAACAACAAGGAGACCACCTTATAACTGCCGCATGTCGTCATGGAAACCCAAGTGCACGGACCTTGAATCCGTAATACATGAGAGATTTAGGGAGACAGCTGGTGATTCATGGCAGAGTCACGCATTCAAAATTTAAATATTTATTGGAGACACTTATTTTTTACGTATAAAGCCCTGAAAAATTAAGATTGCAGTTGTCGTTAATGCAAAGTGTACATTGAAGGCTACCATGGAGTAAGGCTTACAGTGGGCTACCATAAACTATAGAGAACTACCAACTAAAAAATTACAAAGTGCATTCTCAATTTAATTTGTAAACTGCATCAATGCCTATGCTGAATGTTCCACATTTCATCCCAGCAGGTGTGCAAGCCTCCTCTGTAGGTAAGGGAGTTCTGTTCTTGGACCCAAATGTATTGAGGGTAAAGGGCGGTGAGTCCCAAAAGCAGACACAAGCAGGAAGCTGTGAAAATTCTAATTTCCTGTTCAGGACCAAAATGGTGCAAAGCATTATCTGGTCATTTCATGTTTTGGCTGGGGCTTTTTTTTTTTTTTGGCACAAGTTTAAAAAAATTATTTTAGGCCTGAAGATCGATTAAAACCCTCAGCCTAGGTTCACACTGCTGCGAATTCAAAATCGCGGTAAAATGATTTTACCGCGATTTCGCGGCCGCGATTTTGCCGCGATTTCGGCCGCAATTTAATGTAAATCGCGGCCCGAAATCGCAAAAAGTAGTACAGGAACTACTTTTTGAAATCGCAGATGCGGCATCGCACTGATTAGGACAGTGCCATTGCCGACAATTGCAGCCGATTTGAGATGCGATTTGACATGTCAAATCGCATCTCAAATCGTACCCAGTGTGAACCAGGGCTCAACCATATATTTTCTAAATGCAGAGACCCTAGAAAAAAAAAGTGGTAGTTTTGTGCCACACGATATTAGCACAACAGTTTATCAAGCATTAATATTAATTCATATTAGTGCACACAGACGCAACACATTACTCAATTTCAGTGGCGGCCAGTCCATAGGGGGCGGCCGGGCGCCGCCCCCCCCCCACCCCCCCTCCACCCCCCCTCCTGTAGTCATAAAAAAACAAGAAAAAAAAAACGGGCCCTTTTAAGGCTTTTAAAAATTCGTTTTGCAGCGCCGCGCAAATAACATACACTCATGCATTGCATGAGTGTATGTTATTGTGGCCAGCCTATTCAGATAACCGGACATTGGGCGCCGATTATCTGAATAAGGACAGCTGGTTGGCTGTGCGGAAGTGCCTATCAGAGCCAGCAGCTCTGATAGGCTTTCCCAGTACAGCCCTTCAGCTCCCGGATGTCTTATCCTCGGAACGTAGTGGGCTACGTCCCTTGGATAAGACTGACGGCCGTCTCAGGCAATCAGGTTCACTGATTCTGGTTATCAGTAACCTGATTGGCTGAAGCATCATCGAGAGCGGCAGAAGACATCGAGGGACCGTGGAAGGAGGATGGCGAACCCCAGAAAGGTAAGTGCCGGGCGGGGGCAATCTGACTGGCAGCATTTTACAGGGCACCGTGGGGACAATTGATGTGGGGACAATTGATGTGGGCACAGTGGGGGGCAATTGATGTGGGCACAGTGGGGGACAATTGATGTGGGCACAGTGGGGGACAATTGATGGCATGGCACAGTGGCTGCGTTTGATGGCACAGTGGTGACACTTGATGGCACAGTGGCGACAATTGATGGCATGGCACAGTGGCTGCCTTTGATGGGCACAGTGAGGCTGCAATTGTCTTTTTTTTTTCATTTGTTTGCGCCCCCCTAAAAATTTTGAGCACCAGCCGCCACTGCTCAATTTATAGTTACATAGTGGGTGAGGTTTAAAAAAGACAAGTCCATCAAGGCCAACCTGTGTGTGATTATAGATCAGTATTACAGAATTGTATTTCTTGGTAAAATGCAAAAGGTGAGGTTGTGCTGAGTAAATAGATACCCAAAACACCTAAAAATAGACAAACTTTGATATCCTAAATTTAAAGACCCTACAGGTCATCAGTTACATGTTATTCAAGGATAATGGCCCTAGAATTATTGCATTCACTGTCACTATGAAACATGTGTAAAGCAATCAACGTTTTCATATATAGGCATTTGTTTATATACATATATGCTAAATTGTAGGAGGGGACTCAACATTTATTGGGGGGGTGTTAGGTGCATGGGTGTACCTTTTAATTTTTTACACTTTTTTTAAACTTAACTTTATTGATATAACATAGGGGATTAATAGCTTCCTACGTGAAAGCATATTAACTGTGACAATTTCTCTTTAATGAGACCTCAGGGGCCCCTCTACCCTGCACTCCACTGAATCAAATGGAGCAGAGATTGCACTCCTTTAGCTTCTTAGCCAACCACAGAAGTGATGATATCCACTTCTTACTAGCTGGGGGACATCAGCAAATGGATGTTCACTGGTCTCCCTTGCCTCTAGCCGGCAACACCCACCATGCGGTTCCCAAGCCCTTAGGTGTGACACCGAAGCCTGGAATAAATTGTTCTGAGGACTACAGGTCCCTGCTAATCCATGTGATATACGAAAGAACTGGGGGGAGTTACAAGTAGACCTATCGGCCCTGGTTTCACAAGGCACTTACGCCGACGTATCTCGAGATACGCCGCGTAAGTGTAAATATGCGCCGTCGTATGTATGCGCCGGACTCTGAAACCAAGATACGCCTGAAAATAGGCTTCATCCGACCAACGTAACTTTCCTAGGCCGGCGTATCGTGGGAGCATATTTACGCTTGACGTAAGTGGCGCTCCCATTGATTTCCTATTCAAATATGGAAATGAGGGAGATACGTCGATTCACGAACGTACTTGCGCCCGGCGCATAATATACGCGGATTGCGCAAGTCGTACGTCCGGCGTAAAGTTATTCCCCATAGATGAGGCGCAACCCATGCAAAGGTATGGACCAAGGAACACAAGCCGTCGTATCTTATGTCGTTTACGTTGTACGTGGATATGACTAGGCGTAGGTTACGTTAACGTCGTAGGCAGTGATCCGTCGTATCTTAGGGAGTAGTTCCGACGCGATTCTGAGCATGCGCACTGGGATGCATCCACGGGACGGCGCATGCGCCGTTCGTTATTCGTATCTTTATGGCGCTCGGCCCATCATTTGCATGGGGTCACTCCTCATTTGCATGGCTCACGCCCACTTCCACTTACGATGACTTACGCCTAAGAAACCCAGCGCAGATTTGGTGGCAAGTGCTTTGTGAATTCGGGGCTTGCCTCTCTGCGCTGCTTCAGGGTAGCGTAAAGAAGATACGCTACGGCGGCATAAATATGCGCCGATGTATGCGAATCCGGGCCATCTTGTTTCTATAGTCCTAATATAGGACCAGCGAGTTGTCATCCCAGGACAGAAAAAGGGGTTTTAAAATGGAAACGAATGTAGCCAAAAGAAAGAAACAAGAGGGCTAAGCAGAGTGAGCGAGAGTTGTGCCTGGCCTCTGATACATGGCGTTTTCTGTGTCCCATTTGACAAGTCTTTTGGACCACCTACAGTGGTTGCAATTCTAAACCCAACAAGCATCTGCAAGATTCAAAACCATAGTTCTGCAGACACTTATTAAATGATAACCACTTTGTTTTAATGTGACGCAAAAAAGATAACCTAAACAATTTACTTCACCGTCCTATTTATACATGAGATATTTACAAGGGAGCGGAGACTGCACATGAAACATATTATATTTTTTGGCAGTAAAATTATGACCATATCTGCACGACAGTGAATTATAGGGTGGCTCACAATTGATGCTTTCTTTAAATTACTTTAAAGTTCTGTGGAAGGCTTAGTTGGAGATGTTACTTTTTCCATAAATGCAACCAGAGCCCTCCAAGATACACAGTACAGAGTGAAGCAAAAGTAGCGCTCACGCTGCACTGAGCAACTGGGGTAGCTTATATGGTCAGCGTCATGATATTAACCCTTCTCTTTTTTTATTGTTTCACGTATTGATGGATGCCTTGGAGTTTAATTATCCTACAGTTACTTATGTCTCAAGGACCCAGGGCTGTATCTGCTGAAGCTAATGTCCTAGAATCTAAATCTGTGGACTGGAACATCCAAAACTTCATAGTGGATGGGGTAATAAGTCTAGAAGGATTCCCCCATGCACAATTATTTTTTTAGTTAGGTATTTAAACTCCACAGAATCTACCACTAAAGCCTCGTATACACGACCGGTTTTCCTGGCAGGAAAACTGCCAGGAGAGCATTTGGCTGGGAATCCCGGCCGTGTGTATGCTCCCTAGCAGTTTTCCCGTCAGGAAAACAGCCGAGAATCCCGACGGGAAAATAGAGAATCCTGCTCTCTATTTTCCCGTCGGGATTCCCAGCAGAGTGTTTCCTGCTGAGAAAACCGGTCGTCTGTATGCTTACCTGTCCCAGGTAAACCCGTGCATACTCGATAAGAGTTTGACACATGCGCGGTAGCATACAAGTAGTGTGGGGGTAGCAAGATGGCAGCGATGGCATCTAATGTGACGAACGCCGGCTCGTCGTAGTCGATGACGTCACCGCGTTTTTGCTATTCAAAAGAACGGCGGTTCATTTGAATGGCCGTCTGTATGAACGGCTTTGCAAGACAAGCTTGCCAGGAGTCCCGTCAGGAAAACCAACGTTTTTTCCTGACGGAATTCCCTGCCGTGTGTACAGGGCCTAACAGTTTCTTATGCCTCAAGGACCCAGGGGTGGAAATCTGTATCTGCTGAAGACAATTTTACGATATGAGGACTTCGCTCATTCTGAAGAGTAAATCCAAATCCCGACTAACTCTTGAGGGTGCTCACTCTACCTCCTAGAGTCTAAATCTGTGAACATGAATACCCAAACCTTCAAAGTGGATCAGATAAGAAGTCTGAAAGGATTCCACCATACACAAGTATCATGTTAGTTATTCGGAGATGCTTTGGAGTTTAAATACCCAACAGTTACTAATGTTTCACAGGACTAAGGGATGGACATCTGCTGAAGTATATATACAGGGGCATCTCACTTTCCCTCCTAGAGTCTAAATCTGTGGACAGGAACACCTCAAGCTTCATAGTGGATAAAAGAACAAGTCTGAAAAGATTTCCCAATGCAAAAGTATTTTTTTTAACTTTTGGCAGATGCTGTGGGACTTAAAGCAGTTTTAAACCCAAAACCAAAAACGTACTAGGAGTTGTCGGTTCAGATCCTAACCACTGCACAGAATTTGCATGTTCTCCCTGTGCCTGAGAGGGTTTCATCCACATACTCCAAAGACATTCTGGTAGGTTAATGGGCTCCTCTCTAAATTGGCCATAGTACAGTGCCTTGAAAAAGTATTTATACCCCTTGAAATTTTCCACATTTTGTCATGTTACAACCAAAAATGTAAGTGTATTTTATTGGAATTGTATTTGATAAACCAACACAAATTGGCACATAATTGTGAAGTGGAAAGGAAATGATAAATGGTCAAAAACATTTTTTACCAATAAAACCCGGCTCCTACCTATTCCGAATGAACAGAGTCAGTGATCACTGGCTCTGTCCATTCATATAACTGAAACATCGTAACCTGTGTTTACGGCGCTTCAGTTTATGAATAGAGAGGAGCCTCTGTCTCCTGTCCATTCATTTTCAGTGCAGCTGAGAAAGGGACTGGGGAATCTGTGTCCTTAGTCCCCTTCTCTGTCTCAAAGGGGAGATGTCAGAGGTCTGTTAAGACCCCTGATATCTCACCAAAGCCCCCCAACAGGGCTAAAAAAAAAAAAAAAATTAAATAAATAATAAAATAAAAATGAATTGTAAAAAATAATAATAATAAAAAAAAAACATACTGACACCATCCACTCCCCCCCCCCCCCCCAAGAAAGAATTGTAAAAAAAAAAAACATAACAAAAAAACAGTAAAACATTTTAATTGTAAAAAAAATAAAAATTAAATACTGACACAAGTGCTACTGTCAGATGGCATAAAAATAGTATCGGTATTCGGTATCGGCGAGTACTTGAAAAAAGTATCGGTACTTGTACTCGGTCTTAAAAAAGTGGTATCGGGACAACCCTATTGCCAAACATCAGTATTTTTACTGGCAGCCAGTAAAAAAACTGGCACCTTTCTCCTGCCAGTAAATGCCAGTGACAGGAAAAGGCTGCCAGTAAAAAATATGGCTGTATCACCCAGCCAAGACCATATATACAAGTGCCTGCTACAGTGTGTTTGGGTGGAGGCAGGTCTGGCAGAACTTGTGTGATGTCATGGAGCAAGGGAACCTGAGCGGAGCAGCCGGAAACCTTGTGTGTAGGTCTGCAGGATGGGAACAAGGGTGCCTACCCTCTCATTTCTTTTGCTATATTGAAAATAAAATAAATATGTTTTTGTGCCCTAATATCTACCTTAAGATCACATTGCTGATTGCATATCATACTTGTTTCTAGACTTAGGGGTAGATCCACGTACCTACGCTGCGCCCGGCGCAAACGTCAGATACGCTACGCCGCTGTAACTTACTTTGGCTTAGTTTGAATCCTCAACAAATTTGCGCCGTAAGTTACGGCGGCGTAGTGTATCTCTCGCGGCGTAAGGGTGTGGAATTCAAATGCGGCGGGTAGGGGGCGTGTTTCATTTAAATGAAGCTCCTCCCCGCGCCGAACGAACTGCGCATGCGCCGTCCCTAAAATTTCCCGCCGTGCATTGCGCTAAATGACGTCGCAAGGACGTCATTGGTTTTGACGTGAACGTAAATGGCGTCCAGCCCCATTCACGGACGACTTACGCAAACGACGTAAAATTTTCAAAATTAGACGCGGGAACGACGGCCATACTTAACATTGAGTACGCCACCATATAGCAGCTTTAACTATACGCTGGAAAAAGCCGAACGGAAACGACATAAAAAAATGCGACGGCCGCTCGTACGTTCGTGGATCGTCAGAAATAGCTAATTTGCATACTCAACGCGGAATACAACGGAAACGCCACCTAGCGGCCGCCGGAAAATTGCATCTTAGATCCGACGGCGTACTAAGGCGTACGCCTGTCGGATGTAACACAGATGCCGTCGTATCTTGTTTGGTGGATACCAAAACAAATATACGACGCGCAAAATTTGAAATTACGCGGCGTATCAACTGATACGCCGGTGTAATTTCTTTGAGGATCTGCCCCTAAATACTGAAATTTGCACTTAAAAGGTTTATTTTTTATTTTTGGAAATGCCAGTTAAAACTTGTCTGTGCCAGTAAGTTTTGGGTGTCGCATCAGTAGATTTCAATCTGGAAGGTTGGCAACACTGTACTATGAGGAGATGGATTGGGGACAGTGGAAGGGGAGGATCAGAGAAGACAGGAATAAACACTTTTTACACAATACAGAGGATTAACCGCTTACACAGCGAGTATAACAAGCATGCTTTACTGCATATCCCCGATGTTAGGGTTTACTTCCTGGAATCCATCTGCCCTTAGCTCAGGCATGAGAAGCTGAGACAGTCCCTCCTCCCCATTAAAGAAATGAAAATGTAAATAAATAAAAATAAAATAAATGTTCATGAAGACTCATTAAATGTATGATATAATTTTGGTCTACTCCAGAAACCAACTCAAAAAATGTAAAAAAAAAAAAAAGAAGAAAAGTTTAAAACAAACAACCAGGTATAATATACCTTCCTACCTTCCTATCTACCGTATTTATCGGCGTATACCGCGCACTTTTTTGCCCTGAAAATCAGGGCAAAATCATGGGTGGGCGGTATACGCCGATACCCGCTTTCCCGCGCCAAGTTTTGAATACTGCGCCGACATATACCGAGCGCAGTACACTTGGGTATAGTCGGGCAGTCTCGGCAACTTCCGCGCTCACGTCCTGGACGTACAGGACGTCAGCGCGGGTAGCCGAGCATTGCCGACAATACACGAGTGTCAGAGTGCAGTACACTCTGCATATGTCGGCGCAGTATTCAAAACTCGGCGCGGGAAACGAGCGAGGACGCCGCGAGGACGCCGCAGAAGGACACCGGACCCGCTGAAGAGGACACCGGACCCGCCGCAGAAGGACACCCGAAGCCGCAGAAGGACGCCGGACCCGCTGAAGAGGACACCCGAAGCCGCAGAAGGACGCCGACCCGACGAGGCCGCCGATGGACGCCGCGCAAGACACCAAAACTGTAAGTACACAAAAAAACTTTTTTTCCACAGGATTCGGGGTCACTTTAGGGGTGCGCGGTATACGCGGGAGCGCGTTATACCGCAATAAATACGGTATTTAGAAATGCTAGCAACATAAGAATTAAAAATAGTGCACGTTGATTGAGCAAGTTTAGTTCTGCTTTAATGTACTCTCAAAATAGAAGAAACAAAAATTTGATTTGTGGGTTCCTCCAGCCTCGATTGGTGGCCGGCATTATGGTGGATCGCTGGCTGAAATAGAGTGTATGTTCTGCAGCACAGTGTGCGCTTGTCCTCTTACAGTACACAATGAACACGGGTGGGCAGAGGACACGCGCACACTGTGCTGCAGAACATACACTCTATTTCAGCCCCCGATCCACCATAATGCCGGCCACCAATCGAGGCTGGAGGAACCCACAAATCAAATTTACTGCAGTATATTAAATAAAAGCAGAACCAAGCTGATTTTCTGTATTAAATAAAATGCACATAAAATGTAGCCAAGGAATTCAGCTTCCCAATATAAGCGGAGCACAAGCGTTTTCTGTTTAGAAAGTTCATAGAGTACAGATATAAATCTTTCAAATGAAAATATACTATAATTACCGGAGTAATTAAGGATTAAATTCAATCCTTTAACTGTGAAAGAGCATGAAAGAGAATGCAACGATTGCCAAGACAATTAAGCACAATTGTGTGTATCAGAGATCATCAACTCCTTGCCACAAAAACATAAAAAAAAAAAATCTTCATATGGGAGGTATAATGGGGGGGGAACATAAATGACCCAACAAAAGTGACAACAGTACGTGATTCCTAATCTAAAATATTAACCGCTTGCCGACCGCCGCATGAACATTTACGTGGCAGAATGGCATGGCTGCGCAAAGGGAAGTACGTCCCTTTGAATTTGCCGCGAGCTCCGTGACCGTGCCCGAGGGCTTGATGTCTACTGGTGTCCCGCGATTGTGTCACGGAGCTGAAGAACGGGGGGATGCCTATGTAAACACGGCATTTCCCTGTTATGCCTTGTTACAGGACACTGATCGAGTGCTCTCTGTCATTGTAGCCCAGCCCCCACACAGTTAGAATCACTCCCTAGGACACACTTCACCCTTTCCTCACCCCCTAGTGGTTAATCCCTTCTCTGCCAGTGTCATTTACACAGTAATCAGTGCATTTTTATAGCACTGATCACTGTATAAATGACAATGGTCCCAAAATAGCGTCAAAAGTGTCCGCCGCAATATAGCAGTCAAAATAAAAATCACTGATCGCCGCAATTACTAATAAAAAAAAATTAACAATAAAAATGCAATAAATCTATACCCTATTTTGTAGACGCTATGGCCCAGATTCACAGAGAGCAAGGCGCACATTACGGCGCCGTAGAGTAACCAATGTACGCTACGCCAACGCAGCGCAGAGAGGCAAGCAATGCATTCAACAAGCCAGTGCTCCCAACCCTGCGCAGCGTGGGATTTGAAGGCATACGCCGGCATAGGTGGAAGTGGGCGTGACCCATGCAAATGAGGCGTGACCCCATGCTAATGATGGGCCGAGCGCCAAACAGATACGTATCACGAACTGTGCATGCGCCGTGACGTGGACGCATCCCCCTGCGCCTGCTCACAACCACGTCGGAACAACTGCCTAAACTACGCCGGATCACTGCCTACGCCATGAACGTAACCTACGCCCAGCCAGACACACGTCCAACGTAAAATACGTCGGCTTGTGTTCCCTGGTGCAGACCATTGCATGTCTGCTGCTGGGTTGCACCTCCTTTATGGGGAATAACTTTACGGCGGACCTACAACTTACGCACACCTTGCATAGCCTGCGTCAGGCGCACGCAGGTTCGTGAATCGCCGTATTTGCATGTTTGAATGGCTAATCCAGGGCTCGACAAATCCCGGGCGCCAGGTCGCCATGGCGACTAGGAATAGGGTCCTGGCGACTTGGCTTGGAAGGGGGGGGCAAAAAAAAAAAATTTTTTTTTTTTTTTTTTTTTGTGAGCTGGCACCATCTGGTGGTGAGCCGTTGGTATTACAAGTCATTACCACCAGATGTGCAAGCTGGCGCCATCTGGTGGTGGCCGTTGGTATTACAAGTTAAGCATTACAAGTTAAACAGCAATTCTATTGTAATTTTTCACTATTTTCACTGCCATCTTCTTCCCCCTAATTAGAACCCCCAAACAGTATATATATTTTTTATCCTAACACCCTAGAGAATAAAATGGCGATCATTGCAATACTTTCTGTCACGCCGTATTTGCGCAGCGGTCTTGCAAGCGCACTTTTTTGGGGAAAAAATTACACATTTTTTTAATTAAAAAATAAGACAACAGTAAAGTTATCCCCATTGTTTTTAATATTGTGAAAGATAATGTTACGCCGAGTAAATTGATACCCAACAGGTCACGCTTCAAAATTGCGTCCGCTTGTGGAATGCCGACAAACTTTTACCCTTTAAAATCTTCATAGGCGACGTTTAAAAAAATCTACAGGTTGCACGTTTTGAGTTACAGAGGAGATCTAGGGCTAGAATTATTGCTCTCGCTCTACCAATCGCGGCGATACCTCACATGTGTGGTCTGAGCACCGTTTACATATGCGGGCGCTGCTCACGTATGTCTTCGCTTCTGCGCGCAAGCTCGTCGGGACGGGGCGCGTTTTCTGGCTCCTAACTTTTTTAGCTGGCTCCTAGATTCCAAGCAAATTTGTCAACCCCTGGGCTAATCAATGGGAGCGGCACCATGCACCCAGCCTAAATGTGCGCCCAACCTACGCCGGCGTAAGCAAGCTACGTTGGCGGGGTGTAGCATGGTTTTAGGCGCATATCTGATTGTGGGTCTGGCGCACAGATACGACGGCGCACATTTGCACTTACATCGGCGTAACTTGTTATACGTCGGCGTAAGTGCTTTGTGAATCTGGACCTATAACTTTTGCGCAAACAAATCAATATACGCTTATTGCAATTTTTTACCAAAAATATGTAGAAGAATACATATCAGCCTAACCTGAGAAAGACATTTTTTTATATATTTTTTGGGGATATTAATTAAAGCAAAAAGTTAAAAAAATAGTTTTTTTTTTCAAAATTGTCGCTCTTTTTTTATTTATAGCGCAAAAAATAGAAAACGCAGAGGTGATCAGATACATCCAAAAGAAATCTCTATTTTTGGGGGGAAAAAAAAAGGACATAAATTTTGTTTGCGAGCCACGTCACACAACCCTGCAAATTGTCAGTTAAAGTGACACAGTGCTGAATCGCAAAAAATGGCCCGGTCATTGGGCAGCCAAATCCTCCGGGGCTGAAGTGGTTAAAGACTAAAATCAAGAACATTTCAAAGAGTATTATCTACTAAAGTGTAAAACCACAAAGCGGATGGAAGAGGGGAGGAAGCAATACAGAGTAAGATAGATATACAATTGAGTAAGATGGGGAGGACCGATGTCTTGCTCCAGGGTTCATGCATCTTGTGATTATTCATTTTTGGCTTGATCATCCACAATCACACATGATAGGATTATGTAGTATAATGAGGATGATAGCAAAGTTTAAACACATAAACGCTGCTTTAATGTGCAATTTGTTTGAGTTGGGATTGCATCGGGCAACACTGCACAGCACAACCCAAGGCAAATTGTGGAAAACCGCCCCCCAATTAAAGTTTTCTGCTATTTTAAAATGTATCTAAGGATATATTAGCCGTTGTGAACAGATTCATTTGTGAAAACGGCATTTAACCTCCCTGGCTGTATGATTATTTCAGAAAAAAGATGCTGAAAGCGGTACCATTATTTGCAAGGAAATTTGGTGTTTTATACTGTAGGCCTGTAATTTTTAGGAATAACTCACTTAAAGCGGTGGTTCCCCCTTAAAAACAACTTTTTTTTATTCCACTGGCCCCCCACATTACAATCGAATTAAGGCTATTATTTTTTTTTTGCTGCTGTACATACCTTGATACAGCATCTTCACCCGTGCATCCGGGTTGCGAGTCCCGCGGGAGTGGGCGTTCCTCACATGTGTTTGATTGACGTTTTTCCCCAAAACGAGCTCTCCCCCGTCGCGTAAGCCGCGTCACGGTTGGCGAAAGGAGCCGAACGGCGAGTCGGCGCTATACTGCGCATGCGCATCGCCGTTCGGCTCCTTTCGCCAATCGTGACGCGGCTTACGCGACGGGGGGAGAGCTCGTTTTTGGGAAAAACGTCAATCAAACACATGTGAGGAACGCCCACTCCCGCGGGACTCGCAACCCGGATGCACGGGTGAAGATGCTGTATCAAGGTATGTACAGCAGCAAAAAAAAAATAATAGCCTTAATTCGATTGTAATGTGGGGGGCCAGTGGAATAAAAAAAAGTTGTTTTTAAGGGGGAACCACCGCTTTAAATCTGACCAAACAAGAGTCTAGTAGGCATCCCGGGTATGACATTTTTTTAAAAACAAAATTATAAATTATAATATAATTATAACAAATAATAATATAATTCTAATAAAAATAATGTAATCAACTCAAAATCACTGAAATTTGCTCAGTTGCAGAATTGTCGCTGTCATTATTATTATTTTTTTATGACGAATTTCCCCACAAATCGCTATCGCACAATTCTGCAAGTGATTATAATTTATTATCGCTGTTTTCTAGCTGGTCTAAAACCATTTTTGACATAAAAAGACACTTTTGGTTGCTATGGACAATCTACAGTTTGCAGGGAGAAAGAACAGTTTTTATTATATAAAATGACATGCATGACACTGGACAGACCACTAGGGACAAGGGGGGTGTGTATTTTTTACATACAGTACTGTAATCTATAAGATTACAGTATACTGTATGTATAGTGTTTGTTTACCTTTTTGAATTTGGCACTGATCTCCGCCCCTGTGCGTCGTAACGTCGCAGGAAACTGAGATCGGCGGCACAGGAGGACACTGTGTGAATCGAGCGAGGTCCCGCTCGGTCACACAGCGCGGTGGCATCGCTGGATCCAGGAACAAGGTAAGCCAGCGTGCGCTGCAGGCTCTGCATAGCTACCCAGAGCGTGACTCGGGGATACCGATTTCAGCACAAAAAATCCACCCCGAGTCACGCTCGGGAATACCGCCAGGAGGGTTAATAAGGCTATTAATGCGTGGAAATTTGCTTTGCTTAGAAGTTTTTTACATTTTTGTTTATTGCATTGCAGAATTTTGCTTGTTTAGTGCTACCCGGTGGATTACAAAAACAGTTTTCCTTTACTACAAAAAAATATTAGGACAAGATAACTTATCCTGTAATACTCAAGGCATTTTATCACAAGTTATAGCAGGCCTGTCAAGTAAATGCAATTTTGTAATTTACTAGGAGCCCCCGTCCTGCTCAATTAAAGGCAAAAATTAAAAAAAGCTTTAAAAGAAAAATGTAAATAATACTTACCTAACACTATGCCTTATGGACATTCCCTGCTGGTGATGTTGTTGGACCCCGCTGCGGGATCCTTGGAAACGGAGAATTGCAAAGTAAAGCTGCAAGATTCTGAGTAAAATGAGAATCACGATTTTTTTGCTTAGAATAAAGATCACAATTCACTACCATTCATCGTTCACATTATAAAAAGAAATAATTGGACTAACTTTATTATTTCATTTTGTGTCATTCATTGAAATATGTTTTACCCCTTAAAAAAATGGGTTTAAAAGACTGCTGCACTAATACAGTGTGACATAAAATATTGCAACACCATTTTATTCTGTAGTGTCTCTGCTATAAAAAAAATAAAAATGAAATGTATGATAATATATATAAAAAAAAATATATATATATATATATATATATATATATATATATATATATATATATATATATACACACACACACACACACACACACACACACACACACACACATACATATATATATATATATATATATATATATATAAAATATATATATAAAATATGTTTGGGGCTTCCAAGTCATTTTCTAGCAAAAAAAAAAAAAAAATGGGATTTTAACTTGTAAGCAACAAGTGTCAGAAAAAGGCGTACACGCGGTTGGAATTTCTGATGGGAGCTTTTCGTCGGATATTCCGACCATGTGTATGCCCCATCGGACTTTCTGTCGGAATTTCCGACTGACTTAGAAAGAGAGCATGTTTTCAATCGGTTCGTCTGTATGCAATTCCGACACACCAAAAACAACGCATGCTTGAAATCAAGTCGACGTATGCTCGGAAGCATTGAACTTAATTTTTCCCGGCTTGTCATAGTGTTGTACATCACCGCGTTCTTGGCGGTCGGAATTTGGTGTGACCGTGTGTATGCAAGCCAAGATTGAGCGGAATTCCGTCGGAAAAACCATCCGATTTTTTTTTTCAACGGAAAACTAGTTTGTGTGTACGCGGCATTAGTCTTTTGTGGTTAAACTAACCTCATTTACAGACCAAAGTTCATCCCTTTGATCTAAAAGAACTGAATCATACAATGTTTCTTTTTATCTAAGCACTGAGTAATATTGTGATAAACGTTGCCAGTTTTTTTTGTTTGTTTTTTATGCAAGGTGGGCTTTAAGGATCAGTTTTATTTTTTGTTGTACTTTGTCATGTGGGCAGTGCTCCAATGGTCTTTATTAGAAATAACAATCAGCTGTGCATCACCATCATAACTTAACAGCAGTGTTTTCCCCAAGTATTGACTATGCTTTCTTGGTATTACATAGCACAATCTGGCATTTGGAGAGAGAAGGGATTTGTAAGATAGTCACGCTAATAACAGTTTGAAGGCACTTGCAGGACCATGGAGATATAAAGCGAACCTACTGCCAGTCGATAGTTGGATAGCAAGCATTTCCAATTTTCTGCATCCTGAAGAGATTTTCTTTTAAGCCTCGTACACACGACCGAGAAACTCGACGGGCGAAACGCATCGTTTTTCTCGTCGAGTTCCGTGTTAGGCTGTCGAGGAACTCGACAAGCCAATTTTCTCCATTCCCGTCAAGGAAATAGAGAACTTGCTCTCTTTTTGGCTCGTCGAGTTTCTCGACAGTTTCCTCGACGAAAATGTACACACGACCGGTTTCCTCGGCAAAAAAAGATCTCCCAGCAAGTTTCTTGCTGGTTTTTGCCGAGAAACTCGGTCGTGTGTACAAGGCTTAAGAGTTCCTTGTAACCCCCAAATACCAGAACTCATTGATATGCACAAGGCGATCAGCTTCATGGATTATCATCTCTGCTCAACACTTCCCATAGCAGGCCAGAGGTGGATCGGTAATGACAGCCTACACGTCTCTCTCAAAACATTTTTCAAACCACAGGGGCTTTTATTTTTTAATAGAAATATGAGGCTGCCACTGGTGTCCTCTTTTTTGCAAATGCCATTTGTTTTGGCTGTCATGCTACCTTGCTTCAATACCTTCCTCTGACCCTGAACAGAAAAGTATACAGAAAAGGACTTCTGACTTTTCTCCGCCATTTCAAACCTGCATACTTGTTCCAGGCCACCGTCTCAGACAGTATCACGTGTAAGTATATCAGCCAGGCAACCAGCACCTTCAGGGGTAAGTGAGCAAATATACCTCCGGTATTTCTCTTAGGACAGGTTTAGATTAAAGCGGAGTTACAGCCTTTTTGTGTTTATAAAAAGTCAGCAGCTACAAAAAGTGTAGCTGCTGACTTTTAATAAACAGACACTTACCTGCTCCACAATCCAGCGATTCGGCTGCCCGGAGCGTCGCTCCTCTCCACCGGCACCTCCATTCACATTGTGGGCACCCGGCAGTGACAGCTTTTGGCTTCATGGCTGGGTACTCACTGCGCATGCGCGAGTTGCGCTGCGCTCTATTAGGTGGATTCACAAAGAGTTAGGCCGGCTTATCAGTAGATAAGTCGACCTAACTCAGAATCTACGCCGACCTAAGTTTAAGCGTATGCTCAAACAGAGATACGCTTAAACATATCTAAGATACGACGGCTTGCGCCGTCCTATCTTAGATTGCAATATTTTGGATGGCCACTAGGTGGCGCTTCCATTGCGGTCGGCGTATAATATGTAAATGAGGGGATACGCCGATTCACGAACGTACGCCAGGCCGACGCAGTACTTTTAGGCCGTTTACGTAAGAGATAGGCCGCGTAAAGTTAGAGCTAGGCTCTAGTGGAATAGTAATGTCAAGTATGGCTGCCGTTCCCGCCGCAAAATTCTAAATGTTTACGTCGTTTGTGTAAGTCGTCCACGAATCGGGATTTACGTCGTTTACGTCCACGTCTAAATCAATAGGCCCGTACGGCGTACTTAGCCGCAATGCGCACTGGGAAATGTAGTCGCCCGGCGCATGCGCAGTGACAAAAAAACATCAAAAACGTGAGGTCAAGCCTCATTACCATTAAACACGCCCCCCTCCAACCCATTTGAATTAGGCGCCCTTACGCTCGCCGCGTTTACACTACGCCGCCCTAAGTAAGGAGGTAAGTGCCTTGAGAATCATGTACTTGCCTCTCTTACTTAAGGCGGCGTAGTGTAAACACACTAGGCTACGCCGCCGCAAATAGCGCGCCCCTGCCTGAATCTACCCATATGAGTGGACAGGCGATCTCCTGGGACATGTCATGTGTCCTAGAAGATCGCCTAAAGGGGGGGCCGCCTAAGGCGAGAGGAGGAGTCGCCTAGGTGGTCCCTGGGCGGAAGGAGGAAGTGGGACAGGAAGTCCCACTCCTACCGAAGCTCCCACTCCCCCCCAAACAAATTACATGCCAAATGTGGCATCGTCCCAAAGTGCATGATCGCTTGCCATTGCAAGGTGGGTACTCACTCTGGGTCTATGTATTGTGGTTTACAGGGTGCAGACCACTACACCTACAGCAAGGGGCAACATGGCCACTGTGTGCAGGGGTCCAGAAGGGTGGCTGGGATATTTGGCGTTAGTTCACCTTTTCCTATTTCTTAAAAAAAATTGGTGTACCTTTTACTTTTCTTTCTCTGGATTCAAGTAAAATTTTTAGACAATACTTGCACTTTACGATGATTAAATGCATCTCAGCTCTTCAAGATTATACCTACGATTACTTTTTATAAAATGATTTATGGAAAGTGATTTATATAAATATGTTGAAATGTTAAAAATGTGCTCCACACTTAATATAAATACGTCTGCAAATCAGCAATGTGTCTTTTTACAATTTGCAAAGTTCGCACATCTGCCGAACTGTTTAGATTTTACATAACACAAATATATTATAAGATTAGTTTTATTTATCATTTTTTTTCTAGAATGAACGGTTTTGAAATGCACTTGTACAGTGAATCAGTGTGATGAATATCAGGTTACAGGTTATGTAATATAGAGTCCACATGAAGCACAGCACGACCTTCCTCTAACGGAGAATTCACCCTTTACAGTGCTGATCCCACGAGCATGATACATTCTATTTCAGCCTCTAATCATTTATTTCTTTTATTTTTCTTCTGTTACAAGGCTGGCTATAGAAAAATAGATTGTTGTTTTTATGTCAAATGTAATGGTTAATGTAACACAATTAATCTCCAGCATGTGTATACATATTAATGGTACAATAACATATCACATGACTTTTCTCAAAGTGTATCTGCACCTAAAGTAAACTTCTGGTACCCCGAATCCTTGTTCACCCCCGTATGACTATGTGTGTTCGCCAACATGCGACAATGCAGGACAAGAGAATTACAGATATAAAAACAGCATAAAACAGGCATAAAAAAAAAAAAAAAAAGACTCCGAGACTTGAAGGTTAAAGTGGAGTTCCATCCACTTTTAGAACTTTGTCTTAAAGGAAAGACGACCCCTCCACCACTGGTTTTGGGCTAACAATTTTTTTTCTAGCTCACCTTTTCTGGTGTACTTTTGTTCCAACCGCGCCGTGGCGCAGCACGTTGGGACCTGTGTGTGTCCTAGTAGACAAACTGGCCATTCAAAAAGCATTGCACGACTCGCACATGCGCAGTAGGAAACTGGGAGTAAAGCCGCTAAGCTCCACTCCTGGTTTCACTTAGTTAGAATGGCGGTGACTGCACCCGATCCGATGGATAGATTGGCCTCGGGGGGGGCGACATCACAGGCACCCTGGACAGGTAAGTGTCCTTATTAAGAGGCAGCAGCTACAGTGTTTGTAGCAGCTGACTTTAAAATTATATACATGTATACAGTACCGACCAAAAGTTTGGACACACCTTCTCATTCAAAGAGTTTTCTTTATTTTCATGACTATGAAAATTGTAGATTCACACTGAAGGCATCAAAACTATGAATTAACACATGTGGAATTATACATAACAAATAAGTGTGAAACAACTGAAAATATATTTCATATTCTAGGTTCTTCAAAGTAGCCGCCTTTTGCTTTGATTACCGTTTTGCACACTCTTGGCATTCTCTTGATGAGCTTCAAGAGGCAGTCACCTGGCGCAGCACCCCGTCACTCTCCTTCTTGGTCAAATAGCCCTTACACAGCCTGGAGGTGTGTTTGGGGTCACTGTCCTGTTGAAAAATAAATGATGGTCCAACTAAACGCAAACCGGATGGAATAGCATGCCGCTGCAAGATGCTGTGGTAGCCATGCTGGTTCAGTATGCCTTCAATTTTAAATAAATCCCCAACAGTGTCACCAGCAAAGCACCCCCACACCATCACACCTCCTCCTCCATGCTTCACGGTGGGAACCAGGCATGTAGAGTCCATCCGTTCACCTTTTCTGTGTCGCACAAAGACACGGGGGTTGGAACCAAAGATCTCAAGTTTGGACTCATCAGACCAAAGCACAGATTTCCACTGGTCTAATGTCCATTCCTTGTGTTTAGCCCCAACAAGTCTCTTCTGCTTGTTGCCTTTCTTTAGCAGTGGTTTCCTAGCAGATATTCTACCATGAAGGCCTGATTCACACAGTCTCCTCTTACCAGTTCTAGAGATGTGTCTGCTGCAAAAGGTGGCTACTTTGAAGAACCTAGAATATGAAATATATATATATATTATATATGTATAATTCCACATGTGTTAATTCATAGTTTTGATGCCTTCAGTGTGAATCTACAATTTTCATAGTCAGGAAAATAAAGAAAACTCTTTGAATGAGAAGGTGTGTCCAAACTTTTGGTCTGTACTGTATATATACATACATAATATCTTGGTCACCCCTCTGGACTCAGCGGCCATAATCCTAAACTGTCAATGTACTCCACAATACACAGCCCCAGAGTGAGTATCCATCATAATGCTCACAATGGCAAGCACTCATTGGTCATCACAGTAACATGACCATTTTTTCCAATGAGAAGCACATCTGAGGCTTCAAGTAAGGTTTCCCAGAAGAAAGAAGCACTTCTCATTGGGTAGCGTGATGTGTTGCTATAGCTAGCTTTAGTAATTTTTATAGCATAAATATAAGTAGAAGCTAACCCTCCCCCTTATTAATATGCTAATGAACTAATTGGACTAGTTTATGAAGCTCAGGACAGGAAATGAGGTTGGTTGTAAGTAGGGTAAAGGAGAAAAGACTTGAACTTAGCCATGTGCAAGAGACAAAGAGGATGTGTTGCAGGCCTCCAAGAAGCAAGGAGCAATCTCTGGAGAGATCCTTGATCCTGGAAGAAGACTCCCATCACCAGGAAGAACCAAGTTAAAGCGGGAGTTCACCCATAAAACAATTTTTCCCCTTAGATCAGGGGTGGGCAATTATTTTTTCGATGGGGCCACATGAGAAACTAAAAATATTTTGGAGGGCCGGGCCAAAAGGCTAAACTCAATACTGCATAAAATCAATTATATTTCTTTATAAAAAGCAGTAAATATCATTGTTGGACAACTGGTACGAGTACTTGTTATAGACATGGCACAGGAGGGGGACAGAGGCTGGGGACATGGCACAGGAGGGGGACAGAGGCTGGGGACATGGCACAGGAGGGGGACAGAGGCTGGGGACATGGCACAGGAGGGGGACAGAGGCTGGGGACATGACACAGGAGGGGGACAGAGGCTGGGGACATGACACAGGAGAGGGACAGAGGCTGGGGACATGACACAGGAGGGGGACAGAGGCTGGGGACATGACACAGGAGGGGGACAGAGGCTGGGGACATGACACAGGAGGGGGACAGAGGCTAAGGACATGACACAGGAGGGGGACAGACGCTGGGGACATGACACAGGAGAGGGACAGACGCTGGGGACATGACACAGGAGGGGGACATGACACAGGAGGGGGACAGACGCTGGGGACATGACACAGGAGGGGGACAGGCGCTGGGGACATGACACAGGAGGGGGACAGACGCTGGGGACATGACACAGGAGGGGGACAGACGCTGGGGACATGACACAGGAGGGGGACAGACGCTGGGGACATGACACAGGAGGGGGACAGACGCTGGGGACATGACACAGGAGAGGGACAGACGCTGGGGACATGACACAGGAGGGGGACATGACACAGGAGGGGGACAGACGCTGGGGACATGACACAGGAGGGGGACAGGCGCTGGGGACATGACACAGGAGGGGGACAGACGCTGGGGACATGACACAGGAGGGGGACAGACGCTGGGGACATGACACAGGAGGGGGACATGACACAGGAGAGGGACAGACGCTGGGGACATGACACAGGAGGGGGACAGACGCTGGGGACATGACACAGGAGGGGGACAGACGCTGGGGACATGACACAGGAGGGGGACAGACGCTGGGGACATGACACAGGAGGGGGACAGACGCTGGGGACATGACACAGGAGGGGGACAGACACTGGGGACATGGCACAGGAGGGGGACAGACGCTGGGGACATGGCACAGGAGGGGGACAGACGCTGGGGACATGACACAGGAGGGGGACAGACGCTGGGGACATGACACAGGAAGGGGACATGACACAGGAGAGGGACAGACGCTGGGGACATGACACAGGAGGGGGACAGACGCTGGGGACATGACACAGGAGGGGGACAGAGGCTGGGGACATGACACAGGAGGGGGACATGACACAGGAGGGGGACAGACGCTGGGGACATGACACAGGAGGGGGACAGAGGCTGGGGACATGACACAGGAGGGGGACAGAGGCTGGGGACATGACACAGGAGAGGGACAGAGGCTGGGGACATGACACAGGAGGGGGACAGAGGCTGGGGACATGACACAGGAGGGGGACAGAGGCTGGGGACATGACACAGGAGGGGGACAGAGGCTAAGGACATGACACAGGAGGGGGACAGACGCTGGGGACATGACACAGGAGAGGGACAGACGCTGGGGACATGACACAGGAGAGGGACAGACGCTGGGGACATGACACAGGAGGGGGACATGACACAGGAGGGGGACAGACGCTGGGGACATGACACAGGAGGGGGACAGGCGCTGGGGACATGACACAGGAGGGGGACAGACGCTGGGGACATGACACAGGAGGGGGACAGACGCTGGGGACATGACACAGGAGGGGGACAGACGCTGGGGACATGACACAGGAGGGGGACAGACGCTGGGGACATGACACAGGAGAGGGACAGACGCTGGGGACATGACACAGGAGGGGGACATGACACAGGAGGGGGACAGACGCTGGGGACATGACACAGGAGGGGGACAGGCGCTGGGGACATGACACAGGAGGGGGACAGACGCTGGGGACATGACACAGGAGGGGGACATGACACAGGAGAGGGACAGACGCTGGGGACATGACACAGGAGGGGGACAGACGCTGGGGACATGACACAGGAGGGGGACAGACGCTGGGGACATGACACAGGAGGGGGACAGACGCTGGGGACATGACACAGGAGGGGGACAGACACTGGGGACATGGCACAGGAGGGGGACAGACGCTGGGGACATGGCACAGGAGGGGGACAGACGCTGGGGACATGACACAGGAGGGGGACAGACGCTGGGGACATGACACAGGAAGGGGACATGACACAGGAGAGGGACAGACGCTGGGGACATGACACAGGAGGGGGACAGACGCTGGGGACATGACACAGGAGGGGGACAGACGCTGGGGACATGACACAGGAGGGGGACAGACGCTGGGGACATGACACAGGAGGGGGACAGACACTGGGGACATGGCACAGGAGGGGGACAGATGCTGGGGACATGGCACAGGAGGGGGACAGACGCTGGGGACATGACACAGGAGGGGGACAGAGGCTGGGGACATGGCACAGAGGCTGCAAATAAATTATCATATCACTTCTTCACATCATCAGTATGCTGTGTCTTCCTCCTGTGCCCCTTTCACCTCTCCACAGATCTGACCTGTGGAGAGGTGAAAGGGGCACAGGAGGAGGACACAGCATACTGATGATGTCTAGGTAGGATAGCACTTCACACTCTGCTGCTGGACTGAGGAGGACTCACCAGACAAGGCCAGGGCAGTGGCACTGAGGGTAGGCAGCAGGCGTCGCGAGGAGTCCTACTCCAACGAAGAGAGTGTAGACCAGGGTCCACTCCAGGTCCGGGCACCAGCATGGCGGCTGGCCGACTGCTACAGTCAGTCGGGCAGGCAGGCAGGCGCACTGGTCGGTCTCCGTCTGCCTTCACTCCGTCACAGTGGGGGTGCGTCTGCAGTGTGTCCACTACATCTGCTGCTGTGTGCTATCCCGCCGGTGCCGCTCTCCACAGAGTCCACACATTCTACGATGTTCCTCAGTTTCCCCGCGCTGCTCTTTTGAATAGGCTGGCAGCAGTGTTGTTAGCGCGAAAATGCGCTTTGATAATTGGCTGCGTGGCGGGTGGTGGTGGGCTGGGCGGTCAGAGAGGGCGAGGCTATGCATAATGTAGGAGGACTAGACGCTGCCTGCGCTGCGGCTCACATTCGGATCTTTTTACGGGCACATTTCCCTTATTACAGACTTTTACGAACAGGGAAAAAGTGCCTTTTATTTACGTACTGTCCGTAATTCTACGGACGGTTGGCAACACTGCCCGGGGGCCGGATTAAAAGGTCCGCCGGGCCGTATACGGCCCGCGGGCCGTAGTTTGCCCAGGTCTGCCTTAGATGGATGCTCATTTTGTCTAGGGGAATCGGCTAGTTGTTTTAAAATATGAGCTGTACTTACCGTTTTCGAGATGCATCTTCTCCGTCGCTTCCGGGTATGGGTCTTCGGGAGCGGGCGTTCCTTCTTGATTGACAGTCTTCCGAGAGGCTTCCGACGGTCGCATCCATCACGTCACTAGTAGCCGAAAGAAGCCGAACGTCGGTGCGGCTCTATACTGCGCCTGCGCACCGACGTTCGGCTTCTTTCGGAAAATCGTGACGCAATGGATGCGACCGTCGGAAGCCTCTCGGAAGACTGTCAATCAAAATAGGAACGCCCAGTCCCGCAGCCCATACCCGGAAGCGGCGGACAAGATGCATCTCGTAAACAGTAAGTACAGCTCATATTTTAAAACAACTAGCCGATTCCCCTAGACAAAATGAGCATGAAGCTAAGGGTAAAAAGTGTTATGTACGGGTGAACCCCCGCTTTAAGTAGCTGTTTAGTGTATAACTATTGCATACCTTTGCTGGGAAGGATAGATATTCTGGGCATGTGTATATTGCATTCATATTTTGTGATACTTTGGGGGTGATTTACTAAAGGCAAAATGCAGTTGCAAGGACAATTTAATAATTTTTGCTTGCACATGATTGGTGAATGAAAGTCAGCAGAGCTCTCCCTCATTTACTATGCTCTGGAGCAACTGCTCTTGGAGAGTGCAACTGCACTTTTTGCCTATTTGCCATTTGTAAATCAACCCCTTGGTAGGTATGCCATGAATTGTTTTTCCATACAATTTTATGTGCATTCTTTTTTTTTTTGTAAAACACATGAATATACTACAAAGATTTTTATGCTTCACTGCTTTTACTGCAAAGAATCTTAAAAGACAAAGCAAAACACACAGCTACGCTCTCATTGACCAACGAGCATGAGCCACTGAGAGTATTACAATGGATACCCATTCCGGGGCTTTGTAGTGTACAGACCGCTACACTGGCAGCACAGGCCATGGCCGCTATGTGCTGCGAGGCCTGGAGTGGTGGCCAAGATATTTGGCATTAGTTCACCTATTTTGGTGAAAAGGTGAACGTACCCTGTTAACATTCCTTTCCTAGTTTCATGAAAGAACACGCAACATCACTGATGGAGAAATCAAAATAAAAAAAAGATAAATTTATTTTTTTATCTTTTCAAGGTTTTCATGCTTCAAGACCATCCCATTTTCATAAAGTGCTAAATGATTAATCTATATTAAATCCTTTTCTTGACTAAAAGCATAACATAAAAATCCCTTGAGTGGAAACGCAAGTTCCTGCGTGTATCTGATTGAGGCTGTCAAACGACGATCATGGAAATACAACTCCCAAAAAGATCCATCAGCGGCTTGATTGTCAAAGAAACATGCACAATCAAAAATCGAAAAACTAAAGCATATCTATGGGCAAAATGGAAAATGATATATTCATTTCCACATTAAATCTCAACTATTTCTAGCCTACTCCTATTAATCTTGAAGTCTGCAAACTTACTTTGTGAAGATCCCCACTCATTTACTTCCTTGAATTCTGTGACACGTAGTCACTATGCCCTGCAGGTAGTCACTGCTGTGTCACACATTTCAAAGAGCCTGCCTTCTGACTACAAAGGTGCTGATAGAAGGAGTTTCAGGAAGTGGAGTCAGTACAGGAATCACTGCTTGCAGGCAGGAAGGTACTATGGGATATATAGGGCCAGATTCACAAAAGAGATACGACGGCGTATCTCTGTTTCTATCTATGCGACTGATTCATAGAATCAGTTACGCATAGATATCCCTAAGATCCGACAGGTGTAATTGTTTTACACTGTCGGATCTTAGGATGCAGTACCGCGGCCGCCGCTGGGGGGAGTTTGCGTCGTAAACCAGCGTCGGGTATGCAAATTAGGAGTTACGGGGATCCACGAAGATTTTTCCCGTCGTTACGGCGTCGCTAGTGTTAGATTTCCGTCGCAAAGATAGGGCTGCTTTAACAAAGTGTAAAGTTACTCCACCATGTTAAAGTATACCCGTCTTTCCCGCGTCGCTTTCGAATTTTTTTTAGATTTTTTATTTTTCCCGGCGCAAGTCTTTTTTACCCGTCGCGATTCACAAAACGTCGGCGCGTCGTAATTTCGCGCAAAGCACGTCGGGAAATTTGCGACGGGAGCATGCGCAGCACGTCTGGCGCGGGAGCGCGCCTAATTTAAATGGGACTCGCCCCATTCGATTGGGCCCACCTTGCGCCGGACCTGTTTACGATACACCGCCGCAAATTTCCAGGTAAGTGCTTTGTGGATCGGACACTAACTTGAAAAAATTGCGGCGGTGTAACGTAAACGGGTTAAGTTACGTTGCGCCACCGGACTGTGAACCTGGCCCAGTGTTCTTAGAAATTAAAAGTAAAGTAAAGAGATGGTCAGTAGACATATATACGTTTGCCTGCATTTTTATACACAACACATTATAATGTAGTAAAGACAAAAATGTGTCTCGCTCCTATATACAAATCATTAGTGATATGGTCTCTTTAAATCATAAACATTGGCCAAAACTGAAAATATGGTGAAATAACTTGACATTAGAATAGAATACATAAAAAAAAAAATTTGCAGCTTGTGTACAAAAGAAAATTCAAGTCCTTTTGTTATATTGCAAAACCATCAGCTGCTCTTAAATCTGTTATGGAGTTGATCTAAAAAAATACAAGTTCTAAAGTCTTTGTTGTATAACCAAACAGAAAAGTATGGATTTAACCACCTATTGGTGTAACACATCAACACCATGCAATTGTGACTTTCCTCCACCAGATATGTCCTCACCTGGGGGATATGACCATTGAATGGTCACTATGAGCCTTTTTCCAACCACTGGGGATATTGTTGTTCCAATGGTATAGGCACCTCCAGGCTTTTATCTCCTCTCCTCTGCTTCACGGCCTCTCAATTAAGCCACCATAAAAAAAGAAACTATACATAGTGCTCAATCTTTTTATAAAAAGCTACCAACGATACTCTCACATCTGCAGGGTGCTACGAGTGCACCAAACTGTTAAAAGCATATAGTCAAATCCTAAAACAGTACTTTATTCACGTATTTTGTTTATAGCGTAAATCCTCATGTTCCCAATACACAGTGAAGATGTCGGCAGGTCCCCCCTCACGCGCGTTATGTCTCAGGTCATTGATAGTATTAAAGAGGAAAACCCTTAAAAAAAAAAAAAGAAAAAAAAAAAAGCACACATCACATACTAGCTCACACTGCTAAAACGACTGACATTTTTTTCCGGAGCTTCTTCCGGGTTCGCAGGTCTTCCAAAGCTGTGATTGGCGCATGTGCTGTCAGTCACGACACAGGGCCCTGAAGAAACGGTGCGATCGGCCATTCCTTCAGTGCGCATGCGCTGATGACTTTGGCGGCGGAATATATAGTAAATATCTCCTAAACAGTGCAAGTTTAGGAGATATTTACAGTACCTACAGGTAAGCCTTATTATAGGCTTACCTGTAGGTACAAATAAACAGGAAGGCCCGGATTCAGATACGAGATACGACGGCGTATCTACTGATACGCCGTCGTATCTCTGAGTTCGGGAGGTCGTATCTATGCACCTGATTTAGAGAATCAGTTACGCATTGATTTCCCTAAGATCCGACTGGCGTAAGTGTCTTACACCGTCGTATCTTAGGCTGCATATTTAGGCTGGCCGCTAGGTGGCGCTTCCGTATAGTTACGCGAGGAATATGCTAATGAGGTATTTACGCCGATTCAGAAACGTACGTTCCGCCGTCGCATTTTTTTACGTCATTTACGTTAGGCTTTTTTCGGCGTATAATTACCCCTGCTATATGAGGCGTAGCTAATGTTAAGTATGGCTGTCGTTCCCGCGCCGAGTTTTGAAAATTTTACGTCGTTTGCGTAAGTCGTTCGGGAATAGGGCTGTACGTCATTTATGTTCACGTTGAATCCAATACGTCTTTGCGGCGTACTTTGGAGCAATGCACACTGGGATATTTCACGGACGGCGCATGCGCCGTTAAAAAAAAACATCAAAAACGCGGGGTCAACTGAAATGTAAATAAAACACGCCCACAACATCCCCATTTGAATTAGGCGGGCTTACGCCGCCACACATACGTTACGCCGCCGTAACTAAGGGCGCAAGTTCTTTCTGCATACGGAACTTGCGCCCAAAGTTACAGCGGCGTAACGTATCTAAGATACGTTACGCCCGCCCATAGATAGAGCATTCTATCTGAATCCGGGCCGAAGACTTTACTTCCTCTTTAAGACACAACTACCCATAGAAATTTGTATTTTTATTTTTTTTTGCATTTTTTTTAGCATAACAGCGCACAAGTGCACATATTGGCCCAGATTTACAGAAGAAGTACGCCAGAGTATCTACTGATACTCCGGCGTACTTTCAAATTTGCCGCGTCGTATCTTTAGTTTGAATCCTCAAACCAAGATACGACGGCTTTTGGCTTCGATCCGACAGGCGTACGGCTTCGTATGCCTTCGGATCGTAGGTGTAATACTTCGGCGTCCGCTGGGTGGAGTTCGCGTCATTTTCCGCGTTGGGTATACTAATTAGCTGTTTACGGCGATTCACGAAGGTACGCACGGCTGTCGCATTCTCTTACGTCGTCGCTAGTCGGCTTTTCCCGGCGTATAGTTAAAGCTGCTGTTTGGTGGTGTATAGATAGACTTGCCATGTTAAAGTATGGCCGTCGTTCCCGCGTCGAATTTTGAATTTTTTTTTTTTTTTGCGCAAGTCGTCCGTGAATAGGAAAGGACGTAACTCACGTCGACGTTCAAAAAAATTACGTCGGTGTGACGTCATTTCGCGCAAAGCACGGCAGGAAATTTCAAAACGGAGCATGCGCAGTACGTTCGGCGCGCGAACGCGCCTAATTTAAATGATCCACGCCCCCTACCCGGATCATTTGAATTAGGCGGGCTTGCGCCGGAGGGATTTGCGCTACGCCGCCGCAACTTTACAGGCAAGTGCTTTGTGAATCAAGCACTTGCCCGTAAAACTTGCGGCGGTGTAACGTAAATGCGAATCTGGCCCATTGTTTGTACATTATAATGCATTTACAATGTTGAAAAAGTGTGAACACAGTAAATATTGCAATGCGTTGTTACACTGCATTGCAGCACAGGTGCTCAATGGACAAGCCCTTTAACATAGTGGCCCTTCTCTGGTTTCACAACCTGTTGTCAGCCTGTGCACAAAACTGGACTGCATACTAGGTCTTACTGATGCTTTCTACAGGGCAACATTATGTTTTCCTCTTTAATTATAAGACAGCATCTTGCTCAGGAAGCTGCAGATTTGAATTGCATGCTTTCATTACGTCTACGATCTATTAGAACATCCAGATCCTTTGCCGTCATTGACTCAGTACTGTAAGCTGAAACCCAGATAATGCCTTGGCAATCAATGCACCAACACAGCCCATTAATACACATACAGTCGTTGAAAACAAGTTATCCAGAAGAAAAAAAAAAACACACACACACACAAAAAAGGACGATAACCCAATTCTGCCTTCTATGGCCTCACAGACACCTGAATACTTCTTGGAGTTCTGTGACCAGTATAGAATAGATAAATAAGTTTGTTATGCAAGAATGCAGTATATAAATGGCGAGAGCCATTATGTGCTTTAGCCCCAGGGAGAAGAATGCCTCCAATACAGTAGATTCAGACAGGAAACTATAGTAATGTGAAATGCTTTTTATCACATTAGAACAGATTTTTGCAATGCTGCCAAGACAAAGTTTGCACGTCCACTCTATTCCTTTAGTGGGCGCTGACATGGTTTGGCTAAGTCAGCTTAAATGGATATACAGACATCGAAAACTTCACACATAGGCACAAGATATGTGGAGACAACATCAGATAACTCGCACTGTAAATAGGATGGAAAGAATTTTTTTTTTTTTACGAGTTCTCTGGTCTATAGGTCTTTATGCTTTCAATAACGGACCATTTGTGACAGCACGTAAAACCGGAAGAATTTCTCTGGGACCTGCAATAGGGAGTCCTGCTCTTGGCTCTGCTCACTGGAAAATGGCGTTTAGAAGATCCAATGGCCAAAAGAGCTTTCTTACAAATAATCTGTCCAGAAGATCCAATGGCTGAAAGAGCCTTCTCACAAATGATCTACCACAAATATGATGGAAATCAGAAGATCAGATGTCTGAAAGAGCTTTTTTACAAATGATCAAAAAAAAAAAAAAATTATATTATATTATATTATATATTACAGACCAAAAGTTTGGACACACCTTCACATTCAAAGAGTTGTCTTTATTTTCATGACTATGAAAATTGTAGATTCACACTGAAGGCATCAAAACTATGAATTAACACATGTGGAA